>NC_077228.1:82053841-83253841 GCF_027887165.1 Monodelphis domestica
ACTAGATCAGTATCTTTGTCAAGAAATTCCCAAATGAACTCGAATACACTACTGGTAGAATTGTGAATTGATCCAACCATTCTGGAGGGCAATTTGGAATTATGCCCGAAGGGTTTTAAAAGACCGCCTTCCCTTTGATCCAGCCATAGCACTGCTGGGTTTGTACCCCCAAAGATAAAATAAAGAAAAAGTCTTGTACAAGCATATTGGAAAATGAAGGGATGCCCTTCATTTTGGGGAATGGCTAAACAAATTGTGGTATATGGTGGTGATGGAATACTATTGTACTAAAAGGAATAATAAACTGGAGGAATTCCATGTGAACTGGAGTGACCTCCAGGAATTGATGCAGAGAGAAAGGAGAACAACCAGGAGAACACTGTACACAGAGATGGATACACTGTGGCACAATCAAATGTAATGGACTTCTTTACCAGCAGTAATATAATGATCCAGGGCAATCAAGAGGAACTTATGAGAAAAAATGTTATCCATATCCAGAGAAAGAACTGTGGGAGCAGAAATGCAGAAGAAAAACAACTGCTTGATCATGTGGTTCGATGGGGATATGATAGGGTTTTGATGTTAAAAGATCACTCTATGACAAATATGAATAACATGGAAATAGGTTTTGAACACTGATACATGTTTAACCCAGTGAAATTGCTTGTCAGCTCTGGGAGGGGGGAGGGAAGAGGGGAGGGAAAGAATTTGAATCATGTAACCATGTAAAAATATCTTAAATAAATAAAATTTTTTAAATCCCCAAATGGACATTAATGTGTTGTTGGTAGAGTTGTAAACTGATCCAACCATTTTGGAGGGCAATTTGAAACTTTGCCCAAAAAGCCATACCTTTGAGCTGCTGTGTCTGTATCCCAAAGAGATAATTTTTAAATGGAGAAAATACCTACTTGCCCAAAAATATTTATCGCTGCTCTTTTTGTGAAGGAATGAGAAATTGAGGGGATGTCCATCAATTGGGGAATGGCTGAACAAACTGTGGTACATGTTGATGATGGAATACTATTGTGCTATAAGAAATAAACAAGATGATTTTAGAAAAAGCTGGAAAGATCTACATGAACTGATACAGAGAAAAATAAGTAGAACCAGGAGGACATTGTACACAGCAACAACAAAATTGTACAATGATCAACTGTGAAAACTTGGCTCCTCTCAGCAATGCAATGACCTAGGACAATTCTGAAGGACTTTATGATGAGAAATGATATCCACCTCCAGAGAAAGAACTGTTAAGAGTTGTGTGAATAGGGGGAAACTGAGTGACCCAGTGGATTAAGAGCCAGGCCTAGAGATGGGAGGTCCTAGGTTCAAATTTGGCCTTAGACACTTCCTAGCTTTGTGATTCTGGGCAAGTCACTTAACCTACATTACCTAACTCATCACTTTTCTGCCTTGGAACCAATACATAGTATTGATTCTAAGACGGGAGATAAGGGTTGTTTGTTTTTTTTAAGAGTTGTATGAATGCATATGAAAGCATACTAAAATCAGTGTATTTATGATTCTATTTGGGGGATTTGGTTTTATATAATTATTTTCTTGCAACAATGACCAACATGAAAGGGTTTTGCCTGATAATATTTGTATGGTCCAAATCAAATTTCTTACCATTTCTGAGAGGGAGGAGAAAAAAAAAGGGGGAGATGGCTTTGATCTTCTAATTTTGGGAAACGTGTTGACTATAATTAAATGTAATTGGAAAAAATATATTTTAATTAAAAAAAAAAGAAATCCCCAAATGAGGTCAGGAAGAGTCAGATATGACTGAAAAATGACTGAACAAATTAGACCAAAGTAAACTGAAACCAAAAAGGAGACGGCTCACAGTCACACTAGACTAATAAGTTACTACTACATTAATTTGAACTATTAAAAAAAACATGGCATATTCCAAAAAGCTTAGCACGGTTTCATGCTTGGCTTTTTGGGTGCCCTGTATAATAATAAAGATTAAGCAGCAGAAGTCTGGTTGAACATACACAATCAAATTCCCTTTTTTTAGGCTGTCACAAATATTTCACATGTCACTAGAGAATTATAAATTGTGCTCCATTTGCAGATTGGGTTCCTAAACACTTGTGATTTTCCCAAGGTCATAAACACATGAAGTGTTGGTATAGAGCTAGAACTCCCATGTCCTGGTTCCTCTTTCAATTTCTTTCCTCTCTGCTCCTCTGCACAAATTATTTAAGGACCATACCATTGGTAGAAACCTCAGTTCTCATCTTCTCCAACTGCTTATTTCCAGTAGTGAGAATACCATCAAGGGACACACTTCCATTCCACTGACTGCCTATAGGATGCTACTTCTCTGCCAAGAACTACCAGAACTTGTGAAATGAACCCATTTCCCAAGCCTTTGTGGCATATCTACCAGCTTGATGCTTCATTTCCTTCCCAACTATGCTTCTGATTTTCTAGACTTCAACAAAATTTCTTAGCTGCAGCCTCACCCTGGAACTTCCCTCCGTGCCTGAGACCTCCTCATGCTGGGACATTCATCTACCCTTGTAGCCCTCTCACCCTAGACAGTGATGACAAACCTTTTAGAGACTGAGTGCCCAAAATTCAACCTTCACACTGCACATGAGCTTCCCCCTTACACCAGTAAGGGAAGGGAGGAAGCACTCCCATTGGGCTTCTGGGTAGAAGGGTGAGTGAAGTGAGAAATATCCTTAGTCATGTGTGGAGAGGGGGAAGGGGCAGCTCCCTCCAGCATGCCTGCCATAGGTTCACCAACACAGCCCTAGAACATCTCTCCATTATGTTGGCTCTTTTCTCCCAGTGGCAAATTCCTCCCAGTGCCTCCATTTTGGGGAAGGATCTGGTCAACTCTCCCTTCCCCTCTCAGCTGGACATCTGACTTTCTGGACTTCAGTACTATGTGTCCCACCCTACTCCCCACTTGCAGTGCACCCCTTCTTTTCAGCTCCTTTTTGCCTTTGCCTTTCCCCATTAGAATGTAAGCTCTTTGAGGGCAAGAACTAGTTTTCTTTTTTGCTTGTATTTGTAGCTCCAGTGCTCAGTAGAGCCTGGCACATAGCAAGTACTTGATAAATGTTGGCAGCCTGCCTTGAACCCTAGACTAGGATTCTGAGTCACCTGGGCTAAGCCCAAGAATTGTATATTAAAAAATAGTCTGGTAACCTTTAACAGCTGCGATAGGCAGAATCACACATTCCTGTGTACTTCTGGTGTCCTTTATCACATCCCAGCCTGGAGGGAAAGTGATGCAATTTATGGGCTTGATTTTGTATTGAGGGGAGGCTCTCAAACAACATTTTGATATTTAAACAACTTCCAAATTGCACGTCATTAAATGTCTTTCCTCTTCTCTTCTTCTTTTTGCATTTTCAGCCACAGTATGGAGCAATTGACCTGTGCAGGGAATCCCATACTCTGTTTTGTGAGATGGGAAGATCTTGGTCTCCTTTCCAGAAAAAGCAAGAAAAGAACACAGTTGAGAGAGCAGCTCTCTGGGGCTTCAGGAAAAGTGGTTCCAGAGAGATTGTCTTAGTCACAGACTGCGGTGGGAAACACTGAGACTGTAAAACCGTTGGATTGGGTCATTCTGTGGGGAGCTGAGAGGGAGAGACAGAAATAGAGACAGAGACAGGCAGAGAGAGACGAGGAGAACTAAGAAATGTTTTCAATTCCAACTTACAGTATAATTTCACCATCTGCTGGAGAAAATATTCAAGATGATCCACAGTCAGGTTTCTATACCTTATATTGCTCCCTAACACTGTTCTGCCTTTAGCTACCTTACGAAGCTTCCTAGCAGGTGAATTCTTTGAAATCTGTTATTTCAGAAAGAGTGATTTAATACTACCTCCCAACCCTCCCGTATGCTTTTTCCCCAGTGTTGTTTTCTGTTTCTGGTTTTAAAATAATAAGAATAAAATAACAGCAGGATTGCTCCAAATTTAAAAGACTTCTTTCCTCTTCAGATTAGGATGATTTCATGAGGGATGAGGGGAAAGGGAATAAGCATTTCAATAGGTTCTACTACAAGCCAGGCACTGTGCCAAATACCTTATCCATATTACATCATTTTATCCTCACAACAACCCTGCAAAGTAGGTGCTATTATTATCCCTATTTTATTAACTAGGAGATTGAAACAAAAAGAGGTTAAGTGACTTGCCCAAGTTACATAGCTTGCAAATGTCCCAGTCAAATTTGAAGTTGGGTCTTCTCTGTATTCTAGACATCAAGCCACCAGTTTCCTCCAGCTTGGTGTTTCAGTATTTGACTGAAATTATAATAGAAGCACCGTTCATTCTATCTTCCCATTTTTCCTTTGGTTCTATAGACAGTGCATTCTTGGGCGTGACTTCTAAAGTGAATTATTAACCAGAATTCCATCCCTAGAGAGTTGTGACCCAAACCGTTTATCTGGAGTTCATCTGTACATTTGAAGTCATACATGCAAAAGCAAACAGACAGGCTAACTGACCTTTGAGTTTTCTGCCAAAGTTCTGATTCAAGGCTTGGGCATATAAGAAACCAGGTCTTAAAAACTGATCTCACACATTAAAAAGAGATGATGTTAGGTGGACTAGGTGTGGTGACCTTAGAAGAAGAGTCTAAGATACACCGTGGCACAATTGAATGTAGTGGACTTCTCTAGTAGCAGAAATGCAACAATCCAAGACAATCCAGAGGAACTTGTGAGAAAGAACACTATCCACATCCAGAGGAAGAACTGTGGGAATAGAAACACAGAAGAAAAACAACTGCTTGATCACATGGTTCGATGGGGATATGACTGGGGATGTAGACTCTAAATGATCACTCTAGTGCAATTATTAATAATGTGGAAATAGATCTTGGTCAATGAGTCGTGTAAAACCCAGTGGAATTGTGCCTAGGCTACAGGAGGGTTGGGGAGGGGAAGGAAAGAGTATGAATCCTGTAACCATGGGAAAATATTCTAAATTAATTAATTAAATAAAATTTTTCAAATAAGAAAAAAAGAAGAGTCTAAACAAGTTGTGGCATATGATTGTGATGGAATACTAGTTGTTTTAAGAAATGTGGAATGCTATAATATGAACAAGCAATTTTCAGATGAAGAAATCAAAGCTGTCAATAAACATATGAAAAAATGTTCTAAATCACTCTTGTTTAGAGAAATACAAATTAAAACAATGCCATGGTGCCACCTCACACCTATCAGATTGGCCAATATGAAAATAAAGGTAATTAATAAATGTTGGAGGGAATGTGGCAAAATTGGGATGCTAATGCATTGTGGGTGGAGTTGTGAACTGATTCAACCATTCTAGAGAACAATTTGGAACTATGCTCAAAGGGCTGTAAAACTGTGCATATCCTTCGACCCAGTAATATTACTGCCACTAAGTATGTATCTCAAAGAGATAAGAAAAAAAGGGAAAATGACCTACTGGTACAAAAATATTTATAGCAGCTTTTTTTGTGGTGGAATGAGAAATTGAGGGGATGTCCATCCATTGGGGAATGGCTGAACAAATTGTGGTACATGATGGTGATGGAATACTATTGTGCTATAAGGAATGATAAGCAGGATGATTTCAGAAAAAAATGGAAAGACCTATGTGAACTGATGCAGAGCAAAATAAGCAGAACCAGGAGAAAATATTGTACAGAGTAACTGCAATATTGTACGATGACCATCTGTGAAAACTTGGCTACTCTCAACAATTTGGGACAATCCTGACTTATGATGGGGAATGCTATCCACCTCCAGAGAAAGAACTTTTGGAGCTGTCTTTCCCATCAGTGTATCTTTGGTTTCATTTGGGGGTGTGGGTTATAATTGAGTTTGCTCTTACAACAATGACCAAAAGGGAAGTGTGTTTTGCATGACAATAAAAATAAAAATTTTCTAATTTTTTTTTAAATAAAAAGGAAGTGTGGAGCAGGAGAATTTTTAAAAAAAATGGAAAGATTTACATGAAATTATAAGGAACTAAAGGAACAGAACCAAGAGAATATTACATATAGCCACAGAAATATTATTTGAAGAATGACTTATGTATTTCCACCTCCAGAGAAAGAACTGATAAATAGAAAAAACTGACATAGTTTCATATATCCATATTCTTTCTGTTAAACAATGCCTTCTCTAATGCACAGAGAGGAGAGGAGGGAGACATCAGGTAATTTCAATGTAACAAACTAGTTGATTTTTATTTTTTTAAGGAAGAAGAGGTCCACCATATCTACTGAGCTTTTGAGCAGGACCAATAAACAAGAAGTTGAACAAACAGCAAATAGAGAAGTGGTCCTATGGGACAAGCCCCCTATCCAGATAATTCTCAGATCTAGAGATCCAGCCTTGATCTCTCTCCCAGGTTCCCATTCAGCACCACCGATTGCCTGTTGGATGTCCCAGAAACAAATTCATTCTCTTTCTAAACCCATCCCTTCTCTAAACTTCCCAGTCGCTCTGAAAGGCACAAATGTATTTCTAGTCCCCCAGATGCCCAGCCTTGGTGTCATCCTCAGTCCCCTCCTCTTACCCTGCCTATCTGGTCAGTTGCCATGTAGTATGGTTTCCATCTCTATAGCATCTCCCACTCCCATAAGTACGACCTTCTTCACTTTCTCATACAGATTTTTTTTTTAATTACTTTCTCTCTTAACAACTACTCTAAAATAGAAGGGCAAGGTTTAGGCAAAACTGGTTCACTGACTTGCCCAAGGTCACACCGTTAGGAAGGTTCTGAGGTCAAATTTGAACTCAGGACTTCCTGTCTCTGGGTCTGGCTCTCTCTCTCCCCTGAGCCACCCAGTTGTATTTTTATCCGGGTTCTTGTGAGAACTTAGTCCCTCCCTATCCCTATCCATCTTCTACAAGTTGCCAAAGTCATTAGCGGGGTGGCGGGGAGGAAGAAGAGATTGTGACTGTGACATGACCACGTCTTGCTCCAGACAGAGTTTCCTATGTGCATGGCTAGATGGCTGTTTGGGGTGTGGCAACGAACCAGAGAAATAAAGAACACGCCCTGCTGACAGGGACGGCCTGAGAGGTTTTACGACCTATTCACTGGGGGTTCCCCAAAGAGAGAGGGGCTGTGGGCAGGCTAAGTCGGGTGGAGTGGAAAGATATGGAAAGCCAAGCAGAGCCTCCGGGGGAGGGGCAAACAGCCCTGTTCCCAGCCTGAGGGTCAGAGAGAAAGAAAAGCACCACATGATGGCTGCCGAGGGCAATGCTTCCAGTGAGCTAGAGAAGTTCCCTTATTAGTTCGGTAACTGACTCGACCTGTTCGGATGCCGCTTCCAAGACATTGCTTTACATTTTATACCAGCATTTGGGGTACGGAGGCAACTTGCAGCTTGGGGGTTGGGGGAAGAGCGAAGAGGGGAGGGAGAGACAGAGAGACAGAAAGGCACAGAATGACAGAGAAACAGAGAGATAAAGACGGATAAGAGACAGAGACAGAAAGCGGGACAGAGAAATAGAGAGACAAAGACAGAGACACAGAGAGAGATACACCGAGACCGAGAAACAGAGGAAAACAGAAAAACACAGAGAGAGAGGCAGAGACAGAGACAGAGACAAAGACAAAGACAAAGACAGAGAGAAAAAGACAGACAGATGGACACTCAGAAAGAGAAACAGACTGAGAGACAGAGAGCTGGACAGAAAAACAGAGAGACAAAGACAGAGAGAGACACAGAGAGGGACAAAGACACAGAGACAGAGATAGAGATACAGAGAAACATAGACAGAAACAGACACAGAGAGACAGATGGACTGAGAAACAGAGAGAGAAAGACAAAAAGAAACAAAGAGACAGAGAGACAAAGACAGAGACACAGAGAGAAAGAGATGGACAGAGAAACAGAGACAAAGACAGAGACCCAGAAACAGAGACAGAGAAACAGACAGAAACAGAGGCATGACACACAGAGACAGAGAGATGGACAGAGAAACAAAGACAGAGAAAGACAGAAATAGAAACAAAGAGACAGACAGAAACACAGAGGCAGAGGCAGAAACACAGAAAGAGAAACAGAAAGACAGACAGAAACACACAGAGAAAGAAATATAGAAACAGAGAGATGAACAGAGAAACACTGAGAGGGAAGGGAGAGGGGGAGAGAGAGAGAGAGAGAGAGAGAGAGAGAGAGAGAGAGAGAGAGAGAGAGAGAGAGAGAGAGAGAGAGAGAGAGAGAGAGAGAGAGAGAGAGAGAGAGAGAGAGAGAGAGAGAGAGAGACAGAGACAGAGACAGAGACAGAGAGAGACAGAGAGAGAGACAGAGAGAGACAGAGAGAGAGACAGAGAGAGAGAGAGAGAGACAGAGAGAGAGAGCAGACAGGCAGAGAGAGAGACAGACAGAGACAGAGACAGACAGAGACAGAGACAGAGAGAAAGAGACAGAGAGAGAGAGAGAGACAGAGACAGCAGACAGGCAGAGAGAGACAGAGAGAGAGAGAGAGAGAGAGAGAGAGACAGAGAGAGAGAGAGAGAGAGAGAGAGAGAGAGAGAGAGACAGAGAGAGAGAGAGAGAGAGAGAGAGAGAGAGAGAGAGAGAGAGAGAGAGAGAAAATCAGGGCCAGTCAGATAAATTTATGAAAAAGGTGATGTTTGTCTTTGCTGTCCCCAGAAGAGGGAGGAAAAGGTGCCTCAGGCAAGGTTTGAAAAACATCCTCCCAGCCCAGAGTAGACTTTGAGCTTTCATTGTTAATGTTTTCAATCTGAAATGACATAATAATATCTTCAAGTTATGGAGAATAGCATTTTCTGGCATTCAAAGTATGTACGTTCATAGAAATAATGGTAGTAAGAACTGACATAGATGGATATATTAAATGCACATTTTATTATTATCACATATATAAAGTACATATTATTTCAGTTGAACCTCACAACACTGTGTGGTGTTCAGTACTCCGAAGCATTGTTATTCCATTTTACATATGGGGAAACAGGCTCAGATAGGTCAAATGACTTGCCTCTGTTCACTGTTATAGTGGGATTTGTTAGGGGAAAAAACAAGAAGGAAACATATAAAATTCAGGTTTATTTTTGGGAAGGTTGAGAGGGAAAGAAGGGTAAAAGGATAAGGAAAAATTATTCTAATTAATCCCCAAACCTAATTCCTATAAACCTATCTTAAACCTAATTTATCTAAGATAAAAACAGTTAAGTTTCCCCAACACAAATCTCACAAACGGAGTGCAATCTATGAGTCAGGATCTTCATAAGAAACTGTCCAAAGCAGGTCCAGTAGAGAAGTGGGTCTTTAGTCCTCTGTCCAGCTGCCAGCAGCCAGTCCAAGCAGAATCCCTCTCTCTTAATCTGGTATCACCCAAAAGGCCAGAAACCTGGTAGACAGATGGAAAAAAAACTTCCAATCTCCAAACCTTCTTCAGGAGAGAGTTTTTCTTCACTTGGAACCTTGGAATCTTCACCCAGATCTTGACCCAGGCTCCCATGGGACTCTCCATCACATGTCCCTGTCAATCATTTGGAAGTTCTTGCAAAGCTCTTTTGCATTCTTCCTTTTCCTATTACATCACCCAGCTGAACTCAGGTCACCCTAATCTCAAATTCAACAATGGAGCCTTCCTTTAGAGAACGTGGGTGCTTTCCACAAAAGGAAAACCTGTCACTGAGACTAGCTTAAGTGAGAAGCCTCCAACACTTAGCCCAGCAGGTCCTCAGACAAAAAAAAGAAAAATCATCAATTACCAGGCTTGTAGTCAATCATTAAACAAGCATATATTCAGTACCTACTATGTGCCAAGCACTATCCTAGGCGCTAGGATTGAAAAGAAAAATCAAACTGTTCCTGCCCTCAGTTTAAATTCTATTAAGAGACAACATGTACACCTACAAGTATATCCAAAATATATATAAAACCAAGTAAATTTCTTGGCAGGGATGACACCAGCAACTTGGAAGTCAAGAAAGGCTTCATGTAAAAGTCTTGAGCTTTTACTTGGGCTGAACTTTGAAGGAAACAAGGGATCGAGGTAGAGTTGAAGAGAGAGTACGTGTAGGATAGACAAGGCAAAAGCACTGAGATCAGAGATGGAACATTGTGTATAAGCAACAGCAAGAAGGCAAATTTGGTCATGTATAAATTGGATAATGTATAATAAAGCCAGAAATATCATTTGGAGTCACACTGTAGAGGGCATCAAATGCCAAACAGAAGTTGTCTTCCTCTCACTTGAGGTCTTTCACAATATTTAAAATGTTCAGAAATGACTAGCTCTTTTTTTAAACCCTTACCTTCCATTTTAGAATTAATACTGTGTATTGGTTCTAAGGCAGAAGAGCAGTAAGAGCACAACAATGGCGGTTAAGAGACTTGCCCAGACTCACAATAAGAAGTGTCCAAGGCCAGCTTTGAACCTAGGACTTCTAGTCTCTAGGCCTGGCTCTCAATTCACTAAGCCACCTAGTTGCCCAAATGACTGGCTCTTTTAAGAATTATTACTTGCAAGGAAAGATGTCAAGCAAATAAAAGGGAAGCTTATTTGTGAGTGGAGAAAGAAGTCAAGAGAATTTGGACTCTCTTCCTTAGGGGATGTGGAAGGAAATTCTTGGTTCTCTTTGTCTATTCTGAGTTTACACTTGTTAAAAGGGAATCCTTTATTCTCTTTGCCTAGTTGGAGTTTACACTTTGGTTAACAATAACTTAAGTACCCCTACTTAGTATCTCACTATATTATGAAGACTGGATTAACTCTCCTTTGTCTACCTTTTGATTGAATCAACACAAACTTGAATGAGGTGGAGGAGCTCATAAATCACTTATGAATTCACACCCTCAGAAAATCAATCAGCCAGGAAACCGTGAACCCTTTTGATGAGAATTCAACCTCCAGAAGGGGAGAAGTGGATCCCACAGACACTTCCCCCCCCCCTCCCCCGGGCAGTGCTTGGGCAACTTGGAACTGTGATTGGAATTTGTGAAGAGGGAAGGACATTAAGCCACTATAAAAGGCTCTGAATTTCTGGGACTGGAGAGTTCAACTTCAAAAAGGAAGTCAGCTTCAAGAAGAAGGTCCACTCAAGGAAAAAATTTGGCCTCAGGAGTCACCTTCAGCTCCAATCATTATCTTGACCTGCCTCTTGGAGGGAACTTGAGTGAGTGGATAGCTGACTTTCCCTTCCTGTCTTCTGGAGAGAGTTTAATTCCAGTCAAGGGTCAACAAGTCCTAGCTGAGTTGAGCGCCAGAACAATATTTAGATAGGCTAATGTTTTCTCTACCCTTTTGTATTTCTCTACTTTCACCCTTTCCACCTCTTTTGTAAATAAAAGCTATTAAAGGTCATTTTGACTTTGAACTATTATAATACTTTGAATTGGCAACCACCATTATTATTTATAATTTTCATATATTTTAGCCAAACCATTATAATTTAATTCCAACAGGGAGGATGTAGGAGTAGTTGAAATGTTCCCACTAAGACTGAAGAGAAAAGAGATCTAGAGATTTTAACAATTACCTGGTTAGTTGTTGTCCTTCACACTTGAAGATGACCAAAAGGATAACACTGGTGATGTCTTTTGACTTGTACACAAATTGTTATTTAAGTGAGGCAGAGCTGGACAAAGAGGTCAACCTCATTCTCCCTTTCAGGGTCATCAAAGTCCAGTGGAAAGACAAAGTTAAGATGAGTGGTGATGACTTGGAATGTGGTAGATAACCTTGGCCTTGTCAACATCTATTCAAGCTCTAAGCTCTAAGTGCTTAATGCCTGATTCTACCACCCTCATAGTCATTATGACAAATTGTTCTCATTCCCCCTTTCTGCTGGGAGAAGTGTTCACATGGTTGGGGTAGACATCCCAATACTCCCTAACTCATCAATGAGTTTGAGGCCTGTTGGTTACCTTTAACCTGCTTTAATCCACCTGTAAAACAGTTTACCAGGATGTCACTGCTGTACATGCTACATCTTCTTAGAGCCACAGATGAGAATTGGGTGGCAGGTGGCCAGCAAAGAGAGAAAGTAATCCTGAAAAGAGCTCCACAAGCCCTCACACCAGAGGTCTTCCCTGAACACCCTGTACATCCCAATAGTTACCTATTATCAAAATATATAATAATAATATGATAATAAATAATAATTACCTATAGACTAGGTGGCAAGGAACATCGAAATAGTGCAGTGGATAGAGCTCCTCTTCTTTATATCAACCCTGGTCTCAAATACATACTAGCTATGTGACTCTGGGCAAGTTATTTAACCCTCTTTGCCTCGATTTCTTCTCTGTAAAATCAGGCGGAGAAGGAAATGGCAAATCCCTCCAATGTTTTTGCCAAGAAAAGCCCAAATGAGGTCATACAGAGTTGGCCACAACTGAAAACAACTGAACAGCAAGCAACAAATAGTCTAGAATATAAGCTATGGAAGTCACAAGGTAAGAAAAATATAAGAAAAGCAGATTATTATTTGGATATAAAAGAGCTGCTCATGACTAAGTTAAAGGTAGAATATCCAATTAGAAGTTTATTAGAAATACCCAATAAGAAGCTTAGAATTATGTTCTAGGAAGCATTTAGTACTACTATACTTGTTAATAAAATGGCTATTGACATTGATTTTGTTGGCAGTTGGCCAAATTGTGGTATACAAATGTAATGTAATGCTATTATGCCATGACATGAAGAATATAAATAATTCAAATTTGGGAAGATTGGAATGAACTTTTCTGTAGAGTGAAGTAATCAGGACACCATACAAAAGAATGATAATGGTATAAACAAAAAACCTCCACTGATTTTCTAATCCCAGATTAGGGAATGACTAAGGACAAATGTTGGTTTTGTTGAACAAGAATTTGAGGTTGGAAAAAAAATAAACTTGAAGCCTGCAGGCTCTACTTAGCTGGCTGGAGATATGGAGGCAAGGCTTTCCTTTTGCGGGGGATTCATAACTAAGGCTGAAAAATTAAATCATAGTGATAATACGTTTATAACCTAGGGAATTGCTTGTTGGCTCCAGGAGTGGGGAGGGAAGAGGGGGGCAAAGAACATGAATCATGTAACCATGGAAAAATACTTTAAAAAAATAAATAAACAGAAAAAAAAGAAAATTAACTCACATACTCTTATGAGGAGGAAAGAAACAAGAGTTTTCCCATGGTCCAACAATAAGTATTTGAGAGTCTTGCATTTCTGGAAGAACAGAAGCTTAAGCTTTTGAACCCTAAACTACAAGAGAGCTAGAAATCATTCTTATAGGGAAAAGACAGCACCTCATCTGAGAATTCCAGCTAAAGTCAGTAGCTGGACACAAGTTGAAATTCAACCTTAGCCCCAGAGAAACTTCATTTGGCAGTAACTAAGCTCAGTTACATGATACCAGCAAGAAGGAACTCCCAGCAGACCCACGTGCCTGGCAGAGAAAGCATGTCCAGCAAGATTAGGAGTGGCCCCATACGGCATGAGGCAATCCCATCACCAAAATTCATGGGAAACCATATAGTGCTGGGGGAATGAGTTGCCCTTTTGCATGTATGCCTTGGTTATATGCATTCAACAAATGTGTGCCCCTCTTGTTCTCTATGTGTGGCCATTCTTTCTCTGGATGGTGTGTGGATTTGTGAGATAGGATGCCCCAGAGTGATGGTGGAGTTGGGGAAGAATGATCCATTGCTACATTTCTTATCATGCTATTTCATTAAATGCCTTTGTTCTAACTAATCATGTCCTCTGGACACTGGTTGGGGCTTCTGAGCTATGAGTTTGGGGGTTTGTTTGGTTTGGTTGGTTTTTGGTGGGCCAAAGTTGATTGATTTCAATACATTCAAACCAATAGAGTTTGTTGAACTTAGACTAACCTGTCTCAGGGCTCTACCTAGGAGAAGTTATTATCCCCAAACCTCTATCAACTGGCAACTGTGAGCTAAGTACTACAAGTATTTTCTCCTCTTTTACAGATTGGAAAAATGTATACTCAAGGACCTTAGGTCAGTCACATGGCCAAGGGTCAGAAGCAGAATTTAAACCCAGGGATTGAATGAGAACAATTTAAGCACTTAAACCCAGTTTTCTTTCCACTACAACTTGCTATATAAAATCCCACACTAGGGAGGAGATAGATCCATTTACAGATCAAAACTTTATTGGAATGTTCAGTTCTTTCTGACCACTGAAGTTTAGTTAGGACTTTGATGAACATTCAGAAGAAGGGGACCAAGTTGAAGAGACTCAACTGCATGCTATATAAAGACTGGTTAAAAGAACTGCATGTTTAACTTGGAGAGAGAAAGGGAAGGTGGAGAGAGAAGGACAATGGCTACCTTTGAGAAGTCCTCTGGAAGGGCTGATATGAAGAAAGGGTTTAGATTTGTTTTGTTTTTCTAGAGAGCAGAACCAGGAATATTGGCTGGAAGTTGTATTATAGCAGATTTAGGCTTCCTGGAAGGAAATAGTACTCTTTAAACATGGGTTCATCCTCCCCTAAAGTCTCCAATCAAAAGCTTAAAGATCACTTCTCAGGTATGTTGTAGAGATTCTTACTTTGGTGTGGGTTAGGTTATTCCTTCCAATTCTGAGATTCTGGGTTTTTTACTAGAATGGGCTTTTAATTTTTTTTTAATTATTTATTTTTAAATATTTTTCCATGCTTCCATGATTCATTTTCTTTCCCTTCCCTCCCCATTTCCAGAGTCAACAAGCAATTCCACTGGGTTGTACGAATGTTATCACTTGATACTGTGGACAAGAGAGAGATACAACATATCGCAAAGACTGGATTTTGCAGTGAAATCTCATGCAAGACAGAGATAGAACTTTGGCTGCCAAGGGGGGATGGGAGTGGAATCTCCAGCTAAGAAAAGCAAAGGAACAGTTAGGATATATACTCTTTTTCCTTCTGAACTGAGGAGGAAAAGAGAAAATCTCACTGTTCATATCCAGCTACAAATTCTTTGTTGGTCTTAAGAGATACAGATTAACCAACTTTATAGTTGATGGATAGAGATTTTTTCTCTTTGGGGAAGGCAAGAGCCTATTCATTAGAAGATTTCCTTCAAAAGCTATATCTCTGTTTCAAGAAAAATACATCAACCTGACTCCACAAAGATCCTAAAGTCTTCTGGGACTTGGTCCCTAGACCTGAGCTTCAACCTATTGAAGAAACTTTTGATGGAAAATAGATTAGGGATTTCCTGTTTCCCTCTTCCCTAACCAACCATTCCAGACCTATCAGCTAATAAATAGATCTTTTAACTTACTGAGGAACCAGACATCTTCTTCAGTGTACTAAGGGGATCATAGATAACAATCAGCCAAAGAAGAAAATAGTAACAGAGATTGAGGGGGATTTCCTCTTACCCTTCAGCTCTGGGTATAGATTAACTTCAACTTCTCTGAGACAGCTCTGCCTGGGAGGGAAGTGGTGTTTTCTCTTTATCTGTTCCCTCCCTCTCAGTTACCTGTCAAACTGTCTCCTGATCCCCTGCTAGTACAATACCTATTTCCATATTATAGAATGGGCTTTTTAACTTGAGGTCTCTGGTCCCCCAAGGAATACATGAATAGATTGTAAGGGGGTTAATAAACTTGGATAAGAAAAAAATGTATGTTGTTTTCATCAGCCTCTAACTGAAAACTAGCATTTCCTTCTAATATGAATTTTAAAAGTTAAAAAAACTTCTGAAAAGTTTATTGGGTTCACCAGACTTTCAGAAAGATCCATCACATACACACACACACACACACACACACACACACACACACACACACACACACAGAGAAATATTAAGAATTCCAGGACTAGATGACCTAAGGGCAGAAAAGATTTTCTCTCTGACATCCTGATTCTGTCATATGGGTGTGTAGTTAGGTATCCTAAGAAAGTAGAGGCAACTAAATGCTAGAGGCTTGACCTGGAATCAGAAGACCTGAAGTCATATTCAACTGCCTTACTAGTTATGTGGCCCTGGAAAAGTCACAACATCTGCTTGCCTCAGTTTACCCATTTGTAAAAATGGGGGTAACAATAGCACTTGTCTTGATGAAACAAGATATTTGTAAAATATTTTAAAAACCCAAAGTGTTCTATAAAACCTAGCTATTATTATTATTGTTATCAAAACAAATGTTCCCTGTGTAGGCCCCAGGGATTCCAATTTCATCAAAGGAACTATAATCTAATACATCTGAGAGAATTATGTTGATCAAAAGGACAGGTTTCCTATTGGCTTGTTAGGGAAAAACATTTTTTCATTTACATAGTACTCTGTGGCCAAAGATGCTCTCAAGGAGTCTTTGCCTCTAACCTCCTCTCTACATCCACACTGGACAATCATCAAATGAAATGATATTGCTTTATTTGTTTTTGTCTTATTTGCTGACATGGTACCATTTTATCAGGAAAGGTACCTTTATGACTCTCTCTCTCTCTCTCTCTCTCCCCCTCTCCCTCCCTCTCGCTCTCTTTCTCTCTTTCCCCTCACACAACCCCAGGCTGTTTAAAATTATTAAACTACTAATTTTAGGTTTTGGTTTTGGTTTGCTAGTGTCTGGCAAGAAGATTTAGGAGAAAAAGGAAATGCTTGTTAGCTTTTAAAAAAGAAAATTGTAAAAAAATTAATTTTTAATGAAAAATTGAATGATGGGGTCAGAGATTTCCTATGAAAACGGCATTTTGCAGTCTGCCTCTGCAGGTGCTGGGATTGCTGCTGGGTTCCAGCACTCAGGGCTGCATGCATCTTGTCCTCTGGCAGATTCCTCAAAGCACATGCCTTATAGACCATCATCTCCATCACTGCATTAAGAAGAGGGCAACAGGCGATATTGAGCTTTTCCACTTGGCAGGTCTAGGTTTAGGGTGTTAACTATGCTGAGGGACAGAGACAGGTGGCCTGATGCCATAGAATTTTGCTATTAATGCTTTTGCTCTGGGAAGGCAGGTTTCAATCTGTAACTATTCACAGATAAGGCCAAACCATGGAAATGGACCCAAGAGCTCCTTTGCTTCTTATTGCTCTCTGGAGGGCTGGTTTGGGAAAGATCATCATTCTCAACTTTTTCCTTCTGTTAGAAGACTACAGTTAGCACCTCCCACAGAGACTGTGACTGCTCTTTCTGCTACAAAAGGGTCTGATCATTAAAGAAGAGGCTCTTGATATTAGAACCCAACTAATAAATCTGGGGAGATTCTGGATCACTTGGTCTCTACTCTTCCTGCACATCTGGATGGGAACCTGGCAAGGCTATTGTGAAAAAACTATACCCAGACTCTAAATGAACACTCTAATGCAAATACCAACAACATGGAAATGGGTTTGAATCAAGAACACATGTGATACCCAGTGGAATTGCACGTGAGCTATGGGAGAGAGGGGGGGAGGGAAGAAAAGAAAATGATCTTTGTTTCCAATGAATAATGTTTGGAAATGACCAAATAAAAATTTAAAAAATAAAATAAAAATAAGGAAGATAAAAAACAAAACTATACTCAGCATGGGTGAAGAGCCCATTCTCTGGAGAGAGAGGTAGGATAGGGCAGGATGTACCTGAGGAGATGGAGAGGAAACATTTGGGCTTTTGTTCTTTTTAAAAGCTTCCCAGTCAACTCTCTTCATAGAAGTTCATTGATATTCATTGGTTAAGTGGATCTGATGCTCTAGTGACTAAATCTAACACTGAAGGGAGCCTAGCAGGTGGGGTTGGAGCCAATAGCATTAGAGAAGACACACTCCATCCCAAGATCCTCCGGAGACCCCTAGGAACCTGCAGGGCTCTGGGTCACCCCCAAGAATGGACTTCCTACAAAATCATGACACTTTATAGTCTAAAGAGCTGAGTTCTAGTCCTAATTCTTTTTTTTTTTAAACCCTTACCTTCAGTCTTGGAGTCAATACTGTGTATTGGCTCTAGTCCTAATTCTTGCCACTTACTGGCTTTCAGGCCTTAAGGAAGTTACTTTTCCTCTTTTATCTTTGGAATGAATGTTTACCCTAACTACCTCACTTGATTGTCATGAGGCTCTAATGAATGAGACAATGAACAGGAAAAGTGCTTCCTAAATATAAATTCAAAAAGTGTCAGTAAATATAAACTACTAGAGAAAATCAGTGAGCTTCTTAATTATCTCACAGTGAATTTTAGCCAAGGAATTTCCATTTTTAAAGGAAATGGGCTGGCCTCGGACACTTCCCAGCTATATGACCCTGGGCAAGTCACTTAACTCCCACTCCCTAGCCCTTCCTGCTCTTCTGCCTTAGAACCAATACACAGTATTGATTCTAAGAGAGAAGGTAAGAGTTTTTAAAAAATGAAATGGGACAAAATCAATGTAACTAGGGAAAACAGGGAAGGGCCTGGACATTTAACAGACATAACAGACATTTGCATTAAATGTCTGTTAAAGGTATAAAGAGAGTGAATATAAAACTATAAGACCAAGAGCCACTCTCCACAGGATAAATGGACAAAGGATATGAATAAACAATTCCCCAAAGACCTGCAAACCTTTTAATGCCCCAAGAGGTTGCTTCAATCACTGATAATAAGAGAAAAGCAAATAAGATGAACTCTGAAGTTTCACTTGACACCTAGCAAATTGGCAAAGGTGACAAAATACAGGAATAATCGATAGTCGAAGGAAGGGCTGGGGGAAGGCAGGCACACACAAATCTATTTTGGGTCGAACTGTGAAGTAGTGCATCCATTCAGGAAAACGATTTGGAATTATACTTAAAAAGTAACTAACATGTACCTGCCCTCTAACTCAGAAGTCTCTCTGTTGGACATACATTCCAAGGATGTCCAAAAAGAAAAGTCTCATTTGCACCAGAATATTTATCGCAAAATGTTTGTGGTAGCAAAGTGGATGCCTATGGAAGGGGGATGGCGAGGAATGACTAAATATAGTGTAGGATATGAATGAAGAATTCAAAAAAGCATTGACTTCTATGAACTGAAACAGTGAATTAAGCAGATCCAAGAAAAATGCTCTAAACAATGGCTCTGAATAGTGTAAAAGAAAAAACCAGGTTTGGCCCAAATGACAGAAGGTGAGAAAATTCACCTCTCCCTTCCTTGTAAGACATAAGAGGGATGTGGGGCATTTCATAGGTTAATTGATGGGTTGATTAATTCTGCTGAATCATTTTTTGCTCCTCTCTTTTTATATTTTTTGTTACAAGGATGATTTGTTGGGTAGGGGGAAAGGGAGGGATACAATCAGAAACAAAATATAAAACCAAAAGGAAAGAGAAGTTTTAAACGAAAATAAATTTCATATTGCTTAATTTTTTAAAGATTTAAATAACAGTAGAGGACAAGGCTTCCTCTTTTGCTTTCCTCCCACCTGGAAATCTTCTGCCATTTTGTTGTTCGCTAGATGTGACTCAAGTTAAAATAACCAGATTAGGATTTAAGTACTTTGATGAATCTGTGATCCCATGAACGCAGACACTTCCCCCAGTGGTACAGAATGCCCCCCCACCATCCATGCCCAACCAGTTCATACTGCTCTATTTCACATTCTTCCAAAAATCTTCCACATGATGGCAGTTGGATATAGATATACAGATCACTAGAAGGGCACCTAGGTTCATTTCTCTCTTCAGACATTTACTGTGTGATCCTGGGCAAGTCATTTAACCTGTCTGCCTCAGTTTCTTTAATTGCAAAACAAAAATATCACCTACCTCCTAAGATTTTTGATTCAAATTATATATCTATAAAGTACAGCACAGTGTCTGGCACATAGTAGGCACTTAATTTTCCCTTCCATTTGAACCCTGTTAGTACTCTCCACTTTGTATAGATATTAAGCCTGTAGACCTTACCATTACCCTTCACTCCCCACTACATGACTATCCACTTATTTTCTGGATAATTCATCTCCTCGGGTCACATCCAGTTGCACTGACTCCTTTGCCCAATTCTTCATGAGGAATATGTTGTATCCTATTTTTGCCCATTGTGTGCTTTGAATTAATGGAGTATATTTCAGACCTGCATGAAAGCATGTAAGTGGAAGATAATATGCTGAATTTGAAAGAAAACTGGAAGTCATTTACTTATAAAATGATTGAACTCACTTTGAGATGACCTCAAAGGAGCTCAGGAGTCATTTAGTCCAACAGGACTACATCTTTTTCTCCAGATTCGGCATGCCATCTTCTGAGCCCATCTGGTACTTCTTTCAAAGCTCCACTTAGGCACCATCAACTCCATAAAAGCTGCTCTGTTCTACCTTACTGTGTTCTCTCTCCTCCAATGTTCCTCAAGCACTTTGGTTCTCTTCTTTGGCCACATCACAATTTATCTAGGTAGACATGGCCACTTTAAATTCCTCAAGAACAGGGATGCATGGTGGGTGTTGGCTTCCCTTTTGGCACACTTGGCCCCCAGTCTAGTGTGTTGTACATATTGGAAAAACATACAGATTAAGGATTGAATTTGTGATCTCATAGGATTATAGGACTTGAGAGTTGGAAGGAGTTGGAAGTTGGGGACTCCCTGGTTCAATCTATACATGAAGGAATCACCAGTATAGCATCCCCCAAAGTAGCCAGCTAGTTGCTGTTTGAAGACCCCCAAGAATAAAGAACCACCACCTCAGACCAGCAGGCAGATCTTCCAGCAGTCTATATCGATAAGTCCAGGTAATGAAGGCCTGCACCATCAGTGCCCGTGTCAGAGGAGAAAAGGGGATGCATTTTTGCAAAGATGTTGCATATGGTGAAAATGTTTCAAAGGGAAAATCAACAGGGCATTCAGTAGCCCTTTGTTGGTGTCTCCCAAATTATCTCTTTCCCAACTTCTGAAAACATGAACATTTTGGGTGGATGACTTATTTTGTTAATTTTTCATAGTTAAACTTCCCTTCTACAGGAGATATTTTTATGAAGGGACAAGGACTGGGTGATCAGATTGGCAATGGGGGATGAGAGATAGTGAGGAACTGGGGAGCAATCTAAAGACCTCTACAGTAAGAGGGAAAGTAGGAGAGGGTAGAGAGTTTAGAAGGAAAAGGATCTAGCAAACGAGACTGAGAAGGAACAGCCAAATGGACAAGAGGCCCAAAGAAAATGGGGTTCTGAAAAACTAAAGAGGGTATCAAGGTGAAGAGGGGGATTGATAGTGTTGAAGGCTACGAAGAGATCAAGGAGAATAGGGCCTGGGAAAAGGCCACTGGAGTTGGCACCAGTTGTAGACTGCCTTCTCAAGGTGAGCCACAAGGGGAGTCAGAGGGGGCAATAGAGATAGAAGGTCAGGTGAGGGGTTTTTTAGGTTGGGGGAGCACAGGCATGTTTATAGAAGCATGCTGGGATGAAAACCAAGGGTCCATACCAGAAACATTTGTTAGATTTTCAAAAGAAACAGAATAACAAAGAACAGTGGAGTTAGGATACCGCAATTCTAGTCCTGGTTTTGTTACTAACTGTGTGATCCAGTGTGATCCAAGTCCTGGACTTAATCAGATAACACCTGATTTTTATTAACTACAGTGACAGCATTCTTCTGAAATCATAGACGTTATAGTAAAAACAGCCAAAGGGTGACCACTCTGAGAACTACAGTGCTAGGTGTCTAACCATATACTTAGCTGAGGTGGTAGAAATGCTTTTTTTGACTCTATATTTGGAGCTTAATTAACTCCACAGGAAGTTGTTTGAACTAATAAAGGAAATCGGATAGGAACAGCAGGAAAACCTCAAGCCAGTAGCAAATATATGGCAATTTTCTGCAAATGATACAAGATAATACCAAAAATTCAAAGGAAAGCTTGATTAGAATATTTACATATTTTATTAAATCTTTACAATCGGCAATTATAATCAAATACACAATTATATATACAAGGATTATATACATTTCTGCCCAGACTTTTACATCACAGTACACAGTTTTCCTTAGAAATATGGTATACATTTATCACCAAACAGTAAAATCCAACAGTAGTGTTACAGCACCTGTTAGTACAGACATCTTTTTTCATAAATTACATTTATAAGAAAATATACGGCTGTAAATTGGGCTTTTAAAAATGTCTTTTATAAAATCTGAACATACAATATTTCATTCACAGAATGTTTTTTTTTCTATGTTCTGACTGAAGCCTTGTGCATAAAACAAACTATTGGAATATTTACTAGGTTTATCATCCACCCCCACCCCCTAAATTATGAACAACATTTGACTAATGCTGAGCTTTCTGCTGAGTTGGACTTCATTGGGTTTGGCAGGAGAAAAAATGTCAATTGTAAAACAGTTACAAAATGATAAATAAAAGTAGACAATAAATATCTTTACGAGAATAAGAATTGACTGAAGTTAGAGAGTAATTTTAAAACTCTCCCATTTGAACTGATCCAATATTGTAAAGAAAATGTTACAATGATCGGTTCTGAGATAAGAACCAAATTGTCATTGGGAGCCTATTAAACATATATACCCAGCAAACCCTTCACTCAACCACATCTGATATATTACAATTCTTTTACACTTGGAAGCTTCAAGGAAAATATCCTGAAGATCGGTGCTAATGGTTCAGAGAACAGTTGTGAGCAGGCTAAGACTCTAGTTGTTTCCTTTCTCTTAGGTAAACGTTAGCTTTTGAAACTTGAAGATACCTGAATAAAACCCTCCCCTTTCATTTCCTGCCCTTTTCCTTCCCGTCTAACTTTAAATTTCAGGTTAAATCCTTGATTCCAGGTTTGTAAACATTGTGCAAATTCGGATTCCTGGTCAAACTACTTTTATGGCTCTGGTGATCACTTCAGCTCACTCTCCAGGCAGTCAACATTTAACTGAGGTAGACCAGATGTTTCTAAATTCAGGATTTTTAAAAAAAGTCTCCCAAATCCAGAGGAAACAATTAATATATACGAGTATGACCCCCAAACCTTACTTGATACTGCTAGGGTTTCTTCTTACTGAAATAAAAGACTACTTAGTGGCAGTATGTTGAATTTATTTAAATCCTAATGCTGGTAAATTATAGGCAATGACACAAGTGGGCTCCGGGAGGTGAACACTACCTTACTATCCTAGGGAAAAGTTTAAAGGTTGTCCTTGTTTCCAGGAGTCGGCCTAATCTGTCATGGTTTTTATTTGCTTTTAAATGACTCAAATCCCTAAGCCAGTGTACAAGTTCTTTCCAAGACTTTAAGTACAAGAAAGAGGTCCCCCTGGTGGCCGCCTTGGCTCCAGGCTCAGCCATGAAGCCCCATCACTCCTCGCTCACTGGCTTTGACTTTATTTTGTAAATCATTTACTTTGTTTTTCTAACTTGGAAAGCATAGACTCAGGAAGTAATGGCTCTAAGGTACAAAAATGAAAGCAATGCATATAAGGCTCCCATAACCAAAGTCTGGAAGACCAACTCCTCCCCCTCACCAAGTCCCAGCCCTGAAATCAAGGCAAGTCAAGTATTATTAAGCTTCAGCTAGTTTGGCAGTTTGGAAATCAATATTGACAGAGCACTTAGCCATCCTCCATTCTTCTGTGGTATGAAGCTTTAGCTTTGCATACCATACTTCACATGCAGAAAGACTACGGGGAAAAGCCTATTTTGGAGTAAGACTTAATTCAAGGCCAACCAAGATCTTATTTGCTAAAAATTTCTCTTTAAAGTAAATTCACATTAGATTCCATTTGCTCCTGCCTCAATTATGTTTACATAGAATTTTTTAAAAGCAATTACTTCCCCCATTACAAAAGAATACACCATTTATCTGGAATCTAAGTCACGCTGTACATGAATATACATAACTACAATGCCATACAGCTATTCCGATTAACAGCTGCGTATACCGTTAAAAGTTCACCAGTACCACAAAACTGTACATAAAGAAAGTCGTTTTGCCAAATGATAAAAGGCAGGTGCTGGGGGTGGGGTGGGGGTGGGAGTGTTGCAAGCCTTTCTCGTAAGCTTTTAGATTGATTCATAAATGTTTGGAAAAGAGTACAAAATGAAGCCATGATCTGCTGCTAAACAAGATGTCTACAGAAATCAAAAGTTAATTAACCAAACACTTAAAACTTGTTAAATGTAGACAGTATTAGATTGCCACAAAATAAAGTTTTCTCATTAAGCTACATGTTAGTTGCTATTGTATGAGTTTCTTCATAAATGACCACAGATAAATTTTCTGGTACCCACTCAAGGGAATATTTATAAGAAAAACATGATTCAACAGAAAAGGTGAATAGCCCTAATTGCAACTTTAGAAAGAAAAGCCTTCAAAAGAAAAAAAATACCAGTTATCCCTGGATTTATATATCACCACCATAGTTTTATCATGGCTCTAATAAGCTGGACAAATGGAACAAAATGGATTCAGTTGTTGGTGATACTGGCCTTATGGCTCAAATTGCATACTAAAAGTGTGAGATATTTATTATAAGGCTGATGATGTTTAGAGGTAACATCTTCAAGAGGAAATGAACTGAAAAAAAAAAAGACTTGTGGTCTAGTCTACAACAGAGAACAACACTAACATTCTAGTGTTACTGAGTAGTTATAGCTTTATAAGGTTTTTACCATGGCGGGCCCCAAAGGAAGTTTGTATTGCAAAACTGTATAATTTTTTTGGCCCTGTTTCCCAAGAGTATTAAGCAACCATTTTCCACAACACATTATAATGACCTTTTTTGCCTGGTCCCACTGATCAGCTTCCATGCAGAGAAATTCTCTGAGAAAGCACATTAGCTTCACCTTTGGTTTGTGTAAAAAGGGCAAGGTTAAGAAAAACCCAAATCACCTTGTTCATTTGTCAATAAAAGAAAAAAATGGATATAATGAGCAAAAATGTTCTTACTATAAACATATTTGCTTTGTAATGAACTACCAATTGTAGTGGTATACGTAAGGCAGCACAATCCTGAATGCTCACAGCACTTACCTGCCTTTGCTTTCAAAAGGCAACCTGATCTTGACCTCCCAAAGCTCTAGTGTCAGGAAGTGATGAGGGCTATTACACTAACCGAATGCATTCACGCTTCTCCCCTTCAGTGGCTGGGTCAACCCAATGCCCAGGAATGCCCATTACTTATTCCAAAATGAGAGATAGGCTATCACTGTGTTGCAAAGCTGCCATGTTTGGAAGGGAAAATAAACTCCCATTCTTTCTAATGGGAAAATGTTTTTAAACAAGGCCAATCCTAACATAGCATGCACTGGATTTCTAGGATCTTTAAATAATCCAGTCAGAACCTGGTTGCTCATCACCATATTTAACAACGCCCACAAGAGAGCCTTCCTCTGCATTAGGGTCTACCTTAACCAAAGTTCACTTTTTTTTCCTTTTTAAATACCCACCAGGAGATGTTTTTGTGAGTCATAGTTCATCCTTTTCCATCATTTCAAATGCTTCTATATCTTCATTCCAGTCTGCTAATATGGATTCCATAGGCTGGACTTTATTGTCCCAGCTTACATTAGGGCTAGACTCTTCCTCAGTTTTTGATTGTTCTTGAGGCTGGTTATCTAATTCTGTACATTCACTGTCATGGATTGTAGTCTCATGGTTTTCAGTAGGACAGGAATCTTCTTTGGAAGACAAAATGCTAGCACTGTCCACATCAGCAGGAGATACTGATTCTGGTTGAGAGATGGGAGAACTTTCTTCCACAGACTCCTGATTGACCACACTGAGGTCCTGAGAATCTGCTGTAGTCTTTTCCGATTTTTGATTCTCAGAATCGTTTTCAGAAGACTTTTGTTCCATGTTGTCTACTTCAAGATCTTTAAAAGAATGAAAAACAAGCTTCATGAGACTTACAAAGTACAAAATAATAATACTACTTTACACTGAACAACCCCTCAAAAGCGTACTAATTTTTCCTGTGCTAAAATTTTTTAAAAAGCCAAAAGGGCTCAGAATTGACTCAGGTCAACTCTGATACAAATTAATTAATAATGGAATCATTAAAACATTTCATATTTTCTAGCTAAGTTCACATCAAAAATTCATTACTTATAAAACTAAACAGGTCAACTAATGGATTAAAAAAGTTTTTTATGTTGATATTAGCAAAAAACCAGAAGGTAAAAAAACTGGTAAAAACATACAACACTCAACCCCATCCCCTCCAATAAGAAAATTTTGTCAAAACACTGCAACTAAGAGACCTAGATTATTAAGAAAATCTCAGAAAAAGAAAACAGTCACATTTATGACACTTGTGATGTGATTTTTTTTTAGTTAAAATTTCCATTATAATCCAGGTTTAATGAAATAATATTTAGGAAAGTTTAAGATCTCATAACTTTACTTTAAAGAGAAATAAAAGTGAGTATTTTTGAAGGGTCTTCTACATTCAAGAAAGGAAAGAGAAAAATCTATCCCTCGTAAGGCAGTTAACAGTATTATTATTGTTTGCTACATGGATAAATATTGAGCTATAATTATACTATACACTGCTGCTGATTCAATTTTGCAAATGTAGGTTCTAAAAAGGAAAGTAATACTTTAAAATAAAGATTTTCAGGAACAAAGTAATCTTAAGACTTAAAAAGCTATTTTACTATATAGGGAAGTATTGCTTCTTCCTGTTAATAAATAGATGTGCTCACATTAATCCTGAGACTATGAACACACTACACAGTCAATTCCAACAAAGATTCGTTACCAATCTTTCCCAAATCTGAAATCAGCATAACCTTTTGAAAAATCTATCAAATTGTAATGCTTAAAAAAAATTAACGTTCGTACATAAAAAATAAAATAGCATATACATTAGTGACTATTACACGGAAAGAGATTGATGAGAATATTAGTTGTATGTCGTTTTCATCTAGAAGCATATGTTGTTGGATAAGTAAAGTGTTGTTCCCAAATAAGGATGGAAAGTGACTGAAGTATACATAGCCAGATGTTATTATGGCATTTTAAGAATTTAAGTATTCAACTTGCATATGCGAACTTGAGGCTCATTCATTCATGATACTTACTGCTATCAAAAATGTAGTTTGGAAGCAT
Source organism: Monodelphis domestica (assembly GCF_027887165.1). Classification (NCBI taxonomy): domain Eukaryota; kingdom Metazoa; phylum Chordata; class Mammalia; order Didelphimorphia; family Didelphidae; genus Monodelphis; species Monodelphis domestica. The sequence goes on from NC_077228.1 coordinate 82,080,782, forward strand.
TTTACCTTTAAATATCGTTGCTGAAATCCCAAGGGTAGCAGAAAGGGGAAGGGGAGAAAGAAAATGCATTAACTAGTCATAAGCAAGAATTAATTCACCTAAGTTTGAAGCGAATGAGTGAATGAAAAAAGGGGATAGATCCAAGTGATCCAAGATGTAAATCATTATCCTCTTATTAGCTTAGAAAACCACAGTCATGTTCATTCACTGTTATATATTAACTCTTGGACAATATCTGAATTGAAAAATCATTTAAGATTTCAACAGAAACAAATTTCTGACTAAGCCATGGCCAGATCACCATAGAGAATCTAGTTTAAGAAGGTCTCACCTGAAAAAACTACTCCATTTAAAAGCTCCATATGGGTATCTATCAAAGACTCTGGAGCAAAGGAACAATCACAGAAGTTGATAAATTATAATTCTTGGCTGGCTACAAGGAAGGGCAATAATCCCATTGGCCTCATGCTAAATCATCTTATTCCAAGAGCTATCTATACCAGTATCACAACAAATGCCCTGCCCACTTTTCCTGGATTTCCCCCTCTTATGGAAATGAGCAAACATTAGGGATGACATCAAATGATATTAAGATTTTTAATTTACAAAGCACTTTTATCTTCAGTGTTTTAAGATTTTTTAAAATGACTTTAGACTAAAATAAAGAGCTAAATATTCTCGGTGGCATTAAAGTATGCTTTGTTTTGGATTTTAGACAAACTATTTGTAGCTGCAGCCGTGTTCTTAAAGATTACTCTCGAGCCAAAGTTTAGCAACAGGGTGAGTGCTATGTTTCTATTATGAGAATCTATGATAATCATTTGATAAAATGGAGTCTTGTGAGAAGGAACAACTATCATACTGACTATCTAAAATTCATCCTGCTGGCAGAAAATTAAAGCACAAAAGAAGTCTGAATGAGAAGTAGATTCAGTAAAACTGGCCAAGGAGTATTCAAATGACTTTATTTCCCTGTGTTTACATCATAGTATCCCTCTTTTATGAGCACATATATATCAAAATATGAGACTAAAATAAAGCACTGATGAAGACTATAATTTATGTAATATCCCAAAAAAATCCAGTTAAAAAAACAGAAGGCAAAAAATCATATTTCATCTTATTTCAAGCACCAAGATATGAATACAGTTCTTAAAAATCTTAAAAATTGTATTCTGTAAAGAAAAATACTGCAACTTACTTTGTAATCAGAGTTAGAGTAGATCTGGATAATAAACTAATGATTTTTCCCTTACCTCGATCTTTTGCTTTATCAGAGAGAAGCACTTCTACCTCCTCATATTCCTTTATTGCATCCAAGATAATATTTCCTTCTTTGTTGAATAAGAATAGCATGGGGATTGTAATGTCATCTGTATTCTTTCCATCACCAGCCATCTGGAAAAGAGGGGCAGTATCGCTACTGCTCCCCTCATTGTCATCTATCCAACGATAAATACAGTAAACTTGAAACCACTTTTCCATGAGCATATTCCCACCATGACTTTTTGTCCTTTAATCTTGTATACACACCTGAATCATGCCGTTATGTCATAAAACATCATAACTGTTATCTTTAAATTGTCTGGGCACCAAGGTTCACTGACTTTCAATTTATTTTTTTCTGGTTTCCACTTTCATAAAGGACCGAGTAAAATGTTTCTGCTCCCCTCTACACAACCGTCAAAAGACTGACTGATAGTTTGATCACCATTTTAGAGAAAGGACAAGAGGGAAAAATCCAATGGCTGATTTTCACATTTCTCATAGCTGTCCTTCGAAGCCATCTACAACTTATTTTTCCCACATTCTAACTCCCCTGGACAACAGAAATACTCTGAAGCTAGGACACAAAAATGCTTTTCATTTCTTTCCTAACTCCTTGTAACAACTAATAAAGGATTACAGAGAACAAGTATGAAATGAAATAAACAATGAAACAAATGTTTTAGGATTAACTGTAACATAAAAGGGAAAACTTTGCTAAGTTTTAAAGTTTTTCTTAGGCAATGAAAGCAATTCTTTAAAAGAAATACTAGTATAAATACTTGATATTTGATAAGTCAGAATTAAGCAGTTTCATTTACATTGAATGTGTAAAATAAGCAAGAAATTAAATTCTCTGATGAAAATAGCTTCAGTGAGGAATAAACAAAGGGAAAAGAACATCAGATTAGGAATCAAGAAACCCAGAACGGAAAGACAGATCTGCAACTTTGTGTACCCTTGAAGTCAATTAAGTTGAGTCTCCCTCATCTTAAAAATGAGGGGATTGACCCAGAAGAACTCTAAGAGCTTTCCTTGTTCTCAGGGGCTATCACAATGAATAAGGAAGGTGGAACAAGCCAATATATGAAATTTCGAGGGAATACTTAGTAAACTAACTCACTTTTCCCACCCTTGAAATGAAGTCTTCAAATTTAATTCTGAAAAAAAAAATCCATTCATCCCGATTATGGATTTTTTAGTAAAGAAATGGATTTAAATGCTTTGTACATTTTTTTTTTAAGTTTGAATATGTACAAGAATGGCAATATTGAGAGTGGAAAGAAAGCAAATACTCTGTGAAAAATCAGACTTGTTAAAAACTAAGGACCATGATTGCTGAACCACTAAAAGGACTCTCTGAAGGACAATGGAAAATGAGAGAAATGCAAGTGTCTGCATTTTTTTTTTAAATGAAGAGAATGGATTTTGCAGAATTTGCCAGCTCTAGGTCAATGAACCTGACTCAGACTCCTGGGGCAAGTGAACACCAGAAAAGGTCAAAGTGATTCCAGAAACCCTCACAGCTTCATCTGAAATAGGGGGTTAACTGACTTCACTTTCTTTCCTGACCAGGTCACTGGACAGGGAAATCAGGGGATATATCAGATAGATATGGACTCAATCCCTCCTGTTATTCTTATAAATAGGACAAAAATCCAGAAGCATAGCTGGATATATATGGAAATGGTAAAATGGACTTGACTGAATCAAAAAGCAGTCAATTATCACCTACTCTCAATTAGAAGGAAGCTTTTAGTGGGGTGCCTCAGGGATCCGACAAAAATCCAGAAGCATAGCTGGATATATATGGAAATGGTAAAATGGACTTGACTGAATCAAAAAGCAGTCAATTATCACCTACTCTCAATTAGAAGGAAGCTTTTAGTGGGGTGCCTCAGGGATCTGTCCCAATCCTATCCTGTGAATACTTTTCATCAGTAACTTGGATAGGTATAAACATGGTCTGCTTATCAAATTTGCAGGTGCCTAGAAGAGACAGTTGACATGTTGGGAAGCAAAATCAGAAAGGCAGCAAGGAAAAGCTAGATCATTACTCTTTGAACTTGCTTTAGAGGGGATTCTTGTAAGATCCTATTCATGTACTCCTGCCTGCTATTCAAAGATGCCAACTGGGCTAACTGGATCCATTAAAATTGATGTTAGATAACTTGGCTTGGGCTCACAACACTGTAGAGCAACACTCTTGTTCTTCTGATTCTTCCTTGCACTTCTCCAAGTGGCTGTTTATCTGCTGTTCTTCCCTCCTTGAGCCACTTTCCCTTCCCTCTCTGCACATACTGAGACAATAGATTCCGTAGCTTTCCCTCTTTCTTTCCTAGTTTTTACTTCAAAATCTATCTACGTTATTCCATTTTCTGCCAAAGCCAGTCCCTCCCCTTTTATACATTGGCCCAACCTCCCTTCTCTTACAGAAGCTTGTTTCTTTCATCATTTTTCCACCCTTCAAACATCCAACCTCTTTTTAATGTCTGGGATCTTTCCTAGGCACATTCCTAGAGTCCCTCAATCCTTAAAAGCACAGTACTTAACCCTACTATCCCCTCAAACTATTGCTAAAAATATCTCTTCTCTTTTACAGAAAACTTACAACCCAGCCCCTCAAATGAAAACTTTTTTCCTGCTTACCAAACTTCAGGCATTCCCTCCCTACTCTTAAGTCTTTATGAGGACTAATTATGTGAAATTATTTAGGGGACTTGGATCCCATGCACCCTAGTGTCAAGACATAGGTGTCACAGTCACATGGCATGTCTAACATCCAGACTCCCTGGTTCCCCCCATCAGGGTAGGTGTCCCAAGATCAATGTGCCAGAGCCAATGCAACATTGCCACAAAGGGAGGAATGTGTAGGTTTTAAAACAAGTTCAGGAAGTGGAGACAGGCTTTCTCCTTATGGTTGTATCTGGCTTCCTGGGCTGGTGTTTTTCTCTCTGCTCCTGATCTCATTTGCCCATCTCTAGCAAGTAGCGGCCTGAGTCAACTAAATGAAGAATCAGATCTATCCCTAAAATCAGAAAGGCCAAGATCTCTCTTTCTACCTCTATCAATCTCTTTCTCTTTACTAATAAATGCTTATAAATCTGGTAATAAGCCTCCAGATTAATTTTATTTATAACATTATAAGGGCCCCTACAATCTGATTTGAACCTACATTTCCAGACTTAGTTCACACTACTCCTCTGGAAGCATTCTAGGTTCTTGGCTTTCTGGCTATTTCCAGAATGCAGTATCCCACAACCTTCCTATTATGGTGCTTAAGAATACTGAAGGTACCTGGACATAAAAAATATTCATTGTCAAAATGTTTGAAGATGTGCATTTCCCTTAATGACTGCTGCCTATTAAGAAAACAGCTGAGATATTTGTTCTAATGGACTACCAAGAGAAATTCCACTATAAAATCAACTTACAAAAAAAGGGGAAATTCAATTTACAGGCATGAAATTTTATTAAGGTTCGTAAGGGAAAAAAATTATTTAAAATTATGTACTTGACTATCTAGCAAAGTAATAGGGAAAAATTGCTTACCAATAACAATGCCACCAATTGCTCCAGCTTTTTGGATATTCCGAGCCTTTTCAGCAAACATGCACTGGCCTCTCTGCATCAAAGCAATTTTCCCCATTACTACTTCAGGGTTAGTAATCTCTGAACAGCCATTGTATGGTTTACTGCTTGCAACAAATCCTCTTGTCTATTGAAATATACAATGATTAGAAATAGAGTTAGAAACCAGAATTTTGATTCTCCAAACTAATCAAGAGTAATCATTAATACAATATTTGAGACTTCAAGAAAAGGATTTAATAAGAACTCATTTCATTTGCATATGTCATATCATATTTGCACATTTTAATCTAATTTTTGTTTCAAACATTTTGAACTACATTTTGTCATAAGGCCAAACTAGAAAAGATCTGGCTGTTTCAGGATACTTATTCCTATTACTTAATTGGTCTGAAAAACTGCCATCAATTCAGCATCTACTACATTACCCTATGCAGATTAGGTGTTCAACTGGAGTTTCTCCAGAAGAAGGCAACCATCTAACAAGAACTTTAAAAGTATATCATGAGAAAGGATACCTAAAAAGGCATTAGGATATTTAGCTTTGAAGATGAAATTATGGTGAGAGATATATTAGCTTGTCTTCAAATTTTTGAAAGCTACAATGTGGAAAAAAATGTTTTTTGTTGCTCTAGTAATGAGAACTAGAACTAAGATTAATATAAATTTAGTTGAAATTCTGCAGACTGAAATCAGTTTGTTTAATAAAAATTTAAAAATCTGTATTCTACCAAAAACACATGTTCCAAAGAAGATGGGCCTTGAGAAATTTTCAACTAGTTTTTAAGAAAACCAAAGTCAAACTCTAACTTAACTAGGAATGATTATTTTTTAAATATCTTATAAAGTCAAAGAATGTCAAATTCTTATTTTATAGAAGAAAAAAATGAAGACCAGCTAGCTACTTTGTATCAGCACAGTTAACACTTATTCCTGGTCTTTTGGTGCTCTCCATATATTTATCTTTAATAGTATCCCCACATACCGTCCCCCTCCCAACAAACCTACTGACTGTAATGCCTTTAATATACAGACAATATAAATGAAAGGCAAATAGTGTTCTATTAGCTATGTTGGACTACAGAAATAAAAGATGCTTTTATGGTAAGGATCCATTACGAATTCAAAAGACAAACAAAACATAATTCTGCAAACAGTTTGCTTTTTAGAAGTTAGCCTTTATAGGGCACTTGACTTCTTGTCACAAAATCCACTTTTCCTTTTTTTTTAAACCCTTACTATCGGGGTTAAATGACTTGTCTAGGATCACCCAGCTAGGAAATGTATGAAGTCACATTTGAACCCAGGACCTCCTGTCTCTAGGCCTGGCTCTCAATCCAATGAGCCACCCAGCTGCCCCCTTTTGCCTTAAATTTAAACAAGGTGATTTTCACAGCCCCAGATTCTTCCAAGTATTAAGACCTTTCACATCATGCAATTTATTTCCTACCTAATGCAAAAATCCATTCTGTGAAAATCAGTTCATTTGACATCTACTAAGTACCTTCTATGTAAATGGCTTGGTTCTAGGTTTACGCCAGTAACTATGCCAAGGATATATAGAAACTCTTTCCTACACAGAATACCAGAATAGTAGATAAAAGTGCTAGGCTGGGAGTCAAGATGATATGGGTTCAACTACAACTTCCTGGGATCTAGGAGGCCATGACCTAGTTTCTCAATAGATAATCTCCATATCCTTCATGCAACTTACTGATTAGTTACTAATAGAGATTTTTAAAAATTAAGTAACTTGCTCAGCATCATCTTACTGCTGGTGTAAACCTTAAAATTTCTTATACTTATAAATGTTGGAAATTTCACCATTGGGAAATTTCATACTTGAAAAATTTCCTATTGATAGTGGGTCTTGGCTATTGGAATGTGAACCCCATTGGCATGGGAGGTTCCTCCTCCTCCCTTCTTAAGATTACTTTAGGACAGAAACCTTTTGCTGAACAATGGAAAGGACTTTGACCTATGCTTAAGCATAGAACAGGAATTTCTTTGAGTCATGATTGATTTTAGAACTGATACAATGGAGATACTTGGAACGACAGAACCAAGTCTTGGAAATTGCAATCTCCACCCTACTCGGTCCTAACAGGATATAGGAAGGGCTGCAGCATAGATCAAAATTTAATTATTCCAATCTCTACCCTACTCAGGGTAACAGGATTTAGGAAGGGCTGTAGCAAAAGATCAAGATTTAATTATTTGAGAATATGACCTTCAACAGACATGTGCAAAGCCACAGACCTCTGGGCGGTCCTGGGTTAAGCTAGAGCCACCATTGGCACAGGGAAGACATGGACAGTGATTGGTAGATGTGAGAACTGAGGGGAGGGAACTTGGATGGTTTCCTTAAAGATAGAGGGGTCTGAGGACTGAGGGGTGGTTGGAGAGTTTTGGCTCTGAGTGGTTGGAGAGGTGCTCTGAGAAGCTTGCTCTGAAGGAAGCTGAAGGTGGGGGCCTCTGAGACTGTTTCTCCATTTTGGTCACGTGAGTAATAGGGACTGATCTCTTTTCTTTGCCCCAGCTATCTAAGGGCTTGGGCCTTTTGGCCCAGCCTAAACAGAAGGGGTATTTAAGCCCTATTCCCTTCTCTCCCCTTTCTCTCTCCCTCTCTCTATCTCTAATTCCTTTTTTTCCTCCTGTTTGTAATTAAACTCTATAAAAGGTTGACGGCTGACTTAAATGAATATATATCAGTCTTTTAAAGTGATTTCCTTGTCACACTGGTAAGGGTTAGAGAAAGAACCTGAACCCAGATCTTCTCAACTCTAAGCCTAGGTATCTATCAACTATATAAAAAATACAACAGGTTTGATAAATGGTTTTCAAAGCTCTGTTTAACTACCTAAGAGGCAGGGAACAGAAGAAACGGTACAGAATTTAGAGACAGAGCATCTTATCTTGGATTCTAACACAGACTTGTGCCTGACATTAGGCAATTTTTCCCACTTCAATAGGTTTCAATATTCCTCACCTTTCAAATGAAATGATGGATAAGATAGCTTCAAAGGTGTCTTCTTACCCTAATTCTAGAATCCTATAACCTACAACAGTGATTAGTTCATTACTTGATTGTGTGATTTACTTCTGAACCTTCACCATATCTAAAAGATTCTGAAGATCCTTTATAAAAAAGATTTTAACAAACTGAAATGATCAGCTTTAAGTCCCGAACTTAAGATCCAAAAAAGTAACTGCAAAGAAAGGGCATGTGGTTTAAGCATAGTACGTGCAATAATGGCTATGAGGTTATGGTTAATTAAATATCTGACATAAGCTTAATAAAATGTGGCTGCCAAAAAAGCAAACATAATCTTGACCTTCATGACTAGAAGGATGTTTTCACTGGTGAGATTAATATGTGGTAATGTGGGTGTCTGGTACAGGGTCACTAATGGCTACATTAGCCATATATTAACCTGATTCCATTCTTTGGAGTAACAGCACATTTGGAATCAGACACTTTATTACAGATGCCATATTTTAAGAACACTGGAATACATACAGAAGAAGACATCCAGAATAGTGAAGGAATTCCAAGCTATATCATGGTTAATGACTGAAGAAATTAAGGACATTGTTAGCATAAGAGAAAAAAAAAAACTCCTGAGGTGAGTTAGGAGAGAGGGAAGAGAGAAGAACATAACAGCTATTTTCCCATATCTGAAAGTTATTGCATATAAGAAAGATTTGTCTTTGTGTGGCTTCAGTAATAAACCAAAGGCAGAACTGAAGTTAATGCTTATTAAAGCAAGTATATATATGAAGAGAAATGAACAATTAACACATAAAGTACACCAAAGACACCTAAAATAAATAGATCATGCCTTTTTTCTTTATCTCTTTCACTGACAGGTGAAGCAGGCACTTCCCAGAGTAGGCACTGATAAATGTCTGCTGAACAAATAAATGATTTCAGCTGTTCAAAATGGAATGGGATGACTTGTTATATAATGAATTTGATGTTAACAGAAGTACTCATGAAAAACAGATAACTATGTTTCAGCATCACTGTAGAAGATTACATTATCTGATTCCTAAAAATTTTGTTGTTTGATCATTCTGCATATTTCATTAAATAAGTTTCTTTTAAAAACAATTACCTTTAGACAACCATAATTGTAGCAAACTTTTTGAATGTTACTATAACTTTATATAATCCCAAAAGCCTACCAAACCCAGGCACTTCATTCTTTAGAATATTAGGTACACCTTACCCACACCCCTCCCATAAGATTATTGGAGATCAAAGACTACTGACATTTACATATATCATCCAACAAAGAAGTTCAAACGCCTGAAATATAAGGATTTCTAACTTGGAAAGGCAGAACATTAAATTTTACGTAATTAATAATAAAAATTACACTGGTGATTTTTAAAAATTTAGCTTCCTCAGATTTAATTTTTCTTAGTATAGCATGCTCAAATTTGGGTTTATTAATATTTAATATTTCTGATAAATCAAAACTATTTTTAGAGAACAGACAAGTTGGGTTATATTTGAACAATCCTAAAGCATAAGATAGGCAAGAACATACACATGGCATACACATACCCCTGATTTGTGTTTGGACAGGTCCATTCCAAACTGTGCTGGCCCCGCGGTCAATACCACCCTTCCAAAAAATGGGTGGGAGACGATCTGAACAGCTCGGGGGGGCAACTGTTGTTCTTTCTGTTGCTGACTAGACAACTCAATCATCTCTTGCATAAATCGCAAACCATCTTCAGCATCAAGTGAGCTTGCAGCCTAAAATGGAAATCAAACATCTCTATTTGTCCCTCCATAAAATATCTTCATTTTTTTGTTGCTGATGAGTTACTTTTTAATAATTAACTCTATACTTCTTTCTACCTACTCCAAACATAAATGTATAGCCTCCCTAGTATTAAGAATTTTAAAAAAAATGCTTCTAGATATTGTATTTTCTAAAGTCTGACCAATCTCATTTTCTGGCAGTAGATATCAATAATGCCCAAAGGGATGCAGAATTCACTTCTGAATCACTCTTTATTAGTGACTGAGCATAATGATTTTCACAGGATCTTCTTTTTCTACTACTCTACTGATTATCCTAGTAGGGAGAAATATGAGCCATAAATGGAAGTCACGAAGAAGAAAACTTCGATATAAAATTAAAATGTCCTAAAATGAGGGTTATACTTTAAAAAAAAAAGCCTCCCAAAGGGAGTAAGAGGGGTAGAAAGTTACCCCTCTCCAGGTCTTCAGGCAAATTCAGGATGATCTTGTTAGAGATACTGGAATATATTGTTCAGGTACTAGTTGGATTAAATGGCCTCTGAAGTACTTTCCAACTCAGATTCTGTAAATGCTTCCCTTTAAGAATGAATCCACTAGGGGGCAGCTGGGTAGCTCAGTGGATTGAGAGCCAGGCCTAGAGATGGGAGGTCCTAGGTTCAAATCTGGCCTCAGACACTTCCCAGCTGTGTGACCCTGGGCAAGTCACTTGACCCCCATTGCCTAGCCCTTACCACTCTTCTGCCTTGGAGCCAATACACAGTATTGACTCCAAGACGGAAGGTAAGGGTTTTTAAAAAAAAAATTTAAAAAAAAAAGAATGAATCCACTAGGATAGTTAGGTGGTGGTTCACTGGATAGAGACAGACTTAGAAATGAGAGGTCCTGGCCTCAGATACTTCCTAGTTGTGTAACCCTGGGAAAGTCATTTAATCCTCACTGCCTAGCCCTTGCTGTTCTTCTGCCTTGGAACCAATACTTAGTAAAGGTTTAAAAAAAAAAAGGATGAATCCACTGTCTTCCCACATGAATCTTCTTTCCCAAGCTGACCCCCATAAAAAAGAAATACTCTAAATGCATAGTTTATTCAGATTAAACATATTAATAATGTAAATACTATAATTCAGTGGTTCACTTAAAAAATTCCTTATAAATGCAAACAGTTCTTTAATATAAAACACATTACTGAAAATATTTTAATTGATAAAATTAATGTAATTTTACAAAATAGGTATGACAGGTGAGCAGAAAATGCATGAAGAAGTTAATATTTCTGAAAATGTTGCAGTTAGATTAGTTGCTTTTTGTATATTGAATAATTTTTTTAAAACAAATTTTTAAAATGAAAAGTACAACATATTAATAAGCCAAATAATCACTCTGGGTCCCATTTTCTTAAATTTTCAAAGGAGACTGGATCAAGATTCTAATCCATTATATAAAATTTCATGATTCAAATTGAAGTTTTTAGGATTCCAAATATTTTATTTTAATTAATGCTAATAGGATACCCCCATCCCCAAAAAAAGGTATGGAAAAAAGTATATAAATAAAATAGCAGAGTCTCACCTGAATTGCATGTTGGACCAATTGCACTCTTCCATCTTTGAGATGAATCAAACTAACTCCCATCTTTTTTAAGATTTCCAAATGCTCAGGATTACTGGCCATGAAATCTCTGGCTCTCAGTGGGGGCTTAGGTCCACTTCCAAAACTCTCCTCTCTGCTAAGAACACAACAAATCAGTATTATAATTACCTATTAAAAATAATGAAAGGCAAACAATATGACCAAGAGCTCAATTCCCACATATATTTTCCTCTATATAGCTATAGCAGAACTTTTAAAATGAATAGTCTTGCTACTTGATTATTTACATGCCCAAGTTCTTTTATTAGCAAAATTGTTGGAAGGGACTAAATGAGTTGCCCAGTTTTTGTGTAGGGGATCTGATTTTTTTTTCTTTTCCTTCTAATTAGTAATAAGTATTCTCAGATTAAAATTGACAGGAATGGGCATAAAAAGATAGCTTCTTCCTCAGTTCTCAACAATTCTATTGTATTACAAAGCAAAACTGTTTAAAGTTGCTATGATTTCTTCAGTCCTATTTTGAAATATAAACTATGTGCATTTAGCTTCTTCCACAAAACTTTAAACTTGAAATCAAAGGTCTTGCCTTATTGATCTCTGCATCTCTCTGTTCCTAGAAAGCCATCCATAAATATTTCTTGAGTTGGTGAATGGACTTGACAAACTATCTTGCATGAAAGAGAGCTATGGAAAGTACAGTTCCATATTACTCAATAGCTCATAGTATTAGTTTTCCAATTAAAAATGAAAGCACCAACAAAAAGTTGCCTTCCATATATGCCTACAATAAATAAAATTTTTATATCACAAACAGAAATAGTTATCACAACTGTATATTTCCCATCAAGCCATTGTCATGCTGTTTTTCCTAAGTCCCCTACTAGTCATGACCAGCTCCTTTAATTATTCAAATTTTATACTAATTACTTAAATGAAAAACTATCCATCTTACACTCTGACAACACCTCTAGGACAGCTTTTATCCACCACATTTTTCAAGGGTTCACGAATACTCTGAGCATACATTGGATCATTTGGGAAGAGAATCTGAGTATTTGGACATGTCCAATCAAAGTTACTGTCATCCAGTTCTGTATATTCTGTTGTCTGTAAGAAAAAATATATGAAAAGAAAAGAAATTAATCAATTCATCATCACTTCCTAAGATAAAACTTTTAAAGAAACTCAAGTACCCTCAGACTATATCTAAGTGAGAAAAGAATAACCCCATTGAAGAGTTCTCCTTTTGGCTACAAGTACAAATGACAATAAAATATTTCATTCAGAAAGATAACTCACTGTGTTTTTCTTAGAGACTGTTTGATTTGTAGTAGAAAGCCAAAGAGGTAACAGATGGGCTTCTGTTGTAAAAATGTAATCTTCTATGTCAAAAATAATATCTTCCTTATCAGCAAACAGTAGGTAAAGATATTTAAACATTTCAGCCAAGAAGAAAGAGTCCATTCTAAAAATATCAAAGAGAAAATTTGAAAACCTCCAAATTTACTATCCTTACTATCCAATGCAAAGTCACTTTTTAACCACATATAACCCAATTTAAAAGTTCCAAGGGAATTCTTAAATAATTCTAATAATCCCACTGCTACATTCTTATCTCTACTTTGGTTTTTGTTTTTAGAACCTTACCTTCTGTCTTAGAATTGATACTAAGTATCCATTCCAACACAGAGGAGTAGTAAAGGCTAGGCAGTTGAGGTTAAATGATTTGCCCAGGGTTACACAGCTAGGAAGTGTCTAAGGCCAGATTTGTACTCATCAGCCCTGAACTCTACTCACTGAGCCCCCCGTCTGCCCTTCCAAATGAATCACAATGTGCCAAAGATGAGAGAAGATCAACTAGGACTCTCCTAGTCCAACTAAAGAGCTCAGGGCTAAGATTCAAATGCCTCCACTTTATCATGTCTACCAGATGGTAGACTGGTTAGTCACCCTATCTTTAGTCTCAGTGTACTCATGGCAAAGCAGAGATAATCTGACTTCTGCTAACTTGTCCATAGGATTACTTCCTCTGCAAATAACACCACTTATGTATACAGAACAACTAATAAAATATTCAACTCTTATTTCGAATGTCAGAAGAATATGCTGGTGGGTCAAAAATAAAACTGGGATAAAATTATAGTAAAACTTCATAAGGGAATAAGCTATTCCATAAAGGGAACAGCAACAAATTTCACTAACTTCTTAAAAAGGGGCAGTGTAATGTAAAGGGGAAAAAAGTTCTAGATTTGGAATCAGATGGCCAGAATTCCAAATCCCAGCTCTGACACATATTTGTGTTACTATAAGCAAGTCACTTGAATTTTCTAAGCCTCAAGTTCCTCATTTGTGAACTATCTAGATATTTCACAGTTGCTATGAGGAAAATGGCTTGGGAAAACTTAAAAGTATATTATACAAATGTAAATTAATAATAATGGTTTGATGGATTAAATAACAAATTATCCAAAGTATTCTTTTCAGTCTTGGGTACCATGTTTCATAAGCCATACTATAACCAGAAGGATGCCCAGGGTAGAGAGAGTTTGGTGAACTAAAAACATTCAGTTTGAAGGTGGAAAAAAATGAGGGAAACAACAGCAGCTCTCTTCAACTCTTTGTACAGCTGTTAAATGGAAAAGGGAACAGATTTATTCTGTTACTACTGGAGGAAAGTGTTTCCTAATAATTAGAGCAATCTAATAGTCAAGTGGATTTCCCTTAAAGAAGAGATCTTCCCATTCCTTAGAGCATCTGAACAAGAGCTAAATGAACACCTGCCAGGTTAGCTGTTAATGGATTCCTGAATAAGGTCCCAAGGTAGAGGAGATGACTTTTATTTAGCACTCCTCTCAAATCCAAATCATATGGCTCAATTATATCATCCTTTAAACAATTCCAGCATTGCTTCAATAGAATGTCTTGAGGGCAGTGGCCCTCCATATGCTCAGAATCCAGCACAGTGTCCAAGACCCAGAATAAATGTTGATTCAGTATGAGTGAAATGATGTACTCAAGGCCTGCTGAGCTACTATGGGTTGTTAGCCTCTTTAATTTATGACCTCAGGCTGTACTGCTGCTCTCATTCCTGCCTGGTTTGCCTCAATGTCAGGCTATAAACTCATTTTGTGCTGCTTTCTATGTACATGCCTCTGGTAGCCTTTTCTTATCCTCTTTACACTGCAAAATTAGATCCTCAGGCTTATAGATTTGTGCCTAAAAGAGTTCCAAAGTAAAGGCTTCTTCAGGGAGAGAATAATATACATCTCATGACCTTCAGTGTGCTGCTCAACAGTTTTTTTAACAGGCTAATTTTTGGCTTTTCAATTGTATTCTGACTACCCAAGTGAATTTTCATATATGAAACACTGCTGCAGAATTAGAATCTGAATTTAAGCACCAATGGCACTCAAGGCAAGTCACCTATCCAGGCCTGTTTCTCAATTTATCCCAATTCAAGATGATAATATTCATACTCTCTACCTCACAAATATGTTGTGAAAACAAAAACAAACACTTAGCAAACCTCAAATAGGTTAGCTATGTTAGCTATCATTACCACATATGAGTTTACCAAAATACATTTTTCCTCATTAAATGGCATTCCATTAGTGTCTAACAGAACAAAACTTCTCAGTAATGCTTTTTTCCCTTCTAACTAGCACTTATAGCTAAGTAGAAGGTGTTGAAACATAAAAGTTGTTTATCCTGCAATAAACTCATTGCTCTGAAAAACTGCCCAAATTCAAGTAATTTCTAAACAAGTATTTTGTTTCTAATCAGTAAAAGAATAGAATACATTCATTTCTAATACTCATTTTATAAGATTTAAACATTATTAAATTGTTTAAAACAGTATAAGACTGGTTTACAAATTATTTCCTCCAGCAAATTTTACTAATATGGTGGATTTATTTGAAGAGTAATGCAAGTTTTTTTTTTTAAGTTGTATAAACATAAACTTGAGGAAAAGTGAATACTAAGAGCATTTTACCTATCTTCATGACTTCCAGTACGAACATCCTTCATGGCAGCAAACCCACAAGGCACTCTAGCATACTTATTTAAATTTTCAATGAGTGTTTTCCCTACTTCAAGGTAATAAGGATCACCTGTAGCCTATTAAAAAGAAAAAAGAAAGATGAATAAAATATCCACATATTCACATTACATAGATTCTATTTCTAAAAATAAGTTAGAGAGAGGCTCAGTCAAACACATAAAGTTTACTACATTTCTTAAATTGTAAAACTAAATTATTCTCCTTTATACTATGGATGTATGGACAGAAAGAGGATGTCAACTATGATATCACTTAATAACATGTTAAATAGTTGCTACTGTGACACATTCAACAATTATATATTCGATAAGGATCTTGAAAATTCAACTGTTACTTTCAAATGACAAAACATACAGGAAGAAATGAGGACATGGAGGGAAAAGAAAAAAACTATCTTACTTTATATAAGAAGTAGGTACTTTCTGCAAATTCTGGCCGTAAGGGATGCTGAGCCCAGTGTACTCTGAAATCTGTAGTAAAAGCCTAAACAAAATGTTGAAATACCAGATAAAATTTAGATGTAGAAACTCACAATAAAAATAGCAAACAAAAGGTTTTGGAATAGCAGAAAATGCTACAGATGACACACAGTATTCAGCTAAAAAACATATGCATTATGTATTAAAAAAGGAAATAAACATTTCCTTTCAAAAAACTTGATCTTAACCAATTTAAATTTATAAGAATAAGATAAATGGTTAAAGATATATAAATAAGCTATTTTCAAAGGAAAAAAATCAGTCAACAGCTATATAAAAAATGTTCTAAATCACTAATTGCAAAACATAAATTAAAGCAACTATGAGGTTCTACCTCATATTGATCAGACTGGCAAAGACGACAAATATTGGAGGGGATGCAGGAAAGCAGATCCATGAGTGCACTGTTAGTAGAGCTGTGAATTGATATAATCCTACTGAAAGGCAAATCAGAACCATGTCCAAACTAATCTGTATATATACCGTTTGACCATGCTACCCTCTACTGGGCTTATACACCAAAGAGATAAAAGAGGAAAAAGGACTTGTTATGTATACAGAAATATTTACAAGTCTTTTGGTGATAGAAACTAGAAATCAAGGCAATATTCCAAATTGGGAAATGTCTAAATGAATTGTGACATGAATGTAATATTATTATGCTTTAAGAATTAAGGCAGTTTCAGAGGAATCCAGGGAGACCTCTATGAAATGATGCAGAGTAAAAAGGATCTCCTTGCTCACATAAGACATTTCATTCTCCTGACTTTGAGCAGTGTGAGTGAGATGTCTGTCCTCTTGACAGTGGTTGTTATTCCTTAGCTTAGGTGTTTTTAAAAATTCTTTTTAAATCAACACTTTGACATGAAGTAAGTATAGTTTTTGTTATCTTTGCTGTAGAATATTTGTTGCCTTTTGTTAATTAGTGAAAATAATAAAAGCTTGAAAGTGTGAGACTTCAAAAAAATCAAAAGCACCAGCTGCCTCCCATCTCCCTTATCTCCATGTCCCAGTATCCTTCAATTCTCAACTAAAGGCACACCTTTTACGAAAAGTCTTTCCCAGGCCTCCTTACTCTTAATGTCTTGCCCCTGAGACTCTCTAGCTGTCCTGTTTGTATATCCATGGTGTCTCTTCTATTCATTTGTGAGGTTCCTAAGAACAATTGGGTTTTTTCCCTTTCTTTATATCCTTGCCACTTGGCACATAAAAATCACTTAATAAATGTGCCTAAATGAACTAGGAGACCAATTCACATATACTCCAAGGGTCTCTGGAACTCTAATCAATAAAGTAATATTGAAGTCCAGAAGAAATAAGATACCACTTGACTCCTGTCAGAGAGGTGATGAATTTGAAATGTAATGAGACACATTTTCAGACATAGCCAACATAGTAATTTGTTTTGCCAGACTATCCATCTATTGTACTGAGGTCTTTATGTTAATATTTTTAAAACTTTTAATAAGGAGTAGTAATGGGTAGAATAGATTAGTAAAAGAAAAAAAATACGTATAGACAATTCTCTGGAAGTAAGAGGCACATAAAGGGAAATTTAAGAATTTAAAAACAAAGCACATCAATAGAATTTAATACTTTTTGCAACCAAAAAACAAATAAATAAAAGAAATATTTTTTGCCTTCACTGATTGTCATCAAACTTTTTATCAAGGGTTATATTCCCACAGATTTACATGAAATTCCAAAGAAAAAGTTACTTAAAATCTGTTCCACATAGGAACAGAGAAAATGGTAGGAATATCACAATGAAACCAATATCCTTTTAAGTTTCCCATAATTGAGAGTTTTGCACTCATAAGGATTAAAAAAAATCTAAGCTTTCACAAATATAGTGAATGAACAGCTTAAGTGCGTTGGAGAATCCCCTCTAAGCAGCTAATGAAATAGTTTCAAGACAACTCATATACATTTTTGAAATTTTGAATTCTACCTTTTATCAGAAGCTAAAAGGTGCTATCAGAAATTAGTTTGGTGGTAGCTTTAACCTAATCTACCACCAAGATCTAAGTAAACCTAGATACCTGAGAAGTCTGCTAAAATTTATAAAAATACTATGTGAAAAACCAATGGTTTCTCTCATCCAGAGGAATCCACCTATCAATAATGCATATTTGTGATTATGAAAAAGTGAAAAATACAAATTTAAATAGAAAAAGAATTATCTATATTTTCCCAAAACACCATGTTTGTTTGTTTTTTAATTAAGCAACTTATTATAATCTTTATTATTTTTTTACTTACCTCTGGAAGAAAATTGTGCTTTTTTATCACCTGATATAACATTTCATGAGTTTCAATAGCAGGTCTAATGTCCCCCTTTAAAACCTAGAATCGTGAAACAAAAATTAAACTAAATATGTAAATCATTTGGAGTTTTGTTTGTTTGTTTTTTTTAAACCCTTATCTTCCATCTTGGAATCATTACGGGGTATTGGTTCCAAGGCAGAAGAGTGGTAAGGGTTAGGCAATGGGAGTTAAGTGACTTGCCCAGGGTCACACAGCTAAGAAGTGTCTGAGGTCATATTTGAACCCAGGACCTCCCATTTCTGGGTCTGACTCTCAATCCACTGAGCTACCCAGCTGCCCCCTAGTTTGTTTTTAAAAAAAAACCTCTTACTTTCTGTCTTAGAATCAATACTATGTACTGGTTCTAAGGCAAAAGAATAGTAAAGACTAGGCAATGGATGTCAAGTAACATTTTAGTCCAGGACACAGCTAGGATGACCAAATTTGAACTCAGAACCTCCTGTCTCTGGGCCTGGCTCTCTATCCACTGGGCCTCCTAGCTGTCCCCTACCTAAATTATTTGTCATCAGTTTTATGCAGAACCGCAATTTTAAAAAAATGTAAATATGACCTTTTTTGCTCCTAGGCAGCTCCTAAACTATTTGCCCTTGTTTGTCACTTGATTTGATTCAGGCAGAGCTGTTGTTATCCTTGTCAGAGAAGATTTCAGACTACACCATTTACTTGATGATGATCTGTTCCAGATACCAGTAGAAATCAGCAACTAGCTAAAGGATGTATCCACCTAAAAGTCTCATGATCTAAAGTGGTCAGGTTAGTTCAGCTGCTTTAACAACAAGGTCATGTATTCAATCCCCTCAGGAGACAGTAGGACATAATAGAAAACTATATATCCACATAATACTGGATATGAAGAATCAGAAGACCTGGATTTGAAATACAGCTTACTGACTGGAAATTTGAGCAAATCATTTCATCTCTTTAATAAGATTGTTAAAATGATTCCTAAGTCTCTTTCAGTTCTAAATACTATGTTCATATAAAACCAAATCTGGTCTCCTGACACCTTCCTCCTTCCACCTTTCTTTCAATGGCATCATCATTCTCTCAACTCATTCATGAATAAAAACTTTTTTCTTCATCACCAAATCCAATAATTAAATATTGTCTATTCTTCCTTGAAAATTTCTCAAATCTGTCATATTTCTCCTTCATTCCTATTGGTAACATTCCAGGCCAACTCTACAGTATTCACCTCCTTAGAAGCCATAACTACTGAAGATCTGGCAAAAGAAATAACATTCCCAACCACAAAGTCCTTGGCATCATTACATGGTTTGACATCAAAACTGATATAAGGATACTAGAGAACATGAATTTGCCTCGATGCTGCATCCTAAGAACCAATGGGTCTTTCCCTTTAATTTGCAGTAGAAATTTCCTATATGTGTTTTCTCTATCTATTAGAATGTGAGCTCCTTGAGAACAGGAATATCCTGGTTTTTCTTATATTCCCAGGGCCTAGCACAGTTCTTTGCATATAGCAAGTATTGAATAAATGCTTTTTTTCACTCATTCATCCATACAGTCAAAGAAATGCTATTATCATTGCCCACACCTAATCCAACATAGGAATTCAATAGCTGGCACCTAGCTTTTGACCATGCTTCATTTACATTTCATTATTGTTTACATTAGGAAATAAGAACAGGACAGTTTTCAATGATTTTTGTTTTTCAAGGCTGTACACAAATATTAATTATAGTGGATACTCATTTTATGCACCCTCAATACATGCATATTGAAAACAGGCCTACTGAATTAGCAATCAAAAAAATAGAGGCAGAAAAATGCATAAAGTAAGAAAGTGTAACTACACGCTAAATCCATGCCATTTTCCCAAACAGCATAAAGCCTTGCAGCAGTTTGCCTAATCATGCTCATTTTCACTCTGAAAAGTATTCATGTGAGTCATAACATTGTTTTGCACCAAACATTAACTTCTGTATCAGCCTTTGTCTGGAGTTCTCACTTGTAACAAGTCCTGTTCACATTAGAGCAGTGCTTCTCTTTGTTTCATTAATGCTATTTAGTTATTAATAATGGCCCCAAAGAACAAGAGCGGTGATACTGGTAGCTCTGATAAGCCTAAGAAAAGTTGTAAAGTGCCTAGGTATGTTCATATAAGAAATACTTGAATAAAATGGGGATCCCTATTAAGTAAGATTTTCAACTTACACAAAGGGTCTTGGAACAGTTTAGTTGTACCACATGGTATTTTTCCTCACTTTAATGGTATGAGTTAATATTATTTTTAAATATTCCATTTCTCTTTACCTGCAGTCCTGGAAAGAAGGCAAGCAAAGAATCCATCCAAGTTCGAGCATTTAACATTGGTTTGTGGATGTGCACATCAAGCAGAAGAGGGGGCTGGCTAATGTACCTCATTATGGCATCATAGTGCTAAAGAAAGAGAAAAAAATACACATTTTATCATATCCGCATAGGAGAAAGAAGCATTCTTTCATTCAGGATAAAGAGCAATTCTATACAACTTGTTTATGCTCCCTGGATCCCAGGGAGTCCCAACTTCAGAGCGTCACCAGGAAAAGAGGATGAGGTCTGAGGATCTATGTTCAAAATCTGCCTCCAAGCTTGACTCCTGCAAAACCTAGGGTTGGATCTCTTTGGACAGTTAGACTAGATGGTCTCTGAGGTATGTCCTAGCCCTAAATTTATGATCCCATGACTATATCCTAAATGGCAAGAATATGTAAAGTTGAGTTAACTGCAGTATCTAAAATTTATATTAACCATTTTGACGGAAATCATCCCAAAATAAATTGCATCCTTCTATGCCTTCTTAAAGTGAAAATGCAAAACAAATTAACCTTTTCTTGATGACCTGGGTTTCAATATTATGAACATAAATTTTGTTATCACTGAAACAGGGATATATTCAGGACCCAATAAAGTACTTATATATTTGGGGTTCTTAATCTGAGGTCCATGAATATTAAAAAAAATAACTCTGAATAAATATTTCAATAATTGGCTTCCTTTGTGATTCTAAGTATTTTAATTTTATATTTAACAAGAAGATTCTGAGAAGGGGGTCCCCTCGTTTACCAGCATGCCAAAATGGTCCATGACACAAAAAGAGGCTTTCTTGCTCTGGATTGATCAATTCCTCTACTGGTCTCTAGGATGTTTTAGTGTTCTTTGGTCTCTTTGGAACAAGTCCTCTGTCTGACTGCCCAGATTCCGGACTACACTACCCATGTTAATACTTCTATTTCCTACTGCTCAGTCTTTCTGCTGGACCTGGTTCTCTTTCTTCTCCTTCCAATTCTCTTTGTTCTTCAGTTTCATTTTTACTAAAGCTTATATAAAAAAAAAAAGTCTCTAGGGTCACTGAGCCCTCTCAATGAGAGGCAGTATGTTGGGGTAGACAAAATAATGGGAAGAGTTAGGAAAGAGACAGGTAGGAAGACCTGCCCTCCCTCTGACACATCTTAGCTATGTGATCCTGAACAAATCACTCAACCAAAACAGTCACCTATCTATATCTATCAAGTCAGAGATGGATTGGAATCTAAGTAAGAGTTAATTAAATTGCCAGCGTGCCTCTGTAAATATATGTATATCTCCTCCTGGTATTATTGTCAGTTGAGTAAGTTTTGTTACTGTTGTTCATTAATGCCAGGATCATTTGAATTATAAGAAAATATTATTGATTTAGGAAAACATATTTACTACTTATTAAAAAAAAAGATTAGCTAGCTAGTTTGCCATTAAAAGCTTTAAAAACACCAAAACTTTAAATCAAATTTATAAACTATTACAAAACTATATAATGCACAGAAAAGTTTTTGGGGAATACTGCCAATAAATGACAACGGCTGCCCCTATAATATATAGCACCATGAAGCAAAATAGCCAAAAGTTCCAAGGGTTATAGTGTAAAATAGTGGTTAAGAGGGCAGTTTTAAAGAGTTATGGTACAGGGTACCAAGTGGTTCAGTGAACAGAGAGCCAGGCCTACAGACGAAAGGACCTGGGTTCAAATTTGCCCTAAAATAAAATCTAGCTGTGTAACCTGGGCAAGTCATTTAACCCCAAATGCCTAGCCTTTATCACTTTTCTGCCTTAAAACTGATACTTAGTATCAATTCTAAGACAAAAGGTAAGAGTTAAAAAAAAGTTAAGTTGAAAAATGTTATTCATCTCAAAATATTCTTTTCCTACAATCCAAGAGAAAGAAAAGTAGTAAGAGTGTCCCCTTGTTGTTATTAACAATTCTGACAAAAGGTCTAAAGTTTAAAAAAAACAAACTAAAACTACTGGTTAAAATTAATTTTCTGGAATATATTTCAATTATCTACAAAATATAAGTCCTACCATCACCATGTGTAATTTGAATTTGTTACCCTAAAAACTACGATCCCCACTCACTTCCTGTTGTTACATGCTGACATAGACAGGATATAAATTGTGTGGAATTCCATCTCTCACTCTTTCCTTCCTGTCGTGGCTTTGGTGGAATGGGTATTTTTGAGTAGGTAGAAAACTTAGTCATTTGGTTCTGTTTTGTCAGATGATAAACTTTATAAAAATACTACTTGAAGTATTGGACATTAATTTAACTCTTACACTGGGTTACCTGTGTCACACTTGTGTGAACAATTACCTGCCAAAATTTCATGAATAAAATTCTGTCCAAAACTGACAACTGATTTAATTTAAATCTAAAAATAATACAAATATAAAAGGTGAATAAACTTACTGTGTTAAATCTTTCCAGAAAACTGTCATCCCCAAGTAAGACATAGGCTTTTAATAAATATTCATAGTATGAATCAATTCCTGCTCCAACTCCACTGTCTACAAAAAAATAAATGCAAATAAGCCTATTCAAAACAACTGTCAGAAGTTATGTAAAGTGCAAATTAGGTTACTTGAGTATTTTACACAGGGCAAATGAGGATATTGGCATGTTAACAGAGAAAAGGGCATTGAATGTAAGCACATAAAAAATAATAGTTATATCAGCAAAATACTGGTTTTAGAGGTAATCTATGATGGCAGGAACCCATTGTAATTAATGAATGAATGTTTCTCTGATGACATTCAAATTGAGAGAGGAAAGATTTGTATTTACTGAGATTCCCTGAAAAGGGCTAACTTTGGCAGGGCACTAAGCCAAAGCACCACCAGAGGGCGCCTTTGTGCCTTTGCAAATGTCTATTTTTATGTTCCTTGGCCTTTGCTTTTGGATTTACCTAGTCCTCTAAAATCCATCCTGATCTTGTTCTTTAGCCTGAGTTTTTTTTTTTTAGATTAGACTAGTACTAATGGGAATGCCACTTATTAATCACAAATAGGATATACAAAGTAAAATGGAGTTTCAAACAGGATTTAACAGAGGTGCTCCTCTTTTCCCACCTTTCCCATATCTCCTTGACATGGTCAGAAAACGTTCCTTTCCTGAGGTGGCAATCACTGAGTCACCTTTTAATTTGATTAAAAGGAGTTTTTTCACCAAAGGATTTATTCATTAAATTGTCCCCGTAACACCCATGTTCTCTGCTATAGTCCCACTGGCTTACTCATTTACCAAAAAGGTCCATAATCATTCCTGTGTCTGGCCTTTCACATAAGAAGCTCTTGAATAAAGGTATGTGTTTTATCCTCAAGACCCTTTACATGAAGAGCAAGCTCAAGTTCCAACTCTGAAATACTCCAGCCCTTTCTAAGAACCCCAAGTCACACTACTGTTTATAACATTCATTTGGCTGGCTTGTCACTCCATTAGATTTTCAACCTCCTGAGAGCAGGAACTTTTGTGGATCCTTAACATCTACCACAATAGGCTACAAAATGCTTTAAAGATGCCACTGGTAAAAGCAGCAGCTGTAAGCTCTGACACGAAACAGGAATTCTAAATGAGCAAGACTGAGAGTGCTTTGGGAGGCAAATGGGGATGTAAAGACCAGTTACGATACTTGAATGAAACTCTAGTTATCTTGTGATTTCATAGACATTTCTATTGGTTCTAAAGTTGGCTAGATAATTAAAAAACAAACAGATGATGCCCAAGAGACTACAACGATTATACCATCATTTCCTAAAGCATTCTGAGGAGACAAAGAAGTTGTGATGAAAAAGACTGCAATTCCCATACCTTTGCGAACCCAGTCTCCGGTATGAATATTAATAGTCACTCCTACTAAATTACTGCTGCGCTGTCTTTTTTCCCAGAGAAAGTCAAGAGCTTTCCGTGCAGATTCCTAAAAATAAAATAAATACATATATGAATGTATTTAGCAATCTAGAAAATCACGTGGTGATATTTTCCTTAAAAAGAATTGAAAAGAGTACTAATAAAAAATTCTGTTCAAAAGACAAATCCACTACCATAGCCAATTAAATGGGACTAAATGACAGTAAGATTGTTTTAGAGAGATGGCAGTGGCTGGCAGTTCTGAAAATCTAGACTTCTAAGTTAACATATAATGTTAACATGTAATTTACATTACTTAAACTCAGGTTCATGCACAACAAAACAGGAAAAGTTATTTGTTTTATGTATAGGTTCACATGTTTATTATCTAATAATAGCTCTAAAGGACATGTCTAGAATCAGGAAGACTCATCTTCCTGAATTCAAATCTGGTCTCAGATACTTACTACCTATGTGACCCTGGGTAAGTCACTTAAACCTGTTTGCCTCAGTTTCCTAATCTGTAAAGTAAGCTGGAGAAGGAAATGATCAACCACTCCACAACTAAAAATGACTGAACAAAAAAATAATAACTTTAAAGTTTATGAAGCACTTTATCCCTTCTCTATCATTTGAATCTTAGTAACAACCTTTGAAGTAGGCACTACAGACATCCATAGCTACATTTTAGTGATTAAGGAATAGGCCAAGGATTTGACTTCCTGTGGTCTTGTGACAAGGAAGGTTGGAGGCTGTACTCCACTTAGTTCTCGGCATTTTCAGTCTTTTCTCTTGTTAAATGAAAGGCACTATAAAGATGAAAAGCACTTGAATAAGCTTCTTAAAATATTTTCCTCTACTCAAATGCAAAGCAAGTAACTTTTTAAAGATGCCATTTTATGGAGAAGCCTATTTTTTTTTAACCTTTACCTTCTGTCTTAGATCACTACTGTGTATTGGTTCTAAGGCAGAAGAGTGGTAAGGGGTAGGCAATAGGAGTTAAGTGACTTGCCCAGGGTTACACAGCTGGGAAGTATCTGAGGCCAGATGTGAACCTAGAACTTCCTGTCTCTAGACCAGGCTCTCAATCCACTGAGCTAACCAGCTGCCTCCAAGAAGCCTAATTTTTTATGTGGACAACCAAGTGAGGTCATCAAAGACAGAATCTTTCAATTGTCAAATATAAGGCATCCTGGATCCTACTAATCTCAATGGCAGACAATCTAGTTAACAGTGAACAAACGGATGAAACAGGCTTATGGGGGGCTTTGAGGGGAAATGCCTAGACTTTTTCTGGCTTTTACACACACTACATAACTTCATATATTTTTTACCCTTTTCTCTAAAAGTTATCCTGATTTCCTGGGCAAAGAGTCTACACAACTCTGAGTACATTTCACAGTTAAATCGAGTTTCTGAACTTCTAAAATGTCAATTTGTGTCTCACTTTCTTTTTTAAAATCTTTCCTTTTCTTACTAACAACTTTAAGGCCAAAGGGAAAGGGCTAGGCAAATGGGATTAAGGAACTAGCCCAGGGTCACACTGCTAGGAAAAGTAGTATCTGAGGGCAGATTTGAATTCAGGTCCTCCTGACTTGAGGCCTGGAACTCTATCCACAGTGTCACCCAGCTGACCCTCACTTCTACCCGATACAACATATACTGCCTTAATTTTCCTTGGTAGTATGTGTAATGGGCAAAAACCTAAAAAAGCATAGAACAACTTGCATTTATATGGTGTTTTAAAGGTAAATAATGCAAGTATTACCCCCATTTTACACATGAGAAAACTACAGAGTCTGGGACTGTAATCAGGGCCTGCATCTGAATTTCTTATCTCATTTGAAATCTTGCCCTCTTCTACAACACAAAACTGTCTCTCTATATTTGAAGAGGGAAGCTCTCCATGTTACTACTGTATCTCATTACTTGCGTAGGCAATTAAAAAGGGGTAAGTGATGGAAGGCACTATCAACTCTTTGCAATACTAAATCTTCCGATTAACAAGAAACAACCCTCCCTTTGGGTTAAACAAATTCTCTTATCAAGACTGTCAAATTAGAAATTCAAACCAATATTTAAAGTGCAAGATTTCTGTTGTGCTTTTAAATTTTTTTAGGGGGGTTAAGGAGCATTGAGGCCAAGAGAATAAAGCATAAGAACAATACTTTATATCTAACCTATGTAGAGATACCCTGCCATCGAGCTGGTAGTATTATCAAAGTTTAAAAATAAAACCTTACTTTAATATTATCTTCTAGATGAAGCAGAAGGTTACTTTTAATACAGTCATATCCTATTGGCTGGCAACATTCACTATACTCTTTAGCATTCTTATGTACAAATTCCATTGAGTAACAGAAACAAAATTAAACATGGCAGCATCCTAATTAGGAAACTTAAAGCAAAATAATGAAACGAAAACAGAAAGTTAGCTAAACCCAATACCCAAAATATCAAAGATAATGAAAAACAAACCTCAAATATTGATGTTCCTGTAAATCGACTTAGAGCAGCAAACTCAAGGATTAAGGTACCCGCACATGCAGTACAGGTATCAGTTTCTGTGCCCGTTCGAGCTTCTGGTTTTCTCATGCCAAATTTTAAGTTAATCTGAACAAAATGAAAAGATAAGCATCTTAGCAAAAAGAATACACACTAACTCAATGACAAATGATTACTCTATTTTTCATCATGACTTTATTAAAGTATGGAAATGCAATATAAAGTAAGTATAGGATGAAATGTAAAGAAATCACCTGAAACATCCCTACTGGATGGCATGCTACACACAAAATTCAGGGGCAGATAATTTTAATTCCTTCTTCAGCAATCTCAAAGTTCAACTAGATCATACATGTGATATGGAGAAAGGATCTTCTAGGAGAAATCTCAAAGGATGCATTGCTAAAAACTATTCAATACAGGCCTAGAAACCAGGTGGAACTAAGCCAGGTCTAAAAGTTTAAGAATAATGAAACTAGGGGAGAGCTGGGTGGCTCAGTGGATTGAGAACCAGGCCTAGAGACAAGAAGTCCTAAGTTTGAATCCGGCCTCAGACATTTCCCAGCTGTGTGTCCCTGGGCAAGTCACTTGACCCCCGTTGCCTAGCCCTTACCACTCTTCTGCCTTGGAACCAATACACAATATTGATTCTAAGATGGAAGGTAAGGGTTTAAAAAATTTTTTTAAATAATGAAACTAAAAATTCTTAGAACAGAAGAACAACAGAAATTCTTTAAACAGAAGTAACCAAATACTCTTTTCCTCTGATAGTGATTAAGTGGTAGGTTGAGATTTGAATAAACTTATTTCAGAAGTGTTCAAATAATCAATCTTCCTAGACCCTGTAAGAGCAGTATCAGCCTACTATATAACAGAAATAAAAAATATTTCAAGTTACAACAGTGTTGTAAGGATGATCCAAATATTCTAAGCAAAACCTCTTGTTTAACCAAAAGCCAAGTGACCAGAACTCTGAATTAAGAACCAGAATTTTGTAGCATTCCACTATTAGAAGAAGGAATACTATGTGAAAATAAGTTCAAATTAACGAACTTAAAAAGAAAAAAAATTCAATCAACTTCGGTTAGTGTATAATTAGAACCTGCTCCCCAGGACTCTAAATCACAGCTTCCCATGTTTCTTCTCATGTTATGTACTAACGTGGGGAGGATAAAGTTTGTGTGTTTTACTTATGTTTTTACTTTTTTACTATTTCTTCTACTTCAAATGATTATTAAAAAACTTTATAAAATATAATACTTGGAGTTATTGGATATTGATTTAAATCTTACAGTCGGGAGGAAGATCCAAGAGAACAGTTACAAATTATTTCCTGGTCACTCTTGGGGGGGGGTGCTTTCCCCCAACATTTTTAGACAAGACAGTGGCTGAAACTCCCAGGTGGGAAAAGCTTTGGTCACCCACAAAAGGCAGCTGGTACTACTCAAACCTTCAGGCTAACACCTAGCCTCCCTCTCACACTCAAACCAGTAAACACCTCACCACAAAGATCATAGGCTAACCATTTACACTTCTACTATCAAACGAATGGATGACCCTCAAGTAATATAAGATTTGCAATCACAAGAGAAAGCCACCACAGTCATGGTTACTAACATACCAAAACACATTTGTGCAAGTTAGAAAAAATTGCAAGGTGAATTTTTTGAACTAATCCTTAGCTAACCAATAAACTTAATTAGCAGAAATATGACATTTCCCCCAACATTCCAGTTAACAGAGATTTTTTTTTTACTATAATTAGTCATCTACTGAGTATTATAGAGGACACAAATGAAAGGCTAAGACATAGTCCTTGCCCTTGGGTAGCTCAAAAATTTAAAGCACACATACACACACACACAGAGCTAATTCTACAAGGCAAATAGCTAATGTACCAAAAGCAGGTTATAAATACTACTCTTTTCTAAAGCTTAGAGGAAGGAGGGCTCTCTCTGGGATGGGGGAATGAGGTGAGATGGGAAGGTGGGAAGAAGGGAGAAGGCTGGTTTGTATGTGAAACTATCTACAATATTAGATCATTAAAATGCTTGATACACAAGGGCAGCTGGGTGGCTCAGTGGATTGAGAGCCAGGCCTA
The DNA here is from genome assembly GCF_027887165.1 of Monodelphis domestica. Taxonomy (NCBI): domain Eukaryota; kingdom Metazoa; phylum Chordata; class Mammalia; order Didelphimorphia; family Didelphidae; genus Monodelphis; species Monodelphis domestica. The sequence continues at coordinate 82,109,645 of NC_077228.1, forward strand.
CAGACAGGAGGTCCTAGGTTCAAATCTGGCCTCAGACACTTCCCAGCTGTGTGACCCTGGACAAGTCACTTGACCCCCATTGCTTAGCACTTACCACTCTTCTGCCTTGGAACCAATACACAATATTGATTCTAAGATGGAAGGTAAGGGTTTAAAAAAAAAATGCTTGATACAAAAACAAGATGCATTTTTGACTCCAAGGAACACTCTGATTTTCACCTAAGAAAGCAGACAGACTAAATTGCCTGATTTGCTTGTTGGCTTCCTCTCACTTAACTTATAATCTAGAGGTCAGTACCTGTTCTCCTGACTAGGCCTCCAAGAATTAAAAATGGAGGAGACCCTGGCAATATCATCCATTTTTTTCTTGTCAAGATTAGAAACAAAGGGGCTTATTGCCCATCTTGCCCAAAAGGATCAAGCCAGAGGAGTAAGATCCTAGGTAGAAACAAATTGGAATGTGTCTCCTCTTGGCTTCAAAACTCTGAAAATCAAAAAGGAATCAAGAGGAAATATATTTCTTTATGGAACTATGAGTTTAAATGTAACTGGATCTCAAAAAAATAGGCTCTACTTAGTGGCACTCCAATACTTTCGTAAGTTATATGTCATAACTGAACTTTTGATAAGCCTTTATTTTGTAAAGAAAAAAAAATTACTTACACCACCTGCTATAGTAAAGCAACAGAGTAGTTAATTAGTTCTGAGGGGCCCCCATCACAAAATCCATGATTGCCACCACTTATAATCCCATCAATAAACTATGAGTCCTCCCCCCACAGCAAAATGGTGAAACCAACCTCTACCATGCAATAGCATTCCCATATTATAATTTATTATGAAGAAAAAGCATGATTTGCAAAAACATCAAATGAAATTTCCAAATGAGACTGATTAGACAATGTTCCATGTAGCAGAAGTTGTATTCAATGCATGTTAGAGTTCTTTTTCCTCAGCTCCTTTTTTGAATATGAGTGCTCTCTGTATCTGCTTGACCCACCAGAGGCCACTAAGTCCAGAAAATATAACTTTCTTTACTTTCCTATAATGTTGATGGTTTCTTCTGTTCTCAAATCTTTTCCTGCTTCTCATAAACTGGTAAAAACTAAGAGATGCTAGACTCCTTAAAATTCAGCAGCTTGGTAGCTCCATTTGTAACAAAAACTAAAAACATTTAAAAGTAGACTTAATTAGTAACATCAATACTGTCAGAATAAATTACACTTAAATATATGAAATAAGACAATTTTCTCAGCAAACCAAGTACATAAAAACCAAGTACATATTTTAGGAACATTTTTATGTTCCTAAAATAAGTGATCTAAGTATTCCCCACACCCCAGACCTTTCTCTCAGGTCTCAGAGATGAAGCTGTTCCTCTTTCTGGCCAAGGCTGACTCTTATACTTGGATCGTTGGTACTATCCCTTCCAACTAATTCCTAATCAACTGCTTTCCTCCAATGATCATCCCATCCCTCAGATCATCTTCAGTCCCTTCTTCTCTTCTGGTTCCTCCCTTACCTCCTATACTGAAATCTCCCCAAAACTAAAAATAAACAAAAGCAAGCCACTTTCCTTTGATCCTGGTAGCCTTCAAGCTTCATTCTCTCTTTATTTCTCTTCTCCTGCTAGGTTTCTAGAAAGTAGTTGACTACTTACTGCCTCTACACTCTCCTCAGCCTACAATGTGGCTTCTATCCCTACTACAATAATGAAACAGCTCTCTCTAAGGTCTGTAGTGACTTCCTAAATCTAATAATCTCAGTTCTTCTCTTCCCTTGGCCATTTTAACTATTTTACTGTGGTTGATCAGTTCCTCCTTCTCGACACTCTTCCTAGGTTTCTATGACACAGTTCACTCTTAGCTCTCCTCCTGCCTCATAAGAATAATCTTTTCCTCTCCCCACAAATTTCCAAGGTTCTGTCATGGCTCCTTTCTCTTCTCTCTTAGTCTTTCTTCCGGTGCAATCTAACCAAGTATCATGGACTTGACTATTATCTCTAGGCAGATGACTCTCAAATATTATTTCCATTCTTGACTTCACCTCCAACTATATATATATGATAGCACCAGATTTACCCATCTGAAGCTCAAACTCAGCAAGTGGATTCATTCTTTTCTCTATATAAACTGTCCCTTCTCCTAGCTCCTTCATTTCTGTTGATGGCACCACCATTCTTCCAGTCAACTAAGCTCCAAACCAAAGGTTCTTCATTCTCTCATGTCGTGGACTCCTTTGGCAGTTTAGTGAAACCTATGGACCCCTTCTTAGAATGTTACTGTCTATACTCATAATTGAATAAAATGCTAAATTTCAATAAGAGGCCTGTAAAAGTGAAGATGTAATTGTTTTCCAATCCAAATTCATGGACCTACTGAAATCTATCAGGTTAAGATTCCAGGTTAAAAATCTCTTACTCTAAGGGGGGGCAGCTAAATGGCCCAGTGGTGGATTGAGAGCCAGGCCCAGAGATGGAAGATCATAGGTTCAAAAATGGCCTCAAACACTTCCTAGCTACATGACCCTGGGCAAGTCACTTAACTTACCTAGCCCTTACCACTCTTCTATCTTGAAACCAAAACACAGTATTGATTCTAAGACAGAAAGTAAGGATTTTTTTTTTTAATGTTGAGAATCATTCTTGACTTTTTCTCTTTACTCATTTCCTATATTCAATCAATTGCCATGACTTATTGATTGTAGCTTCAAAATCTCTTGTGGACCACCTCACTTTCACCTACACTGTCATTCCCCATTCATTTAGGCTTATAGTCAAATGTCTAAACTACTATAATAGCTTCCTAATTGGTTTTCCTGGTTCTAGGCTCTCCCCTCCTCAATCAAGGGTTCACACCACTGCCAAGGTGTGATCAAATCCCCTCAGTTTCCTGATTTTAAAAACTCCTCCCACTGCCTACTTAATAAAACATAAACTCCTTCCTCTGGCATTCAAGCTCTTCAACTATCTCTCTCTATACCGACCTCTATCTTCCAGCAAATTGGACAATTAGCTATTTTCTGATATCATTCTTTCTTCTCTTACCTCTGTGTATATACTATAAAAATTTGATAATTAGGATGAATCTCCATCTTCATCTCTACCAGATGACAAGGCACTACACATATGCTACCATCTCCATTAAGCATCCTCTAAATTCCCTCAAGCATATAAATGACCCTTCTATATTAAATAGCTCAGGCCACTCTGACCACCGCTATGAATCAAATCATTTCATTTTAATTGTTATTTGTGCATATCTCAGCCCCTTAGCTAAACTATAAATTCCTTAAGAGCAAAGAACATTATTTTCATCCTTGAAAATCTAGTGCGTATCACAATGCCCTGTATCCACTTGACACATTGAATTTAAAAATATATATATTGCATATTTTAATTTTTCACCAAATTTTTATTTCAAAAAAATCCTCCATCTTTCTCTCCACTCCTACTGCCGCTGAGTTTCAAAATTCTTCAACTTCTCACTTTTGTTCAGAGACAACTTCACAGAGAAATGGGAATTGTGCTGGTTCTTCAAAGACAGAACTTGGATAGGTGATGAGGGTTGTTATGACTAGTGTGACCAAAGGCATAATGATGAACAAACAAAAGACATTCAGCAAGTAGACCAGCAAGGTTAGAGCAGAAAGTCTGTGGCAGAAAGGAACAAGAAACGGAAATATTTGGAGTGAAATCTGAGAGGTCTTTGGATGTCAGACTAAGTATTTTTTCTGTAGGCAAAGAAGAGCCACTGAAGATTTTTAATAGAGAACTAACACAATGAACACAGTTTTTTAGGAAGAATAATTTGACATTGCTAGTATTTTGAATGGATCTGAAAGGATAATCAAGAGTATGGCCATACATTTTTCACATGATGAAATCAAAACTATCAATAAGCACATGCAAGTGTTCTAAATCCCTCCTGATTAGAGAAATGTAAATTAAAATAACTCCAAGGTACCACCTCACACCTAGCAGATTGGCCAATATGACAGCAAAGGAAAGTGATAAATGTTGGAGGGAATGTGGCAAAATTGGGACACTAATACACTGCTGGTGGAATTGTGAATTGATCCAACCATTCTGGAGGGCAATTTAGAACTATGTCCAAAGGGCTTTAAATGAATGCCTGCCCTTTGATCCAGCCATATCATCACTGGGTTTGTACCCCAAAGAGATAAGGAAAAAGACTTGGGCAAAAGTATTTATAGCCACACTCTTTGAGGTGGCAAAAAAATTAGAAATGAGGGGGTGTCCATCAATTGGGGAATGGTTGAACAAAAATTATTGTATATGTTGGTGATGGAATATACTATTGTGCTGAAAGTAATAAAGAAATGGAGGAATTACATGTGAACAGGAATGATCTCCAGGAACTGATGCAGAGAAAAAGGAGCAAAACCAGAAGAACATTGTACACAGAGACTGATTATGGCACAATCCAATGTAATAGACTTTTCTACCAGTAGCAATGACCAAGGACAATCCAGAGGAACTTGTGAGAAAGAATGCTATTCATATCCAGAGAAAGAACTGTGGAACCAGAAATGCATTAAAAAAATATATGCTTGTTCACATAGTGCTATAGGGATGTGATTAGAGTTTTGATGTTAAAGGATCACTCTACTGCAAATATGAATAACTTACAATTATGTTTTGAACAATGATACATATATAACCCAGTGGAACTGCTTGTTGTCTTTGGTAGGGGGGAGGAGAAAGAGGATGAGGGAGGGGTTATGAATCATGTAACCATGAAAAAAATAAAAAATTTTTAATTAAAAACATTTTTTTTTAAAAAGTGTGGCCATAGCCGAAACATCAAGTGACAACTACCTAATTTAGTTGTGGGTACTGGGAAGAAAATAATGATTGCCTTTTATATAGCACTTTAAAATTTGTGAAGTAATTTATATACATTATCTGACTTAAGTCAGAAAACCACCCAGTGAGGTTAGGGAGTCAGATATTATGATTCCCTTTTTATAGATTAGGAAAATGGAACTTTGAAAAATTTAATGGCTTGCCTTTAGTCACTTAGCTATTAAGTGTCAGAGGTAGTATTTGAACTTAAGTCTTCCTTACAAAAAATCCAGCACTCTAGCCACTAGCCCAAAAGATAGCTTTGAGAGCCCCCAGGAAGTAAGACAAATAGACCTGAGTGATTAAATATGGGAAGGAGGAAGGAAAAGGATTAGGATGGGATAAAAATGACATTCAAGTTATAAGCCTAATTGTTGAAAAGGATGGTGGTCCCATTAATACTTAATTTTTAAAAGGCAAGGAAACAATCTCTTCCTCTTTACCGGCTCCTTCCCTTCTGCTTCAAGCAACAAAACCTCCAGTTGGCCCTGCTGCCAAAGACTTGTGTTTCTCAACTGTCCAAATTCTGAAATTAGTGATCTATCCAACTACAAACAAGTCTCTATCCTCCAGAATACTCACTTTCTCCTTAAGTTTCCACCACCATCTGGAGAGCCTGAAGAGTGGCATATAACAAACATATAAAAAGGCTCCTTTCCTCACCAACTTCTCTATGTAGCCTTGACATTAACTACTCTCCTTCCCAGGAATCCTCTAGTTCCTTGAGCCTTTTGAAGTTCCAATATTCTGATTCTTTTCCTACCTTTCTTGCTTTTCTGGCACTTCCTCCAATTTCCCCAAAGTAAAAACAACCTAGTCAAACAGTTCTGCCCTCCTATGTTCTCTTCCTCAAAAAGCACCACAAACATTTATAAATCCAAGAATTACTCTCACTGCAGGTGAGTCTCATATTTCGTTCCTCAGGCCTTCTCTCTACATCATCTTCCCCAGAAACTTCATCTGCTCTCATAACTTCAACTATCAAAAGATGATTCCCAAACCTATACCACCAGCTCTGATTTGTTTGCTAAGCTCTGGTGTTATATTTCCAACGGCCCATTGGAGAACATTCTAATCTGTTATATGATTTCACATGAAAGTTTCAGATTAAGTTAAAACCACCTACATGTAAACTGAGTGAAAAATGTCAATATAATTTCTAACATTAATACTCATTACAGCTCTCAGCACTATTTCTACATGAACTGAGGATACAAACTTATATGGTAACCCTTATAAGGTAGCAAAAGAAGTATATAATGACTATATTGCCCTTACAAAATAACTTACTCTTGGATAAGGAAGGCCACTAGTGGTATTGAAAGCAGGTAAAAGCTTGTAACCCAACTGCTTGGCCATCTGGAGAAGTTCATCATTGTACCACTGCATGTGTTCACCTTTCTCCTTCAGCATGATAGCCACTGAGTGTCCACCTAAAAGACCCCTGAAATTACGTACAAAAGACATTATCCACATTTCAGTAATATACTCTGAATCATAAAATCAATGAGTATCTTCATAAAACTGGAAGTATTTTTAAAAAGCTAACAAGAATAACCAGTTATAGAATAGGGAAGGAAAAAAATGAAACTTCAGTTGTCTAACTCACTCTAGTCACTTAATCACTTTGCACAGCAAATCACTGCTATTTCACATTCTGTAAGGCAGAACTGATAAGAAACATTTGTGACTTGTTTTAAAATTCTTACTTCAATGATTTCTTAAAAGATACAAAAACTAAGTACTTGGCACCTTAATTTTGACATTGTTTGTATTCTTATCAATCCTATAGCAAATCATAAGAGTAAGTTTAAAATTTGCCATTAACCAATAAATGATCTAAGGAGCTATGTGAATTTCTGTAATTAGGACAGTGAGAACTTTTGTTTTGAGCTGACTAGATTTCAGGTTAGAATCACTCTCTCTCAAGCAAAGAGACATAGATTACAACAGCAATCATCATTAACAAAATAATTAAAAGCAAATCGTGTTTTCTGGTTATTTCCTAACATATCTTCTAAGAAAATATATTTTAAATATATAACAAGAACACAATCCACTCAGCTGAGATATATACTTTTAAATTTTGTTTTTGTGGGTAGATTTTTCTACCAATAGAGGTCTATGGTCAGAAACTCATATAAGCTTAGGAATAAAATGGATATATATTTTAGAGTATTTTAGTTATAAAATGAATTTGTGGCATTTAAAGATCAAATATTATTTTCCCACTAAATTATATCTTACCCACACACTAAATGATTCACATTCAATCTTTAATATTGAATATAGTTATATTATAGCCTTTAATATTGGAATATAGTGTTCCTGATAACAATTTATGATAGTGATAATGTTCAACTCAACAAACTATCCTTCCCTCACAGTACACAAGTATGAAATTTTTTTCTTGTAAAATGTGGTTATTGTCACAAATCAAAGTCTTATTGCTCTTTGTGACTGCTCCAGTCTGAAATTGGACTGAAGCTTTTATAACTTAGAACAAAAAAGTAGTGTATTATTTTCTAACTATAAAAAGTTGAAAACCATTATTGTAATGTCCTAAGCTTTTCTGGTGCAAATTTACACCTTTAATGTATAATAAGTATACTTACCCAAGGACTCTGATGTTTGTTTCAAAAACTGATACAACTATGTCGTTATCCAAATTAACATCTCTTACAACTTTTCTCACAGCCTCTTCAAATTCTTTAGTTTTATTTAATACCTAGGAAAATAAATAATTTCTCAATTTGTGAATTAAAGCATTCAGAATAAGCTATTAAAAGCAAGTCAATGTGTAGCAGTTAACTGAAACAAGTTAATACAGAAGGAAACTAGAAATCCAACAATACAAAAACCATTAAGCATCTGTATGTAGTACATCAAAACCAGACTCTGAACGTGCGCTGACTTGCTCGGATTCCTTAGAAGAACACGAGGTAGGAGAGGCTAGGGTGAGATAGCATCTGAACAAAGTGGAGAACAAAAGCTCCTGGTAATACAATTTCTTTAGACTTAGACTGTCCAGAAACATTGAAGAATCATTAGAACATAAAGTTTACTATTCACAACTGTCTGAGAGATATTCAACACTTCTCTACCCCCCATTTTTTAACACGAAGCTTGCTCACTATATGCTTTATAAAAAAACAAGCCATTCTCTCATTCTCAGAAGAGAGGACCATCATCAACTTATATTTTAAATCTGGAGCTGAGGAAACATTTTGGCCCCTAATTGCTGGCCTGCTTGCCTTCATCTCACCTAGGCAATACAGGGTAAGAAATCTTGATTGGGATGAGTCCTCTTGGCTCAGTGTAAGTTTTTGAAATTATTATAGAAGGACTTCCTGATATTATAGAAGCTGCCTAGTTTTCTTCCACATTACTTTTCTGCACATTTAGAGTTTTGGTTCTAATTTTCTTAAAAAATATCTTTTTCTTAATTTTATATTTTGCTTTCTTAACCATTAATTCCTGTCAAGGCAATTTGATATAGGAGAAAATAGCATCAGTCTTTAAGTTAGACTACTTTGATCCAAGTCCAAACTTTTAACACTTACTGGCTATGTGACTCTGGGTAAGTCACCATCTCCCCTTAATCAGACTGAGCCAAAGTGTCTTTCTCTATGTTTTTTCTGCTTACCTCACAGAACCACTATGAGAGAAAACACTTAGACCCACTATAAAAATGTGAGGTACAATTAGTATTACTCTGATGCATCATTACAGAAAGGAAACCAACCTAAGTCTCAAAAAATTATGCCAGAAATGTACATTCCATTATATATGGAGCACAAATCCTACAAGGGGAAAAGAGCCCAGATCCAAGTCAGTCTCTCATATAAGGGCCTGATCACTGAGGATCATTAGTACAAGGTTAGCTACTAGATGAATATTTTCACTCTCAATAATACCTGAAAATGTACTAATGAACTGCAATTTATGCAGATGAGCATCTATACCAATAGCTGTGTAAATCCTTGCAGTATGAATTTTATTTTCATGCAGAAACTTTAAAATTTTAATTTTCCCAGAAAAAAAACTATAAAAGAGAGTGGCATCTTATGTAAATCCAGGAAAAAATCATAAATAAAATGAGCCACGCAAAGGAACTCAAATTAATAGTATTTTCAGACTTCTTAATATATTTGAAGGCTCTCAGCCTCAAAGACAGGATTCTCTTGGATTCTGCTGAAATAAAAGGCATATCAAAATAGACCTTTATTTTGGCTTATTTTAGTATGGGACCTTACTATTCTACTTCAGCCTTTTTTTAGACATTCATTCCCCAAAGTTATCTCCTCAGATTCTATCCCCTTTAGCCTATATTATCATGTTTTCAGTTCCCCTTTGAAAAGTTTTCTATAGGGTTAACATGACAAGAAAAAAAAAAAGTGGCCTCTTTTTAAGTCCAGAACACTTAAAATAAAATTTTCATACATAACAAAGTCAGACAAGTTCATCTTTAGGATAATATGAAAGATTTCACCTAGATCATAAGGAAAATCTTAAAAAGAAACTCCTTTTCTTTCCCACCTCACCTTCTCAATCTATTTTCAATCTGTTCATTCATGCTTCTCCCACTGCTCATTTCATAGTAACCTTCATAGAGTCTGAGTTTTAAAAACTATACTAGCTTAACTCCCACCAAAATCTACAAAAATCAACCAGTTAAAACAATGCACCAGAGTACATTTATAGATAAAACAAAGCATTACTAGTACTACTTAGTAAAAAATGAAATGACTAAAGTGAAAACAGTCAGATCGTGTATAGCTTCAAGGATGATAAACCCTACTCAGATAATTTTCTTCCAATAATTAATATGGCAGATAATAAAAAGATCACCAATTAAAGTCAAAGTCAAAGTCACTGACAAAGAAATGTCAGTGTTTACATTCAATCAAAATGTTATAAAATGAAATATTCCTTTAAAAATTAAACCACTTTACTCAAAAATAAACCACTACCACCACATGGTTAAAAGAGAGGCCTTCAATCCATTTCAGAGTCTTCAATTTTAAAACTATTTAAGGAAAAGAACACTCAAAAATGGAGTTAGAGCATTTAACAACCACGGAATGGTTTCCATTTTTTCTTAGGATAAAAATATGAGAAGATTCAAACCATAATTGAATGAAAATTTTTATAATAACTTTTATAATGATTTGAAAGATGTCATGTTGCTTGCTCTCTTAGACTTTCCCCCTGACACTGCTTGAAGATGGATTCAAAAAACTAGGTTTACTTGCTTTTATCCTGATTTTCTAAAGGCCACAAAGGTTTAAAATTTAAGGGAATTTTGGAGACCATTTAGTCAAAGCCCCTCATTTTACAAATGAGGAAGCTAAGTCAAAGTGGTAAAATGCCTAATACAATGTCATACATAGATAATTGTTATTCTGGAGTGCTTGCTACCACTGAGAATCAATAAATCTTGATTATTCAGTTTCTAGGAAGGCTCATGGGGGAATGAGGTGAAAGGGAAGCTTTTTAACAGAGAATGCAGGATGCCTCAAGGCTAGTCCTCCTTAAAGCACATCAGGATATGGAGAAGTTATGACTAGAGGGTCATAGAAAACAGACATATACAGCAGAGATGAGAATTTTACCAATATTCAGAGGAAAGATACACAAGACCAACTATCTCTAACCCCCACTGCAGATTCTACTCATCACAGTTTTATCAATGTTTGTTCTGTGCCAAGGGAGGATTTGTTCCAACTGTTTTTAAGAGGTGAATAACTCCTCTTCCTCCCAAGTGACAATTCATGTCTTTTGAGATATTCCTGGTACAACTCTCCTCCACAACAGAAGACAAAGGCTAATGAAACAAACAGGGAAAAGGGATTAATGCCCCTGTTTATACATTTTTTAAAACTTTTCAAATAAATTAGGCATCCAAAGACTTAATTGGACTAAAAAAGTTCTAGAATATGGCTCAGGAGAAGAAAGCAAAGATTTAATGAGTTAAAGAAACCCAACAGCAATCATTTCAACAGTCACCTAAAATTATTTTTTAAATCACTACATGGAATATTATCCCAAAATTTTAAAAAAATCTTTATTTAAAAATGATAAACTCTGAAATGAAATTTAACACAATTAGATCTTTAAATTTTCCCATTTTTATACAGGGCATCATCTAAGATATCAAATATCACTAACTGTGATATTTGATCATTTTGGCATGTGAAATTTAATCTTACTCCTTCCAATTATAAATCAAAGCTGAAAACAATTTTCATCTTGATCTTTCTTTTGAAAAGGGAGAGAATGTCAAAACAGGAGAGAAGAGAAACTTCTTACAATCAAGTTCAGAAAGACAAATAATGAAATTTGGAAATTTTTATTTTTGAAAGGATTTTAAGGAAAGATAATAAAATCAAAGAAAATACTAGAGTTCTCTCAGAAATGGAAATGGAAAATTTTCAAAATTCCATAAGATATATAACTGAAAATTTTTGTCATTTTCTCTAGCTCAAGAAAGCTAAACTTTTGCTTCTTAATTTTCTATCTAATTGTTAGTCAACAAAATTGTATCATGTTGCTAATAAATACCAAAAAATAAAAATTTGGTAGAAAGATAGCCAGTCTTAAACCCAGGTCTTCTTGACTCCCTAACACACATTGCTTTAGCTGATTTTGGAGAAATCAACTTTTCAGTGACCCAGGCAACTCTAAGACAATTGAGTAGAAGTTTCTTCACAGGGAATTTCCCTACAAAAATGAAATTATAGGTTTGGTTCAAAAGAAAAAATATTTATATATTTGAAAACGTATATTTGATTTAGAGGGGAGAAGAAAATGCATAAAAATATTATTTAAATAGATAATTTTGTCATTTTTTTTAACATCACTGGGATGAGTGACCTATGGGAGGTAAGGGGCTAAAATTATTTTCTTCTAGAAGGAACAAAAATCTGTGTTTCCTGACTACAGTAACACCATATGATTTCAATTAAATCATACACAAACCAAAGTAGCTGAATATCTCTATGATATGCTGAATAATTTCAGAGGACAGTATGGATTCATGATTATAATATATCTTACCCAATTATGGGGGCACTGGTATATAAGATTTATTTAGAAACAAAGGTCCAAAAGACTAAGTATGGAACTTAAAAGCTCAATCCTAAAGGCACCTGTTTCCTGATTATTTTATCATCTCTATCTTTATAATACTTTAATATGCATATATATGAAATTTATAGAATGAAAAAAATCCAAGAAGGATCAAACCTACCACAAGAGTGTCCAAAGTATCAATCAGTGTCAGGGAAAATCTAAGAAACAAGTATAACCAGATATAGAAAATTAGAATCCTGAATGTCTTATCCATATATAGTAGACTCTCTGTTATCTGGCATTCTATCTACCAGCACTCTCTCATAACCAGTACTTCTGCAGTCACCTATCACTCAATAACTGATGTTAATAAAAATGAGCCTGAATCAGTGTTAAGATCACAAAATGTTTTGAGAACGATTCAATTGTCAGTATAATATAAGTGCAAAATTACTCAGTTGTATCTAATTCTATGAATATTGGTTATCTATGTGAGTATAAAATAACTATTAACCAGAATATCTGATTAATTAGAACAGTCCATTCATGATCCAACTGAATAGAAGTTTATTTCATTTTTTTAACCAACTACATTTGACATATTTCAAATAGAAAATATTTTTGGTGAGTACTTTGTCCTCTAACAATTGTAGAATCAATTCAATTCTTGACAAACACGTCTAACTGTTCCTAGTAATAAAGAACAGACAAAAAGAGGCAAATATACAAAAAGCCTATCTACTTAACAAAAAACAAAGTACTCAAATAACGTCAACATTTAAGAAGCAAATACAAAAAGGTTCTGCAATTCACTTATAACATTCTAAAATACATTATAGAAAATTAAGTCCTAAGTATATTTTAAAATGTTAAATTAAGTACATATATTTCTAGAGACTCTGATTTTATATACTTAGTAAATTTATTCATTTTGAAAGACTTTGGCATTAATTTTATTCTCTATAGTTTCTTTTTTTCTACTGGAAAGATAAATTTAAAGTAGCAACCAATGCATTATCACAGTGTGCATGCATCCTCCAAGGGCTTACTTATTTGCCAGAGAACCCTTAAAAAAAGATAAGGAAAACTACCATTTCACTTCTGGAAAGCAAATGACGTAAATATAACAGCATCAATAATGCTTTACGACAACAATTTTAGTTTATAACAGGCTAAGAATAAAATAATTTGATTTATTAAAAGCACAATCATTTGGTAAAATGCTTGTGCAGTTTCCCAACCAGAATAACTATTAAAATTTGATTCTGAATTTGGTTCAAATCCATCTCATGGTTATATACATACTGTTTTCAAAGGCTGCTACTCAAACTATACATTTCTAATGAACAGTTATCTACACACATCAGAAGATCAAAATATAAACACAATTAAAGCTTGAATGTTTTTCCTAAAACATTGCCAAAAAAAAATATTACATACAGAAAATAATTTAAGGCTATTTTAAGTATATCTTCTATAACCTAAGAGTAATGCCTCTCTCTTTTCTCACCAGTCACAAAATTTACTCTTTCAAAATTTATCATTCATTAGCTATTCAAAATACTTATGAAGCCAAAAAAGTTCCTGCAAGTGGTCTAAACCTTTAGGTACAAATAAAACTTCTATAAATACTCACTTTCCTAATGCATCATCAACATCACCCCGACTTGGCTCCTGACCTCTAACTCGACCCCGGCAGGTTAAGGGCATCAGTTCATCAGCTGGGTAAGCGTGTTCCTGTAAGAAAAATCAACTGAGAGTTATTACTAATAAAACAAAGGCAAAGCACATGCCATTTAACTATTGTGGCCTATCTAATGTTTTAAGTACAATTAAACTGGAAAAATTTTGAGCTACTATTCTTACAATATAAGGAATCTGACTTGGGATCTTGGATATATAATATGGACATCCACCCTATCCATCCTGCTATCTACTCTGCTGATGCCCAAACTCCTCTCCTCCTAATAAAATCACATCCATATCAGACCACCAGAAAAATGTCCCCAGTCCTCATTGAGGTTCCTTTCACTTTGGAACTCTTGCCCTGAGCTAAATTATCTTGATCAGAGATTAAATTCAACCCATAAATTCAAAATCCATGCAAGTAAATTCAACTCCCCACTACATTCAACTGGTTTCTAAGACTATTAGACCATATTATTGTTTTAGGTCCTACTTGAGTTGGGCCATACTTCCTGTCAATTTTTTCCCCATTCCCCACTCTTTCTCTGAGCTCAGAAATCAATCAAATCAACACTACATATTACCCATACAATGATTGTTCTGTGTTCAACTCACTATCCCTAGAACTACTTAGTAACTGGCTTCATTACTCCCAGAAATGTGTTCATTGCATTAGAATGAAAATTCTCATATTGTCTCATTTTTGTATATATTCCCAGTTAGTTTAGCACCAAGCATGGCACATAATAAAGATTATTTTATTCTTTCATTAAATACCTCTTTCTCCCCAAAATAAGCCTTAAATTTCAGCTTTCAGGAAAAAGAAAAGGGGGGGGGGGAGAGAAGCAGTCTACTTCCTTTATATGACCTTTCTATTTCTTTTTACTTTCTTTCCCTATGATTATAGGAGTCTAAAGTCTAGTTTATGACAATAGCTGGAAAGACTACAGAGTCCCCACACATAGGGTCCCCACAGAAGTCAAATAGTGATGTCTCCTGTGTTACATATTATTGTATATAATCAGGAAGAATGAAATGGATTTTGACACCTTGGGGTACAATCACACCCCTATGGAGGAGCCAGAAGATGTGGCAGCCTGGGTATATTGATACCAGATGTTTTTTAGATCTTGATTTAAAAGACAGCTAACCTAACTACAAGAATAAAATCAATAATGGACAATACAAACATCAATAAAATAATTTTTGTGAGTGTACAGATTTGATAATAGACATGTTAGAATTCTGTGAATCAGAAAACCACAGAACATGAAGGCAATAACATATGGTACTCAATTTATACTCTGCCAATAAGTTTCACTTCAGACAATCTGAAATGTATAAAGATATACATCTATGGACTTTAAATCTTGGGAAAAGATCTTAGAACTGGGTCTAATCTCTTCCCTCATTTAAAGCTAAGGAAACTGAGGCTCAGCCAGGTCATAGCTGGAAGGAAATTTAGAGGTTATCAAGCCAAAACCTTATTTACAAAGAGCACAAAAAGAGAAGTGATCTACTCAAAGTTACCCACACTCCAAGCAGACAAGCTGAGAATCCAACTTAAACTTTCTTACTCTCAACCAGCATTCTTTCCACTGCATCCCTCAGTAATAACTTGCCTTAAAGTGGGGATTAAGTGGCTAATCTGAAGAAGGTCTCTTATTTTTTGAAAAAGCTGTCCACCATACAAGATGAGGCTTTAGAGTATTTTATATAAAGAAATAAGCATGTCCAACATGAAAAAGACTAAAAAGCAGTCCCTACTCTGATAACATTCAAATACCTAAAACATACTATTCTATGGCAAAGATACTAACCACTACCAATGGCTCATAGAGATCTAGAGGCCTTTCTCTACCAAGAAAACCTGATGATACCAAATAATCAGTTCAATGTTGCCAATCTGCTTTGTATATGAAGAATAGAAACAATGCAAAGTTCTTAGCATCATCTTCATAAAACCTGCAGTAGTGAGGAATAAGGGGTAATCAGAGAAGGGGTTTGTACCCTAGATCTGTGACTTCCAGGCTTATGGGACACAACTTACTGCTATCTTCCTGGACTTTATTTTTCTTCTCTTAGAATGAGGGAGTTGGACTAGATTAAAATTCCTTCCACCTCTTAAATCATCTATGTATTAAAATAGTAACCTCTTCATATAGTAAAACCTTCTCTGACCAGATCCCAACTGACTGGTATTTTCATCATGCAAGAAGTTGGGACTACAAAGATAAAATGACAGTTCCTGTTGTTCTATTAAGGAATTTTCTTATCCTAGAGCAAAAAAAAAATAACAAAAAGAAGTTAAATACTAAGTAAGAGCTGAGAATAGCAAAGAGACCTAAATAAAATGCTCTAAGAATATTTGAAGAGGAAAAGAATAGTCCTAATTGGGACAATTGGAAACCAGGTAAGTTTACTCAGTGAGGCACCAAACCCCAGCCTTAAAGAAAAACACCAATTATAAAAGTTAGAGATAAAAAGAGAACATGTTCCATATCCCAGGCAGCCTGTATAAATTCAGAAGTAGAAAATCACGTGATAGATGGCATGAGGTTTGACAGCTAATAGACTCATTTGGTTAAAATACAGAGAGAAAAAATATGTGTGAAATAAAGCTAGAAAAGCAACTATGAGCCAGATTATGGAAAACTTTAAATGCAAGGTGAAGGTAGTTTTTATCTTAGCTACAAAAGCCTATAAAGATTTTGGAGCACAAGAATGCCTTAAACAGGCCTGGGAAGTTTATATTCATAGCAGAATGAAGAACTCATTGAAAAAGGTGTAGAAATGTGTGAAAGGAACTAGAAGCAGGGAGATCATTTGGGAAACTTTTACAAGAGTCTAGAAATGAAGTGATAAAGACAGGCAATGGCCATGAGGGAAGAGAAGTGGAGAGTTGTGAGGCATTTTATGGAAGTAACATTTGCAGAACTTGCCAAATGACCAGGTTATGCAACATAAAGAAGAGGAGAATCAAAGATGACTCCAAGGTTCTGAACCAGAGTTATCAGGAACAACAAAAATGGAAAAGTTTAGAAATGTGTTAAGAAGGGTAAGTTCAATTTGGGACATGTTGAACTTGATGGCAGAGCTATCTATGCTGGGAATGACTTAAAGATCTGGGGTTTATCTGTTAAAAAAGTATAGTTAACAGCTTGAGAACACATTGGATTTAAGCACTTATACAAAGAGAAGTAAAGAGCGGCCCAAAACAGGGGAACTTAGGGAATGGGAAAAATGATAATAAACAGTAAGAGACTCAGAATGAACATTATGACAGGTAGGAAAAGAACCCAGGTTAGGGCAGGGCAGCATTATAGACACCCTGAAAGGAGACTATCCAAAAAGGAATCAATAATGTTGAAAGCTACACAAATGAGAACATGAGGACGAACTTAAAAAACCCCTAGATTCCTAGATTTAAAAAGTGAGTTCACTGATGTCCGTTGAGTAAGCAATTTCATTAGAGCTTATAGGGTTAAAATTCAGCAGGAATATGCTGAGGAGTAATTGTGGTCATGTCTATTTGAATTCATATTATTCAATGTTGTGATTATGTAAAATATGATTACTTCCAGCCTAACAGGATATATAGTACAAATCTGAATAATGAAATTTCTTATTTGCACTCATTTAGAGTTATCTATAGAGGTAGCGAGTTATCTGTAGAGGTAGCACATATATACTACTCTTTATAGGAATTTAGCAATAAAAAAGGATGAAGATATAGGGTAATAGCTAGAAAGGATGATGGAATTTATTTTTAAGGTTAAGAGAGACCTGAGTAAATTTGTAGGCAATGGGAAAGAAGACACTAGATAGGGATAGGCTAGAGAAAAAGAATGATCAATGGAAGCTCCTAAAGGCAACAGGAGAGTAAGAGATCAAGGATCAAGGATATGAGTAGAAGGGTTAAGACTTGACAAGAAAAGCTTCCTCATTCTCTGAGATTAGAGGGAAGCAAGAAAGAACAGGCAAAGATAGGTACAAAAGAAAGGAGACATAGAAATTTACAACTGTTTGTTGCTAAATTCTCCATAAAGTAGGAGTTAAGGTCATATGCTGATAGAGGATGGGGATAGAAGCAAAGTTAGAAAGTTAGAGAATGAAGAGGAGAGAAAGATTAGCAGTCACTTGGGGAAAACATACACAACCATAGATAAATAAAAGGTCAGTCCTATATAGGTATGGTTTGATAATGTAAATTTATGGAATACTCTAAACATTTCATGACTTCACTCAAAAGCATAAATAGCAGAAGAGAAAGGATTCAACCCATAACTAGTTGCTCAATTTAAGGCTATGAAACAAAGTAAAGCCTGAATAAGAAAGCTGGACTAGGAGAAAATCAAGGGCCTAAGAAGTCTAAAGGCCATAAAGTCAGAGAGAAAATAAACAAAAAGTTTAAGAGGAGAGATGCAATGGGGGAAACAGAAAGACAGGAGTTTTAATCAAAGAAAATTTCAGAATTCTATCTTGGAGATGAAACAGTTTGGGGTTATGGTTTGGTCTAAGGTCAAGGTTTTAAAGACTATAAAATAACGAAGTCACCACAGAGGTGAATGGAAGCTGAAGTAGAGAAGACTGTCCCAGATGCCGATCTTATTAGGGAAGGAAGGGAGAAAAAAGAATGTGAAGATCAATAGATGACACAAGAAGGATCTGGGCAGGGTGACATAAGCAAATGAAATTAAACTTGAGAAGTAGAGTGACTCCTGAATGCAGGAGGCAGTAGTTGGATTCCATCAGCACCTACTCCTGGCCTAAAGTGTTGAGGGGCATGGCAGAAGAAGCAACCAGCACAGATGAGGGTGCTAAGAGCTGCGTTGTCATCAAAGGAATAATGACACAATAATAGAATTATAAATCCTGAGTTATAAGAAGCTTTGGACCTTATTGGTCACCTCATCATATGCCTGTTTCATATAGGGAAAAATTTAACACATTGTATAAAGATTTTTATCTCAATATATATTTTTTAAATGTTCATTGTTTAAAAGGAAAAACCTGCTTATCTGATATTCCTTCCTTCCTTCCTTCCACATACCCTATAACTTAAGTTTTATTGCCTGAATTATCACTACATGCAGCTCCTAAAATGTACATAAGGTGCTGTGTAACCAGGCTCAGTCAACAAACATTTCCCAACTGTCTCTAGTATGAAGTCCCACGTAGGCCAGGCATTGAGAGAGGGACAAAGTTTAGATTAAGAAGGTATCCTACCCTAAGTTCACTTAGAACCCACATAACTTGATCAATTTGCATTTATTTTACTTACTACTTCCCATCACTCAAACTTTGATACCCATTGCTAAATTTGCTGGAAAATTTAAAGTTCTACAGTGAGCATCACTCTTCATTCTTTTATCTTCTTAAACTTTAACTATATATGTAACATTTGTAAAGAAGCTTTTTCAAAATATCAATGTACTTTGAAAGTTGCATATATCTTGTGAAAAAATGAAAAATTCAAATCCACAGTCCAATTCCACATTTACTAATCACCACTATATGCTGATATATATTACATAAGGCCTGGGGATACAAAGATTTTTAAAAAAAGAAACATTTCCTGCATTCAAGGGACTAACATTCTATAGGGAGAGAGGAGGGATACTACATATACAACAAAAATCAACAAAATTGAAAGAAAAAGAATAGATCAAAGTAACATTATTAATTAAGATAGACTCAGGAAATTAAAGAGTTTAAGAGGCTGCGCTTTAAAAATTATATTGTCATAGGAGAATGCTACAGAGGAGCATGTAAGAGATGTACAGAGAAAAGGCCAAAAGCCAGACACTGAGAGATTATATTGTAGCTATGGAGAATAACAACTACCTGAATTTCCACTAGAAATCTTTTTGACAAAAGCAAAGCAGCTGACTAATTCATAATTTGCTTTAACAACTTCATAGTATCACAGATTTCAGTGGGATGAGATCCTAAAAGTCAAATGATCCAACCCATGTTTGGACTACAAAAGAATCCTCTCCACAACATACTGAACAAGTAACTATCCAACCCCATGCAGCAAAGTCAGCTCCTACATCAGCTCCAAATATTCGAAAGTCCCTCCTTACATTAAACTCAAAACCCACACTTCCTGTAGCTTTTAATCCTCATAAATGTTATTTGTAAATAATTTCTTACAATCCATCCTGCTACAAAAAAAAAGAGAGGGAGGAACAACAAACAAGTATCAAAAAAGTAAATACTGAGTTCAAACTTTAGGATTAGCCAAGGAAGAAAAAACACCAATAATTTCAAATTAGCACAACCAAATGGCTAACTTCTGAATTTGCTGTTAAAAAAACACTGTCATGACCAAGAATAAGAGCATAATTTTTTCTTCAAGTAAGCTATACAAAGAAGTCTGTTTTGTTTGCTTTAATTCCACTGCATACGTGGCAATTCAACATCCTTATTAGGTTGCTAAACATTAGTCTATTTAATGTAATACTTCCTCCTAACCAAAGTATTCCTGTCTGAAAAAAATGAAAAGGTTATTTAATTTCATCATGATGCTATGTGAATAAAATGCATTAGTTTTCAGTCAGAAATAAAACAGCTGATTGAAGAGTTCTCCATAAAATCAGAAAGCACACATGGCTGATTGCAAGTAATAAATATAGTAGCTCCCACATTCATCTCTCAATCTACTGAGGGAAGGACATGGGATGGGACAGGATGAAAAGAAGGTAAGCAGCATGTTCTGTACCACTGATACCAGAATACAACCAATAGTTAGCTTTTTTTAATAAATACTGTACACCAAAAGCAGTTGAAAGTTCAAGAATTTATTCTATAATAAATAGAAAAAAATAGTTATCAAAAAATATAAAACCTATTTAACTTTTAATAACATTTTGAACTGTTTGTACTCATGCTACATGTAGTAGCTATTGTAATTTCTCCCTGCCCACAAGAACTTGAGGCATTTTAACAGCTTAATTAAATGTCTTAAAATAGCTGTTGCTACAGCCACATGGTATGATGGATAAAGAACCAGGCCTGAAGTTGGGGAGACCTGAGTTCAAGTTGGGACCCCTGACACTTATGAGCTATGAGAACCAGGGCAAATCATTTAACCCTGTTGCCTCAGTTTCCTCATCTATAAAATGAGTTGGAAAAAGGAAATGGCCAACCCCTCCAATATCTTTGCCAAGAAAATCTCAAATGAGATCAGGAAGAGTTAGACAACTGAAAGGCCAACCAATACCTTCAAATCCATAAAATGAAGTATTTTATCAGAGTTTAAAGGAGAGCTTACTCTACATGTTTTAGATTATTTCAGTATATCTTAAAATCCCTGAATTGTGCAGATGATAGAGGGAAAAAACCTTTTTCTCACAGTATAAAATAATTCCCTTCATTTCTTTAATTAAAGGATTAAAGACCAAATTTTCATGACAACATTGTGGCAAAAATTATCACAGGAGTGCTTTCTGCTAAACAAGTGCAAGAGATGAAAAAGGAAAGTTCAATATGCTATACCAGCAACATAAACCAGTTCATAAAAACATTTACCCAATCCAAAAATCCTTTCTGAAAAGATAACTTGCATATTAAGAAAATGTATTAAACTTCCATCCTAACAGAATAGAACTTAACTTTGTAAATATAAGGCTACCATAGGATGATATTATTTCTCCTGGCAAATATCTCCTTCTTCAAATATTTAACGCCCCCTCCTCCAAAGAGGTCTTCGTAAATTCCTTGTATACTTTTAAAAGGTTAATAGATTTTAGAAATTCAGACTTTAACAATAAACTATACTAAAGTTTAACACTTTATACAACTGTACACAGTGTATTTTAACTCTAATAACAAACATTTTTTAATGAGTTTTAGCAGCCAAAAAGATAAATCATGTTCCATGGCTAATGGAATTAAAGTATAAGAAAAGAAATCCAATAACCATTACAAAAAAGATAGTTTTTGTTTCTATCATATCTAGAATTCAAGTTATTTAAGTTTAAGAACTGTGTGAGGACTTAAAGAACTATATAGAACAAAATTTCCATTTAATTGTTAGTCAGTATATACTGAAAAACTCCTATAAAATGATGCTGTCCATTAATAATTATCACATATACTTTAACTCTGCATTAATCAGGTTTTTACACTATATAGATGGGGATCAATGGGGGGGGAGGGCCATTCTGGAAATATGATGACCCCAGAGTCCTTCCAAATATATATCTATATATCATAACTATTGATTTTAATAATTGGGTTAAATTGAAATCTAGTGCAATGTTTAAGGTAGAGAATCTTAAAACATGAAAGAGGATATTGTATAGTTTTAGATAGTCTGCCATCCAAGACTAATGTATTTTTTATTACTAGCTAACTATGAAAAGAAGTCAACTAAATATAGTCCTTTTATTTGATCCTTACAATAACCCTTTAAAACCAAGGCCATGATTATCCTCATTTTAAAACAGAATCTCAAAGATGTTAAGTATTGCCTAGGAGTACACAGCTAATAAGTACATGAAGGGGGCAGCTGTGAGACAGTGGCTCAGTGGATTGAGAATGGAGACTGGAGACAGAAAGTCTGGGATTCAAATCTAGACTCAGATACTTCCTAGATGTGTGTCTCTAGGGAAGTCAATTAACTCCAACTGCCTAGCCCTTACCTCTGCTCTGGAACCAATACTTAGTACTGGTTCTAAGACATAAGGCAAGGGTTTAAAATAAATAAGTATAAAGAAGTATTTAAACCCAATCTTCCGGTCTAGGAAGCTACAGATAGTCCTGGCTTCAAAGACAGGAAGGGTTAGGTTCAAATGTCACCTCAGGGTAGTAAGGAAATCCCAGGAGAAATCACTCAACTTTTTAGAACCTTAGGCTATTTGGAGTATAAACTTCAAGATTTAGCATTCAGCAAAGGCAAAAAAATAGTTTTGTCACCCAGGTCTCTATTCAAGTGAAATGCATCCTACTCTCCTTTCTTTTCCATCCTTTCCTCTTCCTCTCCAATCTTAGAAAAACAGAATAAATCAATGAAACAACCTAATATAATTGTTGCTTATTTAAATATTTCCAATAAAAATTTAAAATATTCAGGAAATTCTTTAAAATATACCATGACTCGATCTTAAAACTTACAATGCAGGTTAATATCTTCATTGTTTTTAAAGAACAAAGATCATTACCATGAACAGTTATTCGTGTGTTTAACCAATTAATCATGGAAGTGATTACTAAATTCAATGCTTACTTATCAAATAGCACTGTACTTACCACCATTTAAAAATTAATTAATAGCATTTATTTTATCCTCATTTACTAGAGAATATACCATCATTACCAATACTTTTTTTGCTTATTAATGTAACATAAAAATAGTCAGAAAATTCAATAGTTACTATTAAAGCAGGGGTTCTTAACCTGGAGTACAGGAACACTTTAAATATTCTGATAACCATATTACAACATCAGTGATTTTTCCTGTATTCCTAGGCATTTTGTTTTATGCATTTAAAAACATTATTCTGACTGGCAAAGACATCCATGACACCAAAAAAGGTAAAGTATCCTTCCAGTTTAACAAAGATCAGTTAAATATTACTTTGTTCTATAGGACAAATTGTTAACTATATTCAACAGTGGTACTTAGATATATGTTCTAGGAAAGCCTTGGCCTAAGTAGCCATACAAAATTTGACAAAGCACTTCACATTTCGCAGTATTCCTCAGTCTAGGGGAAAAAAATGTAAGAAACAAAACCTCTCCCTTAAAATCACTGTGGATTTGGCAGGGATAGGGAGGGGAAATGAATGACCATTCTAACTTTTTTGAACTGTAATTAGGTGCTGAAAGGTTCTTAAGTTATTTCATTTTGTTTGTTGAGATGTAATAACCTAAGTGAGAAAGTACCTGAACTGCCTATGTAGAGTTGTGACAAAACTAGAACACCTAGAACAGTGTCTAAGAGAATTAGAAAAGGCTTTAAATATTATCTAGTCCAATGCCCTCATTTTACAGATGAGGAAACTGAAGCTTAAAAAGGTTAATTTATCCAAACTCACACATGGAGTAAGCAACAATGGCAGGCTTTGGATAAAAGCCTATTTTGAAATCTAGTGCTATACTCTTGGCCAACCTAAATAATGAGCCACAGATTGCCTATGATGACTATAGGGGGAAATCAAAGATTGATGGGCTCAAGAAATTACTTTAAAGCTGTTCATTTTTAAAACATGCTCCTTCCTTGTCCCACTAAATGAAATTGTTCATTATCACACAGAAAAAAGATTTTGAGCATCAAATTTGTTTCCTCAGAGTTTATGATCTGGAGAGAAAAACAGGTGAAAAATACCAAAATATATATAAATATGTAGTCAGAAAACCTATATACATAAGAACATTCAAACAAATATACAATCATATTTTGGTTAATGTTGAGATGACAAAGGACCAAAAAGAAACAATTAAAATCTTCACTTCAAAACAAACCTAAAACAATTCCCTGACGGGGCAGCATGGCATCATGCCAAATTCTTTCCCCAAAAATATATACAACATACACATACACACACATAAATAAAAGATTATAACTGTAAAAGCAAATTAAGACCTTCACAATGCAAAGGATAATGCCTACTAGAAGTTCTCAAAGACAAATCTGGACAAGAGAGAATACCTCTTCCCAATTATATTAATATTGGCTTTGACTTTTTTTCAATCTCAAGATTTTTTTAATAAGTTAATGCAAGTTGTTGCCACTGAAGAAGAATATCACCTTCAGTCATCACTAACAAAACAAGCACATTTATAAAGATAATAAAAGGTTCCAGACTTCACTAATAATGATGATTTAGACAGAGGCTGAGCTAAAGTTTGACCAAATTAAGTTGGTTATCTATGGAGAAAAACATGTATTATTAAGCACTCAGAAATGTAATTTAGACAAAGTTCAATATTCAATTAGCTACAAATTATTCTTACCTCGTCAAAAAAATCCCTATACACTTCTAAGGAACACTTTGTTATTCTATCTTAAGTTACTCTGTATACATGAAAATAATAAAATTTCACTTTTTTAATGTTCTAAAATTTAGCTTTATCACTAACTTTTAAACAGCTTATATTTGTGAAATATACAAAAACAAGTATTTCACTTACCATATAATTACCATAAGCATGATCAAACATTTCCAGCACTTGATTCCTATTTAAAAAAACACAAAATGAAGGGGAATGGTAAGTAACCAGTTTAGCATTCATTTTATATCCTTCAGAAAGTTACCAAAAATTATACTGTTACCCCATAAACAAAATAGAATTTTAATTTAGCTATAAGGGAAATAAACAAACAGACAAAAGACAGGCAGTATTTTGCTGCAGTCAAATCACCAACAGTCCAGCAAAATCTTGATTTGTTTCTGGGAATATATTTCATAGAGGCACAGCATATTGGTGACCAAAGGAAATTAACAATCAATTAGCTCAGTTTTTCTAAATGTATGTTTTGCTCAACTCTGGTGTTTCACACAATGTGGGTAGAGAAGATGGAAGAAAATATTGATCCTGCTGACTTATAAAATTATACTCATATGTGAAATACATTCTCTTGGATTTCTGCTTTTCCCTTTCCTCCCATTAATCCAAGGATATTCCATTCTCCCAGATAGGCATGTATGTGTTCTGTCAAAATATTTAAAAAACCTAAATATGTTCTGTGGTTCAACTGGTTTGGGAAACTGAGACCCAGAAGTGTTAAATGGTTTATACAAATGCTCACCCTTCCTGACTCAATAATACATGACACTTCAGATCACCTTCTCCTTCAAGATACTCTCCTTCAAAGTTTTCACATTGTTTTCTCTTGGGTCTCTTTATGTTCAACTTCTTAGTTCCCTTTGAAGTTTATGTTATGGTTGAAGATATGCCAGTCACTAATCATGAATGTACCACAAAACTTGGTCCTAGGCCTTCTTTCCCCATACCACCTAAATTGGTGATCTCATCAGCTGCCAAGAGTTCAACTACCATCTTTATGCAAATGGTTCCCAGATCTTATCCAGCCCTAGTCTCTCTCCTGAGCTCCAGGCCCATATCACCAACTGTCATTTGGGCATCTCAAAAATTCTATAGGAATCCCAAACTCAAAATTCACAAAACAAAACTTATGTTATCTTTTCCCCTAAATCTTTGCCTCTTCTCAACTTTCCTAACTAATACTGTTGCACTATTCTATTCTATTCACCCCTCATTCATCCTCAACCCCTCATTCTCTCAAAACATATCCAATCTGTTGCCAAATCTTGTTACTTCTACCTTCTTTTCTAGTTGTCTCTTCTCCACTTCGACAACCACAACCCTAGTTCACACCCTCTCATGATTTCGTGCTTAGTGTATTTCAATACCTTCTTGCTGGTCCTTCCTACACTGTCTTTCTCCTCACTCTAATCCATCCTCCATTTAAGTTGCCATGTTATTTTTTAAACATAGATATGACCACTTTGAACCTCCCTGTTTCCCTCAAGGAGCTCCAATGGTTCCCTATTATCCTCCAGGATCAAATATATACTCCTTTGACATTTAAAGTTCTCCATATCTTTAGCCTTCACGTTCATTCACAAACTCAACATTCTAGCAACACTACCCTAATTGCAACACCTTAAATGAAATACTGTCTCCTAGCCTCTCTCCTGAGTCACTTCTCAAAACTTGGAGTGCTCTACTCCTTCAGATGAATCTTTTATATTTCCAGGCTTCAAGAATCAGCTCAAATCACACCTACTCCAGAAGACTAAACCCAGTCCCCTTGGACATTAAGCACCTTCCCCTCTCAGAATGTGTTCTAGCTACTCTGTATAAACTCTGCCATTTACTAGTTTCCATGATATTCTCTCCCATTAGAATAAAAGTATGTTGAAGGCAAGTCCTTTTTTTTTTGGTCTCTCTTGGTAACCCACTGCTCAGCACAGTAGCAGAACACTAATCACTTAATACTTATTGACTAGACACCCCTAGATAACATTTCTAGTTAAAATGACCAACTTCAAAGGTATTCAGAATAACTGATGGAAAGGGCCAGATAGATTTTTTTTCTTTATGTTGTACTGACATCAAATTAAGTTCCCACTGCAGATAGTTAATTGTAATGATAAAACTGGCAGACAGATTAGGCTAGAATGACCAACATAATCATTTTTTTAATCTTCAAAATTGAACAACTTAATCCTGATTTGACAAAAAGTTAAACAAAAGAAATATTAATATTTATCAAGTATTTCCTGATACTGGAAAAAAAATCCCACTGATACTTTGGGATCATTCATAAATTTCGTGGTTAGTTTGTTTACTAGAAAATGGATGCCCTTTAAAATTAAGTATTTTAGATATCCTCTTTTATAATCCCTTATTATACTATTGGCCTAGGATTACTAATTTACAAGAACCTTAGATACTATATTCCTTGTAATCACTGACACCAAGAAAGGAATATAGAAACTCCTTTTTATAGAAATACAATCAACATGAAAAAACATTGCTAGAAATTTATCAACAAATATAAATTCCAGTAATTTGTAATAGGCAGTATTTAATAACCTCAAGCTTCTACCTGAAACAAAAGACTTATCTTTATAATAAAATATCACATTCTCTAAAGAATTCAAGTTAAAGGTCACCCAAAAGGCAAGAGAAAGATGGTGGCCATGAGTAAATTGCAAAATACCTCTAAGGAAGAAATGTGCCAGAGAACCAACAATAAAGGATGTCAACAGAAAAATAAAGAAAAAGGTGGAACTATCACACAGTAAATGTGAGGGATATGAATGATAACTAATAGACAACTGCACAATATGGAAGACCTAGATAAAGTCTCCAACCTCCCTGTAGAGCATTTACAGCAAAATAAGGACAAAAGTCATAGTGAATGAGGAAAGGTTTGGTTGCTGCCTTTTTGGGGGGGAAGATGGATAAGGGGTGAAAGAAAGGAAAGATCACAAATTCAATGAAGTATCAAAATTCATAACATTCATACAATTTTAGAGCTGGCATAGACTTTTCTATTTTCAGAAACTCTCAGATCAGTGATTCAATATGATCATATGATCATAGATTTAGAGCTGAAAGGTTTCTTAAAGGTCATCTAGTCAAATTCCCTCATTTTACAAATAAGGAGAAGTGACCAGAGGAGTTTAATGACTTTCAAAGCCATGCAGGGACTAAGTGACTGAGATAGGATTTGATCCCAGGTCCTTTAACTCTCAAAACTGCTTTTTCCACAGCTGTCTCCCAAGGTCAGACAGCTAATCATTATTAAAGCCAGGGCTAGACCTCAGGTACCCTAACTTGTAAGCCAATAACTTTCCCAATATGCATGTAAATTTAAAATTTTTAAATCATTTTCATAAATGAACTTTCTCTGTAGGTACATCACTTGCCAAATTCACTATAGAAATAAGGAGGATTTACACTTCCATTAAAGGCAATGAAAAGTTGACATCAACACAGGTGTGTTCCAAGAAGTTGATATATAAAGAAATGAATAATTGTATTTAATACAGCAACTGCTGGAAGCAATGTTCAAGATGATTCATCTCTTTATCATCTGGACTTAAGATGAACATTTTTCTCTTGAAATACCATATTGGAGTACATGCAGGATTATTAGTATTTAAAGAAATAAAACAAACTGAGCCTGGGATTAGTTCGGTTTCCTGAAAATCCCCAAAGGAGTTATGCAATCATATATTTGTATGCTACATAGGACAGGCAGTCTAAATTAACAGTTTAACACTAAGCAGATATAACTTGGATTCTTAAGTAATTACAAAACTTGAGGTGAAACAAGAAAAAATGTTTAGTTTAACACTGACAAGTACTTCTGGTCTGAACGATTCCACGGGAACAACCATCAGACCAAAAAATTTTAAAAGAAAAAAACGTATATAAATATTTCTGAACTGGAAACCGTACTTGCAGAAAGGATACAAAGTGACCCAATAAAAGTCTAGCTGGTCAACCTTTAACATGTACATATCAAAGGTAGGAGACAAATAATCTCTATCCATTACAAGCAATGGGGTCGTCAGGCTTCCAAACTTCCCATCAACTGCTGGATGTAGAGAAAACTGTACTTAGCGACTATGGTTTACAGGGGAATAATTTTGCAAGGCTTATGACTGGAGAAGAAGGGGATAACTATAAAGTTGCTGGCGAAGGGAAGGCTACTCCAGTCAGAGGATTTGGCATTTTTCGCTAGTAATACAATAACTAAACGGATGGAGGATTTGAGCAGTGAGGAGCATCTGCAGCACTCTTACCCTATAACAGGTGTGAACTGGATTTCTCTACCTGAGGATGAGCAACACTTAGCACCTTAAACATTTCTGACCGGAAGAGCGCTCGCTCTGAAGAAAAAGGCAGCTGGTCGCAGGCTCCAAGTGGGGACCCGCTCCGCTTCTCGTCCCTGGGGAGCACCCCCACCCCACTGCTCTCCAGGAATCCCCGCGGTCGCCCAGCCCGTCACCGTTTCCTTCAAATCTCCATAAGCCAGCGGGCCCTAGCGATGCACCCGGGCCCGCCACGACCCCAAGGGGTCCCAGGGGCTCCCGTGGACGGTGTTCACGGACCCCGGGGTGGAGCCTTACCCAAGCCTCTGCTTCTCCTCCTTACTCATGGGCGCGGCCCCGGTCGCCAGCACGGAGG
Source organism: Monodelphis domestica (assembly GCF_027887165.1). Classification (NCBI taxonomy): domain Eukaryota; kingdom Metazoa; phylum Chordata; class Mammalia; order Didelphimorphia; family Didelphidae; genus Monodelphis; species Monodelphis domestica. The sequence continues at coordinate 82,138,953 of NC_077228.1, forward strand.
CAGAGGAGACCAGGCACAGAGCCGCCGTGGCCACCAGGCTCCATCCCGCCCGCCAGGAGGCAGGGGACCCGCAGCCCGTACCGCCGCCTTCGCCACCGCCGCCGGCTCCGCTCATGGCCCGGCCGGCCGGTCCCGCGCACGCGCAGCAACTACACCCGGCCGGAGGGACACATCGCCAGGCAGGGGGTGGGGGAAGACCTGGGAGAGCCGGGCCTTGAAGTAGCCGGGAAGGGGGGATGCAGAGAAAACCGGGCGTGCGCCGGACACCAAACTGTTTCCCAAAGCCAGCGGAGCCGGTCGCCCAGCGCCAGCGCCGCCGCCCTCCACTCTCAACAGCCCCAGGAACCCCTCCCCCAGCTTTCCGGTGGCGTAGTCTAGGAAACCGCCTTCCCCAACGCTACTTCCGGGTGGGGCCCCATGACGCTAAGCGTAGGGGCCAATGGAGACCCGGCACGAAAGGGGGCAGGAGGAATACCGGCTTCTGCAGGCGCTAGTGAAACGTGGACAAAAGGCGGGTTCGGGGAGGGGCTTCCCCTTTTCAGCCAGACTAAATCTGCAAACTAGGGGCTGATGTCGCAAAAATATATGCGTGAGAACCACAAATCCCAATATGCATTTCTTCCTTCCTCCCTCCCTTCCCCCTTTTGCTCCTGTTGGGGGAACAGCTTGGCAATATCTCTAGCAGCGGTGGTGCGTGTGGTACTCTGGGTTATGTAGTTTGGTCGTGGGGGCACTGTCAAGTCAGCCAACATCTGTTGTGTCAGCCTTCTCCGCTGTCACCTACTGAGCCGCGGGGAGCGCTGGAGTTCTGGGCGTCATTTGTTTTTCTTTACCCCGTGACTCTAACGAGTCACTAATTCACTCAGCAAATATTTGAGTATCTCTGAGTCAAATGGAGTTGCAATAAAGTAAAAAACATGTCCTTTGCCCTGAAGGTGCTTACAATCTAGTAGAGCAAGCAAAAAATAATAAGCACAAGAAAAGTTTAGCAGTAGCTGAGGAATTAAATAAGTAAGTTCCAATCCCCTCTCTGCAGTTTAATGGCTCTGTGATTTTGGGTAGGTTAATTTCTCACTCTAGGTCTCCGTTTCTTTCATTAGTCAAATGAGGGGTTTGAAGTAAATTACCTCTAAAATCCCTAGTATCTCTAAATCTTTCATTCTAATAGCCCCAGGAATTAAATAGATGATATCTAAGATCCACTCAATTGTAAAATGATGGGACTTTAGATGTGTGTATTTTATGATTTCACATATACAATATGTAATATATATGTAATTGTACGTTTATATTAAGGGATAAATTTCTATTTATAATTTTATTTATACATGCTACATATAATGTCATATATAATACATGTGTTTTATGTATATTTATTTGTGTATTTATTTGGCAGAGTGTACTGTAGGTTTAAGGGGAAAGATTTTATATCTATTTTTCTTACTCTGCTTTTTTATTAAATGACTTAATTATGACATTAAAAAATTAAAAAATTAAAAATAAATAAAAATAAAGGACCTAGGGAGTGAATTGGGGAGTGCTCCCAGGTAACACCCTTATCTTTGTAAACATAAAGTATGCACTCAAATCCTAGGGGGCTGAGAGTTTTTTTGGTTGGTTGGTTGGTTGGGTTTTTTTTGTATTTGGTATATCCTTAAAGAAAGCTAATTGAATTACATTGGATAACAATATCTTTCTCTAATTAAGATGTGACTAGAATAACTAATGGCATTCCTATTCCGTGTTTAGAGGCCTGGCAACTCTAGATTATCTTTGGTAAAGTTAAAGATTGAAGTGACCAAATAAGCACCTAAGAGTTGGGGTTTGCTGGGGATACAAGTTTTCCAGTGAAGAAGGTAAAATCAGATCTAGTCTTTCAGTATTTTAAAAATAGAGGAATGGAAAACTAGCTAATGACTTTCAACTTTACTGAAATACAATCAGCTCAATTATTTGTGGCCAGATAATCCAGTTAGTGAATTAACTGTCTCTAATAGTGAAGATTCTCGACCTTCCTGTTTCATGCCACTAAATGATAGCAGTACTGACCATTTTTTTTAATTCCCTTTTTTTTTGGGGGGGTGGGGGAATAAGCAATACAATAATAGAATATAAAAAGCCGAAATTTTTAAATTGTGGGAAATATTGTTCCATTTGGTTTCATGATTCAGTATCTTCTTTTTAGAAATTATAAGAGCAATATGGAACCATGCCCCAAAAGCCATAAAACTATACATATCCTTTGACCCAACAATACCTCTACTGAATCTATAACCCAAAGAGATCAGAGATAAGAGGGAAAGATCTACCTATACAAAAATATTTTTGGCAGCAATTTTTGTAGTGGCAAAGAATTGGAAACTGAAGGGATGTCCATCAATTGAGGAATAGCTGAAAAAGTGGTATTTGATTGTAATGGAATACTTTTGGGCTATAAGAAATAACAAACAAGATAATTACAGGAAACCTAGTGAGACCTATCTATGTAAAGTGATGCAAAGTAAAGTGAAGAGAACAGTACACTGTATACAGTAATAGAAATATTGTATGATGATCAATTGTGTAGGACTAGTTATCAGCAAAGCAAATTTCCAAGAAATCCATAAGGGATTCGTGATGAAAAATGCTACCCATAGCCCAAGAAGGAACTGTTGGAGTCTTATTGCAGATCAAAACATTCCATCTTCCACTTTATTTCCTTCATGAGATTTTTTTATTGAATGTGTGATATGTGTCTTTGGTCACAACATGGGGAATATGGAAATATATATTGCATGAAAGCATTGGTATAATCAATATTAGACTACCACTTAAAGGTAGCACAGTCATTCAGCTCATTGAATAGAGTTATGACACTAAGGTCAGGATTAGAGGATGAAGCCCTTCAAAGTCTAGGTGAGGGGGAAGGGAACAAGTATTTATTAAAGCTTACTTTGTGCAGGAATGATGCTAAGCACTTTACAAAAATTCCATTTGGTCCTCACAAAAATCTGGAAGGTGGGTGCTATTAGTAGCTTCTTTTACAGATGATGACACTGAGTCAGACAGTGATTTGCCCAAGGTCATAGAGCCAATCAGTATCTGAGATTGGATTTGAACTTAGGTCTTTCTTATTCCATTTTTATTATTCCATGGCCATCACTCTATCCACTACATCACTTAGCACCTAGCTGCCTTAGAAGTCAGATTGCAAATTCAGAGAATACTGAGAAAGTGAAAGCAGATAGTATGGATGCCTTTCTAAAAGAATTTAGAAATACATGGGGTATTTAGAGAGGACTAGCTCCTCTGATGTAGGAGTTGCTGAGCCCTTTTCAGAGGTGCTTATCCACCTTTGGTGTCCACCTAGCACTCAGCTCTCAGCTGTGACTCCATGAAGCAATAGCATGCTCAGTGGCCTCATCCTGGCAAAACCATCTCAGCAGATGGACTAAAACAAGTTGAGGATAATTGACAGGTTTCAAACCTGTCAGTGAGTTGGAGGGATGTCTATCCCAAGCATCTGAAGACTTCTCCTGGTCCAGGAATGGGTAGATGAGAACAATTTGTTCCAACAGCTATAAAGACAACTGAAGCAGGCACTGTGGAACCCTCAGAGCTTGGTCAGACATCAGTAATACCAAGGTCATCCATTGTAGCCTGTTAAATTTAAATTGTGGTTGGACTCTGAATATATATATTAGGTGGTCACCAGGGATCTAATTCTAAATCCAAAATGAATTTACTAAAGTAAATGGAATTTATGGTAGTTTATTTACAATAGAAGGAAGATACTAAGGAATGAGAGAGAGAGAGAGAAAAAAAAAATCTGGCTTCTTCTGATACCAGTTAGAATTTCTAAGCCCCAGCCAGGGGAAGAGAGTCTCAAGAAGTTGGGCCTTTCCTGGAGACTCCACACCTCCAGAAAGACTGGGTTACTAAGTCAGCTTTTCACTCACCAATGGTAATAGTCTAAAAGAAGTCTGGGTGTCTGTATTCCATGGACATATTGCTTCTCCAAGTCAGTGCCTGAATGTCCAAGCGAAACTCTGAATCTCCAAATGTCCATCTTCCTTCAGTTCTGAGTGACTGATCCTTCACTCCAAGCCCGGGGTGACTCTGTCCCAACTCATCTGAGTGGCTGAATATGACTCCCTCATCCAGCTTTTTCCCCTCTATTTAAAGACCTTTTTCTCTTGTGTCACCTCCTCTAAATTTTCATGTCTACCAATCACAGCAGATGATTTTCTCCAGGACTGCCCATTCTTTAGTTCTCACCTTCTTTGGTTAGATTATATCTTTTTGGGTTACTTAACACCTCTTTATAGTTCACCTTTTGTAGTTACTTAACACCTTTTTGTAGTTAAGATCTAAAAGCAGATTGTAGCTTAAAATTCTAGCTTCACTATAAAGTAAGAGCCAAGTACCTTCATTGTTACAATAAGAAGATTACAATTTTATCTTCACAATCAAGAAAGAGCTAAGTATCTTCATTGTTACAATCAGGAGATAGCTAAATCCAATCTTCACAATCCCAAACAATTGCCAGTCATCTTGACTTTTGTCTTTTCACTGGACTTAGTTGACTCTGGAAGAGAGTGGGGCTGATGACTTGTCCTCACTGAAGTCAGTACTATTATATTAGTAGCTTCTTTTACAGATGATGATACTGAGTCAGACAGTGATTTTCCCAGGGTCATAGAGCCAATCAGCATAAGCCAAGACATCACCTCATGATATTATTAGTCCTCTTCTAAAAGAAGAATGAACAAAGAAGTTGCAAAGAAAGGTTACATAGTTTAAGAGTAAGCAGGGATGACAGAATTGAGTGAGGGACTTTTTTTTTTATTTGGAGACATTTGAGATTGTACGGTCACTACATAGGGAGAGATTGGGGTTGATAATATTGTTAATCTCATGGAGAGGTTGGAAAGGGACAGTTTTGGCTTTGGTATGGGAAAGGGCATCTTCTAAGAAAATAATACAGAGGGAGAAAGTGAGAGAAGATGTTAGAACCAGATAAGATGAAGAGGAGCTGTTTGTGAATTGACTTAATTATTTGAGGCAAGGTCCTTGACTAGGATGAGGTAAAAGAAGGATGGAAAAATTAAAAAGGGATAAGATTTAGAAGGTATCTTCACTGTATGAAGTGGGATAGTAACTTGATTATGAAGGAATAGAATATTTGCTTTTCTGGCAGCAAAGGACTAGTTGAAATAATATCAGCTAGGTTTTAAAGTAGAAAGAGTGCCAAGCCTGGAGTCAGGAAAACTCAATTTGCTGAGTTCAAATCTAGCCTCAGATTTATTAGCTAACCTAAACCTAACTCTGTTTAATCACTTAACCCTATTTACCTCCGTTTTCTTATTTGTAAAATGATCTGGAAAAGGAAAAGGCAAACCACTCCAGTATCTCTACCAAGAAAACCCCAAAGTGGGTCATGAAGAATTAGAAATTACTGAAAAACTACTAAACAACAACAAAATTTGAAGCAGATAATGAAGAGATAATGATGAGGACTGAGAATAAGGTTTGGGAATCATAAGACACAGGGAAAGATGGACTGAGAAAAGATTATAATTACAATAAAGGAGGACTTTCAAAGTTGTTTCTTATCACATTATAATTGTGCCCATAACAAAAATTGTTCATGGTGTAGATGGTCAGTGTCTCCCATCTTTATTGTCTTCTTTTTTTAATTGTTCCCTGTGTTTTTGTGATATTATCCATTTGGTTTATCTGTTTGTATGCTCAGATTTTTATCTAGGTTTTCTCTCTTGAACCTTTTAGCTTCTCTCCTATATTCCCTATTGCTGGCATCTAGGTTCTCCCTTCTCTCTTTGGCTGTTATAGAGACCTCCAAGTCTAGAGCAATGGAAAGATACTACTCCCAGTCTTCTAAAATTATGGGTTATAGGAGATAGCCAGCCTAGCCCAATTGCTGCCTTTTGAGTCAAATCTGCCAAGGAAAGGACTCATTCTAATTCGACTCCCCATGCTCTTTCCCCTTTAATCTGTACCTCTGAGTGCAGCCTGTACCTTCAACCAGTATCTCCCCTTCCTACTTCATCCAATTAGTCATTATCTCTTTCCTAATGATGGAAGAATAGAATAAGTGTCTACCATCTTTCTATAAAATTACAGGCACTTAAAACTGAATCACTGCCATGGGATGAACAAGCAGGGATCTCACATCTGGACCCTGAATCACAAGGTTGTCTTTGCTTGTCCTCAGTGTATGAACTGGAGGTGCCAAGCAAGAGGGCTAAGTGTTAAAGTTCTCTGATGTTGTAGCATAAGATTTTTACCAGATTTAGGGGTTCTATCTTCTTATGTTGTAGATTCAACTGTACTTACTTTTTAATTTAGATACAGTTCCTTTTCAGAAGTTTCCAGACTGTTGTAGGTTGGGCGGGGGGGGGGGGGGGGGGGGGGTATAGCCCTTTTTATCATCTTGCTTGTCATGCCTTTAAAAGACCATCTTTTTTTAAATCTCATTAAGTTTAATTAATTAATTAATTTTGAATATTTTCCCATGGTTACATGATTCATGTTCTTTCCCTTCCCTCCTCCCAACCCCCTCCCATAGCTAAAGAGCAATTCCATTGGGTTTTACATGTGTCATTGATCAAGACCCATTTCCATATTATTAATATTTGCATTAAGGTGATTTTTAGAGTCTTTGTCCCCAATTATAGCCCCATCTACCCATGTGAAAAAGCAGTTGTTTTTCTTCTGTGTTTCTACTAGTTCTTTCTCTGGATGTGGATAGTGTTCTTTCTCATAAGTCCCTCTGAATTGTCCTGGATTATTGCATTTCTGCTAGTAGAGAAGTCCATTACATTTGATTGTGCCACAGTGTATTCGTCTCTATGTACAATGTTCTCCTGGTTCTGCTCCTTTAACTCTGCATCAATTCCCAGAGGTTGTTCCAGTTCACATGGAATTCCTCCAGTTCATTATTACTTTCAGCACAATGGTATTCTGTAACCAGCATATACCACAATTTTTTCAGCCATTCCCCAATTGAAGGGCATCCCCATATTTTCCAATTTTTTGCCACCACAAAGAACACAGATATGAATATTTTTGTACAAATCTTTTTCCTTATTATCTCTTTGGGGTATAAACTCAGCAGTGGTATGGCTGGATCATAGTGCAGGCAGTCTTTAAAAGCCCATCTTTTGGGGGCAGCTGGGTAGCTCAGTGGATTCAGAGTCAGGCCAAGAGATAGGAGAGGTCCTAGGTTCAAATCTAGCCTCAGACACTTCCTAACTGTGTGACCCTGGGCAAGTCACTTGACCCCCATTGCCTAGCCCTTACCACTCTTCTGCCTTGGAGCCAATACACAGTACTGACTCCAAGGCAGAAGGTAAGGGTTTAAAATTTTTTAAAAAGCCCTTCTTTTTACATCACTATTCTTCTAATAGTTTTGTGTGCCTGAAGGGTATGAAATAACACAGTCTCCATAAAACTGAGGTTGAAGATAACCAACAGGAAAATGAGGAGGTACATACATCATGGGAATAAGCAGGCTACAAGGCATTACATAAGAAATTACACAGGGATTTACAAAGATGTAAAGTAGGTTACCAAATGAATGTATGATGGGTAAGGGGATGGGAAGTATTACAGACAAAAGAGTGGTTGCCATAAACTGTGACCACGAAAATATGGGTTTCAAGACTGTGAATTGCCCAAACTGTCAAGATAATTTTTAGTGTCTTGATTTTATATCAAAAATAAGTGGTCACCATGGGAAAAATTTCCAAATATGAAATACCCAAGTCAGCTGGGTTTTCTGGAGATTTTAGTTAATACAAATGAAGAAATTAAAGAAAGGGAAAGAGGCAGAGTAAGAGGAAATAATAGGAAATGGCCTAGGTCATTGGCCTAGGCCTGAGCTTTAAGAGAGACTAGTCAGTCCTTAATCACTCACCACAAGGTCATTCCAAGCAAAACTCTAGTGTTCAGAGAGACCCTCCAGTTCAGCTCCTGAGCTCAACTAAGTTCAGCCACCAAGAGAGAGACCCTCCAATTGAGCTTCCTAAGCTGAACCAAGTCCAAAGGCCTCTGACCTCCTTTTAAAGAGAATTTTCTCCTATGTCACCTCCCCTAAGTTTTCACATCTACCAATCACAGTAGATGTTTTTCAAAGGACAGACCATTCTTAATTCACATCTTGTTATCACCTTCTCTGGGTAGACTAAAACTTCTGAGTATTTCACATCTCTGTGCTAAGCTTGTCCTTTTAGTGATTAATTTGACCTTCATAGGTACTTAGCACCCTTTTGTATTAGATCTAAAAATAGATCTAGCTTAAGGATTTGGCCTCACTATAAGTATGGGTTGGGGACTTTTTTCATTGGTCAGTAAGGAGTTTTACAACTTTATCTTCCCTTAAGGTATGCCTAAATATGGGTGGAGTAAGGTTAAGTTCTCAATACATTCCTGACCAACTACCTGCATTGTTTAAAATGGGGAATAGCTAAATCAAATCTTCTGAAGTAGAGTCTGAGAAATTTTAAGATTCACAGAAGGAGAAGATGGGAAAGTCATACAGAGAGAAGAAAAGTCTCACTCCACACATAAAATCCCAACATCTCTCATTTGAACTCAAAAATTGGGCCTGAAGAGGGATAACTGCTAACCTTAGGCTCTGGCATAAACCTGTGGAAATTTACTACTGATCCAAGCCCTAAACTGTGTCTTTCCCAAGAAAAATCAGTTCTTATAACTAATAAAATTTTAAATAAACCCTTACCTTCTCTCTTAGAATCAATACTAAGTACCAGTTCCAAAGCAGAAGAGTGGTAAGGGCTATATAATTTAGGTTAAGTGTCTTGCCCAGGGTCACACAGCTAGGAAGTATCTAAAGCCACATTTGAACCCAGGACCTCCCATCTTTAGGCTTGGCTTTCAATCCACTGAGTCACCTAACTGTTCCTTTTTAATTAACTTTTAACAAAAGCATTTACTAAGCTAACATAGTAACAAGAGTTGACACAAGTTGACATTCCCCCTAAAGCCAGGAGGCATACTCACACAAATATCCATAACATACAAGAGAAGGGTGGGATCAAACTTAAAGAGTGGTGGTAGAAAGGCATGTGTTGAGAATGCATGTGTGGCAAAGAGTAACTCACTATACTTGGGCCTGGAGGTTCTTTCTTCCTTTATAGAGTCCTCACTTTTGTGCTGGTCAGATCACTCGAGTTCTACCCCTTTCTTAAGCCCTTAGCCAGTATTTCTCTCCACCATGAGTGAGTCACAGTTTCTGAAGCTTCCTCTTCTCTCTGCATCCCTGTCTATCCTCAGTGTGTCCCTCTGCTCCTAGTTGAATGAATCATCTCTAATAGCTCTAAAGACTTGACTGATAGAGGGAATGGGGTGAGGGGCAACACAGAGCAAAGAGAAAGTTTCTCCTTATCTCTTACTGCCCTCTGGTACAAATGAAGGGGTCTTCCACAAAACTCCACTCCTCTAGAGGGTTTAGTCCCTCTTTCGCTCTCTAAGACAACTTAACCAGGGCACAGAATTATTTTGTCAAAAACTAAAGGAAATGGGAGGTTAGGAACTGAATCTTTGATATCATTTAGTATAGGGAATTCCCAGCCTTCTATCAATGCAAGTCAGCACCTTTCCTGCAATTAATTCTCTTAGAGATTGAGATGTTATGTGACTTGCCCCAATTTGTCAGAGGTAGAACTTGAGCTGAATTCTTTCAGGCTTCATGGCTAACTTTCTATCTACTATGGTCACACTGGCTCTCAAATAAGATATTTCAAGATAATTAAGCTAGAGGCAATTTTAGACATCATGTAGTCCAAATCTTTCATAAGAAAAAGGAGGAAATGGAGGCCCCCAGAGGCCAAACAACATCCTCAAGAATCTATGCTTTCATTATGACCCTCATCTTTAATATTCACACACATTTTCCACTACTTTGGTAAGAAGAAATAATTCTACTAATTTCAGATATCCATGTTAATGAGGATGAGAAAAAACCTCAGGCAGAGTTCTCAAAACAAAAAATACAGTGCCTAATTCTGAAACACACCTGATATTTCTCCCTATTCAAATCTGGCTTTGTATTTCTGGCCTCTCTTTAGCCACAGAAACTCCCATTAATACTCCCACACTCTCCAACCCCCCCCCCCTCAACAATATCATGTTTTCTAAGCCTTCTTCTTCCTATCTCAATGTTCACAAACCCTGAAATTGAAACTGACATGGCCAAACTCCAACATCTGGCAAGCCCAGATGTATCCTTTGCATTGAAATAAATGCTAAAAGTTACCACGAAATTAAATATTTCCTGGCTTTCTTCCCCAGGTTAAGGCATAAAGAATAGTCTATTGTTTCTATTTTTCATCCAAATGAATTGAAAGTTCTTACAAGCTCTACTTTTAGAATTCAAGGGTTTGGTTGTTGGGGATGGGGTGTGGAGAGGAAGGGGTGAAGTTACTTCATGGATAAAAGGCAGAATGAACTGATATTTTTTCCCTTATATACCAGTCTCACTTTTGTTTTATGAAATCCAAAAACTCTGTCCTTGTATATATGAGGGCACTTTCAAGACAGAAAGATGTTATTTTAGATGTCACTACCTCCTCAAGTAGGCTGAGCATTTTTGTTGGTACCAATCAATGAGACAATGAATCTCCCAGTAACTGGAGTACGGAGATACTCTGCTCCTAAGCCAGTACCAAAGATGAATATTCTTTATGGAACCAATCCTTAGATAAAACTATGAAAAAATACAAAGTTTGTCTTTTTTTTTAATCTTTGTCACTAACCATTAAGTGCCTCTCTCTCACACTCTAAATAGAAGCTCTCCCTTATAACAAAAAAATAAAATTAAGCAACACAAATTAATAAACTGGGCATGTCTGGAAATGTTTCATTTTCTACCTCTTCTCTATCATCTCTCAGTCAGGAGGTTGGAGACATATTTTATTAATGGTTTTATGAAGTAGAAGTCTTTCAAACCTTTACAATGGTGATGTTATCATATAAATCATCCTCTTGGTTCTGCTCATTTTGCTCTATCTCAGAATCAGTTTATACAGTTCTTCCCAGGTTTCTCAGAAACATCTCCTTCATCATTTCTTACAGCAAAGTATTCCTTATAACCATACAGATAATTTGTTCAGACATACCCTAACTGATGAGCACACATTTTGTTTCCAACTTCAGGATAATGAAAAGCACACATATATTCATGTTTATGTGTGTGCGTGTGTATATATACACACATATATATGACATATGGATCCACTCACTCTCTCTTTGAATTCCTTAAGGAATATATCTAGTAGTAGTAAAACATCTAATTATGATCATAATTACATTGCTTAAAGCCTAAGAACAAATATAATGTCCTTTTAGGTTCATGTAGTTCTCTTCTCTGCTGCATTAAGGAGTTTATATTAAATGGAAAAGAGTATTATCACAATCACTCCAAGCCCATAATTAGGAAAGTCCAAATATTTAGGTAGTGGTTTGGCTTTTTCCCTTAATTTAATTTTTATTTATCTTTAGCTAACCCCTGGTTGCTTTGTGATTAGGGTACAATTTAGGTTACAAGAAACATTTGGGTAAAGAAGCAATAGAGCATAACACTGTTTCTATTAATAGGAAAGCACCAGGAGAAGAAGGTACAGGAAATAAAAAAAGCTTTGCTTAGAATTTCTCTTAGTCCTTGAGAAGATGTGTATAGCTCATGGCATTAGTTTTAAAGTACATTTAGAGCTAATGGCTCTCTATGATCTCCCCCTTCTCTGCCACAAGTCAGTCCTACTTTCTTTTCCCCATTTTATTAGGTGGTCCTATGCTGGCCATTCTTTCTGATTTAGTTCTTTATGTTCTCATTCCTTCCTCTCTGATGCCATATGCTGGATATCTCTCCAAGTGGTTCAGAAGTGGCTTCTAAAATATATAGACTCCTTAAGGTTAACCAACATTTTCACCCACTTCACTTGGGACAGATTTCTTGTCCAACCTAAGTAAAAGGTAATGTTAAGACCTTGTTTTCAATTAGTTCTGATTGGTTGATTCAATTTACAATTACTTATAAGTGGGGGAAGGATAATCAACTGACAGCACCTTTACAGCTGAATTGTTTTGTCAAAGAACACAAAAATTTATTTTCTGTATTTCCTTATTTCCCCCCTTTTTGAAACTGCTTACTCACTTTCATGGCCCCCTTAGAACACTCAGTACAATGCCAAATAACCCCTTTAAAAGTGACTGAAGAAAAGAATTCCTTAAAAAGCATGATTGACCAAATTGGGGGGAAGCAGAGGAAATACAAAAGCTCACTAAAGAAAATAATTCCCTAAAAATTAGAATTAAGTAAGTAGAAGCTAATGACTCCATGAGAAATCACAAGAAACAATAAAACAAGTCAAAAGAATGAAGAAAGTAAAAGAAAATTTGAAATATCTCATTGGAGAAACAACTGACCTGGAAAAGAGGTTGAAGAGAGATAATTTATGAATTATTGAGCTAGTTGAAAACCATGATCAGAGAAAGAACTATATTTCCAGAAATTTTCAAGGAAAACTGCTCCATTATCTTAAATCCAGAGAATGAAATAGAAATTGATATAATCTACTGACCATCTCCAAAAGATCCCCAAATGAAAACTCTCAGCAATATTATGGCCAAATTCTAGAGTTCCAAAGTAAAAAAGAAAATACTTCAAGGAACTAGAAAGAAAGGATTCAAATACTGTGGAGTCAAATTCAGATTCCTGCAATTTAGCAGCTTCCACTATTAAAGGAGAGGACGGTTTAGCATATCATATTCCAGAAGACAATGGATCTAGGATTACAACCAAGAATAATCTACCCAGCAAAACTGAATGCAATCCTTTGCAGGGGGTGGGTAGATATTTAATGAAATAGAAGAATTTTAAGCACTGTTGATGAAAATATCAAAACTGAATAGAAATTTTAATATGAAATTCAACATGACTCAACATAAAGTAAAATTCAAACATTATACTCAAGAGAAGCATAAAAATGTAAAATAAAAGGATAATCATAAGGGACTCAATCAATTAAATTATTTGCATTTATGTATGGGAAGATGGCACATACAACTCCTTAGAACTTTATTATGGCAGTTAAAAGGAGTTAACATAGACAGGTCATATGTGTGAGTTGATTATGTTTGAATGATATCCCAAATAAGTGAATGGAGAAGGGAGAGGTAGGATAGAGAAATTTTTCTCATATAAAAGAAGTGCACAAGGAAGAGCTTTTACAATGGAGGGGGAACTGAAGGGTGGGCAATGCTTGAACCTCACTCTCACTAGAGTTGGCACAGAGGGAAAAAAAAGATATGCATACTCTGTTGTGTATAGATATAACTTACCCAGTAGGGAAATAGGAAGAGAAGGAGATAATAGAAAGGTGGGATAGTAAAAGGGAGGTCAGATTAAGGGAGGCAGTGGTCAGAAGCAAAACAGAGTTTTGAGGAAAGGTTGGAAAAAAAGTGGGAGAGAGATAGGAAGAAACAAAAGAAAATGGGGTGGAGGAAAATAGTATTAATATAAATGAGATGAGCTCATTCATAAGACAGAAGCAAATAGCAAAATGGATTAGAAACCAGAATTCAACAATATTTTGTTTATAAGAGACACACTTGAACCAGAAAGACACGAAGAATTAAAACAAAGGGATGGAACAGAATCTAATACATACCTCAGCTGAAATAAAAAAGGCAGGGGATGATCTCAGACAAAGCAAAAGCAAAAATAGACCTAATTAAAAGAGATAAACAGAGAAACATTTTTCCAGTTCATTGGCCCTTCTCAGAAAATCTAGTCTTATTAATCAGTCAATCAGCATGCATTTAATAAATTAAATTGTTTGCATTTCTATGAGAAGATGGCACATGTAACTCCTAAGAATTTTCTCATTATTAGAGCAGTTAAGAAAAGTTTACACAAACAGAAGCCCTGAAGATGAAATAAAGACAGTCTCTGTCCTTAAGGAGCTCACATTCTAATGTGCAAAAACACATAAAAGAGAGCTGAAAAGTGGTGGGGTGGAAGGGGAATGGGTAAATAAGATGAAGGGAAATAGTAGAGAAAGTCCTATGAGGATGAGTCTGCAGAGCAGCCTGGAGAAGGAAGAAAAACATCTTTAGCCTGGGGCTCCCCTTATATAGAAAGTTCTGGGATGAACTAGTGAGGTCATGGTGTAGAGAATACTTCCAGTATTAGATGTATTATCAGATATCCCCTCGAGGATAATTTATCAGAGGAAATTCACAAGAATCTCTACACAGAAAAAAAGTTATTTACAAGTTAAGGAACAAGTTAAGGGTAGGAGGGAGGGGGCAGTTCACTTAGGTGATTCACTGGGTGGAGAGCCAGGGGGCTGGAGATGGGAGGTCCTGGGTTTCAAATATGATCTCAGACACTTTTTTTTTAAACTGTGTGACTCTGGGCAAGTCACTTAACCCCAACTGCCTATCCTTACTGCTTTTCTGCCTCAGAACAGATACTTTTATCGATTCTAAAACAAAAGGTTGTTAGATTTAAATTCGTTTTGAGCATTAAATAGTTGTAGATAAGAGAGTGGGAGCCATAAACTGTAATAATTAAAATGTTTGGGAGCAAGGGAAATATATAACAATTATGACCGCTGAAATATGTTTTCTACTGTGTCTTGGTTTTATATAAATATAAGATGGTCACCAGGGAATATATTCCCAATTTATGAATATGCCCAAGCCAACTGGGTTTTATAGAGAAATTTAATTTATAATACACCGATTAATCAATAGAAAAAGAGAGAAAGTAAGAAAGGAATAAGAATGAAGGGCCTCAAGCCAATAAGGCCTAGACCTCAGTCCTAAGAGATAAATCAGTCAGTTGGTTTTATCACTCACCCAAGATCTCTCTAGGTAAGGCTTCTCATGCCAACCTCAGGCTCCACCTTCAAGAGAGCCTCCCTTCAAGAAATGTTTTCAGAGAATTCTCCTCCTGACTCCTCCTGAGTTCTCCTTCCACAGCCTCCTTCAAGACCTCTCCAGGAGCTCTCCCTCCAGGATCTCTCTCCTCTCAGACCTCCTTCAGAGCATCAACCCCTCAGACCTCCTTCAGAGCAAACCTCCCTCTCAGACCTCCTTCAGAGCAAAACCTTTCAGAGCAAAACCTCCTCCTCCTGTCCTCAGACCCCGCTATCTTTAAGCAAACAATCTAAGTCCCCTCCCCTCAGTTCTCACATCTACCAATCACTGTCGATGTCTCCCCTGTGCCATTGGTGGCTCTAGCTTAACTCAGGACCACCCAGAGGTCTGTCTCCTTTGCACATGTCTGTTGAAGGTCATATTCTCAAATAATTAAATCTTGATCTTTGCTGGAGCCCTTCCTAAATCTTGTTACTCTGAGTAGGGTGGAGATTGTAGTTTCCAAGACCTGGTTCTGTCATTCCAAGTATCTCTATTGTATCAATTCTAAAATCAATCATGACTCAAAGAACTTCCTGTTCTATGCTTAAGCATAGGTCAAAGCCCTTTCCATTGTTTAGCAAAAGGTTTCTGTCCTAAAGTAGTCTTAAGTAGGGAGGAGAAGGATCCTCCCATGCCAAGGAGTTTCATATTCCAATAGAGTTCTTACTATCAGTAGGAAATTTTTTCAAGTATGAAATTTCCCAATGGGGAAATTTCCAACATTCATAAGTCTAAGAAATTTTAAGGTTTACAAGGTAAGGGTTAAAAAAAAAAGATAAGAGAAACAGGAGCCCATAGAAAGTAATGATACCTTTCATGCTCTCAGTGACTATCTGCTGCCCTACCAAAGAATAGCCAGGAGCACTTGGGTTTTGGTTACCATTGGGTGCTCCCTTCTATAGCTGTACTCTGTTACTTATTTTACAAGTGTAAAATTGAGATTTGAACTCTGGACTTCAATCCCCACAAGTCCTTGCTCCACTTCCCCAAAATGCTTTGTAATCTCACGGAATTCTGAGGTGGGCGAGATCGAGAAGGTACTTAAGCTGATTGCAAAGGCTTTTGAGGTCTCTTTTTGGACTTCTGTTTTGGATCAGACATGGCTCTTTCCATAATGTAGTTGAGGTTTTGTCTAGGCCTCTGGCCTAGGCATGTTTTCCTTATCCTGTATTTTCTTTAATCCTTAATCCTTAATAAACCTCAAAAAAATATAATACTCCTTGCAGAGAGAAACTAATTTCTACCTGCCTCAGTCTCCCCTAAATTTTAACTATTACACAAGGTCATTGGTTTCCAGTTGCTCAATTCTGGTCCTTAGGTCCTGGTTTTCTGTTATAATCTTTTGTTTTTCTGCTTTAACCTTTTGGTATTCAGCTATGATTTCTTCATTTTTTTAACCATTTCCCACTTCTCTTTCCAGAAGGCTTCCATCTTTTTGATAAGCTCCATTTGATGTTCTTCCAGGTCTTGTGGACAATTTCCATTTTTGTTTTGTTTTGTTTTGTTTTTTGGGTTTTGCCTTTGAGTTTCGTCCAGTATTTCTTCTGTAGCCTGGGTTTTTCCTCTGTAAAAATTCTCGAGGGTCACAGCCTTCTTTTTAGTTTTTTTGGAAGGATTTTGAGGCTCCTGTGAATGATTAGCCATTTTTCTGGATGTTTTCCCTTCCCTCTTTAGTCAGAAATCTGAGTCAGCTGGTCAGGTTCTCTGTGTATGGAGTTAAAGATCAAAGATTTTGCCTGGGGCAGGCACTTGATTCTCAGCAGTCCTTTGCAGCTCTTTTCAGTGCCACTCTCCCAGGGGCACTCAGGGTCTGCTCTCTCCTGCCCGCCTGGGTTTCTGGTCTAGCTGCTTTCAGGGGTAAGTCCCCGGGGGGTCCTAATCAGCTTCCAAGGACCCTGAAGTGCCCCCTGCTCATTCCAGAAGCACTCCTCATTCACTCCCTGGCTCTGGGCACCTAAGGTCTGCATTCTCTCCTGCGCTGAGGTTTTCCACCTAGATGCCTTCAGGGGTGGGTTCCCTGCTGTCCTAGTCAGCTCCCAAGGACCCAGAGGTGCCCCCTACTCACTTCAGAGGCACCCATTGCTCGTTCGACTTGGTGTGCGCTAGCTCTGGCTCTGTAGGTGGGGGTAGAGGAAGATGGATCGGCTCGCATTTGGGTGGAAGCCCTTTTGCCCTCTTATAGCCTGGAAAAGCCCCAATCCCACGCACCTTCAATGCTGCACCCCACTTTACAGCTCCTCCACTCCTCTGAAAATGACTCTTAAGGTCTTTTGGGGTAGTCCTTGTTGGTGTGTGCTGGGGAGAGTAAGTAAGCCGAGTTTAGATTGCTGTCATGCTTACCCGGAAGTGCCTAGGGTTCTCTGTTACTTATTTTAGCAGTTCTCACCTTCTACAATTCCCTCACACTATACTGGAACAGTGTTCCTCTCCCCTACCCTCTTTCGCTGTGCTCCCAGTCCAGTTATAAGTACTAAACCTCTGAAGATGTCATTCAAAGGGGCTGATGGTACAGGGATAGAATGGAATCAGGGGCAACAGGGACCCATTTTCTTCTCCATCTCATCTTACATAAAAGGAAACTGAGGCAAACAGGTTTAAGTGACTTTCCCAGGGTCACCAGCTGAATAAGTGTCTGAGGACAGATTTGAACTGAGGAAGACAAGTCTTCTTGAATTCAGGCCTGGCACTCTTTCCACTATGCCACTTAGAGTGAATGGTAGAATGTTATAAAAATTACTGATTGAATTCCAAGAAAAACATGTCCCTTAACAGCTAGTGAAGTGCATCTCCCTCTGAGTGAATGACCTATAGTGATCCTCTCTCCTTCTTATGCGAGATGCCTTATTTGGCTGTGGCTATCCAACAAATCTAAAGAAAATCTATGCACCGAGGAACACCAAGAGGAGTACCACAAGTCTGGAGACATATATAGATCCCTAGGGAAAGGAGAGACTTGCAAAAAATATCATGACAATTTATAGACAAAGATGTGAAAATTTTTGCATTTTTTGCCAAATTAAGTAAAGTTTATCCAGCATTCAGTGAGATATTAGTCTGTGTCCTCACGTGGGAGATAAGACCCTCATTCTTTTTGGGTGGAGACTTAGACAAGAGCCAAATTTTGATACTTTCACAGGAGTTCCTCATAGTGGTGGTGGTGGGAACAAGTCAAAAAGAGATTTCTCTGAGAAGATCCAAAAATGGGGCCCCGTCCATATTGGGCAAGAGCTATGATTCTAGACTATTCTTTACAGTTTCATTGGCATTATACCATTTGGTTTTTAGCATCATTAGACTTTGGTTGTAATGAATGCTATTTCTTAGTCAATTTGGCAAAAGCTTATTAAGCACACTATGTGTGGAAGCCCAGGGATTCAGTGAAGAAAATATAAGAGCCCTGGACTTAGAAAATCTGGTTTCATGTCCAAGTTCTAACACTTAGGAGCTCTTTGACCCTAGGCAAGCCACTACCTCTAATGACCTCTGGTTTCTCATCTGGAACATGGAGATACTACACATCTCTTTCCTCACAGGAGCATTGTGAAAAGGGCATTCTGACAACCTCAATGCCCCATGTTAAATATGAGCAAATAAATATTAAATATTCTGGGCAAGGTTTTAAAGGCGCTGAGGGAACATGAATTGACAGCAAGTAGTAGAAAGGTAGGGTAAGTGACAAAAAATGAGCTGCACATTTCTTTACTAAGTGGGACTCACCTTAGCCTACATACTAAAAATGTTCAATGGTGAATAGCCTTCTAGGACCTCATTTTTTTGCCTTAAGTTTTTTCATCATAGTTTACAAGTGGTAAAATATTGTAAAAGAGGCTTATAAGCAGGAAGCACATGAGATATTCATCAGTTAAGAGGCAGCTAGATGGTGCAGTGGATAGAGTCAGGAAGACCTAAATTCAAATCCAGCCTCAGCTTCTTGCTAGGTGTGCAAGGATCATCATTTAACCACTGTCTGCCCCAGTTACCTTATCTGTAAAATGGTGATAATAATAGCATCAGCTCTCAGTGCTGTTATGAGGATAAAATGAGATGTTTATAAAACAATTTGTAAACCTTAAAGCACTATGTAAAAAAGCTTGATAATGAAAGAATGAATGAATGAATGAATGAATGAATGAATGACAGCTCATTCTCTTCTGGCAATGTCATTGACTGTTCCCTGATTGTCTGGATATAGTGATCTCTCTTGAACACAACCTGCCCCTCAGTTATGTAAAAAATAAACTCGAACTCTGGACTTCAATCCCCAGAAGTCCTTGCTCCACTTCCCCAGAATGCTTTGAATTCTCACGTGGGCCGAGATCAAGAAGGTATTTAACCTGATTGCAAGAGCTTTTGGCTCTTTTGGACTTCCGTTTTGGGGCAGACGTGGCTCTTTCCATAATGTAGGTGAGGTCTTGTATAGGCCTCTCTGGCCTAGGCACGTTTTCCTTATCCTGTATTTTCTTTAATCCTTAATCTTAAATAAACCTCTAAAAAAATATTATACTCCTTGCAGAGAGAAACTAATTTCTACCTGCCTCAGATGCCTCAGTCTCCCCTAAATTTTAATCATTACAGTTATATGTGTTTGGGGGAGAGGGTTGGCAATGTCAAAAGCTGTAAAGAGATCAAGAAGAATGAGAATTGAGTTTTCAAAGCTAGATATCCAACAGGAAGAGAAGGTATAATATAGAAGACAGAGTGTAAGACTTGAAGTCAGGAAGACCTGTGTTCAAATTCAATAGCTTACACTCCCTAAGGAATTCTTTTAGAAACCTCTTCCCTTCTGATTCTCTATGTACTAGAAATGTTCAATGGTGAATAGGACCACATTTTTTGCATCAAAATTTTTCATCATAGTTTACATGTGGCAAATTCCCTAATGATTCCAAGACAGAAGAGCAATAAGGGCTAGGCAATTGGGGTTAAGTGATTTGCCCAGGGTCACTCAGCTAGGAAGTAGTTATGGAACTCTGTGACAGTGATGTCAAACTCAAATAGAACTGGAGGTCACTGAACTACACAGAAGAATTCCTTTAGGCCATATGCTGACTTAGTTTTAAAATGTAATATTAATCTACATCTTGTTTCATTTTTATTAATTTTGTTAAGTATTTCCTGATCACATATGAATTTGTTTCAAGTGGTACTGGCAATGTTGCAGTTGGCCAATGGGCTCTGCTTAAGACTTATCCAGTAGTTTATAGACAGGTGATAATCAGTATTAGAATTTACCAACAAAAGCTCAGTTCTTTGATGGACGAGTCTATGTACATAGAGTAGATAATTAGTGTTATAGAATTGTAATATTTTAAAATGTTAGGTGTATGCAACAGTTTGAGAAAATGCTACACATTTTTGTTGAATCCTATTTATGACAGCAGTTGCAAAGATTCCCCTCTCCTGCTCCCTTTGAGGGCATCATGATTTCATCTGTACAGTTAATGCATCCATCTGTGCCATCTCTCTAAACTTCATCTTCTGTGATTCTTACCCATGTCTTTCCAGAAATCCTCCTTAGAGCATCTCTCCAGACTGATGCAGGTCGTTCTTCACAAGTCATCTCTGATAAGATGTTGCATCCTCTTTATACCACTCCTGCCCCCACCCCTATCCCACATATTTTTCTCTACCCTTAGGATTACTTGTCCCCAGAGATTATGATGCTCTATGTCTCAAGATCATTTAAAATCAGCAGAAAAAAAATTCTGCTCAATTTCTTTCTTGATTTTTTGTGCACCTTTCATATTAAATGTTACCAAATGGTCTTCACATCTTCTATTAGCAAGATCAATTCATCTTTAAGTCAATGATGTCCAAGCCAAATGTTGAAGATGAGGGTACTAGATTTGGAGCCAGGAAAACTGAGCTCAGATTCCAGTTGTGACATTTACTTCCTGTGTGACCACAGGCAAGTCACTTACTGTCTTTGAGCTTCAGTTTCCTCATCTACCGAAAGCAATGGTACGACATAAGAAATAGAGAGATTGACCAATGAAACAATTTAGGTACACAACATACTGAAGTAAATGATAATACTCTAATGTCTGACAATCCTAAAGATCCCAGATATTGGGGCAAGAGTTTAGTATTCCCCAGAAAACTTTGGGAAAACTGGAAAGCAATCTGGCAGAAACTAAGTATACAGATCAAAATTCACACCATATACAAGGTCTAAATGGTTATAGAATTTAGCTGTAAAGCGTGACATCTTAAGGAAATTAAGAGATAAAAGATTACTTAAATTAGATCTATAGATTAGGTGAAGAGTTCATGACCAAGCAAGAGATTGAAATCATCACGGGAGGCAAAGAACAATTCTAATTAAATAAAATTTAAAAGTTTTTATACAAGGAAAACTAAGGCAATTAAGATTAGGAAAGAACCAGATAAATGGAGGAAGAATCTTTGCAGCAAGTTTCTCCGATAAAGATCTCATTTCTAAGATACACAAACTTGTAAGAATAAGGACCATTCCCTAATTGATAAAATTGGACAAAGGGTATGAATAGGCCATTTTCAAAGGAAGAAATTCAAGCTATTAAAAAGCCAAGTTTTAAAAATCTTTAAATAATCAGAGAAATACAAATTAAAGCAACTCTGAGTTACCATTTCATACTATCAGTTGGGTAAAGATGACCAAAAAAGAAAAGTAACAATGTTTGGAGGAGATAAGGGAAAACAGGACCATTAATATGCTATTGGTGAAACTGTGAATTAGTCCACCATTCTAGAAAACAATTTGAAACTATTCTCCCATAGCAATTAAATTGTGCTTACCCTTTAACCCAGTGGTACTATTACTAGGTCTATGTTGCAAAGAGATCAAAGAAAGAGGAAAATAATGCTTATATTAAAAAGCTTATATAAAAAATGTTTATAACACCTCTTTTTGGGGTGGTAAAAGATTTGAAACTATTCTCACAAAGCGCTTAAATTGTGTTTAGCCCTTAACCCAGTGATACTGCTAGGAAGCCTATACTGCAAAAAAGATCAAAGATAAAGGAAAACAATTCTTATATAAAAAATGTTCACAATATCTCTTTTTGTGGTGGCAAAAAATTAGAAACTAAGAGGGTACCCATCAATTAGGAAATAGCTGAACAAGTTACAATGTATGAATAGAATGGAATACTATTGTATAAACGAAGGGAATGATTTCAGAGAAACCTGGAAAGACTTAAAGGAACTGATGCAAAGGGAAGGTAGTAGAACCAAGACTACAATTTATACAAGAATAATATCGTAAAGACCTAAAACTTTGAAAAACTTAAGGACTTTGATAAATAAAATTACCAATCAAAAATCCAAAAGACTTATGATGAAGCACTCTATTAACCTCCAGAAAGAAGTGATAGACTCAGAGTATAGATTGAAGCTTGTGGGGTTTTTTTGTTTTGTTTTGTTTTTTTTTAACAAGGATAATGTGGAAATTTGTTTTGCTTGACTATATATGTTTGTATTCAGGTTTGTTTTTCTTATTTTCTCAGAAGGAAGGGTAAAGTAGGGTGGGAGGGAGAGAGTTTTGACCTGAAAATAAAATAAAATGAAATTTTAAAAATAATAAAAATAAAATAAAAAGCACTGAATAGTTAAAAATAAATGAAAATCTTGATCTCTTCCTCTTTCTCCTTCATCTCCCACTTCCTCTCTCTTCTTTCTCTCCCCACCCCCTCCTCTTTCTTTCTCTCTCTCTCTCTCTCTCTCTCTCTCTCTCTCTCTCTCTCTTTCAATTGTCTGGGAACCTTTGACTAGATACTTCATTGGTATAACCCAGTACCATTCAGAATTCAATAGATCTGCCAGCCTCATCCACCCCGGTAACTGGGACTACAGGCAAGTATCACCACCCCCAGCTTCCTATGATTTCTCATATATTACTTAAAGTAGTTATGCTGTTGCATCTGAAAGTTCTTCAGTTAAACAATCAGTCCATTAACAATTGTTTATTACTCACCCATTGTTTTCCAGACCCTGTACTAGGTGCTAGGTATACAAGTACAAAAAAAGAAGGAGAATCTTATCCAGTCATGTAACTTGTCTGTGTCTGGATTCTCAAATGTATTTTTCACAGCCAAGTGCTTTCTCACAATATCACCCAACTTGGATTTTGCTTCCCTTTTCATGATATTCTTGTGTAACTGTTATATCATGTTCAGTACTGGGTGCCACATTTGAATTTTAACAGCGGCACTAGCAAATTAGGCAAATATGTTTTTCAAGTAAAGGAGGTTTTTTTTAGGAGGGCGGTATTATTTGTTTGCTTGTTTTTATCTTAAATATCCAGGTAATTATCCACTTCATTTTTCTTGTAGAGACTAGGCAAGAAACTACTTCTTTGCAATTCCTCACACTAGCTAAAAGATCTGTGGGTATTTAATTGTTGCCGTTACTTCCTTGGTTTTTTTTTTTTAACCAATGTTGCCAGTTCTAGACAGCATCTAATTTTAGTTCTAATATCCAAACAAAGGCTTATTAAGCCTGACCTATTTCTCATTGCCATGCAGAATTCTTTGGTTGAATGTTTCCAGAAGTGTAAAATGAATAGCTAAATTGAAATGCTGGGTTACTAGCTGAAGAATGCACTCCTTAGACAGCACTGCTATTTCTTACTTTAATCTTAACTCATTTCCAAACAGTTGATATGCTTTGTTAGCTCTTCAGGAGTAATTTGGTCCCATCTACTCCAATGCCTGTTTCAACTTTTCCTGCAATCAATCTATATATCACTGCTGTCTCACATATCATTAACGCTGCAGGAGTCTGCAGGGGTGTATTCAGGTAGTATTAATTCACAGTTCTTTCTTCCAACCTCATGTGTGTGTGTGTGTGTGTGTGTGTGTGTGTGTGTGTGTCTGGCTTTGGGTTTTCTTAAGGCTCAATTTCTATGAATCTAACTCCAGTTATTTTTCCATTTACTTTGGTTTTGTTCCCAATTGATCTTTGAGAAAGACCATCAGAAGACATGATGAGAGTATAAATGATGAGGTAGATTTTACTATCTTGGTTAAACATTACTAAATTTCATTTAAATTTCTGTTGAACAAAATACTCTATTTTCTTGTCACATTTCTCCCTCCTTTGGAGTTTTTGCTCTTCCTAGCCAATGAAAGAGCCATTTGGGGGAGAAAACACAGGACATGCTTTCCTACATCACTGTCTTCTTCTCTCTCTCAAATTCTTAAAACATCTTCTCATCTTGAAATGCGTTTCCTAAGCCTGGGCAGCACAAATGGTTGCGTAATGAGCCTTGTTATAAGCAAGTTTATACAAAGCATTAAATTAAGAAAACTAGTTCTTACATCTAGATGAGTTGGAGACAGAGGGATAACTAGTGCTGCCCAACTATCTCCTTGTTCCTCCTTCTCTTTCCCCCTCCCCCCCCAAAGTATCACAGGCTCAGGAACAAAGAGGAAACACAAAGGGCTCAGTAGCCCATTACATTTATTAGGCTACTCTCCCATTCACTTTGAATCTGGATCATCTGAGTAATTCACAGCAATAGATGGAAGACTGCCAAGGTCAGAGTCTCCTGACTTCTCCCGCCATGGCTTTAGCCCTTGGGCTTCATTATCCTCTAAATGGTGTCCCTCTTTTCCAAAAAGCATGCTGTTCTCTGGAGAAAAGCCTGTGCAGTCACATGGACACTCCCAGCAACCACGTGGGCCAAAGGGAGGGCATCAGTGAAGCAACAAGTAGTCCTTGGGTCAATCCTGAGAGATGGGGGCAATGGAACAGCAGCAGATAAGGAATAGAATAATTTCTGGGCAAGCAGATGAATTCTGGAACCAAGCCTCATGGGTACAACATAGGATTATTATTTCCTAGACAACTTCTGGAAAACTGAGTTTCTAGAAGAATGAAAAAGCTAAGGAGTTGGGACAAATCTAAGATGGTAAAAAGTAACCTTGAATTTGCCTGTGAGTTACATGGGCTGTACAGTTCGGGGGGGGGGGGGGAGAATTAACTCTTATTCTGGGCTAGGGTCTATAGTAGCTTCCAATTAACCTTGTCAATAATGAATTTTATCTTTGGTCTTAGTAAATGAAATAAGTTCAAAGGTTAATGAAAGATGTGTGACAAATATTAAGAATACAAAGAAGTAGAAAGTTTTCTCTAAGATACTGAGTGAAGAAAATCAGAATAGCAATGTATACACTGAAAACAATGATGAGGATCAAAATAAAAATAATGAAATTTAAAAATCTAGAGGAAATCTATAAAAGAGTAAATGATTAGAGAAAGGACCTGGAAGCATGTTTTTTTTATTATTATTTTGTAAAAGTTAATGTTTATTTTAAAACAAATTATAAATAATTTAGAGTTCATGGGCTTAGATGTTATTTATCTCATTTTGTTGTTGTTCCTGTGAGTTTTGCTTCTTGTGGATAAAAAGATCTGGGGGTAGAAAGACAGAAATATTCTATATAAATTTGATATGTTATCTGTTCAACAAAGCATTCTTACTTTTCTTTTGGCTTATAGAGAATGACCAAATTCTTCACCAGTAAAATATAGTACATTTGAAGATAATTTTACATGAAAGGTTATAGATTCAGTGAAATAGAACACAAGAAAAACTAATGTTATTTATCCAAAAGGTCCTACCCAGGCTTCCAATGCCAAGAGAGTGGGACTGTCTCTGTGCATCGACTTTTCCACTTAAATCTCCTTCACGCACAAGTGTTTTTGTGCACACTCATCTATACACCATAGATGAAAATGCACAAAGACAATCGTCATCCTCGGTTACTGAGAGACTACTACTACTACCTACTACCTACAAAGATAGAGAATCATCTTGTTTGAGCACACTGATCAATACGCAAGTGCCTTAGTTCTTGCTTTTCTCATTCATTGAGTCAACAATTTGGATTCAATTATCATTATTATTATTATCATTTTAGGGAGTCAGATTAATGACACATTCAGGTGACCTGACTGGTTATGAGACTCATTCAATTTTTAATTTGTGTGAAGGGTTCATTAAAGGAGAAGAAAGGGTCTGAAATTGAGGAGACCATGGTGGTCAGAGACTATTATGAAAGAGTCAGATAAGTACTGAAGATCTGAACTATTGTGGTGGCTGTGGAAATGAAGAGGGCGGTATGGATAAGAGAGATACTGAAAATTATTTGTTTTTTTGTTACATTAAAATTCCCAGGAATCTCCTTCCCTACCTCCCCTCCCCACATTAGAGTAGGGCATTTGACAAAAAGATACATGTACATATAAAAGTATGTCTGATTTATTTTTATTTGTCAGTTCTTCTTTGAAAGTGGACATACACAAATTATTACTCAAACAGTATTTCTGTTGCTACATGTAATGCTCTCTTGTTTCTGCTTGTTTTACTCTTAATCATTTTAACGTAACAAAAAAAAAAAACCAAAGAATTTTTTAAAACTTAAATAGCCAAGGAAGGGGAGAAATGGAGGCATCTGGTAAAGAAATTCAGGCACAACCCAGACTACCAAGCCTGGGGAAAAGTTAATAGATCAACTTGGCTGTGACATAGACTGCATGAAGATAAATAATATGGCAAACATCCATCTAGAAATATAGCCTGGAACTAAACTGAAGAGTTTAAATGCCCAGCTGCAAAGTTTGAAGAATTGTATGCTATAGACAATAGGGAGCCATCTAAGGTTCTTAAGTCAGGGGAATGGTATGGTCAAATTGAAGTCTTGAGAAGTTTTGGCAGCTGTGTGAAGGATGGAATGGAGATTAGAGAGCCACAAAAGAGCCCATTGCCCATTGGGAGAGGATGGGTGAGAAATGCCAAGAACTTAAATAAACTAGGATGGTGGCTGTGTGAGTGGAAAGGAATGAACAAAGGGACCAGCAATATTGAAGCAGCATTGATAACAGGTCTATGGAACCTCATAAATATCCATGAAAATTGAGGTAGTGTGACTCATGACTGGAATAATTCTTCCTCAAAAGGAACAAAGTAATTCAAATATTTCATATCTTTCGTGTCAAATAAAAATCTCCCCAAGAGTACATCTAAGCTTTGGATGGCAGAAGGAGGGTGGAATATTTGGGTGAGGATTAGTGGAGGGAGAAATGGAAACAAAATTCTGGTGGCAGCATTTTACAGACGTGGCCAGAAGGAGAAAATGAGAGGAATTCAGAAGCTTGGCATGGAGGCAGGACATTTTAGTAATGGGGAACTTCAACTCTTCATGCATCTGGCAAAAGCAGAATAACCGATAAACTTCACTTAATAATAATTCATTCTTTAAAAGGTAGAAGATCCATCCAGGATAAAGGTATTAGTGAGCTCATTCTAACCAACAAGCAGTGACTGGTTGCCAGAGTGGAAGGGATGGGAACCAGGGAGAAAGCAACTATTCCATTTTAGAGTTTGTGAGATAAAAGAAGCAAAAACGTCCAGCATAGTTATCAGGACTAGGGAAATGATGGACTTGTTATATTCTATTAGTCAGTATTATATTCAGTCTAAGGATTTATAGGTGGTACAGTGGAGAGAGTACAGGACTTTGAGTTAGGAAAACCTGAGTTCAAATCCTGCCTCAGACATTTACTAATTGTGATCACCCTGAACAGGTAACTTAACCTCTCTGCCAGGTTTCCCATCTGTAAAATGGGGATAGCCCCTATCTGCCCCCAATTAGTTATAGTTACCAGGCCTTGACAAACAATGTCCCAGAGTACAGAAAGGCAGCTGATTGGCACAGTGGTTAGGGCACTGGGCTTGAAGTTATGAATAACTGAGTTCAAATTCAGCAATAGATACTAGATGTGTGACCTTGGGCAAGTCACTTAACTAACCTGCCTGCTTTGGCTTCCTCAACTATTATACCCTCAAATGAGGACAATAATAGCATCTATCTCCCAGAGTTGTTGTGAGGATCAAATAAGAACTTAGACAATATTTGTAAAGTACTTAGCACAGCAACTTGGCACATAGTAGGTGCTTAATACTTAATTCCTTCCTCATAAAGAATTAATAGAGACTATCACTAAATCACTAGGAGTAATTTCCGAAAATTTGTGGGAAATGGTAGTGTCAAATGTTCTAATTCTAAAGAAGAATTATTAGAACTTTAACATCATAATGAATTTGCCTTATATTCTTACCAAGCAGGTTTGGGGAGTATTTAGAAACCCTATCTGATCCAATAATAGGGCATTTAATAGGGATAAAAGTTGAGATTTAAAAAAAAATCAGCTGCATGAATACAGAATGAGAAACTATGGCTTATTTGAAAAAAAAAAAGTCTGGGGCAGTTAGATGGCTCAGTGGATATCGGTCTAGAGTTGGGATGTCCTGGATTCAAATTTGACCTTAGACCCTTCCTAGTTGTTTGACCCGGGGCAAGTCACTTAACCCTTCTGTCTTAGAGTTGTTACAAGGACAGAAAATAAGGGTTTAAGAGAAAAGGATCTTTGGGGGATTTTTAAAGTATACCAAAAATCCTAATGTGAGTTAAATGTGTGAAATATCTGTGAAAAAAATCAAAATACAATTTGAAAGGCTGTATGGTGTCCATAATGAGTCAACAGATGAAATCCTATCACATCTGGAGACTTGTGTTCGATGTTAGGTGCTATATTACTTCCCCTATTGCATTTTTTTTTTCTCCTTGAACAAAAATTTATTATCTTTCCTTACTTTCTCCACTTCCCATTGGGAAAAAAAAGCACAACATAAAACTCTTTTAGGAAATGTGTATAGAAAAGCAAAACATATTTCCATATTAACCTTGTCAAAAAAAATGACTGATTCTGCATGTTAAGTCCCACCACCTCTAAAGGTGGTTCATTTAAAATTTTTATTTAGTTAGTTCTAAGGCAAAGGAGCAGTAAGGGCTAGGCCAGTGTTGGCGAACTTTTACCCCATCTGGCAGAGGAAGTGCTTGCTTTTGTCTGCTGGGCAGATGGGTGGGGCATGTGAACATTCTCCCCCCATGTGTGGTGGAGAGGGATAATGGAGCAGCCCCCTCTGGCATGCTGG
The DNA here is from genome assembly GCF_027887165.1 of Monodelphis domestica. Taxonomy (NCBI): domain Eukaryota; kingdom Metazoa; phylum Chordata; class Mammalia; order Didelphimorphia; family Didelphidae; genus Monodelphis; species Monodelphis domestica. The sequence continues at coordinate 82,167,883 of NC_077228.1, forward strand.
GGCACATGTGCCACATCTTCACCAACATGGACTAGGCAATTGGGATTAAGTGACTTGCCTAGGATCACAGCTAGGAAGTGTCTCAGACCAGATTTAAACCTAGGACCTTCCATCTCCAAGCCTGACTCTATCCACTGAGCCACATAGCAACCCCAGATGGTACATTTTTTTTAAAATGTGGATGCTCTCTACTTTTAACCCACAGTCATTTTTGAAAACATGCTCTCTTCTTCCCCTCTACTCCTCAAAATTCAGACCTCCCTTAAAACAAAAGAAAGTTAGCCTTAAAATGAGTGATACATTTTAGGAAGGGCACTGAAAATTGGACTATCAAAGGACTAGGCAAAACAACGTACAAAGATCAATAAAAAAAAGGACCAGAGTCTTCTTTAGTTGCACCTAGAGAAAGGAAGGAACCCCAGGGCTATCTTTTAAATTGTAGACATGAAGTTGTAAAAAGGAGTAATTAAAACTTCTACTTGACCCCAGAAGGCACAGGTAAGAGAAGAGGTAGAAGTAACAGAATAGATTATCTTGGCTTCATAAGAAACATTCCAAAATAGAAGAGGTTCCTCAGGGAGACAATAGATTATTCCTTACCGGAAGTCTTCAGGTGTAGATTGAACGCCTACTTTTCTGATACATTGCAGAGAAGATTCTTGTTCAAATCCAGATTGGCCACTTAGGACCCATTCAGCTCTGAGAGTCTCAGATTCTATGAGAGTAGCACAGCAAGTTCCGAATTGTCCAAACCACATCAGACAAGATGGTAGAGGTCAAACTTACCAGAAACATCTGAGAAACTTTGAACAGCTCCCATGTACCCCATCAGTGGATAGAGGGCTAGACATAGATCTGTTACATCTTCCACAACTATGTGCAAAAGGATGAGAATCCTGGAATTTATGGCCTTGCTTTAGATAGATACTTTATTCTTCACCTCTTCTGAGATCATATATCTAACTTCCTTATTCCCCGTGGACATGTTTATAGCTCTTCTTCCTCTCAGCAGCACCCTATAATCTCCAACTCTATTTTAGCTCTTCCTGCTTTAAAATGAATTATGCAAAGAACTCTGGCTATATAATTGGGCAGGGCTAACATTGGCATAGTAAACAAATGTGCTCTTCCTTAAGGCTCTTTGTGATTAATGCCAATGAACAGTTATATGTAAAGGGGTATCCCATAGCCAGGGACGTACTGAAGGCAGCTCAAACTAGCTTGCAAGAGCTAATGACTAAATTACCATTGTGGACATTTATACCATGAAAATGCTACAAATCAGGGCTTGGCTTATGGTTCTGATGAGTGTCTAGACTTAAGAAAGTGATGGAGACAGTATTATTATGCACATTAACTTTTTAAATGCTCCACGTGCATTTTGTGTGTGTGTGTGTTTATGCAAGAGCTGGTTGCTAAACATTTACCAACACACTTCTGACTTCTCTTAAGTGAAATAAAGCTAACTAATAAGATGCTCAAAGTCCTCATACTTTTATCAGGCGAGATCACTTTTTGCTGAAGTTATAAAACCAACTAATCTATTGGAGACATAAATTAGGTGTGACCTTGTCTTAATTATTTTGGGAGCAGTGAAGTGTTTGGGGGCTATTTGATAGACAGAATCAGAAAATACATTATCAGACCTCAAAGATCTTTTGCAGTTCTACTATTCTATCACTTATGGGATACTTTTAAAAGGTTGTTTATGGATAGGAGGTCAGACCTCAGACACTTCCTAGCTGTGTGACCCTGGACATGTCACTTAACCCCCATTGTCTAGCCCTCATCACTCTTCTGCTTTGGGACCTCAATTTCCCCTCCTCCAATCCCTGCCTCACATTTATCAAGTCTTTATATCCTTGAGAGACCAGGCCAGAAGCCAACAGTACATCTAGCCAGGGGCTGGGAGAAGACAAACTAGACCTACCAAGGAAAGACAGCTCCACAGACTATAACTCCTTCAGGGGCTGAAAGTAGGACAGCTCTGGATTCTACAAAGACTCCAACCTTTAGAGCCCAACTAAGAACTGCAAGGCAGGGGAACTTCATGACGATTCTAAAAAGGAAGAAATGAACTCCCAATAATTCAGATCTGTGATTTTACCCTTTGGTCACATGTCCTCTCTAAGCTTGAGACCATTCTCCCTGAATTCTATATGTATTTGTGGGAGAATATACCCCTGTGCTATTGGGATGAGGGTGAGGCTTGTTTTTGTGCCAGTCTCATATTAATAAAAAATCTCTTTATTATATTAATCTTATATTAGTAAAATCTAATTAATTCTGACTAATAATCAGTGGTGGTAGGAAGCTGATGGGGACTTGTGAGTAACAGTAATAGAAATGCCTCAAAACCCTCCAGGTTACCTATAGAATCATGAGGATGGAATTGCCCTCAATTGACCCAATTTTCTAATGCAAATAGGAAAGTGAACCCAGGGGAATGGTATATAGAAAAACTTTTTTTTTTCTTTACCTGTAAGAGACACAAACTTTTTCAGTGTTCTCAACTGAAAACAAAACAAAACAAAACTGTTTTTGTAGGTTAAAAGAAGTAAACTGTTACTTAAACTTGAGATCAATCTAATTCGTAAGACCATAGAGCCAATGGAGCTTTAGAGGCTATTTACTCTAACTTTCTTATTTTACAGATGAAGAATTAAGGATGAGATAAATTGAGTGAGTTGCCCAAGGCCACACTGGTAATGAATAGAGCTAGAATTCAGTCCCAGAATCTTGAACTCCAAATCCAGCACTCTTTCCAGTATAATTTATTGATGTTTATCTATAATCAATACTTCTGTTACAGACCGATGTCCTTTCAAACCATCCTAACAGAACAGGAATAAAATCACTTCATCTCTGAAAGATGTTTCTCAGAGTTGATATTAACAAGAAGTCAGTCAAGGATCACAATAGTTGTTAAAAAAAAACAACCAACTAACCAACCCAAAAATATAACTGGACAACATTTTATTGGAGAAACATTTTATTGGAATATAAGCACCTTAGAAGGCAAATAGATGGTTACAAAGTGTTTTGAATTTAATTAACTTTTCTCAGAAACTAGATGAAACAATCTACAGGGAGTAGGTTCATAAGGATCATATTTCGTTTTCTTAAAACTGCTACAAAGAATCAGCACATAATTCGGAAGGTTTGTCTCAATCCTGTAGCAACAAGGTGCAAAAACAAGAGTTTCCCCAAGTCTTACAATCACAACACTACAATCAATGACTGATTTCATAACATCTTCCCTTTCTTTGAAAAATTTTGCTCCCTGGCATATGGTCTATTTAAATATTGAAAGCAAATTTAAAAATGCTTATTTTCTAAAGAAACATTTCCCACTACCACCAAAGAATTTTGTTATGCTTCTTGAAATAATTGTCAGCTCCTTCGAGAAGTGTGGGACCCAGATATTCACAAAAAAGTCCACGCCAAAGAATCCTGAAGCTTTTGGCACAATTTCAGGAAGAGCTTGCTAAATCCGAGTCTCCAAAAATCTTTCTCTGAAAAGGTAATTTGCTACCTGTATTCATAGCAAAGCGCACATATCTTTAGAAGTAGCAAGTGGACAAAGTGCAAATCACAAAACACAATAATTCCTCTCTGGAGGAAATGTTCCCCACTCCCAAAGTCAGCAACCAGTTGATAGTCACATAGTTATCATCAAAAATTAATGCATAAAAGTGACTGTGATGGCAAGAAATCATTGATGCAAATGTCTGTAGATTGGGCTAGACTAATAATCAGAGAACCTAAGGATAATATTCCTAGACCTTCAACAGTGCTAAGTTCTATTTTAGGTTCATCATAAGCTTGATATTAAAAATCACAAAAGAAGTAAATGAAAGCCCCCATTAAAGGCATAAGAGGCTGTGCAATATGATAGAGGACCAACCCTGGAGTGAGGAAAATCCGAGTTCAAGACTTGCCTCTGATAAATACAAACTGTGACCCTGGGCAAAGTGCTTAACCTCCCAGTGCTGCAAATAACTCTCAAAACTACACATTGCCAATATGCATAAATGGAGAGACTTCTCAACAGTAATGAAATCATATCTCCAAATTTGAAAAAAATTAAAGCATTTATTTCTTTGTTGTTGTTGTTCAGTTATATCTGACTCTTCTTGACCCCATTTAGGTTGTTTGGGTTTTGCAAAAAAATAATAAAGGGGCTTGACATTTCCTTCACCAGCTTACTTTACAGATAGAGAAACTGAGGCAAACAACATTAAGTGACTTGCCCACGATTGCACAACTAGAAAATGTCCAAGGCCAGATTTGAAGTCAAGAAGATGAGTTTTCCTAACTCCAGGCCTGGCACTCTATCCACTAGAGTACCCCACTTATGTTTTATTCAACTCCGAATTGGAACAATTGTCTTAAACCTTTTGGTCAAGGTAGCAAAATCTAGTGGAAGAAAGCACTTGATTATAGAGAGTACATATTGGCTTGAGCTCTAGTCCTAACATTATATAATTGTATGACCTTGGCTGAGTCACCTGATTTCTCAGGGCCTTGGTTTCCTTCGTCAGTAATATGAAATTGGTCTAAATAATCTACCTGTAAGGTCCTTTTGCCAACTCCAACATCCTATTGCTCTTCTAGTGGGTTACAAAATATTTTTTTAAAAATACTATCATACATTTTGATTTTGATAATATCTATATAATTAATTGGCATGAAACCTGACTTCTTTCTTTATTTTCTGAAATAGCCCCAAAGTCTCCATAGAAAAATGTCAGTCTATCAAGAATTTTTAAAAATTCACAATTTCTTCCTTTCCAGAATAAATCTACCTTGAACTTTGCCTTTGGTTGCTTCTTGTTGTTGCCATTGTTGTTTGTTTGGTTTTAGTTAGACAACCCAGTTCAGATTTGTCCTACAGACTACAAATAAGGAGGACCAACTGTTTTTTCATCTGAGATTCACAAATGCAAAGTGAACTTGATTGGCAGATCTGAATATTTTCCCAATATAAAGTTGCAAGAAAAATGTTGTATTCTCCTTTTCACTCTCCACCCCAACACCTGAGGAAAATGTAAGCTCCCTGAGAGGAGGGATTGTTCAGTTTGTTGTGTTTCTATCTGCAGAGCGTGACATAGTGCCTGGCACACAGTAGATAGCCTAATAAAAATGTTTGTTGAATGTGAAACCAAAAACCAAAGTTACAAATACAAAAGTGGCAGGTGATTGCAAGAAATTCCCAATTCCAATGGGTTAATGGGTCTGAGGAGAAGTTTAATTGGCTACAACCTTTCTTTCTTGAGACTTTTCCGTTTCCCCTCATTAGGATCCCTACGTTTATAACATAATTCACATGTATGGGCCTCAAATTGCTGCAATGACTGTGTTAATGAGCTTGCTGTTTTGTTCAGCCTGGCTGTGGATGATTGATGAACTCCTAGGAGACAGAGAAGCTGGAATATTAATGAATAGTGAAAACTGACATTACTGTAAACATTTGCATTAGTCTTTTTAAGGGGGAAGAGAGAGAGAGAGGATTATGAAACCTGATCACAGTTTCCTAGCTACAAATGCCCCATCTCTCTCTCTCCCTCCCTCCCATGTCTTTTTCTTCCTTCCTCTTTCCTTCCTTCCCCTCTCCACTCCATTTCCACCTTTTCTTAGCCCTTTCTCTACTCCATCTCTCCCCCTCTCTCTGTCCCTCCTAAATCAGGTTACTCCATTATTTTTGAAATTCTTTTGAAAACTGAAGCAATCATTTCCACAGAACAGTTTGCCTTGCCAGGGAGGGCTGCTGCTTGGATATGGTAACTAAGGCTTTCTTTTTGGTTTCACTTTTTAGTTTAAAGGATCTTCTTGTAATATTTTTCTTTTTTTTTCTTTTCATCCACAATAACATTGCTTATTAATAGGAGCTTGCAGTTTATTAATAAGAGATTGTCCAATCACATGTAACCCCTGTGCAGAAAGGCTTATAATATTTTTCTCATAGAAACCTGCATGAAAACCCTAAACAAATCTCCTAATAATTCTTAACTAATTGTTTTTAGAGAGAAACTCTCCCACCAATATACCTTGGCTGATTTTTGGACTGGTGCTCTGTATAGCTCTCCTGGTTATTTTTACAAGGAGATTTTGCCTTTCATGCCTGGAACATTTTCATGTATCCACTGGCACTTGTCATCCTACCAGCATTGTTAAGCTATTGGGGTTCTGAATCTTTGGGTACCTATATTTGTGCAAGGGGATTATTCTCTTTCTCCTGCTTCAGAGAAATGAAGCTCTGCCCAGCAGATTCCATTTTGGTGGGGTCAGCATCCAAAATGCAATCTTCTGTAGTTAAAAGCTTACTCTTAAGAAAAAAGGCAGATGTGCTTTCCATTTCAGCTCCTTTTGGGATGTCTTGGAGCTGGGCTCTTTCTGATTCTTGCAACGTGGAAGTGCCCCCTCTATACATACTTGTCATTGGCAGTTGATCACTTTGGGGAACTTTACAATTATCTGCTTCAGTATACCAGACACTGGTAGCAGCTTCTGACTCTGTTTCCCCTTCTCTGTGTTCCCCTGAGAAGTTAACACAATCTGGCTGAGGCCCACAGCTGCTCCCCTCTGGGAACTGCATTGAATTTGTACCACTGGTCTCGAGACTGGAAGGAAAAGATACCTTGGCACTGAGCTCACCAAAAGTGTGGTCTTCCAAATGGAATATGGATGTTGGTTTTGACTCTTTATTAATTTGGGTTTCTTCATTCTTTTCTCCATTCTCACTTCCTTTCCCCTGGTGGTTCACATCATCCCCCATAGCATCTCCTCTTTCTGTCTGGGTAGGATCTGTTGGCACCTCGATAGTCACTGCCAACAAATTTCTAATCTCATTCAAGGAGTCTGGAGCAAGAATTTTCTCTCCAGACTGGTTTGCTTTCTCAGGAATTCCTCCAAACTCCATCCCAAGTGTGTTTGTGCTTAGAAGATCTGCCTTTTCCTCTTGGGCTGCTAGAATCAAAGGGGATGAATCAGCCTGGTCATACATCCTAGCAATAATCACTTTCTCACTGGCATTTAGAGAAGGGCTAGACAGCAAGAAAGGCATGTTTTCCTCTCTGGCAGAAGGATACGCACACTCGGGATGGGCCTCTGGGCTCTTCTTCTCCTCTGACGTGAGGAACACTTCATTACTTGATATTTCATGGTCTGAAATTGCTTCCAAGCCTTTCAATGATTTCTTGGCAGGACTTGCCTGGTTAGACCCAGAGGGGGTTTTTAGATCAGTTAAGCTGGACACACTTTCACAAGGTAAAGACATATTGTCCTCAAAAAGATTGTGTTTCTTGAGAACAGCAGCCTCCTTTATCACTGTGTAGGACCAGAAAGTAAAATGAAAAGTTTACATCCCACTCTGAGCAGGCTGGACATCATGTTTCCAGCCAGAACCCCAGGTACCCTCCCACCCGAATCCCACACACCTGTCTAGGTTCAACTCAAGTCCCATCTCCTGCATGAAACCTTCCATTGATCACAATAGCCAGAAATGTTTTTTCATTCCTCAGAACCCTTCAGTCCTTTAATTTGGGCACAACTCATCTGGTCCTTCAGCGTCACTGGGGTAGAGTGGAGATTTAGAAAGATCCTTGGAGATAATCTTGTCTAGTCCTCTTATTGTATAGAATAATTTACTTCCTTCAAGTCCCAATTAAAACCTCACCTTCTACAGGAACCCTTTCCTCATATCCCTTGATGCTAGTGCCTTCCCTTTATTAATGACCTCTGATTTAGTCTCCCTATATCTCATTTGTACATAACTGTTTGAAAGTGTTCTTCTCCTGCCCCATTACATTGTGAATTCCTTTGACTGCAGAAGCTGTCTTTTGCCATTCTTTGTACGCCAACTGCTCGGCACACTGTGCTTTGTATCCCCTCAGCATTGTGCTTAGCACATTTGCTATTGTTCAGTCATTTCATTCATGTCTGACTCTTCATGACCCCACTTGGGATTTGTTTTTTTACCCTTACCAAGGCAGAAGAGTGGTAAGGGCTAGGCAATGGGGCAAATTAAATAACTTACCCAGGGTCACACAGCTAGAAACTATCTGATGCCAAATTTGAACCCAGGACCTCCTGGCTCTGGCCTGGCTCTCAATCCACTGAGCCATCCAGCTACCCCTCCACTTGGGATTTTCTTGGTGTGGGTTTTAAAAAAATACTGTGGCCAAGGACTTCATTTCCCAGCATTCTTTACTCTTTCTGGGGGTCCCTTGTCTTGTGTCCCTGTGTTGCACCCTGGCATGGGTTTATTTATAAATTTTGCTGAAACCCACTCTTTTGGGCTTTTGCTTTAGCTTGAACATGGCAGGTGTGAGTCTCTGACTCTTTGCTCTGCTTGCTCAGCTGAAGTAACCCCTTTCTCTCTTTGTTGTTATTAAATCTTAGAAATTTTAAAAAATTTTTTTATTTGAGCATTTCCAAACATTATTCACTGGAGACAAAGAATATTTTCTTAAATCCTAGAAATTTAAATGCTTGAGGTAATAATTCATTTTTAGTCTTACATTGGCAAAGATACTGGAGATGTTTGTCATATTCTTCTCCAGACCTGGCACACAGCAGACAGCACAGCAAAGATATGCTTATTGATTGACTAACTTTTATACAATGTTATGATTTGATTGTTGATGTCTCATTCCCCCAACTAGGTGAATAAACTCCCTGTTCCAGAGACTGGCTTTGTACCTCTTTTCTCTTCTCCCCAAAGTGCCTAGCACAAGGGTGATCACATAGTACATTTTCAGTAAATACTAGCGGCATCCATACTGGAGTCGGAGAGTTCTGCTTAGACTCTCTCATTTTCTTTTCCCTTACATGGCCTGAGTACGCAGAGAATGAGAGCCTCTCAACTCTCCAGAGTTCTCAGTTATGAATAGACCAACCTCTTAGTCCCAGCAATCCTGAGTAGTTCTACTGGGGCACAAGGCATTTGGCAAATAGATCCCTTCTGTAAAGGGGTAATGAGATGCCCAAGGGCCATTTTCAGAGTGAGTAAGAATGTTTCAACCACAAGTTTTCTAGGTAGCCCACACATTAAATTTCTGTTTTTCTCTATCCTCATTCCTAGCCTCAGGATGATCTAGTTCTTGCTAGGCCCTGAGTACTAAAGAGTAATGATGAATTTTAGGGCACTGGGTCACTGCCTTTTATCTTTTGCTCCTGGTCTAAGTCACTGGTCCTGCAGTATGGTGGAAAGAGCACTGGATTTGGAGTCAGAGGGCTTGAGTTCAAATTGCATTTCTGTCACTCACCACCTGTGTTATAGCAATCCATTTAACTCTGTGGGTCTCAGTATCCTCATCTGTAAAATGAGGAGGTTGGACTAGATGGCTGCTATGAAGGCAGCTTACTGTGTGAATAAAATATTGGACTTGGATATAGGGAGACCTGAGTTTGAGCCTTACTTCAGGCACTTATTAGCTGGGTAATTCTGGGTAGGTCACAATTTCTCTCAGATTTGGGTTCCTCATCTATAGAAATAGAGCTGATAATAGCACCTAGCTCCTATAGTCATGAGGATCAAGTGAAACAAAAATATCTAATGAAGGTGCTATATTAATGTTAGTTATCTATCTAAAGTCCTTTCCAGGGCAATACCTATGGTGCTATAAAAATGGTAGCTGGCCCAAATATGGAACTTTAGGCTTCACAAAGAACTTTATGTCCATTAAAGCATTTGATCTTCTGAGACGGGTATATTGACTAAAGATATCCATACTCTTTGGCTGGGTGAAACAAGGTTGGAGGATGTGTTTAAGTTCTGCAGATGAGTGTGAGCAGCTCTTCCCACTGAAAAGGCTGTATTTCAGTTAGAGAGAAGGCCCTTCCTCCCCTGACTAGACTGCACTGACAGTGAGGTTCATGCCTACTGGAGTAAGACATTTTTATCAAATGTGTGTGTGTGGGGGGGGGAGGTCAGGGCATTTGCCTTTGTTTGGCGTCACCCAAAGATTTTAAGTAAAATAGGGGTCAGGAAGAAAGTTACTCTATTAGCTCCCTCTCTCATGCTTGTCTATCTTCCTTCCTTCCTTCCTTCCTTCCTTCCTTTCTTCCTTCCTTCCTCCCTCCCTCCCTCTCTTCCTTCCTTCCATAAACCCTTACCTTCTTTCTGAGTATCAGTTCTAAGAAAGAAAAGCAAGAGCTAGGCAATTGAATTAAGGGACTTACCCAGGACACACAACTAGGAAGTCTGAGGTCAAATCTGAACCCAGATCATCTTGACTCTAGGAGTCCACTGTGCTACCTACCTACCTCTCTCATTTCTTTCTTCTCCTCTTTCCAGGAACCCCACATATTTTCCTTTTACCCTTCCGTATCTTAAATGCACTCCTGGAGTCCTGTTTCAATTTTTTCCCTTTCATATTGGAGTCCTCACCTCTAAGAACATAAAAAAAAAAAGTCTCCTTACCATTCACAGTTTCATCAAGGAGGATCTGATACAAAATCTCCTCATAGACATTTTCAACCTGGATCACATTGGTATGATCTGCAAAGATGAACTGCTCATATTTCTGAAGTTCCTGGATGGTTAAAGAGAAAGAAAGGTTGAAGAGAATGTCTCCACACGAGAGTTCCTTGAGGGCAAAGTTGGGATTTTTTTTTTCTGTTTTTGTAATCCTAGAGCCTACCACAACACCTTGCAGTCAGTCAACAAGCATTTTTAAAGCACTTACGCTATGCCAGGCATTGTTCATGGAAGTGAATTGAGGACAAGGTGACTTTGACCTACTGAATTGGGGGTCAGAAAATTGGAACGCAAATCCTAGACTCTACTACTATCTATGAGACCTGGGCTATTTACTTCATCATGCGGGACCCCTCGGTTTCCTCTTCTATTAAAAAGAGTAGAGTTAGACCAGATGACCTCCAAGATTCCTTCTCTTTCTAGAGCTATGATCCAATGAACAACTCACTGGCTCTAGTCTGGATTTATAGGATTTAGAATTGTTTGTAGATCATAGCTCTAAAAGTAGATCTTAGAGACCATCAAGTTTGATTCGAACCCCAGAGAAGTGAAAGCAATTACCTGAGATCACATATTAGTAGAAAGGAAGTTTAAAAAAAAAAAGGTGGAAAAAAAGGAAGGGAGGGCAGCTAGATGACAGTAGATAAAGCCACCAGGCCTAGAGTTGGGAAGACATGGGTTCAAATTTGGCCTCGGGCACTTCCTAGCTGAATTCCAATCCTGCCTCTGACCATGGGCATTTATAACATCTCTGATCCTCAGTTTCTTATCCATAAGTTGAGGAGGTTGGATTCCATGGTCTTTAAGGTCCCTTCTGGTTCTAAATCCCAGGTTTAGTTCCACTCAGTTCACAAGATACTTTTTTATTATCTGGGATCCTGGCAGGGAGGAGAAGAAGAAAAAAAGCAGACTCTCTTTGGATAGGGGAGATGGTTTATTCCTTTGTATAGAATACCAGAGGTAAGGAACTGGCTTTTGAAAGCAAGCCTTCAGATAACTTCATCCAACTACAGCTATGTCAAGGCATTGTTCTAGTTAGAGATGTGCTTGAAAAGCATGAGGAAGCAGCTTCTGGGGTATATATAGCTTAAAGTCTCTGTAGTACAGCGAGGATGTCTGTAAATCCCAGGGGAGTCTGGCTCTCTTCTATGGTAGGCAAGAATGATAGTGGGAGGTATAGAAGCTATTTCCGTGCAGCCTCAATTCTCAATGGGCACCTACAGAAACTGGTTCAGTACCCAACAATCATGCTCATCCCACTGCTGAGGAATGAGGAGTTAGAGCTCACCCACTGGGGAGGCCAAAGTGACGTGAGCCATCTCACTGCCTATCATGAAAGCACACATGCAAAGTAACAGAGAGTGACTATTTACAAATGGCTCATTGTGTACTTTTCACCTCCTCAACCAGACTCTGAGTACTTTCGATCAATAAGCAAACAGGTATTAAGTATCTACTGAGAGCTACGCACTAGGAGAGGTGCTGGGCATACAAATACAATGAAGGGGGAAATCTCTATTCACAAAGAGCTGAGAGGAGAAAAAAGACAATTTTCTGGCACTGAGGAGACATAGAGTTTCCTAGAGATGAGTGCTAAGACTACAGTTTGGAGGAGAAGCCAAATAAGCCAAGGAAAGAGGGAGATTTGGGGATGGCATCCAGGAACCTGGACATTTTCCTGCTGTTTTACTAAAACACACATTGTGAGGTAGATTCTGTCCCTCAGAAAATAGAGAGTCAATGCTTATTGATTACCTGCTACTTACTTAGCACTGTTTGGAACATGTACACCATGAACCTTGTTCTGTGGATGTCACCAAGCACGATATGCTAACCCTCATTTGCACAGCCATGTCAGGTTCCCAAAGGGTTCCAGCTACTTCTCCCCTCAGGGTTCTATAGGTAGCCTAGAAGGGTCAGGGATGGTCTAATCTTTTCTAATGGGATAGTTCATGAGTTTCTACTGGTCAGCAGCAGGCAGAGACTATGGCTCATCTCAAAAGATTGGCCAACAAAGGCCAGTCTTCTCCTCACTACATTCACCAGAAGGGAAAATAAATATTTTGTCTTGGAAAACTATTAATGTTTTAAGTATCAATTAAGACCCCATGAACTGGTGAGTTTTGGGAATAGGGGCATACTTGCATTTTTCCCCCATCAAGGTTACTCTAGAACAGTAGGTCTCAGAGAAAGAAATACAACAAGACAATAAAAGGCATATAACAGGATCGAGGTTCCAGCTATCTGTCTCAGGGCAAGAGCCTCACTAGTCAAAGCTGGCTCTTTTGTTTAAAAAGTGACAGCATCCTCAGTAAGAGCTTGAATTTCAGACAGCATGATTTTACTTCAAACTCTCAGAGGGAACTGAGGAGTAGCTCAGAGATCCTGGCCAGAGTCAAGGTCATTTTTATTAAACTCAGGTTCTTGGACGTCGAGCTCGAAGGGACCGAGGATGCTATCAAGTTCCCTTAGTGAGCTGTCTTCCCCCAGTAGAAAGTGATTTCTCTGAAGGCATGGAGCATCTTTCCTTTTTGCTTTTGTCTGTTTTCTTAGCACTTAGCACAGTGTCTGGCTCATAGTAAGTGCTTAATAAATGCTTGTTGACTTGACTTGTTCAACCCCCTCATTTTACAGATAAGAAAACTAAGGCTCAGAGAGGTAGAGATCACACAATCAGTTTCAGAGAAGGAATTCGAGCCCAGATCCTCTAATTCCAGTCACTGATCTTCCCATCTTCTCCACACACTGCCTATATAAGCTACAAGTTATAGGAAAGATATTAGAAACATGGGCTTGCTATGGTTTATCATATATGCGGCAGCACTCTCTCCCTGGCAATATTGCTAATGAGCTTTGGTAATCTCTATCTCTAGGGGGGTTTTTTTGGCCAGGTCTGACAGTGCCTTCTTCTGAAGGCATTCCTGAAAATCTCTTCCTCTTTGACTATCCTACGAGGCCAGTAGTAGGAGCAAGTGATCTCCTGACCCTCTGGTCTGGAGGTCATATGTCTTTCTCTTTCCTCTTTTGGGGAGCAGATGAAAAGGTTGGGGCAGAAGTATAGGAGGTGGGGAGCCCTGGGGATCAGTGTTATCCCCAAGCCTCTTCCCCTCTCATTCAGCATCTCTAGTGCCATATGTGCCTTCATCCCTTCTTCAACATACTTATTTTCTTTGTGTGCTATGCATAGCAAGTAAGCCCAATACAGCCCAAGAGAAGCATTGGTTTCTAAACTAATTCCAGCTGCTTTTTAGCATCTCGTGTGTGTGTGTGTGTGTGTGTGTGTGTGTGAGAGAGAGAGAGAGAGAGAGAGAGAGAGAGAGAGAGAGAGAGAATTAAAATGAATATTTTCTATGTGCTTTTCAAACTTTATCAAATACCCCCAGTTGTCTCAAGAAAATTCATGTTGGTTTATTGGCCAACATAAAAGATTTCAGAAGTATCTGAGTAGGAAGAAGAGTCCTGGATCTCTTTCTGGAGCAGAGGTCAACTTGAGCACAAAAATATCATGAAATTATCCAACACCTTGCTGGATACTTTCCAACCTTATTCTATATTATTTCTAGTTGTGCACTGTACAATTAGACCTCACTGGCTTCCATACAATTCCTCAAGCATGACACTTTATGTTCCATTTTCTTCCTTCTGCACTGGTTGGCAGGGATGCCTGGAAAGCATTCCTCCCTCACATGGGCTGTTTAGAAGCCCTCATTTCCTCAAAGCTCAGTTCAAGTACCACATTCTCCACAAAACCTTGCCTGATCTAGGGTCCTTAAATACCTTCAAGGTCTTCTACTGGAAGCCTTTCCCAACTCTCTTAATTCTAGCTATCCTCCTCTGGATTATTTAATTTTATATTGTAAATAACTCATTTGCATGAATTTGTTTGCTCATCTCCTCCTAGATTATGAACACCTTGAGGAAAGTGCTTGTCTTTTGTCTCTTTTTGTATCCCCAGCACTTAGCACAGTGCCTGGTACATAGTTGGTGCTTAATAAATGTATGTTCACATCTCAGCAGCAAGAATTAGAAAGAGAAATCCCATTCAAAATTACCTTAGACAAAATAAAATACTTAGGAATCTATCTCCCGAGACAAACACAGGAACTATATGAACACAATTATAAAACACTCTCCACACAACTAAAACTAGACTTGAGCAACTGGAAAAACATTAACTGCTCATGGGTAGGACGAGCCAATATAATAAAAATGAACATCCTACCTAAAATGATCTATCTATTTAGTTCTATACCCATTGAACTTCCAAAATTTTTTTTTGCTGAATTAGAAAAAAAAACATAACAAAGCTCATTTGGAAGGACAAAGGATCAAGGATATCTAGGGAAATAATGAAAAAAAAATACAAAGGAAGGGGGCCTTGCAGTCCCAGATCTCAAACTGTACTACAAAGCAGTGGTCATCAAAACAATTTTGGTATTGGCTAAGAGACAGAAAGGAGGATCAGTGGAAGAGACTTAGGGTAAATGACCTCAGCAAAACAGTCTATGACAAACTCAAAGACCCCAGCTTTTGGGACAAAAACCCACTATTTGACAAAAACTGCTGAGAAAACTAGAAGACAGTGTGGGAGAGACTAGGTCTGGATCAACATCTCACACCCTACACCAAGATAAACTCAGAATGGGTGAATGACCTGAATATAAAGAAGGAAACTATAAGTAAATTAGGTGAACACAGAATAGTATACATGTCAGACCTTTGGGAAGGGAAAGACTTTAAAGCCAAGCAAGACATAGAAAGAATCACAAAATGTAAAATAAATAATTTTGATTACATCAAATTAAAAAGTTTTTGTACAAACAAAACCAATGTAACCAAAATGAGAAGGGAAACAACAAATTGGGAAACAATCTTGATAACAAAAACCTCTGACAAAGGTTTAATTACTCAAATTTTATAAAGAGCTAAAGCAATTGTACAAAAAATCAAGCCATTCTCCAATTGATAAATGGGCAAGGGACATGAACAGGCAGTTTTCAGCCAAAGAAATCAAAACTATTAATAAGCACATGGAAAAGTGTTCTAAATCTCTGACAATCAGAGAGATGCAAATCAAAACAACTCTGAGGTATCACCCCACACCTAGCAGATTGGCTAACATGACAGCAAAGGAAAGTAATGAATGCTGGAGGGGATGTGGCAAAGTCGGGACATTAATTCATTGCTGGTGGAGTTGTGAATTGATCCAACCGTTCTGGAGGGCAATTTGGAACTATGCCAAAAGGGCACTAAAAGACTGTCTGCCCTTTGATCCAGCCATAGCACTGCTGGGTTTGTACCCCAAAGAGACAATAAGTAAAAAGACTTGTACAAGAATATTCATAGCTGCGCTCTTTGTGGTGGCCAAAAATTGGAAAATGAGGGGATGCCCATCAATTGGGGAATGGCTGAACAAATTGTGGTATATGTTGGGGATGGAATACTATTGTGCTCAAAGGAATAATAAAGTGGAGGAATTCCATGTGAACTGGAACGACCTCCAGGAAGTGATGCAGAGCAAAAGGAGTAGAACCAGGAAATCATTGTACACAGAGACTGATACACTGTGGTACAATAGAACATAATGGACTTCTCCATTAGTCTCAATGCAATGTCCCTGAACTACCTGCAGGGACCAAGGAGAAAAAAACACTACCCACAAGCAGAGGACAAATGGTGGGAGTAAAAACACTGAGGAAGGACAACAACTGGACTACAGGGGTGATGGGGATATGAACAAGGAGAGACTCTGAATGAACACCTTACTATGGAAACCAATAGCATGGAAATGGGCTGGGGTTGAGGAAGCATGTGATACCCAGAGGAATGGCACATCGCCAATGGGAGGGGTGGAGGGAGGGGGGGAGGGGGAAAAAGGTGATCTTTGTTTCTAATGAATAACATTGGAAAATGACCAAATAAAATAAACGCTTAAAAGTTAAAAAAAAAAGTTTGTTAACTGACTGATGAACCTTGCATATTCAAGGAAATTTCTTTGTATTCATTATGGACATACCTATTTAGCTACATGTTGGCTCCCCAGTAGGATATAAACATTGATAGCAAAGGAGTTTTTGCTTTTGTCTTTGTATGCCCTGGCACCTAGCACAGCACCCCACATGGAGCTGGAATTTAATTGACTCTAATTGATTGATGGATAAAATTCAAACATACTGAAGACACAACATTTCCTTGGATCTTATATTTGAATAAAAAGAAAACAAGGCCAGTGTGTACAACTTGTACTTTAAAAAAACAAACAAACAAAAAACAAACAACTCTTACTTTCTGTCTTGGAACTGGTATTAAGTATTGGTTCCAAGGCAGAAGAGTAGCAAAGGCTAGGTAACTGGAGGCAAGTGATTTGCCCAAAGTCACCTAGTTAAGAGTATTTGAAGTCAAACTTGAACCTAAGTCCTTCTGTCTTCACTCCTGGTGCTCTACCCACTGAGCTACCAAACTTCCCCTACAACTTGTTCTTAATATGTTCTTACTGGTTTCTGGGTGATGACCCCTTTTTTTTGTTCTTAAATATACACAGCCAACTTCCACTGAGGAATCAGGGACTGGACCTGAGATTTCCTTAGAATAGGAAGCTCCCAGGTGAGGAAATACCTTTTACCAATGTAGCTCAGCATCTGTTCTGTAATTTAGTTTTACAGAGTAGTCTGAAGGCTGTGAGAAGTTCAAGAATTTGTCCAGGGTTACCCAGCAAGTATATGTCAGAGGGGGGAAGGACTGGAGTCCAGGCTACCTTGCTCAAGTTCCATTTAATAAAAATAAGAACAATAGAGTATAAGAACAATAGAGGGATTGGAAAAAAAGTTAACAATCCAATGGACAATCCATTGTTTAGGCAATTTCAAGTGTGGTAACCTATGTCAAGAATCTCCTCTGAAATTACCTAGAACAAACTGCTTGTTATTTTTGTTTGGTCATTATTCATCACTCATGCCCAACTCTTTGTGACCCTTTCTAGGCTTTTGTCCAGATGGCAAAGGTATTGCGGTGGTTTGCCATTTCCTTCTCCAGCCCATTTTATAGATGAGGAAAATTGGGTTAAAGGACTTGTCCATGGTCACACAGTTAGTACATGTCTGAGGCTGAGTAGGTCCTCCTAACTCCAGGTCTTGTGCTCTATCTGCTGTGCTATCTCACTGCCCCTACATGGTATGGTCTTTTTTTGTTGTTGTTGTTCATTTATTTTTAAGTATTTTTCCATGGTTACATGATTCATGTTCTTTTCCTCACTCCCCTCCCAGAGCCAGCAATTCCACTAGTTATACTATACGGAATGATCTTGATACCATTCACTATCCTGTTCTCCCTTCTCCAGAAGGAGCTAATTAATGTTCTTAAAATGCAGTGCCCAGAACAGAATATAATATTCTAGATAGAGACCAACCAGGGCCCTCCACCAAACTTGCTTCATTTCTTAACATAAAAATTAAAAAAAAAAAAAAGGTGGGGGAGGGAGCAACCAGATAGCATAGCAAATAGAGTGCCAGGCTTGGAATCAGGAAGACCTGAGTTCAAATGTGGCTTTAGACACTTCCTAGCTGTGTGACCTTGGGCAAGCTATTTAATCCCAATTGCTTAGCCCTTGCTGCTCTTCTGCCTTAGAAATGATACTAAGACAGAAGGCAAGGGTTTCTTTGTTTGTTTGTTAGTTTGTTTTTGTTTTTTTAAAGATAGCAGAAATTATAAGGTTTATTGTATGATGCAATAAATTTAATTATTTTATATCAAGTAATTCTCACACCATTAATATGTGCCAGATATTGTGCTAGGATTTGGGAATAAAATGAAAAAAAACAAACATATATTCTTTGCCCTCAAGGAGCTTACATTCTATATTCAATTATGTTCAATTACTGAAATATTTCTTAACTACATACTAATGATGTTGACCAAAAGGTTAAATTTCAGTAATGAAATCATACAAACAACAGCTCTACATCTTAAATGCCTGGATAACCTATTTATGGTACCTTCCACTACAGAACATGATCATCTCAGGAGAACAAGACACTTCACAAGGGCAACATTCAATTCAGGTATCTTTTAAAATAACTCTCCTCGTGCAAAAATAATTCACAACACAATTAGTAACATGGCTAACTTGAATTGTACAAGCTTCAATTCTAAAGCAGAAACTTATGATCCTAGATTTGTAATTACAATGTACTTTAGCAAGCATATTCTGATTCAGAACAAAAAGTTAATTTGAAGCCAAGATAATGGTCCTATTTCTCAATTCATAGCACTCAGATTATCTATGTACATTTTCTTCTCAGAAGAAACAATCCCTTCTAAGCCATTCAATATTTGTTGACCAGAGCACTATGAAAAGGCATTTACTCTGAACCCTAATGACCTCCTAGATTCAGGAGAGGCAAGCTTGGAAATGACATCACAGCTGAGAAGATGCTGAGCAAGAGTCTATTTTTTCCCTACACATGACATCAAATGAATTTGCCCTTCCATCTCCCAACAGTCTTCCATTTTCTAGATTCGATCTATTTTTAAGACCCCGAATCACTTTCCCTTCTGTCCATATTTCAAATATATTTTAGTAATTCAATTGTATTTTTGGTTCTTATGTACCCAACTCTTACTTTGCCTATAGCCTTTTTTTACATTTTTTTCCCACTACTCCTAACACAGACATGCTTTTTAAAAAGCAGTTACATTTCCTTTAAAGTTTTGCAGATATTATATAAGAAGCACTGTATTAACACTATGTTCCTGTCTTTAAGAGCTTATAATTTTTACCCACAAGCACTTAAAAGTTAAGTCTGTAAAAGCTTGCCTTAGATATAGCACCTAGAACCATTCACAAACATCATTCAGAAATTCTCGCAAGGGGTTTTAAAAGAAAAAAAATCATTGCCCATCCTGGGCCATAGTTTCTTCACTTGTAAGATGAAAGAGGTTGGACTCAATGAGGTCTGAAATCCCTTTTAGCTCCAAATCTATATGAAATCTGATCCACGATCAGCCGAGAAAATCCAAAGACAGGCTAATTTCAAATGACAAGAAAAACCATTTCTTATTTTTTGATGGAGGTAATGAATGAGTAGGGGAAGGCAGAGAGAGATTCCATCCAACCTTTCCGGGAGGGCCTATGATGCCACCGTTAGGTCTTGTACTGTCCTCCATCCTCAGCTTTCCAAGGGTTTCCAGCATGAAGAGTTCAAGATCAAAGCTAATTATATTCTAAGTGATTCACTCGATAACCTGATGATTAATCCTCCTCAGGCAGAGGGCTTTGCCACAGTTTGCTACCAAAGAAGCAACTAACTCAGGGATATCCCATTTAGCGTACAAGCCATTGATTTGCAACAGGTGACTCTCTCCCCTTCCTTAATGTGAATCTTTTTTCTGACCTGGAAATGCCCTTTCTAAAGTTATCAATGATTGCCCAAGTTTCCAATCAGGGCATCTAGATGGCCAAATGAATGCAGTGCCAGACCTGGAGTCAGGAAAACTCATCTTCCTGAGTTCAAATCTGGTCTCAGACACTTATTAGCTGTGTGACACTGGGCAAGTCACTTAACCCTATTTGCCTCAGTTTCCTCATCTCTAAAAATGAGTTGTTGAAGGAAATAGCAAATCACTCCAGTGTTTCTGTGAAGAAAACCCCAAATTGGGGTTAAGCATGATGGGGTTAAGCATACACGATAAAAATAGCCAAACAAAAATGTCCCCTTCTCAATTCTCATCCTTTTTAGCTCAGCAAGTTTTGATAATTGACTACTTTTTCCCCCTTGGGTACTCTTTCTTCTCTAGGTCTTATGATACTCTGACACTCGGGATTCTCTTCTTTTCCAGTTGTTCTTTCTCAATCTCCTTTGTTAAAACTTACATCCATAGCATGCTCATTAACTAGTGGTGTTCCCCATCCCTTCTAACCCCAGGCTCTTTCCAGGATCCTCTTCTCTTCCCCCTTTATACTTTCTAACTTTATCAAGTCTATTCAGAGGATTTCCAGTTCTGCAGAGAAATAGTGCCATTCTCATCAAATGCTGAGAACTGATGTCCCATAGGCATCTCAAACTCAATATGTCAAAACAGAACTCATTATCATCCTCTCCAAATTCTCCCCCTTCTCAAATTTTCTCGTCCATTCTATTTCCAGGCACCAGTAACTCTGGTACCATCTTTGACTTTTCACTGTCACTCATCCTACATATTTAATCTGTTGTCCAATCTTGTCTCTACTTTCATCTCTCCTCTCTGCCTTCTTTTCTCGACTCACACCTTAGTACAGTCTCTCTTCACCTTGTGCCTAGATTATTACAACAGCCTTCAAAATAGCCTCTAGTCTTTCCCCACTCCTACCCATTGTGCACTCAGCTTGGCTGCCAAAGCAATTGTTCTAAACCACAGGTGAGAAGTTATTTCCCAAGTGGAAAAACTCTAATGGCTCCCTATTATTTCTAGACAAAATAGAAACTTCTCTGTTTAGCATATAAAGCCTTTCACAGCTTGGCCTCTTCTCACCTTTCCAGTCTTCCCACTTCTTGCATTCTTCCATTCAGTCACCATTCAAACAACATTGGACTACTTGCCATTCCACCTATATGACATTGTTCTTGAATTTAAGAATTTGCTTTACATTGTCTGTCCCTCATGTGTGGAACTCTCGTACCCTTTGTGTCTGTTTCCTTTTATTTTTTTTTTAACCTTTATTTTCTGTCTCAAAATCAATACTAAGTATTGGTTCCAAGGCAGAAGAATGGTAAAGGCTGGGTTAAGTGACTTGCCCAGGGTCACACAGCTAGGAATTATCTGAGGCCACATTTGAACCCAGGACCTCCCATCTCCAGTCCTGGCACCTCTGCTTCTTAGCCTTGCTGACTTTTCTTCAAGATTCATTTTAAATCTCACATTTATCAAGAAGTTATTTCTAGTCTCTATCACTAGTCATACCTTCCTTTTGAGATTACCTTATATCTACTCTGTATGGATCTATATGCATATTTTGTCTTAGAGGTGATGATAAGTAAGAGTGCTAAGGCAATGGGGGTTATGTGACTCACCCAGGGTCACGCAATTAGGAAGTGTCTGAGGCCAGATTTGAACCCAGGGCCTCCTGACTATAGGCCTTGAGATCTCTCCACTGTGCTACCTAGCTGCCCCTTCGTTAAGTCGTTGTACCTAGGTCCTTATCTATATGGAATGAATTGATAATAGCCAGCATTTATAGAGAGTCTGCTATATGCCAGGCACTGTGCTAAAATGCTTTACAAATATATCTCATTTGATCCTACCAATAACCTTGGAAGGTAGGTTCTATTATTACCACCTCCATTTTATAGTTGTAGAAACTGAGGCACACAGAGGGTAAGTGACTTTCTCAAAGTCTGAGGCTAGATTTGAACTCAGGTCTTCCAGACTCCAAGTCTAGCACCCTAGCCACTATATGACCAAGCTATCTCTAAACTTCAGCTTAACAAATAATGGCTGAAGGGCAGTTACATGGCTCAGTGGTCAGAGAGCCAGGCTTAGAGACAGGAGGTCCTGGGTTCAAATCTGACCTCACACACTTCCTAGCAGTTTGATCCTGAGCAAGTCACTTAACCCTAATTGCCTGTCCCTTACTGCAATTCTGCTTGGTATTGGTACTTAGTATTGGTTCTAAGACAGAAGGTAAGGGTTTAAAAAAGATAGTGGTAGCCTCAGATACTTCCTAGCTGTGTGACCCTGGGCAAGTCACTTAACCCTCATTGCCTAGCTCTTGTTGCTCTTCTATCTTAGAATTCATATGAAGGCAGACAGTAAGAAAGTTTTTGGTTTTGGGTTGTTTTTTTTAATAGTGGTTAAATTGATGTAGGCTGTCCCCCAAGCCTGGAATATACTTCCTCCTCACCTTGCTTCTTAGAAATCCTAGCTTCCTTTCATGCACTGTTTATGTCCCACCTCCTACAGAAAGCCTTTCCTCATTTCCCCAGTTATAAGCACTCTCTCCCTCCTCCTCAAATCGTCTTGCATATGCTTCTCTGTTTATATGCTGTATCCGTTCTCCTCCCTTCTCCTCCTCCACCTGGGTAAAACAAGTTTTAGGAGGTCAAGGTCCATTAAAAACAACAATAAACCAGTAGTAAGTATTGGTTCCAAGGCATGAGTGGTAAGGGCTAGGCAACTGGAGTTAAGTGACTTGCCCAGGGTCACACAGCTAGGAAGAGTCTGCGGCCCCATTTGAACCCAGGAACTCTGATCTCCAGCGAGTGAGCTGCCCTAAGGTCTAGTTTTTAGTTTTGTTTTGTCTCCATCTCCCCAGTGCCTTGCACACAGCAGATGCTTAATTAGTGGTTGCCGAGTCCATGGACGTCGAATGGGACACAAACCTGGGCTCTTGCAGGGTCATAGATTCAGGCTCTTACCGGTTTGCATGTTGATGCCAGTGCCTTGCGCATGGTGGGCAGTGTGATCTGAACCAGTGCCTCCTGAAATAGCATCTTCCGGATGGTGCTGCTATCATAATCATATTGCTGTCAATACAAAGACAGAAGCATATGCTAAATAATAACACCACAATCTGGTGAAACTTGCCTTTAAAAAGAAGAACCCCTCCCTTCGCCCCCCACAACAACCCACATCCGCTGACTTTCTTATTTGGGGCATGGAATTGACTTTCTAAGTGTTTCGGAAGCTTTGTCCAGGTACTCTTTCCATTGATGTTGGTTCATAATATTTAGGGCGTTTATAATAATATTGCAGAAGCTAGGGAAAGGATCCCTGCAGATTGCAAAATTTAGCAGCTACTAATCAATACCTAGAAAGATAAAATCAGACAGCTAGAACTGCACACCAGAAGGCCAGTTTCTTTTCTAAACTAGAAGGATAAATCCCAGGACTACAAATATAAACACCAAAATATGATTGAGAATTCTATAAACCAACCATACTGGAACTGTTGTCTACAGTGATCTTGACGTCATATTGTTCTATTAAGATTCAAGAACATTTTCAATAGTTGTTGACATATCAGATCCTCAATCTCCAACCTTTAGGTGGCATGGTGGCTAGAGTGCTGGACCTGCAGTCAGGAAGGCTCAGTTTCCTGAATTTAAATCTGGCCTGACACTTACTGGCTATGTGACCTTGGGCAAGTCAATTATCCCTGTTTGCCTCAGTTCCTCATCTGTAAAGTGAGCTTGAAAACCCCAACTGGGGTCACAAAGAATTGGAAACAACTGAAAAATGACCGTGCAATAACAAAATGGAATAATAGCTATTCCATAGCACTTTTGAGGGATGCAAAGTGCTTTATAAATATTATCTTATTCTCACACCAACTGAGAGAAGTCGGTGCTTTTTTTCATCCCCATTTTACAGATGAGGAAACTGAGGCAAGCCCAATGTTAAATGACTTATTCAGGGTCACACAGCTGGTAAGTGTCTGAAGTCACATTTGAACTCGTCATTCCAGGTCTAGCACTCTATCCATCTAATTATCTCTGGAAGAAAAACTTTCAGAAAATAGAGACTTAGCAAAAAATTTTAAGCTACTTGAGACGGAAGGAAATACCTATCATCTCTGTTGTGTCTGATATCAGAATTGTCCTAAAAATGCTTTTAATTTAATGCAATGCTTTTAAGTTTACGGAAGGTGAGCTTTTATCTCAATACTCTTACTCAGTTACAAGAAGCAGACATTTTATATATATTATATATATTACATATATATATATATTTTATATACCTGTGAAGACTTCACAAGTGAAGCATATGCTAAATAATAACTACAATCTGGTGAAACTTTCCTTTAAAAAAAAACACCACCACCACCACCACCACCACAACAACAATAACCCACATCAGCAAGGTAGTTCAGTGGATTGAGAGCCAGATCTAGAGACAGGAGTTCTTGGATTCAAATCTGGATTTGGCCACTTCCTAGCTGTGTGATCTCGAGCAAGTCATTTAATTAACCCTCTACTGTCTAGCCCTTACCACTCTTCTGCCTTGAAACCAATAAATAGTATTGATTCTAAGATGGAAGTTAAGGTTTGTGTTTTGTTTTTTATTAAGAGTTCACAAAATGTTAACTATAAAAGAAGCAGATTAGCATCTTGTCCTTGGACTCTAGAGGAACTCCATCAAAAAAGATAAAGGACTCTAACAGCAAAACTAACATTAACAACGATGATGATGACGACAAAAGCAATAAGAGCTGTCATTTGTGTAGCTCTACCTAGGGACAAAATACATTCATTGCCTCATTTGATTCTCAACATATATCTGAGGTAAGAAATATAAATATTATTATTCCAATTTTGTGGATAGGTAAACAGAGGCTTGATAAACTATGGGAATTGCCCATCTGGGGTCACCCAACTGGTAAATCAAGAACTTCTGCCAGTTGCTGCCAACTAACAGAAAGCCTGACAAAATGGAGCTGATTTCCTCATAGCCCAAGTGGATTTAGGGCCAGGACTGGGTTTTTACATTCACATCTAATAACTTCCTGACTCAAACTCAAATCCAATTCAGAGAATCATCTGCATTCATTATACTAGAGAGAGAGGGTCATGGAAGAACCTCTTGTTTCTCTTCTTGGTGGGGGAATGGACGAAACCTCTGTTCTAATATTGTTGTCACCTGCTCAGTAAAGTATGAGCTGGTCTTGCCCCAAGCGCCATGTTGGTCTAGTGACACCATATTAAAGGTGACTGATTCTTTGCTTGTGATACAGATGAGCTCTGATTAAATCACTGTCTAAAGGGATATGACTCATACCTGATCTCCTGGCACCTCTATTTCCCAGAGGTAGGAGAGAGAGTGCTGGTTTGGTTGCTAGGAGATCTGGATTCTAGACAAGAATTCTAAGTAGATGTAAAACCATGGTCAATTTTCTTAACTTTTCTCAGCCTCAGTTTTCTCATCTTAAATTAAAGGGTCAGAGTGGATGATCTTCAGAGTTCCTTACCATTCTTGCTTTAGAATTCCAAAGTTTGTTCTGCATCTTTCAGCCCTACAATGGTTTCCATACTTTTTTTTAATTAAAAAAAATTTAGGCAAATGGAGTTAAGTGACTTGCCCAGGGTCACACAAGTAGGAAATATCAGAGACCAGATCTGAATCCAGGTCCTCCTGACTCTAAGTCTGATACTTTATCCACTAAGATACCTCGCTGCCCTATTTCTATACTTAAATTTTTTTTTAATTCTTACCTTCTGTCTTAGGATTGATACTAAATATTGGTTCCAAGGCAGAAGAGTGGGAAGGGCTAGGCAGCTGGGGTAAGTGACTTGCCCAGGGTCACACAGGAAATGTCTGAGACCAGATTTGAATGCAGGGCTTCCTATTACCAGGCCTAGCACTCTGACCTTTGAGCCACCCAGATTCCCCTATAATTCTTTTAATTAAAAAAAAAAGTAAAATTACTTTTAATGCCAATGTTTTGGTCTTGCCAACGTGACTTTAAAGGTATAGCTTAAATGTCAGTGAGCTGTTCTGCATTCATGTCTGCTCTGGTCAATTGCCTAGATAGATACAATTTAGAACCTCTTTTACAAGTTGCTAAATTAAGTTTCTTTACTTGAAGATGCATAAAACATACTAAAAGTAAATGATTTCATCTCTCATGCTCTCCAAGCCTTCACTTCATGAGGATGCTGCCAAAGGAGCTGTAGTTCCCCAAGCATCCACCAGATGGCAGGATAAACACAAAAGCCCCAAACAGGGGGAGAAATCCTGACCAAACTATGTGCTTTTAACCAGGAAAACTGTTTCAGAGAAAGAGCAGGAGGGAGAGGCAAAGGGGTGGAGAGTGAAGACAACTTTCAAAAGGGCAAGAAGAAGAGAATGGGAAAGAGCCAGAAAGGGAGAAGGGACACATCGCTGTCCTCAAATATATGACATGGAAAAGGAATTGGACTTGTTCTTCTTGACCAGGGGAGGCTAAATTAGGAACATTTGATGCATGGAATTTGCCAAATGGCAGGTTTTTGACTCACTGTTTGAAAAAACTTAATTATTTTAAATTAAATTTATTAAAAATAAATTTAAATTTAATTTAAATGATTTTTAAATTACAATAATTTTTAATTAGCTTAATTAATTAAAAACCATTAGAGTTCCCCCACGGTATGTAATGGGCTGTTCCAGGCTATGTCTGGAATTAAAGAATGGATAATGGATTATTTATTAGGTATGTATGGAGTCGAAATGATTCTTGCTCAGTTATGAGCTAGATGGTCTCTGGGATCCCAGCCAACTATTAAGATTCTATGATTCTGTGAAAGAAAGAAAAGTAAAAGGAAGCAGATAAAAAGAAGGGAAAGCATTTTTCATTTAGCATAAGAAACTTATGAGCCCAGATTTTGTTTTATCTAGTACTTTTGTTAAAACAGGGGATGTCTTACCTTTAAGACTCGTTTCTTGACTTTTTCAATGGTTGTTGAGATTTTTGACATGTCTCCTTGTTGATGGGGAGATAGAAGCTGCTCAAAAGTGTAGACTGCATTTTCCATGAGCTAGAAATCAAAGCCAATATATGTACAGAGCCAGAGAGGTTTCTTCTAGGTTCTACAACATTCATTTAATCTCTCCCTTCTCCCCTAGCTTTCCTTTACTGTCTAAATCAGGGCAGTCTCTAAAGCAAGAACAATCTCATCTTCTAGGTCCATGTTGTCAGACCTATGGAAAGCATGCTACAGCATGCCAGAGGGGGCTGATCCCTTAACCTTCTCCACATGTGCCTCAGAACATTTCTCTCATCACCTGCCCCTCTGTCCAGCAGCCCAGTGGTAGTGCTTCCTCCCTCTCCTGTCTGGGATAAGGGTTGGGGCTTAGCATGAGAGTTACAGTTCGGGCATTCAGTCTCTAAAAGGTTTGTCATCACTACTCTAGTTTTTGGATAAGGTGACCTAAACATTCTCTATGTGTCTGCCTCCTGAAATAAATCTCTTGGTGGACAGGATGGAATCTGAAGAGGTTGCATTCTCACTTGGGATTTTTTCCCTTATATCCTTTCTTTTCTAATTTGACAATTATTTATTAAGTGCCTACAATGGAACCTTCAATGTGCTAGGTGCTAGAGATATTAAAACAAACAAACAAAAAAAGAAATAGTACCAGCTACCCATGGATTTACATTATAAGGGGATACTCCATATGCACAGATGAGTATAAATACAGGATATGAATGAAATAAATACAGAGTGGGGACAGTTAGGTGGTTCAGTGGATTGAGTTAGGACTAGAGATGGAGGGTCCTGGGTGTTGTAAACCTTAAAATTTCTTAGACTTATAAATGTTGGAAATTTCACCATTGGGAAATTTCATACTTGAAAAATTTCTTATTGATAGTCTATTGGAATGTGAACCCCATTGGCATGGGAGGTTCCTTCTCCTCCCTTCTTAAGATTACTTTAGGACAGAAACCTTTTGCTGAACAATGGAAAGGGCTGCAGCATAGATCAAAATTTAATTATTCCAATCTCTACCCTACTCAGGGTAACAGGATTTAGGAAGGGCTGTAGCAAAGGATCAAGATTTAATTATTTGAGAATATGACCTTCAACAGACATGTGCAAAGCCACAGACCTCTGGGCGGTCCTGGGTTAAGCTAGAGTCACCATTGGCACAGGGAAGACATGGACAGTGATTGGTAGATGTGAGAACCGAGGGGAGTGAACTTGGATGGTTTCCTTAAAGATAGCAGGGTCTGAGGACTAGGGGGTGGTTGGAGAGTTTTTGCTCTGAAAGGTGATGCTCTGAGAAGCTGGCTCGGAAGGAAGCTGGAGGTGGAGGCCCCTGAGACTGTTTCTCCATTTTGGTCATGTGAGTGATAGGGACTGATCTCTTTTCTTTGCCTCAGCTATCTAAGGGCTTGGGCCTTTTGGCCCAGCCTAAACAGAGGGGGTATTTAAGCCCTATTCCCTTCTCTCTCTCTCTCTCTCTCTCTCCCTCTCTCTCTCTCTCTCTCTCTCTCTCTCTAATACCTTTCTTCCTCCTATTTGTAATTAAACTCCATAAAAGGTTGACTGCTGACTTGAGTTTTCATTTAGGAATTACATAGCTGAATTCCTTGGCGACCTTAAATTAATATATATCAGTCTTTTAAAGTGATTTCCTTGTCACAGTGTCTGACCTCAGACACTTCCTAGCTATGTGACCCTGAGCAAATCACAACCCCCATTGCCTAGCTTTTACCAGTCTTTTGCTTTGGAACCAAAACACAATATTGATTTGTGGTAAGGAATTAAAGGGGAAAAAAAGGACACCCTATGGCTAGATGTGTAGGTCTTAAAGTCAACAGCCAAGAGATTGTAATGGTATCCATGGGAACTAATGAGATCACCTGGTTCTAAGTGGATCAAGTAGAAGAAAAGGGAAGAGAAACAGTTACTGTTATGGTGATGAGTAAATAAAGAAGCCTGAGAAAGAGTGGCTATATGGGGAGGAGAAACAGGAGAGAGCAATGTCATAAAAACCCAGAGAGCATCTTATAATTTTTCTTAGTTCCATTTTCTTCATTTTTTAGAGTCTGAGTTGGGAGTGGAAAACACCCAGAATTATTGTTCCTACTTTCCTGTCTTACTAGTTCCTTTTCTCTCCAGAATTTTTCATTTCTCTTTGATGATCACAGGAGCAGGATCTCAGGGGGTTTGGGAGTGGGGGAAGAATAGTAGTAGAAGCATATTTTGGATTCATAGCATTGAAGAGAAACCATGCCAGAGCTCTCCTTCTTCCCATCCCTGTCAAACCCCAATCCTATCAGGAAAAATCTTACTTTATAAAGACTAGCACTTTTAAGACTGGGAATATTTGTTCCCATTTGATGTCCCCATCTTCTCTACTGCTACCCTTTCTGCTATCCCTGCCTCTCCCAGAAGTGTCCTATTCCACCTACTTCTTGCATGTAGTTTTGGGTCCTCTGAATCACCAAATCAATGTGGGGGAACTTGAAGCGGCTCTTGAGGTCCTGGAGTTGTTCTTGGAGTAGGTCAACTTTCAAATAACAAGGTTCCATCTTCACTGAGTTCAGTGGGAGATTCAACAGCTGGTCCAAGTGCTACAATTTGGTAAAGAGACACAAAAATCTTGAGATAGAGGACATTGATCCAAGAAATGCACCCTAAATTCTCAAGGATTCTGAGAATGAGTATGTTTTCCAGCATAATAGCCATTGGTCTATGAAATATACAACCTGCCATATTTTTCTGCTCTGTTGATTATATTTTTTTTTAAACCCTCACCTTCCATCTTAGAATAATACTGTGTATTGGTTCCAAGACAGAAGGATAGTAAGAGCTAGGTAATGGGGGTTAAGTGACTTGCCCAGGGCCACATAGCTAGGAAGTATCTGAGGTCAGATTTGAACCTAGGACCTCTTGTCTCTAGCCTGGCTCTCAATCCACTGAGCCACCCAACTGCCCCCTGCTCTGTTGATTCTCTGTGGGTGAAAAGCACCTAGAACTTGAATATGTTGAATATTAAATCCCCTAAAATTGCTTACATATTTAAGTAAAATTATAAGTCTCTTTATGATAACAAATATCAAACAGGTCAGATTTCTGGGCAACTCTAGCAAAGATTTCCCTTTAGCTGATATCAATCTATCAATCACCATTCTTTGGATTCAGTCATCTAAGCAGATCCAAATTCACCTAACTATAATTAGGCCCACATTTCTTCTTCTTCTTCTTTTTTTAATTAACAGAAGAACACTATGAGAGACATAAAACCTCTGGCTCACATCCTGCTTTCCCTTCTTAATATTTCCCCTTCTTGCTAGAATTTTTCACTTCTCTTTAGTTGGAAAGGAAGCAAGGTCTGGAGTGATAGTGGTCCCTGGTTTTAGCAGAGCCCTCCCTACTCATAGATAGGAACAGGGATGTTGAGAAATCCCAGTTTTAGCTACTCACTATGAACCTCAGGGAAATGGAGGTTGTAGAATATCAAAATTGAAAAGGGCATCAGAACTCAACCAGGCTAGCTAATACCCAAAAAGGAATGTCATCTGTGGCATCACTTAGCCTGTACATGAAGATCTCTACTAATAAAGAATTCACTATCTCCTGAAGCAATCCATTCCATTTTTAGACCATTTTTAGATAGCTCTAATTGTTAGAAAGTTTCTCCTTGTCTTGGGCCTAACAATGACTTCTGGTAAAATCCTAGGTGTTGTAAAAGGGATGGTTTAAAACACTTAGAAAGAGACAGCTCTCATACCTTCAACAAGAACAAATCATACCAGATTAACTTTTGTTAAGACCTTCTAGATCAAAAGAGCAAAGGAATGACATTGACATAGTATTACTAGACTTAAGCCAGGGATTTTATGTCTCTCCTAGTGCTCTTCTGATGATATATTTTTTAAAAGAATGGTGATTGATAGATTGATATCAGCTGAAGGGAAATCTTTGCTAGGGAAGCCCAGAAACCTGACCTGTTTGAAATGTGTTATTACAAAGAAACTATTATCGTTTTACTTAGATATATAAATAATTTTAGGGGATTCCATTCAATCAAAAATGATGGAAGGCTCTCAAGGGTAAATTACAGTGAAATTCATTATCTCAAACTTTCTCAGTGTCACAACTATATAATGTTGTCCATTAAAAACATTCAAATAAAGCTTTGTCAAGATGAGGATTCCTCAACTGCCCACATGATCCATTCCCAACTGGCAGCTCCTCTCTATTTCTTTACCTCTTTCAGCTGAGTAAGATCTTTGTTGGTCTGGAAACTTTGGCTGATTTCATTCACCTCTTTTTCAAAGAGGGCCCGGACTTCACTGAACCCAGAACTCACTGGTCCCATGAGTTCCTCCAGTATGGAAGACAGGAATGGTTGCACACTCTCTGCACAAGTTCGTCCAGCAGGTTCAGCCACCATAACTGAGGCAGAAAACAGTGTCATGAGTTTGGTCTAGTTGTAGAAGTGGCTGCAGAAGTGTTAGATGTCAGGTCAGACCAACCCCTGATAACGTATTCCAAGGCTTAATTTACTGAACTAGTTTGGTATTTGTTATTCCCAATTTTACTACCAAACAATCACTGGCAAATACAGCTGTTGTCTCATTGTAGCTGACTATTTTCCAGAATTCCTTTTCTCCTCAATTTCTTTTCCCTGGGATAGAGACACCCATTTCATCCTTTTCTTACAAACATGCAAAGAAGGTGCCATTTATCTGATACAAAAGGAGAAAATTCTGGTACCTCACACTTCTTGATATTTTATTTTACTTTCAAATATGCTTCTATCAAACTGTAATATATTAGTAAAGGCAGTGAGGTACATGGTAATAGAGAATTTCAAAGTCAAGAAAACCTGAGTTCAAGTCCCACTTCTGACAATATTGACTGTGTGATCATGGGAAAATCACATAATCTCTTACTAGTCTAGTAGTCCAGATAACACGAATGTTTTAAGTTGCAGAATGTTTGCCAAGGTACATTAGTAAAATGAGTTTATTAACAAAGAGTCCTCTTTCCCCTAAACCAATGAAAGCAGAGTTCCATTCCAGTAGACAATAGTGAGTATATATGCACATATAGACATACACATATTGTATGTGTTTTGTGAATTTCAAAAACCACCATAAACTCCATTCTGACTTGAGTGTTTCATTTAGGGAATTACATAGCTGAATTCCCTGACGACCATAAATTAATATTTTAACAATCTTTAAAGGTGATTTTCACCACAACAGTTTGCATGTCTATATATATATATATATATGAGAGAGAGAGAGAGAGAGAGAGAGAGAGAGAGAGAGAGAGAGAGAGAGAGAGAGAGAGAGAGAGAGAGAGAGTGTGTCCCAGCCATGTATTTCTATGGGGCAGCTAGATAGTGAAGTAGATAAGAGTGCTGGATCTGGATACAGGAAGATTAATTTTCCTGAGTTCAAATCTGGCTTCAGACAGTTATCAGCTGTATGATCATAGGCAAGTCAATTAACTTTGTTTCAGTTTCCTTATCTGTAAAAATGAGCTACAGAAGGAAATGGCAAACTATTCTAGTATCTTTGCCAAGAAAACTCCAAATGGGATCATGAATGGTCAGACATGACTGAAAATGATTGAACAACACATATAATACGATGTTCACTTGTAAAATGAATGGGTTGAACTAGATAGTCTCTAAGGTCATTTCTTGCACTAAATCCCATGATCTGTTTCTGAACTTACTTTAATTGTCTTATATTATTTTTTTAGTGTACCTCTTGTGTCTTCCCAGTAGAATGCAAACTCTTTGAGGGCAGGTTATGTTTTGTTTTGTTTTTCTGGACTATTCCCAATTTCTAGGACAGAACCCTGCACACAATCCCTTCACAAATATTTGGGAAATGATTAGAATTTAAGAAAGTCTTTATTTTGATTTAGAAATATTTAGAAAGATGGTCAATAAAATGGTTGCTTAATAAAGTATTCTGAAGAAAAAACTATGAATATATTTTGAATGACTAGGTAGCTAATAACCAGCAAAATAATTTCCCAACAAAAGAGAATAATAACATTTACAGTAATAATTCCAAAAAGCATGTTAGAACAATCATGAAAGGTAATCTTGGAAAAGAAAAGCACTACAATAACCTGAGCCCTTCAACTTCTGAGCTGCTGGTCAAGCCATGAGGAAAAGCTCATTTTTTTTTAAATTTGAGGGCAGAGTGACATGGAAAGGGGCCAGAGTGGGAGAATGGCAATGATGGAGAATTCAAAATTTCTTCCCTGCTGTAGTGCAGATCTGACTCCAGATTACAATTTTAGCCTTATTTCTCACTACACCCTTCCACATGCCCAATGTTCCAGCCAAATTGGATTGTTTTCTGTTTCCCATATTTTCCCAACTCTTTGTCTTGACTTTACTAGTCTTTATATTAGGCCAGACCCTTCTAACTCTCTCTGTTCACATCTTCCAAGCTTACACACAGTCTCTCCTTCGTGAAGTCATCCCAAATCTTGCCAGCTGATAGCTTGTTCTCTTCACTCTAAATTTCTTTGATATTTTATTTGTACCTTTTTAATTATACTTAAAACACTACAACAAACACCTATTAGGTGCTCCCTGTATGCAGAACACTATGCTAGGTGGTGTGGGAAGATACACATTTTAGAAGAGACTCTCATTAATCTCACAGTCCAGGAAGAAGATAAGACACAAACCAGGCAATTAAAAACAAAACCCTTACCTTATCTTAGAATTGATACTAAGCCCAGTAAGGGTAAGTAAGGGTAATAGATCTAAGTAACAATCACAAGGCAATTGGGGTTAAGTGACTTGCCCTAGGGTCATGCAGCTAGGAAGTATCTGTGGTCAAATTTGAACCCAGAACCTTCTATCTCCAAGCCTGACTCTCCATCTACTGAGCCAGCTAGCTGCCCTTAAATCAGTCAATGATAGAACATATTATGTGATCGATGCTTTAGAGAGTTTAAGGACTAAGTGCCATATGAGGTCTGAGGGGGAAGTTTATCACTGACCAGGGTTCAGAGAAAATTTCTTAAAGAAGGAAGCTTTTGAGTTGAACTTTAAAAGATGGGTACAACTTCAGTGAGCAGCCATGTGGCCTAGTGGATAGAGTACCAGGCCTAGAGTCAGAAAGACTCACCTTCCTAAGTTCAAATTTGACCTCAGACACTTGTTAGCTGTATGACCTTGGGTGATTCATTTAACCCTCTTTGCCTCAGTTTCCTCATCTATAAAATGAGCTGGAGAAGGAAATAGCAAACCACTTCAGTATCTTTTCCAAGAAAAACCCCAAATGGTACCAAAAAGGATCAGGCACAACTGAAAAATGACTAACAGCAATGACAGAAGGAATTCAATAGATGAAGAGAGAGGATATTCCAGATACAGGAAATGGTGCTGACCAAGACACAACTATAGATCAAAGTAATGCATTTTTGGCAGCAGGGAGTCATCTGATTTGACTGAAGCCAAGTTTTTTTGGGGAATACTATGAGGAAAGGCTAGAAAAGTAGAGCAAAAACTACTTTTTAGATTGGGTACAGCATTGAAAACCAGGCAGAGACGTTTGAAACTTTATCTGTTAGGCAATAATAGCTACAGACAAATTTTGAGCTTAGCAATGAAATGGGAAGACTCACATGTAAGAAAGATAATTCTGACAACAATATGAAGTATAAATGGAGGCTGGGAATGAATGGTGGAAGATTCAGAAGGAAGCTCTTGTATTCCAGACCAGGATGCGGGAAAATGCTAGGGTGGTGGCAGTTGAAGTAGAGAACATGAGTTTGAGCGATGTTGTAGGTATAATTGTTCTATGACAAGCCAGGATGAGGCCAATTTCTTTTCTGCATGATAAGCCTTAAAATCTTTCAATTCAATTATGTTTAACAACAATGTATAGCTTTTTGTGTATAAGACTATGTATGAGAGATACAAAGACAAAATAAAATAGTCCCTGAGCTCTGGAAGGATACAGCATATACATAGATAAGTAGATACAAGGTAATTTCCAGAAGGAAAGGGGAGGCCTTTCCCTTGACAGAATGATGGAAGGTGGAAGGGTTGCACAAAAGAAAGAGGACAAGAAAAGAACAATCAAGTACAATTAGAGTGAAAAAGAGATTTCAGGTTCTTCCTGAAAAGGAAAGAGCTGCATGTTTTAAAGAGAAAGCAACTACTTGTTTTACCAAGGATGGTAGAGTGGGACTCTCAGGTGAGAGATCATTTAGTAATGGGAAGAAGAAAAAGAGAAGAGTGATGGAAATGTGTGATTCCTTGATCAGAGATTTGGGGGAAGTTATTTGTTGACCCATAACAACAGAAAGATCTGCTATTTTCATCAGGCATGTATCTAAAACACGCCACTACCATTTTTTGGTAATTCACATGGGCACAAGTGACACTTTCAGGAGGAATGTAAGAACTATTGCCAATGATTATAAAGTCTCGGGCAAGAAACTGAAAACCATCAGGTTGTGTGTCTCTCACTGCCATTGAAGGCAAGGAATGCAGAAGAGAAAAATTAATTTGGGAAGTGAACAGCTGACAATGGGATCTGAATTTCGGCATCACAACTTACAATATAGGACTGACATATTTCTGGCAAGAGATAGAGTACACCAAAAGAGAGGTTGGTATTTTCCTAGTGTCTTATAAATCTAATCAAAATGGTTTTAAACTAAAAAGGATGGGAGAGAGAAAAAACTGATTATGTATATACCCTACATTAGATAATATAGAGTAGCCTCAAAGAAGAAAATAGAATAGTGGCTAGAAATTTCAGAAATTCATAGCAGACTCATGAGAATTAGTTCAAAAATTCCCAGGAGATAAAAATGCAAAAATAGAGTCAGAAGTAACACACACACACACACACACACACACACACACACACACACACACACACGCCTACCTTTCTAGTTTTCTTTCTTTCTTTTTTTTAACCCTTACCTTCTGTCTTGGAACCAATACTATATGTATTGGTTCCAAGGCAGAAGAGTGGTAAGGGCTAGGCAATGGGGGTCAAGTGACTTGCCCAGGGTCACACAGTTGGGAAGTGTCTGAGGCCAGATTTGAACCCAGGACATCCCATCTCTGGGCCTGACTCTCAATCCACTGAGCCACCCAGCTGCCCCTGCCTTTATAGTTTTCTTACACCCTACTCCTTCCCTCCTCAAGGGTCTCTGTTCTAAGCATTTTCTCTACCTCTCCCCCCATACTTAGAGTGTTCTCTTTCCTTAGTTCTGCCTACTGACTTCCCAACTTCCTTTAGTCCCCAATACAATCCCATCTTTTTACTGAAAACCTTCCCCAACATCTCCATTCTAGTGCTTTCCCTTTGTTAATTATTTCTTAGTAATGTTGTATATAGTTTGCTTCTAACATATTTGTTTCCATGTCTGACATGTATCCTGGATTTAGGGGAAGCAAATTTCAAAGAGTTTGGAGGAAACACCGATAGGATCCCATGGTCTAAAATGCTTCAGGAAGTCAGCCTAGGAGTGATGGGAAATACTCAAGAATAAATGATATTCTAAAATCAAAAAAGGAGACAATTCCAGTGAAGAGGAAAATGGAATTTGTCTTAAGAGATCAATGTGGATGCACAGGAAACCTACCAACCAACGTAAGAGTTTTACAAGAAGAATCTATAGAAAATGGAAGAACATTCCAGGAAATGAATATAAATAATGATTAAGTCTTGGAAGAGGATGACAAAAGGAGGATTTTTAGCTATGGATATAAATAATGATTAAGTCTTGGAGGAGGATGATAAAAGGAGGATTTTTAGCTATGGGTATACAAAGGACCAAAGAAGGCATGGCTTTTTGCTTGGGGTTTATAGAGTGATGATAAATGGCAACATAGAGAAGGCATAGCTGCTTAATTTTATTTTGCTTTAGTTTTCTCTGCAAAAGAGAATTTACCCTGTAAATGACGGAACGAAAATGACCAGCACTGAGTTGATACCCAAGATAAGTAAAGGGTCAACAAGAAAACACCCAGCTGTCCTTGATGAATCCACTCATCTGGTGCAGGTGAATTATATCCTTGGCTACCGAAAGAACTAACAAGCATGTCTGCTAAGCCACTGTCCCTGTCACTTGAGAGATAGTGAGAATTGGAGGGGATATTAAAGAGTTCAAGAAGAACAAACATTTTTCTGATTTTCAATAACAGGAAGAAAACAGTATCTACGAACCATAGACCAGTGAATTTGACTTCTATTCCAAGGCTGAATTCTAGAATGGAGTAAAGATATCATTGCTGACTGTCCGGAAAGGTGTGTTACAAAGTCTCAGAACACATTACAGACTGAGCCTACTTTCTTTTCTGACAGGAAATGCTGAGGATATAATTTACCTAGATTTCTGGCAAAGCTTCTGCTAAAGTAGCTCACAATACTTTTGTGTATATATGGAGAGATGTGCATTAGACAACAACATAATCATCTGGACTCAGAACTGGTTGGATGACTGAACTCAAAAGAGCAGTTATTCATGGTTCAATGTCAACATCACAGGAGATATGCATTGGAGCGCCCCAGAGAGCTGTGGTTAACCCTGTGTGTTTAACATTTTTATGAATGCTTTCGATAAAGACACGGATGGTATACTCATCAGGTTTGCAGATGAAACAAAGCTTGGATGGATAGCACAATGATGACAGAATCCAGATCCAAAAAGTTCTTGACAAGCTAGATCATGGGACTGAATCTAATTGTATAAAATCTGATAGGAATGAATGTGAAATAGTTCACTTAAATACAAAAATTCAACTTGATAAGTATAAGATGAGGGTGACACAGCAGTCAGTCCTTTTTAAAAAGATCTGCATATTTTAGTAGACTGCGAATTCAATTTAAGATTCAGTGCCAATTGTCAACTACAACTAATGAAACTTTGGGACTAAGATGAACCTAGCTTCTAGAAACAGAGAAGAGACAATTGACTGTGCTCTGCCCTTGGAGCAATGTGTTCAGGTCTGGGAACCACAGCTTAAAGAATGGCATTGATGAAGGTGAGAGTGTTCACAGGATGATGGTGAATGGTCTTGAGTTCATAAAGGGCTTGAGAAAAGACTCAAGAGGTCCACAGTCGCTGTCCTTTGAGTTTCTCAAGGGTTGTGACATAGAGAAAAAATTACATTTGTACTGTTTGGCCCCAAAGGGCTAGACCAGGAACAGTGGGGGAGAAGTTGCAAGGAGACAAGTATAGCTTTGATGTCAGAAAAAACTTTCTGACAATTAAAGCTGTCCAAAGTAGGCTGAGCACCTCTTTAAAGGTCTTTAAACAGAGGCTAGCTGGTTATTTGTGTGATACGTTATGTTATAAAGTAAATAACTGCTGAAGTTCATTCTAGCTCTCAAAGTCTGGGATTTGGGGACAGCTGATTGGCTCAGTGGATTGAGAACTGGGACCAGAGATGGGAGGTCCTGTGTTCAAATATGGGCTCAGAAACTTCCTAGCTGTGTGACCCTGGGAAAGTCACTATACACCTCTAATTAGCCATTACTATTCTCCTGCCTTAGAAGGAAAATAATTTTTTAAAACTCTGGTATTCATAGACTTGGTAATGACCATATTGCTAAGTGTTAGATGTGGGATTTGAACCCAGGTCTCTGCTGACTTTA
The DNA here is from genome assembly GCF_027887165.1 of Monodelphis domestica. Lineage (NCBI taxonomy): Eukaryota > Metazoa > Chordata > Mammalia > Didelphimorphia > Didelphidae > Monodelphis > Monodelphis domestica. Next base: position 82,206,432 of record NC_077228.1, read on the forward strand.
ACTCTAGCACTCTTTTTACTATAAAAATCTGCTTCCTATAATAAATAAGAGATTTCAGAGATTCCAGGTGGGATTTGTATTATATCCTAGAGATAACATGGAGCCAGTCATTGGAGGCTTTTGAGTGGGAGAATGATATGGTCAAAACTGTGATTTAGGAAAATAAATCTGATAGCTGTGGATTGGAGGTTAGGATTGGAGAGGGGGAAAAGACTGAATCACAAAATCAGAAAGGCAGAATCTAAGGCATGAAAGTAATCTCAGAGGGTGCTTAGTCAAAGAAAAAAGTTGAAAAGATCACATTGAGAGGAAAAGTGATTTTTTTTCAAAAAACTAAAATTTAAAAAGTGATTTTGTCACCTATCATTTGCTGTACAACATGAGAACTGTTTTAAATAACCATCACCCTTCTTCCATTGTCTTAATTATTACCCCAAATTATGTATTTTAGGCATACTATAGGGTTATGGAACTAAATAGCTTAATTAATTTGAAGACTTATGACTAGATGTCATAAATCCATTATCTGTTTGACAATGGATTTCCAGAGAATAGCTCTGAAATGAGACTATAAAGAAGAGAAGTTTCTCCTCGAACCTCTGATTTTTCCAGCCAAGAAGTTCTTTGAGTTCACAATCTGATCCATGTCTGAACGAATGGTCCCTTCTAGGCCTTTTGTCAGAGTTCTGCATTCCTCTTTCAAAGCACTTAATCCTTCTGAAACTTGATGCTGGACCAAGTTGTAGGCTTCTTCTAAAATCTATAATGAAACATAACACATAAATTAGTGTCATGTATTGTGCAAACTATTCCCTTGACACTCCAAAGAACAAAGATTAGGTTTGTTGATTGGACCATCATAACATGAAGTAAATTACCAAAAATTTTTTTCCTGGTTTTTCTTTCCAACTTACAGTGAGTTTGTTTTTGTCCTTGTGCAAGTGAAACTGACCAGAAGCAAGTAGTCATGAAATATAATTCTTTACCCAGAATCCTCTCTTTTAAAAAAGGCACTAATTGTGAGAAGGCAATGCTAATTTTGTTTTACCCACAAGCCAAGAACTATAAGAAGGCAATGAAGTCACTTACACCAAACCAAGCTCTCTTCCTGTCATTCTTCTTTCCTTTCATTTTGGGTAGAAGATCTGTCTGAAGAGTTGGCAAGAGTTCTTCCATCACTAGGTTGCTCAAAATCTATAGGAACAAAGAGGGGGAAAACATAGCTTTAGTCCTTGGGGATTCTATTGAACTAGAAAATCATCAAATGAATTCGATGGTGGGAGGTGGAATGGGAGGAATACTGTGATACTCCCCTCTTTCCCCCAATGCCATTTCTTCCATGTCAACTGGAACATAAACCTCTCAGTTGGTCTTAACCTGTGCTAATCACAAGAGAAGCAAGCTCTAAAACTATGGATCCCACTGTTGGTACTCATTCAATAAGGAATAGCAAAAAAAATGTGGTACATAAATAAAATTAAATGTATTCCATCATGGAAGTAACAGATATGAAGAAATCAGAGCATAAAGGTGAAGAGCAGAAAAACATGACAAGGACATGAAAAGAGATATCAACCAGTATGAGTCTGGGAAAAAGCTGAAGGAAATGATTTCCTCTTCACTGCAAGGATGAGAGACAGACAATAGAATATTGTATAGTCAATATGTTGGTTAGTGTTGCTGACATGTCTGCCTTTTATCCCTTCTTTCTTTTTAAACCTTTTTCTGCAGTAGATGGTCCACTGGGAAGAGGTATAAGGAGAGATAATCGAGAGACAAATGTAATGTAATGACTGTGCTGTGATAGTGTCTCTCTCCATAGTATCATTCTGCTCTGTCCCCTTCTCTCCACTCACACAGCCACCCCAGTTCCTTCTCTTATCGCTTCTCACCTAGACTATTAAAATAGCCTCCTAACTGGTCTCCCTGCCTCAAGTCTCTCTTCAGTCTCCAGTCTATCCTTTACTTAGCTGACAAAGAGACATTCCTAAAGCACAGATGGAATTGTGTTAATCCTCCTGCTCAGTAAACTCTAGTTGCTTGCCTGCTGCCTCTATAATCCAAAACAAAAGCCTCTGATTGACACCCAAAGGCTATCTATCTACAGTCAAGCTGGCCTTCTTTCTGTTCCTGACACATAGCAATACTCTTAGTATCTGGGTGCCATTAGCTATCCCTCATGCCTGGAATGAATTCCCTTCTCACCTGTTATAGAATCCCCTGTGTCCTGGCCTCTAAATCTTTGTATCCTTCAAAGATCAGTTTAGATGCTAGGGACTATGTGAGACCCTTCCTAATATTTCCAAGAGTTGATGGCTCTCCACTAAATTTCTTTTTGTTGATTTTGTATCTATATTATAAAAGGGCTATATACACACTATATGTGAGCAGATTGTATTTGTGTTACCTTCCCCAGGAAGCATAAAATTTTCACCTCTGACAATTATTACTAGTGTAACTTGAAGCAAGTCATTTAACCTCGTAGGGCTCCAGTTTTCCTCATCTGTAAAAACAAGAGGGAGGTCTTTGATGTCCCTCCCCTAGCTCTAGCTCTAGATGCCGTGATCCCTAGAGAATGGAAGTCTCTCCAGGAAAGGGACTGTATCATTTTAAAATGTTGCATCCCCCTCATGCATGGCATATACAAGGCTTATAAGAAATGCTTGCAGATTGGTATAAAAATAAAAGGCTTTAATAAAAACTGCTCAGAGCTTCCCATAATTAGCCCAACCCAGAGGCACCACTACTAATATGTCCAATGTTCTTCGGCCATACGGATGCTCTACACCATGCCACTGCCTGAGCACCACTCTCCTGTCTACATCCAACCCCCTTTCACTACTAGCTCTTAGAGCAGTAATCAGTCAAATCAACCTTATATTCCTGAAGAGGGCATATCAATCAATTGTCCTATGACTCTACTCATAATTCCATGAATTCCCTAATCAAATGACCTCTTGCTGGCCACTCTTTGACATGACTTGTCTTCCTTTATTAAAATGGAAACTTACTTGTATCCCAAGAATTTACCAAAATGTTTTGAAAAGAGTAAGAATTTTAAAAATGCCTTTTCACTCATTCAAAAGATAATTTGAACTGAAAAAGAAAAGAGTAGATAACCTGGAGGTTGGTTATCTGTGATCTAGTCAGAAAATGCTACAGATTTCAATTCTGGACCTGAAGTCACAGAAAGCTTGAAAAAGGCAACCTGAAAAGCAAAAGATTTTTAAATATCACAAGTGACAGAAACTCAAGAAGATGATGGATGTTTTCACACAAAAAAGAGCCAACAACTTATCCTACTCAAAACAGAAATGTCATAGCATTTAGAGCTGGAAGGGCCCCAAGAGATCATTAAGCCCAGCTCTCTTGTTATTTGGGAGGGCATAAAAGCTTTTTTTTTTTTTTTTAACTCTTAGAATCAATACTATGTATGGATTCCAAGGCAGAAGAGTGGTAAGGGCTAGGCAATGGGGGTCAAGCGACTTGCCCAGGGTCACACAGCTAGGAAGTGTCTAAGGCCAGATTTGAACCTAGGATCTCCCATATCTCAGTCTGGCTCTCAATCCACTGAGATACCCAGTTACCCCACACACCCCCTAGGAAATAAAGGCTTAGGAAGGTTTTTATCTAGTGAATTTGTGGCAGCATCAGGACCAGAACTAGGCCTTCTGACTCCAAAACTAGTGAGTGAGGAGAGTGCACAGGCCTGGAGACCAGAAGTCCTGGGTTCAAATGTGGCCTCATATATTTCCTAGCTATGTGACCCTGGGCAAGTCACTTTACCCCAATTATTGCTCTTTTGCCTTGGAACTTAGTTTTGATTCTAAGACAGAAGGTAGGGGATTTAAAAAACAAAACAAAATATAAATGTTCATTGAATGAAGGAATAAATATTTCCATATCAATAGGAAAGCTTTAACATAAAAGGGTAGAACATTTCAAGAGGAATTTCTGGCCCCAAGAGAATCAATTAATCAAATAATAAGCATTTATTAAATGTTTATTATGTGTTAGGCAGAGGGCTAAGCTCTAGGACTGCAAAAAATCAAAACAAAACAAAAAATTGAACCTGTCCTCCTTGAGGAAGTAACTTTTCCTCTTAGTAAATGGCTTATTTTGCCCATGATCAACAGCTTAGCTCTAGAGGAAGGCCTAAAGAACTTGCAAATCACAGGTTGGACAATCCCTGGAATAAGGTTGGGAAAGTAACTTTTCCCCTAATGCACAATGGGAAAAAATGCATATTCCCAGGGACTAAAAATAAAGGTAATTTAGACCTGAAAGATAGTAAACATAAATGACCCAGGTTTCAGCATTTTGAGTGGGCCCAAGAAAATCAGACAGAGACTAATTAAAAACAAACATTAAATCAATCAATCAAGAGAAATTTAATATACTTTTCACTTTCATTTATTTATTAATTCAAGAAAGAATTTATAAAGCACCTCCTATGTTCCCAGAACATTGTAAAGAGAGAAAAATTAAAACTATCCCTCAGTCTGGTGTTCTGGTGAGAAAAAGCATATACTTGCATTTAATTATTGTTGCTTAGTCATTTTTTCAGCTGCATTCAATTTTTTTTTGTGACCCCTTTTAGGATTTTCTTGGCAAGGATACTGGAATGGTTTGCCATTTCTTTTGCCAGTTCATTTTACAGATGAGGAAACTGAGGTAGAGTTAAGCAACTTGACTAGGTTCATGAAGAAAGTTTGGGAAAACAGATCTGAACTGGGAAAGAGGAATCATCCTGACTCTAGACCCAGCACTCTATATGTTGTGCCACTTAGCTGCAAATACTTGCAAATACAACAGAGATATAATGGAAATTTAAAATTACTTTGGTGGAGGAGGGATAGTAGCAGCTGGAAACTAAGTCTAGGAAAAGGTCTCAAGTAGGAGGTGGTAAAGAGCTAAGCTATGAGGATAGCTTGGGGTTCTAAGAGGCCAGGGTGAGGAAGGAATGCCCTTTAGTCCTGGAGCGGGCAAAGAAATGGAAAACCACGAATGAGTAAAATAGTAGGCTGGAAGTAGAACATTGGAAGGGAAGAAATGGAAAATAAGCTTGTAAAAAGGGGCTTAAAATGAGATTGTTAAGAACTTTAAATTATAAACAGAAGAAATCATTTTCCCCCTAAAAGCAAGAGGGCAGGGAAGTGTCATGGTTTGAATTGTGTTTTAGGAACATCAGTTTGGAAGTGGAGTGAAGAAAGGGTTGGGCAGGAAGGAAATTGGAAGCAGAGACCAAATAAGAAGCTAATTCAATAGGGCAGGCAAGAGGAGGCCTGAACCTAGGGTGGTAGCCATGTCAATGGAGAGAAGGGGATGGACGCAAGAGAAGAAATAGAGTTTGACATTGGATAGAGTGGGGAGTGAGGAAGGATAACTCCAACATTGTAAAACTTCAGTGACTAGAAGGATATTGGTTCTCTGCACAGAAAAAGGGACATAGGAAGAATATTTTTGGGCAAGGGGAAGGAAGATAATGAGTTCTGTTTTGAATGAGTTTGATATTTCTAGGGGATATCCAGTTGGAAACATCTAATGGCAGATCTTGATTGGAGCATAGGAGAGACACAAGGATTAGTGCCATTAAATTATTTTCTTATGAATCAAAGGGAGGGTGGGGGGAAAGAGCAGAAAATGGACACAGGGGCTCTGTATATGTCTTTCACAAATATTCACTGGCTAATATGGATTTGTATTTTACATGAGTTCATATGGGTATCATATTTCTTGCCTTCTCAATAGGTGGAGGAAGGAAGAGGGAAAGAATTTTGAATAGAAAATAATCATAAAATAGATGTTCATGTTCCTTTAGACTCCTGGTGACAAGATTATAAGAAGGTCCAGAAAATTAAAGAAATGCCCTTAGTAAGTAGGTAAGACTGATGCATATTTTGTATGAGGGAAAAAAATCTTTGCAGACTTTCAGGATTCCTTTACCTTGTTGCAAGGCTGTCCCCAAACATTTGGAGGAATTGATCTCTCTGACCAAGGAATGTGTGTCTTTGGCAGTTCAGCAGAAATTTATGTACTGTATTATTGTGATTATCAGTACTACAAGTCCTCCCCATCTCTTTGCTATCATTAGAACAGAAATTGTGTTTTACTCTATTTGTGAACGTGATCTTTTCAGGCTAGTTCCATAGCTTAGCCTTTAGTATAAAGCCTGGTCTAGGACTTGGTTTAGAAAGACATAGGAGTGGAGAGAGAAAGAAGTCATTCCAAACACCATCTGCTCTACTCATTTTAAAATAATATTTGGATAAAATTGTTTTCCTGCCCCTTCTTACACCCCATAAAAGAGTCAACCAAATTTAACTTTGGAAAATAAGAATGATTGGCTCTGAGCTTACTGATATTAACTGGTGTCCCCATGCTAATGGAAAACGTCCATTAGATCCTTTTCTCCATCAGGGCAAGATGGAAGCTAATAAAGAGGGGGATCAGAGGAAGATTTATGAGAAAAATAGCTTTTGGGCTGGGCTTTAAAAAATGAGTAAGATCTCAACAGGTGAATTCTGAGAGGGAAAATACACCAAGCACAGGGAACAATTTATGCCATGAGGTGGGAAAGCAAAAGGAATGTTTCAGGGAACAGAGAGTAGTCTAGTTGATTACAAGTATTAAATTATAAGTCTATACTACACCTGGTATAGACTAGGAAGGAGAATAACATGAGAGGAGCTTGGAAAGATATGTTTTGATGAGTTCAACAGGAAAATTGAACTTGTGGACTTCAGGAAAATTAAAGTGCCCTACTACTACATTCAAGTCAAACTTTTCAATTCCAAGTGCTCTCAAAGTACTCAATAAAAAAGTTTAGAACAACAAACTGCTGAGGAGGAAGGAAGGATCTTTGCACTCCTGCCATCTCATCAGCTGCCTTGTAGCCTAGATCAGACCATGTCTTGAAGGACTTACCTTTTTCCTTGGGACAAAAAAGGTACCAAGACTTCTTGTCTTAAGTGGGGATATTGGACAGTCACTTGTTTAGTATGTTAGAGCCCAGGGATTCTTTTGGTACATGGTTGGGGTATGATGACTGCTGAGGTCCCTTCCAAATCCCAAATTTTGTAAGACAATCATCTATGCTCTCCAATGACTCTGAGATTGTGGCTCAATTACCTTATCAATAAAAAGAATGGGTTGGTCTAGACCTGTGTTGGCATACCTATGGCATGTATGCCTGAAGGGGCTGCTTCCCTCCCCTTCTCCACATGCGCCTGAGGACATTTTTCACATCACCCACTCCTCTGTCCAACAGCCCAATGAGAGCACTTCTTCCCTCCCCTGTTTGGGGTAAAGTGTGTGTGTGTGGGGGGGGGGGCTCACATATGGCATGGAGGTTTCAGTTTGGCCACTCAATCTCTAAAAGGTTTGCCATCACTGGACTAGACCCTCTCTGAGGTCTCTTCTAAGTTTAAGTCTATAATGATTATAGCTCACAATTTGCTTTTCATACTCACTCTACTGAGTAGGTAATGCAAGCATTAATATGCCCATTTTGGAAGCAAGGAAGCTGAGGCTCAAAAAGATTAAATTGGGTGTTTTTTTAAGTTCACATAGCTAGTTATTGTCTACGGGGAGATTTAAACCTTCTTATTCTTGCCCTCTGTCTGGATATCTAACACTCCACATTTCCTATGATGCTGATATTTTGATTCTCCTCTTGTCCCTCAGTCAGCATCCTTTGGTTCTAGTAGGGGGTAATAATATCAATGACTAATTTTACTGTTACTTATATATTAACATAAATAATTAATAAATCAGAGCTTGCAGAAATACCTTAATATTTCTACAATAACAAACTTTATGGGCAATATATTCCAAGTTATTTGCTTAACCTGGATATAGAACCAACATAACAATAGCCATCATAGAGAACCAACTGTGGGGGCATGCTATGCTACTAAGGTGAGTCATTACTAGGAAGATAATCTTGCAAATTTTCTAAAATCTTCTAATCACAAGGTCTTCTAGTTAGTATGATGTTTTGAGTAAGTTCTTGGCAGGCATGAAGAAAATATGGAAATACGTTCAATTCTTTAAATAAAGAACTTTGTACTCCAGAAGGAATCCTGTTGGTGCCATCTTCTTAAGGCAGTTGATAAATCCTATCCTCTTTGGCTTGTATTTTCTTTAATCTCTCATTCTGTCACTTCCTTCTCTTCAGTGCCTATAACTGTTCTTTTCTTTGCCACTTTGTGGGTCTTGCTTTATTGCTAAAGGCTGTCCATCAATAGTTGTTGAGATTGAGAAACTCTTTTTCCTGATTAGGGCTTAGTAATTCTACCTGGCTCAGAGGAAGCCAGAGTTTCCTCTCTTTCTTTCTCATTCCTTAATATCTTCCCTCTACTATAAATAAACTATCATATATTCTATTTACTTTAGTAATTCATTTTGGGATTTAGAAATTAAATCCCTGGTGACCACCTAATTAATATATTTCAGCCTCAACCACAATTAAATTTAACAGAGTCAAGCCCAGGTGTCTTTGATATCTTGGGTAGAACCATCCTACTATCTCTAAAGAAAGCAGTGTGACATGATGAACTTAGATTGGAAGTCTAAAGATCCTAGTTCTTGTCCTGGTTCTGGCACATCCATTGCTACTGACATTATTAACCAGCTGTGTGAACCATTTAACCCCATTTTCCTCACTGGTAAAATGAGGATGATCTCAAAGGTTCCTTCCAGTTCTGAAATTCTTTAAGTCTATGATTCCACTAAAATTACGAGAAAGTAAAACCTCAGTGATTAGGACATCCTCTGGCACTGTGGAGAAGAGCCAAGGAAAGGCAAGCTACAGCAACACTCCCACTTGCTTAGAAGCTGACAGAAAATCACAATCAATTCATCACAATGGGATGTTGAGCCTCTTAAATAAAAGTAAACACTCTAGAAGCTGATGCTAGGACTCCCTGGAGTTGAGCCTACTTCTTGACTCTAACATACATTAATTTTTCCTCTACCTAATTCAATTTGAATTATGGTAATGTCTTTATTACAAATTTACAACTGTATTCTAACTGCCTGTATCATTTCATAGAACACTTTGTTATAGCAGTATACAATAATCCAGTAAAAAGTGTTTTTAACACTGTCTCAGCATTTGTTGTGTCCTGGGTATATTTCTCTCATCTCCTTAGGGACAGGGACTTCCACTTTGTTTGGGGGGGGGGGAAATCCCAGAATCCTGTTGAGGGTACCACACTCCTTTCACTCACTTAGGTCAGTAAATTGAAATCATCATTAACTCTTCCCTCTCTTCCTCCTTCCCCACTTCTAAACAGTTATCTAATTTTGTTGCTTCTACTCCTCCAGCCTCTCTTCTATATATGCCCTTCTCTCTATGGAAGAGCTAGAGCTGGGAGTCATGAAGCCTAGAGTTCAAATTCTGTGTTTGACACCTATTAACTGTGTCACCCTGGGCAAGTGACTTAACCTTTCTCAGCCTGTTTCCTCATCTGTAAAATGAGGATATCCCTACCTGCCAGGGTTTCAATGTGAGTTTCAAATGAGAAGTACATTCTCACAATCAAGCTGGGTGGTGCAGGAGATAAAGGCTGAGCATGGTGTTAGGAAGATCTCAATTCAAATCCAACTTCAGACATGTACTAGCTATATGACCCTGGGCAAGTCACCAGAGGCTTCAGTTTCCTCAACTATAAGACGAAAGTGTTGGATTGGATGACCTCTAATGCCTCCTGTAACTCTGAATCTAATGACTATCTGATGTGATACGCTTTTCTTTTTCATATCTCATAAATACCTAGTTTCTTTCTCTCCTTAGAATTCCTGATGAATGCACTGAGACAGTTCAAATCCAGAAAATAAGAATTTATCCAAGTTCAGCCCTCTGTCTCAGGTTGGGAAATAAATAAGAGTGGACTCCATGGAAAGGAAAAGTCTGAGTCATATGGTAAAACAATAAAGAACAGCCCTGTCTCCTTGAGAAAATGTTTTGAGCTTTAGAAGTTTAATGACCACAGAGAGGCCAAGAGCCATCTGGCATCTTCCTAGTACTGGCTCTCAATAGCAGATCTCTCAGACCCCAAGACCATCTCTTCAGGGACATGGGGGAAAAAAAAATAACATATTTGGAACCTGGCCTCCTATAGCTAACTATATGTGTTTTAAAATTCTAGCCAACACTTCTTTGTTTAATTACACATACAACTGACCACACTGTGGAAAGCTAGAGCCATCATGTTGAGCAGTTTTGGGGGAAGCCATGTAATATGATACTTGGAATAGTGCCCAATAGAGCGGTCAATATGCTCTACGTATTTAATCAGTGTGGACTAAATGAGCAAAAGAGAAGTTAAAATGACTAATCAGAGGAAACCACCAAGCAGGGTGAAATATGTGGAGGCTTTGTTGAGGCTTTATTTTAAAATAAAAACAAAAATCTGGTCCCATTTTGTAAATGTAATGGTCATTTTCTAAGACTTCCATTCACTTTAATGGATTACCCTTTGTGTAGAAAGATATGTAAGCAAGGCTCTTTCTACACTGATGATGAAGTTTCATTGGCTAATGGTCTGAGGCACTCTGTACCCAGTTAGTGCTTAATTATTCTTTAAAAAAAAAACACAAAACCTTTGCCTTCTGTAAGTATTGTTTCCAAGGTAGAAGAGCAGTAAGGGCTAGGCAATTTGGGTTGTGATTTGCCTGAAGTCACATAGCTTGGAAGTATCTGGGGCCACATTTGAACCCAAGACTTACCTTCTCCAGGTCTGACTCTCTATGCATAGTCACACATAGATGTCCCTGATTAAACAACATTAGGTAGGGAACAAAATTTCCTCCAGAATCACTATGCCTCACATTGAAATTTAGAACACTTTTTTAAATCATCCTTACTATCAGAAGACAGACAATTCCAAGAAGGCTGGGTCTAACATTACCTGGACTTCATTCCCAGTGATCATTTCCCATGATCCATAGTGGCCTTTCTCCTGCCGGAAAAATTGCACTGCTTCTAAAAAGGCTTGGGCTTCAAATGTTTTCTGCTTCAAATAATCTATAAAGAAATAACAACAGAGTAATTAATGAGAAAAAGCATTTTACATTTTTCTTTGATTCTTTAATTTGCTTTAACCTAGATGAAGTGGCCCAAGAAGCTTTGAAGTCAATGGACAGCAAGGTTTTAAATTTTTGGTCTGCCATTTTGATTAGTTAATTCTTTATTCTTCCATTTCAATCAATCAATTTACAAGCACGTATTAAGTGCCTACTGTGTGCCAGGCACTGTACTGAGTGAAGGATATAGCAAAGACAAAAGTCAAGTGCTACCCTCAAGGAGCTTGTGTTCTTTTGAGGGAGACATAGTCATAGATATAGGCAGGAATATTCAAAGGAGGAACAAGATGATTTAGAGAAGAGGGCACTAGGAATTGGAGGGAATAGGAAAGCCTTCAAGTAGAGAGTGGTACTTGAACTGAATCTTGATGGAAAGTAGAGTTTGTAAGAGGCAGAAGGAAGGAGGGAATAGATTCCCTCTCTGGCTCTCTGAGTCTAGTTTTCTTATCTATAGAATAAGGTGATAAATGAGTTGATCTCTGAGGCCCTTCTGCTTCTATATCCATGATTCCAGGGGCCAGGGTTCAAAGCTACTACTAAGGAGCAAGGTTAGAGTGTTCAGGACAAGATGACACATATGCTTCTGAAGTCAGAGTCCCTATGTTCTAACCCCACCTCCGCCATTTTCTATGAGTGTGACTTTGGTAAAGTCATTTAATTTCCTTAGACCTCAATTTTCTCATCTGTAAAATGAAGGTGTAAGATTATAGTAAATAGCCTCTGAGGTCTCTTTTAGCTTGAGATTCATGACCCTATGATATATGATCTTAATCTGTAGGTCCATCTGTAGCTTTTCATCCACTTAATTAGAAAATTCAGAGCTGGAAACAAAGGAAGACCCTGAAGCACATAAAAGTGAAGTAATTGGCCAATGGTCACACATTTATTTAGCCAAAGGCAGAGAGATCAGGAGAGAAAGAATTTGATTCCCAGTAACGTTTTTTTCCCCTACAATATTGGTATTTTTTTTTATTTTAATATTTTTTCCCCAGATCATAGGTCCATATGGTTTTCAATAATCTTTTCCTGACATCTTGGAATCCATGTTCTTTCTCTCCTCCCCCTCCTTTTCTCCCTCCCCACTATAGTAGTATTTAAAAAAAAGGATAATTATAAGGATAGAGACTAAAACTGAGATTTCTCTGGCATAGGGGATTTTTTTAATAAGGAAACTTCCTCTACCTGTGTGTAGGTTAGCACTTTCTCTGAAATTCAAAGTTTTAAGAGTATTAGCCTAGAGCCCTGGGAAGTTAAGTGATTTATCCAGGATCACACAGCTAGCATATGTGAAAGGTGGGACTTGAATTGGGGGCATACTAATAGATTAAAGGATCCACTGGAGAAGGAAATGACAAACCATTTCAGAATCCTTGCCAAGAAAACCTAAAGTCCGAGGGGTCATGAAGAATTGGACATGACTGAACAACAATAGATATTTAACTACTGAATCTTAAAAAAAAAGTATCCATGACCCACTTTTAAGTTTCATCTACATTATTAACATGCTTTCTATCCATTTCTTAAGTCTAAATAATCAACCAAATCCTAATTTGTGGGTTTTGTTGATTTCCAAAGTGTGACTGCTCATCCTAAAGACTTAAATCATTTCTGGTGAACTAGTTCAACCTGGCTCTAGTCTGTATCTGACTTGAATCCAGGTCAATTCAGTTCAGATTCTGGCCCTCTAGCCACTACACCATGCCCTCTGATGGATGACAAAAAGGTTCAGGGTTAGTACCAGGGCCAATCTCAGGTGAAACTGCTAAATATGTAGTTAATTGAGGGCACATTGAAGGAATCTCCTCTCTCTTGCCATTTCCCCCTGCTCCAGATTTCTTACATTGCTCACTGCAGGATGGGAAATGTCTCAAGCTCCAAAATTATCCCCTCCCTTTCTCTCTTTTTACAGACATTGCAGATGGACATGAATGTGGGCCTGGAATTGAATAGAAGATGGAAATTGGGCTAGATTGCATTTGGAAAAGTATACTGCACTTTTAATCATCTCCAGCTGCTCCCTGCAATAAAAAGCCCATCTTTTTAACGCTAATATTCTGCTGGTGATGTCATATGGCTACAAATCATGGGATACCATGATGATCTCAGAAAAATCACAACTATAGCTGACCCCAAAGGCCATGGAGAAGAATTATGGTGAAAATAAGTAGGTGATACCATTAATATGAAAGAAGACATCATCAAGAGCATAGATAATTTAAAAGGGAGGTCAGTTAACTATGTAGCAAAGACTACCCAAGTGCAACCTAGGTAGCATCGGCATATTTTTAAAAATCAAGAGTTTTAGGTAAATGGCAGATTTATAGAAGATGGACAAGAATGATAAAGGGGAAGTTGTGGATGAATTGTAATCTGAAGTTGGACAGAAAATTCTTCAATCATGAGATTATAGATCCATTGAAATATCTTGCTCCCCCAGAACTTTTATCCCCTTGGACAGTGATTTTAACTGGCTATCAGGTAGGTCCCACAGTATAGTGAAAAGAGTACTGAATTTGGAATTAAAGAGCTGTGTTTTGAGATCAGTCTCTGAGGTTTACCAATTGTGAGACCTTCTCTTACTCTGTTTCCTCATCTCTAAAATGGTTTCTTTTAAGGTCATGATTGGTCAATTTTAGGTGCTTAGGTCAAAATCTATATGTGGTGGAAGATATCGCAAATTTAAGAAGTGAAAAGACATTAAAAAGACCAGGAATTCAAACAATTTCTGCTTTTAAAAATGGAAACTAATAAAAAATTATCAGCTTAGTATATTGGGAAAATTACTGCTATTGAACCAGAGGACCTGGGCTCACACAATCATTTTCTCCACTTACTTTCTTCTCATTTGCTTCTTGATTCCTTGGAATCTGGCTTCTAACAGCTGCCCTCAATTGAAAATGCTTTCTCCAAAATTACACAAATCATCTTTATTTTCATCTTTATCTTTCTCAGATTTTTGGTAGTATCTGACATGGTTGAACACACTACCCTTCTGAATACTTTCTCCTCTCTACATTTTTGTAAAACTACTCTCTTGATTTTCCTCCTGCTAATCAGATCTCTCTTTTTTTCTCTCTGCTTTACTGGATCACCATCCATTCCATCCATATGTGGCTGTACCCCCAAGCTCTGTCTTGAGCCCTCTTCTTATCTTACTCTTTTTCCTGGTGACTTTATTAGCTCCCATGGGTTTAATGATCAATTCTCATTCATTCTTCATTCTATACAGGTAACTCCAAGTTCTATATATCTAGTTCTCTACTGAAATTCAGTCTAACATTATAAAATAACCCACTGGACATTTCTAACTGGTTGTTCCAGAAAAATCTCAAATTCTACATGTCCCAAACAGAATTTATCTTTTGCCTAAAGCATTCTTTTTTCTAAACTTCCTAATTTCTGTTGAGGATACCATCATCCTTCTAGTTACTCAGATTTGCAATCTCAGTCATCTTCAACTCCTCTATACTCCTCACTGCCTGCCCTGCTCCACTCTAGGTTCCAATCACTTGCAAGTTCTGTTGATCCTACCTCCACAACAACTTTCATTAATGGGCAGTATTTGGTGCAATGAATAAGGACATGGGCCTGGAGTTGGAAAGACCTGGGTTTAAGCCCCGCTTTAGACTTTTATTAACTATGTGACCCTCGGCAAGTTACTTAACCTCTATCTGCCTCAATTTCCTCAACTCAAGCTCAGATCTCAGGCATCAGAATATCAGGAAATATTTTCAGAAGAAGCTATTCGAAGGAATAGATGCAGAAGAATACTTTAAGATCAGGAAAATAATGGCATCTATCCCACAGAGTTGTTGTGAGGATCAAATGAGTTATTTTGAGTTTTCTACTGTAGTTCATTATGAAATATGCACCTGACACATATTAGATGCTTTTTTTAAATGTTTGTTCTTTTCCCTTTCCATCCCTTCTCCATCATACTGTTCATCCTTCATTTCAAAGAAGACCAATGGCATCACGGGGTGATATGTTAGCATTTGAGTGAACTGGATTTAAGTGAGGCAGAGTTACATAAAGTTGTCCACCTCACTCTCTCTTCCAGAGTCAGAACTATTGCAATAGCCTCCTAAAGGTTCTCCTTCCCTCAAGTCTCTTCCATCTCCAATATATCCTTCACATGGCCACCAAAGTGATTTTCCTAAAACAAGGTTTGACCATGTTATATTCCCTTACTCAATAAACTCCAGTGGCTTTCTACCATCTCTGAAAATTCCTCTATCTGACACTTTAAACCATTACTATTCTGTCTCCAACCTACCTTTTCAGGTATATTACTATTAATATTCATGACGCATTCTATGGTCAAATCAGACTGTCTTTCTTAGTGTTCTTCAATACAACACTACATTTCCCCTCTCTTTGTCTTTGCACACGCTGTTTCCCTTGGCTAGAATGCAATTCATTTGCACCTCAATCTCTTAGAGTCTCTAGTTTGCTCAAGTGCCACCTACTCTATAGATGATCACTCCCAGGTATCTTCCTTCCCCAAGTTTCCAGCACCTCTCCCTGAAATGACCTATAATTTCCTTTGTATATGTATGGGACTGTCTTTTTGGATGCAGTTTTGTTGTTGAAAAGGGCAATAGAAGAACCTTTGTGCAAGAAAACAGATTAGATAAAATCAATTTGCAAAGAAACACAGCCTCCCAGATAAAAATCATTGAGAAACAGCCAATTCTGAGGACCAGATAGAGAACTGTCCCTCTGATGAATGTACTGAGAGGATCTGTTGGATGGCAGAGCAAAAACTGAGATAATGATGGCTGCAGGTCCATTAGCCTATGTAGGTACATGTGATTGATTTTTAGAGATTTGTAGTCTTAACATGCAAAATTATAAACAAAATCAAATACCTGCTTGGGGAGTAGGGGGAGATTATTTTAAAATCTTTGGCTTCATACCCAGCAGAAAGGTAGATTTCTTAAGTTTTACATCATAAGTTTAAGCTGAGACACTGGCAACCAGGAAGCTCAGATCTCAGGCATCAAAATATCAGGAAATATTTTCAGAAGAAGCTATACAAAAGAATAGATGCAGAAGAATACTTGGAGATCAGGAATCTTGAAAGAAGCTGGGGACAGAAAACAAGACTAAGAGAAAAACTGCCTATCAGAGACAGAATATGGAGCTTGACAGAAATTGGACTGCTAGGAAGGTTTTGCAACTGCTTTGCTGGGAGCCTGCTGAATGGAGAAGAGACTGCTTTAATAACTGGCTGAAGAAAGGCTTGCCAAGGTAAGAGAGCTTTTCAATTACTGTGTTGATTAGGAGAACTAAAAGTTGTTTATACTGATTGCTCTCTAGTGCCCCCTGGGCTCAGGGGTTCCTAGTTGCTCTCTTTTACCCTCTCTGGTTTGAAAGTGGGAAAGACAGAATTTTCATTTGCTTTGCTATTAATAAAAAAAAAAGTCTTAGCTGAGCCTAATGGACAAAGGAGATTGTTGTTGTTTAGTCATTTTTTCATGCATATCTGACTCTTCATGGGGTTTTCTTGGCTAAGATATTGGAGTCATTTGCTATTTCCTTCTCCTGCTCCTTTTATAGATGAGGAAACTGAGGCAAACAGGACTAAGGGGCTTACCCAGGGTCACTCAATTCATTAGTGTCTAAGCCCTTATTTGGACTCAGAAAGAGTCTTCCTGCTTCTAGACCTGGCTCTCTATTCACTGTTCCTAACTGCCCTAGGACAAAGCAGAATCTCTTGCTATTTGTCAAGAGGAGGATTGCAATTCTCTGGCTCATAATAGATTAAGAATAATGTTGAGGACTTTTGTGTAAGCATGGCTGCAGAATAGACATGGCTTGCTTCCTCTCCTCAGACCCAACGACACAGACAACCTCAAAAGACCCTCCCAAAATAAAAAAACAACCATCCTCATAAGAACGGAAAGACCCCATAACAAGGAAAAGGTCTGAAGATTTCTGACTGGAAAAGGGAGGAAGAAAAAAACAAACAAAACACAGAGATGGCAAACTGTACCCAAGAACCCCAACACTCCAACACCAAGAAAAGCAAGAAGAAGGGGGTGACTTTGGATACATTTTATGGAGGGAAAACACAAAAAAAAACAGAGGAAATAGCAGAAGAGGATGTGCAAACAAATATGCCAAAACCTTCCAAAAGAAATGGAAATTGTCCACAAGCTCTTGAAGAATTTAAATTGGAAGTTATCAAAAAGATGGAAGCCTTCTGGTAGGAAAAATGGGAAATAACGCAAAAGGAACTCAGCAATCTGAAGCATGAAAACATGCAACTATAGAAACAGCTTGAAGCCTCAAATAGCAGGATAGACCAAACTGAAAAGGAAAACCAGGGTTTAAAGGTCAGAATCAGGCAACTAAAAGAGCAAGGATTAATAAAGCAAAGCCAAAAGACTAAGAAATTAAAAGATAACATAAAATATTTCGCTGACAAGGTGACAGACCTGGAAAATAGAGGAAGGAGAGACAAGCTGAGAATAATTGGCCTACCAGAAAATCCAGAAATAAATAGTAATCTCGACATCATAATACAAGATATCATCAAAGAAAACTGCCCAGAGATTCTAGAACAAGGGGGCAATATAGGCATTGAAAGAGTTCACAGAACACCCTCTACACTAAATCCCCAAAAGACAACTCCCAGGAATGTAATTGCCAAATTCCAAAGCTTTCAAGCAAAAGAAAAAATCTTACAAGAAGCCAGAAAAAGACAATTTAGATATAAAGGAATCCAATCAGGGTCACACAAGACCTTGCAATTTCCACTCTAAACAACCGTAAGGCATGGAACATGATTTTCAGAAAGGCAAGAGAGCTGGGTCTTCAACCAAGAATCAGCTATCCATCAAAACTGACTATATACTTCCAGGGGAAAGTATGAGCATTCAACAAAATAGGAGATTTCCAAGTTTTTGTAAAGAAAAGACCAGAGCTCTGTGGAAAGTTTGACATCCAAACACAAAGAGCAAGATAAACATGAAAAGGTAAATATGAAGGAAAGGGAAAAGGAGAAAAAATGTTTTCTTTTTCTTTTATTCAAACTCTATTCTATAAGGATTGCATTTATATCAAATTATATATATTAATATGTGGGGGAAATGTAATGTGTAATTCTCAAAAATTGTATGCATCATTAGAGTAGTTGGAAGAATCACGCATAGGGGCATTAAGACAATATGGAGAAAGGGGGGGTGAAAGAAAGAAAAGGGGGGGTGAATCATTGATGGTACTAAGATACACTTCAAGAAGTAGAAAAAAACTTAATAGAATAATCTTTCTCACACAAAGATACATGGGCAGGGGAAGGGAAGAAATTTCCTATAGGGAGGAGAGGAAGAAAGTGCTAATTGGTATTACTTAAACCTTACTCTTAGTGAAATCAACTCTGAGAGCTTAGAACATCTAGATCCATTGGGATCTTGAACTTTATCTTATCCAACAGGGTAAGAGAGAAGGGGAAATTAAGGAGGGGGAGGGGAAGGGAGTATAAAAAGGGAGGGAAGGAGAGGGGGAAGGAGAAGGGAATAAAAAGGGAGGGGCTAGAAAGGGAAGCATATCAAGGGAGGGGACTAGGGGGACTAATCTAAAGTAAATCACTGGTTTAAAAGGTTATAGCTAAAGAAGAAAGGTCAGAATTAGGGGAGGATATCAAAATGCTAGGGAATCCACAAATGACAATCGTAACTTTGAACGTGAATGGGATGAACTCACCCATAAAACATAGACGAATAGCAGAATGGATTAGAATCCCAAACCATACCATATGTTGTCTTCAAGAAACACACATGAGGTGGATAGATACACACAAGGTCAGAATTAAAGGATGGAGTAAGACCTTTTGGGCCTCAACTGATAGAAAGAAGCCAGGAGTTGCAATCATGATATCTGACAAAGCCAAAGCAAAAATAGACCAGATTAAAAGGGATAGGGAAGGTAAATATATTCTGTTGAAAGGGAGTATAGACAATGAGGAAATATCACTAATCAACATGTATGCACCAAATGGTATAGCACCCAAATTTCTAATGGAGAAACTAGGAGAACTGAAGGAGGAAATAGACATTAAAACCATATTAGTGGGAGACTTGAACCAACCACTATCAAATTTAGATAAATCAAATCAAAAAATAAATAAGAAAGAGGTAAAAGAGGTGAATGAAATCTTAGAAAAATTAGAGTTAATAGACATATGGAGAAAAATAAATAGGGACAAAAAGGAATACACCTTCTTCTCAGCACCACTTGGCACATTCACAAAGATTGACCATACTCTAGGTCACAGAAACATGGCATACAAATGTAGAAAAGCAGAAATAATAAATGCAACCTTTTGAGACCATAAGGCGATAAAAATAATGATCAGTAAGGGTACATGGAGAGCCAAATCAAAAATTAACTGGAAATTAAATAATATGATACTCCAAAATCGGCTAGTTAGAGAACAAATTATAGAAACAATAATTTCATTGAGGAAAATGACAATGGTGAGACATCCTTTCAGACCTTATGGGATGCAGCCAAAGCAGTACTGAGAGGAAAATTCATATCCCTGAGTACATATATTAACAAATTAGGGAGGGCAGAGATCAATGAATTGGAAATGCAAATCAAAAAACTTGATAGCGAACAAATTAAAAACCCCCCAGAAGAAAACCAAACTAGAGATCCTAAAAATTAAGGGAGAAATTAATAAAATTGAAAGTGATAGAACTATTGAACTAATAAATAATACAAAAGCTGGTACTTTGAAAAAAAACAAACAAAATAGACAAAGTACTGGTCAATTTAATTTAAAAAAGGAAAGAAGAAAAGCAAATTAACATCATCAAAGATGAAAAGGGGGACCTCACCTCCAATGAAGAGGAAATCAAGGCAACCATTAAAAACTACTTTGCCCAATTATATGGCAATAAATACACCAATTTAGGGGATATGGATGAATATATACAAAAATACAAACTGCCTAGACTAACAAAAGAGGAAATAGAATTCTTAAATAATCCCATATCAGAAAATGAAATCCAACAAGCCATCAAAGAACTTCCTAAGAAAAAATCCCCAGGGCCTGATGGATTCACAAATGAATTCTATCAAACATTCAAAGAACAGCTAATCCCAATACTATACAAACTATTTGACATAATAAGCAAAGAGGGAGTTCTACCAAATTCCTTTTATGACACAAACATGGTACTGATTCCAAAGCCAGGCAGGTCAAAAATGGAGAAAGAAAACTATAGACCAATCTCTCTAATGAATATAGATGCAAAAATCTTAAATAGGATACTAGCAAAAAGACTACAGCAAGTGATCAGGAGGGTCGTTCACCATGATCAAGTAGGATTTATACCAGGAATGCAGGGCTGGTTCAATATTAGGAAAATCATCCACATAATTGACCATATCAACAAGCAAACCAAGAAAAATCACATGATTATCTCAATAGACACAGAAAAATCCTTTGATAAAAGACAACACCCATTCCTATTAAAAACACTAGAAGACATAGGAATAGAAGGATCTTTCCTAAAAATATTAAATATTATATACCTAAAACCATCAGCTAACATCATCTGCAATGGGGATAAACTTGATGCATTCCCAATAAGATCAGGAGTGAAAGAAGGATGCCCATTATCACCTCTATTATTTAACATTGTACTAGAAACACTAGCAGTAGCAATTAGAGAAGAAAAAGAAATTGAAGGCATCAAAATAGGCAAGGAGGAGACCAAGTTATCACTCTTTGCGGATGCCATGATGGTCTACTTAAGGAATCCTAGAGATTCAACCAAAAAGCTAGTCGAAATAATCAACAACTTTAGCAAAGTTGCAGGATACAAAATAAAACCACATAAGTCATCAGCATTTCTATATATTTCCAACACAGCTCAGCAGCAAGAATTAGAAAGAGAAATCCCATTCAAAATCACCTTAGACAAAATAAAATACTTAGGAATCTATCTCCTGAGACAAACACAGGAACTATATGAACACAACTACAAAACACTCTCCACACAACTAAAACTAGACTTGAGCAATTGGAAAAGCATTAACTGCTCATGGGTAGGACGAGCCAATATAATAAAAATGACCATCCTACCCAAACTTGTTTATCTATTTAGTGCTATACCTATTGAACTTCCAAAAATTTTTTTTACTGAATTAGAAAAAAACATAGCAAAGTTCATTTGGAAGAACAAAGGATCAAGGATATCCAGGGAAATAATGGGGGGAAAAATACAAAGGAAGGGGGCCTTGCAGTCCCAGATCTCAAACTCTATTACAAAACAGTGGTCATCAAAACAATTTGGTACTGGCTAAGAGACAGAAAGGAGGATCAGTGGAATAGACTTGGGGCAAGTGACCTCAGCAAGGCAGTCTATGGCAAACCCAAAGACCCCAGCTTTTGGGACAAAAACCCACTATTTGACAAAAACTACTGGGAAAACTGGAAGACAGTGTGGGAGAGATTAGGTTTGGATCAACACCTCACACCCTACTCCAAGATAAACTCAGAATGGGTGAATGACTTGAACATAAAGAAGGAAACTATAAGCAAATCAGGTGAACACAGAATAGTATACATGTCAGACCTTTGGGAAGGGAAAGACTTTAAAAGCAAGCAAGATATAGAAAGAGTTATAAAATGTAAAATAAACAATTTTGATTACATCAAGTTCAAAAGTTTTTGTACAAACAAAACCAATGTAACCAAAATGAGATGGGAAGCAACCAATTGGGAAACAATCTTCATAACAAAGACCTCTGACAAAGGTCTAATTACTCTAATTTATAAAGAGCTAAATCAATTCTACAAAAAATCAAGCCATTCTCCAATTGATAAATGGGCAAGAGACATGAACAAAACTATTAATAAGCACATGAAAAAGTGATCTAAATCTCTGATAATCAGAGAGATGCAAATCAAAACAACTCTGAGGTAACCTAGCAGATTGGCTAACATGACAGCAAAGGAAAGCAATGAATGCTGGAGGGGATGTGGCAAAGTTGGGACATTAATTCATTGCTGGTGGAGCTGTGAATTGATCCAACCATTCTGGAGAGCAATCTGGAACTATGCCCAAAGGGTGATAAAAGACTGTCTGCCCTTTGATCCAGCCATAGCGCTGCTGAGTTTGTACCCCAAAGAGATAATAAGGAAAACAACTGTATAAGAATATTCATAGCTGCGCTCTTTGTGGTGGCCAAAAATTGGAAAATGAGGGGATGCCCTTCAATTGGGGAATGGCTGAACAAATTGTGGTATATGTTAGTGATGGAATACTATTGTGCTCAAAGGAATAATAAAGTGGAGGAATTCCATGGAGACTGGAACAACCTCCAGGAAGTGATGCAGAGCGAAAGGAGCAGAACCAGGAAAACATTGTACACAGAGACTGATACATTGTGGTACAATCGAATGTAATGAACTTCTCCATTAGTGTCAATGCAATGTCCCTGAACAATCTACAGGGATATAGGAGAAAAAAAAACACTATCCACAAGCAGAAGACAAACTGTGGGAGTAAAACCATCGAGGAAAAGCAACTGCTTGACTACAGGTTGAGGGAACATGATTGAGGAGACTCTAAATGAACACCCTAATGCAAATACCAACAACATGGAAATGGGTTTGAATCAAGGACACATGTGATACCCAGTGGAATCACACGTTGGCTATGGGTGGGGTGGTGGGAGGGGGGGAGGTAAAGAAAATGATCTTGGTTTCCAATTAATAATGTTTGAAAATGACCAAATAAAATAATGTTTTAAAAAAAAAGAATAATGTGGATAAAGATAGAGATAAAGATGCAGATATAGTATAAATATATAGATAGATGTCGATTTTTAATATAAAATTGCATAATACTTTTTCACTACACTATTTAGAGTGGTTGTACGTTTATCCTTGCTTCATCACCTTGAAAGAAGAGGAGAGGCTTTGCTCAGTAAGGAAGCAGTGAGAGCCAGAGAGATAGTAGCTAGCAGAGAAGAATGTGGCAGAAATTTTACTACAGGGAAGAAGGACATGAACATCTTGAGGCCGTAGTTATGAGTTATGGGTATCTCCTCCACTGTCCCTGAGAGATTTTTGTAACCATTTGCCTATTTTCCCTGCAGGATGCTGCATACATCAGAAAATGTGATCTAGGTTTATGGAATATTCTTGTTCTTATCTTCTATCTAAAAAAGGTGGTGACTATTCTTGCTTTTGCCTCCTATTGAGTAATGTTGTCAGTTCTGTTGCTTTTATTTTATTACTAAGTAACTGTTTCATATAACAAGAGCTAACATTTATATGTTGTTTACCAAGTGCTAGGAACTATATGCTAAGTGCTTTATAATTCATATCTTATTTGATTGTCACAACTCAGGGAAGTAGGTGCTGTTTTTTTAAGCCCCTACTTCTATCTTAGGATCACTACTAATTATCAGTTCTATGGCAGAAGAGTGGTGAGAGCTAGGCAGTTGGGGTTAGGCAACTTGTCCAGGGTCTCACAGCTAGGACTCATCTGAGGCCAAATTTGAACTCAGGACCTCCTGTCTCTAGTCAGGGTTCTCCATCCACTGAGCCTCCTAGCTATCTCCTAGGTGCTATTTTTATCCCTATCTAAGTGACTTACCTAGGATCACAAAGCTAGTAAGTATCTGAGGCAAGATTTGAATTCAGGTCTTCTGGATTCCAGTCTATTACTTTATCCATTGTACTACTTAGCTGCCTTCTTAGTCAATGTCATGGTAACAGATGTGTAAATGGGATTAGAAAATGCAATATAAATGGTAGGGGCTACAGCAGTTAAAGTGGCAAGTACTAGGAAGATAAACCCCTGTACTAGGGTTAGAGATTAGTGGGTGGTAACCATATAGCTATAGAAGCCAGTGGACAGAGCGCTACACTTGGCATTACGAAGACCTGAGTTCAAATCTGACCACAGGCACATCCTAGCTGTATGACTGAGCAAGTCACTTTACCTCTGTTTGCCTTAATCCACTGGAGAAGAAAATAGCAATCCACTCCAATACCTTTGCCAACAAAGCCCCAAGACAATATGGTCCCCGAGGTCAGTCGGGCTCCACTGAACAACAAGACCAGGTGGCTAGTTGTGGCTTTGGCCAGTCTCTCTACTCTGGAAAAACCCAACCCAGACCTGCTAATGTGAGAGCAGATTGGATTGAGTGAGTTAACTCTAGAAAGAGAAAGTGGTGTAGGTATACTGTCTGATGCCACCTGCATGGATACTGTCCACACGTGGTGCCAGACCCAGGCTACATGTTTATCTATGACCTTGTAATGTGGACATGTTGCTTACCCTAATATCTTATAAGCTCATTGAGGATAGGGATTACTTCATTTTGAGTTGTGTATACCCAGAACCTAGCACAATGTCTGACATAATCAGTGGCTAGGAAATGCTTGTTGGCTGACTAACTAGAGGACCGTAGGCAAGTTACTTAATAATAGCGATAGGGACTTGGCTCAGTAATTTATTATCATAGGGAACTTCTGCTGAGAAAACTTCCTCGAGCAACAAAGGTCAGCATCTTCTCGGCAATTTAACTTAGTCATAGAGAGCTGCCTAGGAAATTGAGGAGTTAAGTGACTTGCCCAGGGATACACAGCCAAAATGGGTCAGAGGCAGGGCTTAAACACAGGTCTCCCTGGCTTCAAGGCTTCTTCTGCAATCACCATGTTGTCTTTTCCTAGGGTTCAGGGATGTAAAAATAAGAGCTCTAGGTGAAACCTCCTGAGGCTTGTACTATAACATCAAAGTATTACAGAATTATCCTTAATAAGGAAAGGGAAGAAATCATTAAAGATGTAAAATCCATATATAAAACCACTTAGTTTTTTCAGTTGCAACTCTTTAAGACTATACGTGACATAGCAAATTCTGGTTGGCATAGAGCGAGTGCAGCACCAGGAGCTTCCTACTTTGATTTTTGAGTTCACAGAGACTGTTCAAAAAGAAAACCCAGAAATAGGTTCTGATCAAGGACACAAGTAATATGCAATGAAATTGCACATCAGCTGCAGGAAGGGTGGGTAGAGGGGAGGGAGGGAAATAACATAATTATTGTAACCAAGGAATAATGTTCTAAATTGACTAAATAAATTAATTCAAATTTAAAAAAAAAAGAAAACCCACCCAAATCATCAAATCCTAGAAAAAAAGTCTTGAAATGAAAAGAGCTATGAAACTAAAACAACTTTTGGCCATACTCTTGTGATATAAACAAGTGATACATTTTCTATCTTCCTCTCTTCCTTCTTTCCTTTCTTTCCTTTTTTCCTTCCTTCTTTTCTCTTTCTTTCCTTCTTTCTCTTCCATTGACTTCCTTACTTTCTTTCTACCATTCTATCCTTCCCTCTATCCTTCCCTTTATCCTTCCATCCATCCTTCCTTTTTCTTTCCTTCTCTCTTCCATTGACTTCCTTACTTTCTTTCTACCTACTTTCTTCCCTCCTTTCCATTCTCCTTCCATCCTTCCTCTCTTAAAAAATTTGAAGTTCATGACTGATGTTTAATATCAATATAGCAAGTTGATCAAAAGTGCATTTGAAACCACAAGATGACTCTTTGAATAAACTTAGTTTTCAAAATTGCTGCTTTCTTTCCCTTATTATTTTCTCAGTATAACAACTGAATCAGAGGTCCCTGTGTATAAAAATGACAGTACTTCCTCAAGGGGCTGCAGTGGGAAGCATAGCACACTGGGAGGGGTTCCACCAGCTGGAATGGAAATTCTAATGACTACATTGGGATTGGAAGTTTGACTCATGAGCTCTTATTTTTAACAGCTGTTCTCATTCCCAACCAAAGAGGACAGAAAGATGGAAGAAAACACTGGTACTGTACTTGGATGGAATGAGTGTGGCCAGTCACTGGATTTGGGGAATGTAGTTTTAAATTCCTCAAGCCCATGCAGGAAGCATAATTTTATTTTTTCCCCTCCATTCACCTCACAAATTAAGGGAGGTGACTGAAATTCTGTCTGGGTCATTTGTGGCCATGATGAGGCATGCAACAACATTTTTATTGAGGTAGTCATTTTTAAAAATGTCTTTTTAAAGAGATTAAACTGAAGAAATGGTTGGAGAAAAACATGGAAGAATGAAGAAGGAAGGGGGAAATGATCAAATGAGAGACAGAGTAGCAATAGTGGACAGGGGAGGGACCGACTAACCACATTCAGAGACTAAAAGTATCAGTAACTAAACTTACCAGGACAGAAAATTATAATTCAACACCAACAGCAAAGACTAATAAAATTCAATCTATTCATGGTGACTTGACTGATTCCTTACCATAAGTATGTATTCAAACTCTATTTCACCTAGTCCATCCAACATAGAAAATGAGTTATAAAACTGATTCACCTCTTTATTTTTTTTAATGTGGGTCCTTAAGTAAGGAAAGAGCACAGGTTTGCTTTGTTAAAAGATAAAATCACAATCTTCATTTTTCATTCATTCCCCCTCCCCCAAGTTGTTTGCTGATTTTCTTCAGAAGGTACAGGTGTCTCTGAGAAAAGTGGATATCAAGTAACCAGGGTGGCAAGCTAATTAACTTCCTACTATAGTTCTTTAGTTAAATCCCATGGAAAATATGGAATTGAGACATGTTAATTATCTCCCTTTCTCTTACCCACAAGCAAACTTAGAATTCCAGCTATCTCAGTCTTGGCAATTTTAATAGTAGTTGCCTTGAAAGGTTTGCTTTAGACTTTAAGCTCTCTGAGGTTAAGCATTGTGTCCATCACTCCCTTAGAGTCTAGTCATGATGGAATGCAATACTTTGTGAGCACCCATGTTGAGTAAATGACTTCCAGTGCATTTCTTACAGAAGTATGTCTCTGTGACTATCTCTCTGTCTCTCCAGCTTTTAGACTTCAAAATGTTTGCTCAGAATTTCATGGTCTGGAATTCCCATGTAAGTTGGGGTTATAGAAAATAGGTTAGGAATATAATACGGAAAGGAAGAGAAAGGCTTTTTTCACCCACCACACCTGACTTGAACACTCCAGCACCTCATTGCTCCATGTTAAAACTTATATTCTGGGGAACACAGAGTTGGGATAGGAAAGCAGGATCAAGTCAAGCAGCTAGGTGACACGGTGAACACTGTGCATGGGGTCAAAAAACGATCATGGCGGGGAAACTCTAAACATTTCATCAAATTATAGCCAAATGAGTAAGTAAGCATCACAACAAAAATATACATGTTATAGAATATTTGAAGTCATAAAAGTGGTGCTGGCAATTGTGCTTTCTGGTTGACTAGTCCTGCCCAAGTCTTATCTATTACCAGGGGGAATAGAGCCAAGTAGTGCACTATTTACAATTTCCAGTGTTTTTGAGCAGAACAAGAAGGCAAAGCCAGGGACATCCATAGAGAATTAGGGAGCCTATACAATGAAAGGGGAAGAATAGATACCATTAAAGAGGTGTTTATATTGTATTTATTATATAATGCTATATCATATATATATATATAATAGTTTGTTTCATATAACTCTGCCAATCAAGACAGAATTATTTTATAGACATATCAAATTAACTTCCCACTATTATTGCCCTTACTGCACTGGCATTGTATTGGAAAGTCTTCCTAGGAAATTGTGACAGGAAGGTAAAGTTGTTTGTAATATAAGGTGGTGAAGAACAGGATTTCTAGGGACTTCTGCATTTAGTTTCTTTGCTGGGAATCTGAAGCCTGTTTCATGGGTCCTGATTTGGGATTTCGAAAATATGATTATTAAGTTTTGACCAAAAACTGATTATAAAATGCTCTTTCAGATAGATGCTCCCTGAAATTTTTTTGACCAATGACTTCTTTTGGCATCAGACTAAAATACCGAAAGTGCCTCATAGCTACAATTTGTTCACTTTTGCAAAAAGCTCTAGCTATCTCTTCTCTTCCAACTTTCCTAAGAGACACAGTGGTATGTGAGTGGACTGAGTCCTGGCTCTTCCTCTTATGGTGTGTAACTTTGATTTTATCTATCCCTTAACTTCTAAAAATTCCATTTTCTTCATTAGAAAGATGGATACATATATGTACATATATATGTACCTATATATGCATTAGTTTTGTCTATAATACTCCAATTCTAAAGTAGTTTATTTGTTGAATTCTCAAGGATAGTCTTGAGGTCTACATTTGTAGTAAGGGTCATCTGTTGACTTATGAAGTGATGGCAAAAATTTGGAAACAAGCAATATCTATTAATTGTGGTTTGGCTGAATAAGTTGTGGAATATGAATGTGATGGAATATGTTGTGCTGTAAGAAATAAGGCAATAAATTATTTTTTAAAACTTGAAAAGAGTTCTCATTACAGATGCAGAGTAAAAAATTAAGCAGAGTCATAACATCAACATTATAAAAAAATTAAAATGTAAAAAATTCTTGAAGACACTTATAAACTGAGAAAGAATGAAATGGGCAGGACAAGAAGAGAAATTTATATATGTTTTTCCATGACAAACACTTCCAATATGCCAGATCCCAACTCTGTGAAAGCTCTCTTATAATAGAGTAAAAGAGCTAAGTAAAAATAGCAACACAAGGACCTCATCTGAAAGTACATACAGCATGGGACAAGGTGGGAGAAGCAATGTAGCTTGCTGGCTGTGGAGCCAACCTTTAAAATCAGGAAGATATAAATTCTAGTTCCACTTTTGACACTTACTCTCTGTGATCCCAGACAAGTCCCTTAATCTCTCATTGGTAGTTCCCGGAACCAGTGAAATTACAGGTTCTGTCCTTATTTATATCCCTATAAAACAATAATAATAATCGCCACTTATATAGTGCTTGAAAGACTGCAAAGAGCTTATCTCATTTGAAAATTAGACAAGGGAAGAGTACAACCATTTATTAAGCACCTACTATGTGCCAGGCACTGTGCTAAGCACTTAATAAATATTATCTCGTTGTTCTTCTCACACTCAGTGAGGTAGGTGCTATAATGGTCACCATTTCACAGTTGAAGAAACTGAAGAATATAGCGGTTAAGGGACTTGTCCATGGCCACAGAACTATTAAGTGTCTGAGATTGGATTTGAACTCGGTTCTTTTGGATGTCAGAACAAAAGGCTACATAGCAGAGTATAAAGAGCAATGGATTTAAACATCAGCAGGTCTGAGTTTATCTTTGGGTTTTTCCATTTACTACCTGCAAGACTTGATGGAGTTATTTAATCTCTTTGAGCATCATTTTCCTCATCTGGTTTAGCACAGATGATATTTAAGGATGCTTAGCAGTTCTAAAGTTTATGATCCTATGATCTTTGTCATTTGGATCCAGTCAATTGGTCAGCCAACATTTATTAAATGCCTACTATGTACCAAACACTGTTTTAGGAATAGAGGTAGAGGATGCATAGTAAAAAGAAAAGAGCAATGTTTTTGGAACTGAAGGACTTGGGTTCTGATCCTAACTTGTGCTATCTGCACAACTTTGGACAGGTCCCTTAATCTCCAAGACTGAGTTTTCTTGTCTATAAAACAAAGGTGTTAGAGTAAATAACATTTAGTAAATAATTTTAGAGTCTCTTCTAGCCCTAAATCCATGATCCTTTGCTTATGTAAACTGTCTTCGAGCACACTATCTCTGTCTTCATTTCCTCATCCAAACTCATTCTGCCACAGCTGCATGGAAAACTCATATTTGAGGGAGATGAGTTAAATAGTTTTCAGGAGAAGGAAAACTCCTTCAGTTCCCACAGGGATGTTCATTGGTGAGAACAGCCAAAGAGAAATCATTTTTCCTTCCATCCAGATTTATAACATGCCTCCATCATCAGAGACTGCAAAGTTCCATAGCCTATACAGTCATTCCATATCTTGATCCATGTTGCTGTGTGGGGACTCCTTGACTCAATACTGCTTTGGAAGCTGCCATGTTATTCAGCTTTCAGAAGAAACCAAGCCAAGCCTTATTAGTGGCTCTGCCCCAGTGATTTGTGGAAGTTATATAACTGCATTACTCACCATGATTCCTAGTGAATCACCTTATTAAGTTACATTTCCAAACAGTTTGTAGGCCTCGTGTCTTTGTGCTCCTTTCCCTGAGATGACTAAAGTGAGGCTGCTGTCCTTGATCTTTTTTACAATAACAAGGGAAAAGAATAAAAAAAGGCTTTGGGAAAATCAAGAGCTTTGATTTGGGGCACTTCAGAGTTGAATCATGAGTCCACTAAGAATTCATGAATTTCAATCATAATTCTCATTATTATAAAAATAAGAAACTGAGGCACAGAGAGATTAACAAACATCAAAAATTGACATATGGAGTCAGTTGCTGAGCCAACACTAAATCCCAGGAATCCTTCCTCTCAGTCTGCTATTTTTTCTCTGTAATAGATTCTAAAATAATCTTTTAGACATTCAATAGAAGTTGCAAATTTTGGGGGGGGGTTGTTTTGTTTTTTACTGATTTCACCCTGATTTTTTTTTAATTATATAAGAGGCAGCTTGGTAGCACAGTGGATAGAACACCAAGCCTGGATTTGATAGGATGTGGGTTCAAATCTTGCCATCTGATACTTCCTAGCTGTGTGACCCTGGGGAACTCATTTAACCCTAGTTACTTAGCTTTTGTCTCTCTTCTGCCTTGGAATCAATACTTACTATTGACTCTAAAATAGGTAAAGGCTTTAAAAAGACTATACATAAATAGTCTTTAAAGTATTGAAAATTTAGCTTATCAAATCTATTTTACCAAATAACAAAAATAGTCATGTTGATCAATTGCATTTTATCTTTTGAAAACTGTTCCTATTTTTTGACCAGTTATCTATGTGAATTTTAGATTTACTACACCCTGCTTAGTCTTTACAATTCTAGCAACCAGGAATGTATACACCCCCACTTAAGGATTAACTGTAGGGGAGGATGGCCTATGACCGGCATGTGCTAGTAAGTGAAAAATCAGAAACTGACTGACCCCCTGGGCTGTCCTAAGCCAAGCTTAAGCCACCATTGGTACATGCGAGACACAGGAAGTGATGTAAAGAACTGCCTAAATATTTTGTGTCACTTCCTGTGATCTCTCTGTCTGTGGCATTGGGAGTTCTAGGAAGCATTTTGGCCTGCTTATAGCATAGTTTAGGTGAGGCATCTTCCCTGAGAGACCTTGGTGAGTGGTAAGGCTGATTCCTCCTTTCCTTGACCTCCTGAAAAGCATTATCCTCCTAGGAGGCTCCTCATCTCAGAGGAGGACTCATGGCTGGAAGCTGAGCTAGATTTAATCTTCTGAGAAGGCCCTTTGGCTGAGGCCTCTGAACTTCCCTTGGCTTAGGCTATGCCAGAGAAATCTTAGACTCTTTCCTCTCTCTCTTCTTCTTAATTTCTTCCTTTTATTGTAATTAAACCACCATAAAAATCCCATACTGACTTGAGTATTTTATTGGGATTGAATTTAAAATCCCTGATGAGCACTAATATAATATGTTCAGTCAACAACTCTAATTTTACCCTTAACATCTATTGGCAAATGTTTCTTAATAGTGTATACTCTCTCTATCAATTTTTAATATTCGACTTTCATCATAGATGTATGATAAAAATATTTTCCCAGAAACTATAGCTTCTCTTCTTACTAGCTGCATCAACTTAGGCAAAAAGTTTTTCATTTTAAATAATCAAAATTGTCTTATAGAATTTCTTCTGTCCCTGGTTTACATGTCTTCATCTTGACTGTAGTAATGAAAGATAAAGTCTTTTATTCTCTAAATTTTTTAATGATGTGAACTTTTATATTAGATTGCTTATTCATTTGGAGTTTGTTGTATTATATGGTATAAGATGCTGGTCTACAATTATAATGTGGTCTTTGAGATTAAGAACTGTTTTTGACCTTTCTTTGATTTCCAGAACTTAGTTTAGTGGCTGGCACATAGAAAAAATTTAATAAATATTTATTAACTTGGCTTGCAATTTAAAATAATTTTTAAATTCATGAAGGAATATCAAGGCAAGGAAGGGAAAAATCCAGCCATGGAGCCAAGAACACTTGGCTGAGTTCAAATCCTCTCTCTAACACTTACTGTCTGTGTGACCCTAAGCAAGTCACTTAAACTCTGCAACTTGCTAAGACTATATAGACTGCGGAGAACATAGTGATCTGAATTAGTAGAAAGTTTCATTCCATGAGGGGATGCCCATCAATTGGGGAATGGCTGAGCAAATTGTGGTATATGTTGGTGATGGAATACTATTGTGCTAAAAGGAATAATAAAGTGGAGGAATTCCATGGGGACTGGAACAACCTCCAGGAATTGATGCAGAGTGAAAGGAGCAGAACCAGGAAAACATTGTACACAGAGACCGATACACTGTGGTACAATCGAATGTAATGGACTTCTCTACTAGTGGCAATGCAGTGATCCTGAACAACTCGGAGGGATCTACGAGAAAGAACACTATCCACATTCAGAGGAAAAACTGTGAGAATAGAAACACAGAAGAAAAACAACTGCCTAATCACATGGGTCTATGGGGATATGATTGGGGATGTAGACGCTACATAAACATCCTAGTGCAAACATTAATAACATGGAAATAGGTTTTTATCAAGAACACATGTAAAATCCAGTGGAATTGTGCATTGGCTACAGGAAGGGTTGGGGGGAGGGGAGGGAAAGAATATGATTCTTGTAACCAAGGAAAAATGTTCTAAATTGACTAATTAAATAAATTTTTCAAAAAGAAAAAAAAAAGAGTTTCATTCCCTGGTGGTTCCTTACACCAGGCAAGTCACAAATCTGGTTCTAGTCCTTATTTCTACATTTCAAACCTATCTAATACTTTCACATTTATGAGCAAGATCATACTTTCTGACCACCCCACTTCATCTTCACAATAACCTGATGTGATAGGTTGTAGAATGATTTTTATTCCCATTTTACAGATGAGGTATCTAAGACTCAAAGTCAAATGATTTGCCCATGATTACATAACTGGTAAGTAGTAGAGTTGGTATTCCAAGTCCAGTGTTTTGGGGGGTTTTTTTCTTCCCCAGTGTACCTCCTACTATCATGGATTGACTGAATGAGGAAGAAATCACAAAGGATTTAGATGCCACTATACAAAACATACCAGCTTCACTATTTGTTTGGATGATATTAATCAGACTTGGAAGTTGAATGTATTACCTAAGACAAAAGAGTCTCTTCTCAAAGAAGGACATATCAAAAGGGGTGAAATCAAATTAGCATGCCAGACCATTTAGGTCTCTTTCAGTCTATCCTCCAAGGCAACAATAGTCATTTTAAAATTTTAACTCTTAACATGTTTCCTTTACAGTGTAACAGTAGTTATTGGTTAGAAATCCTTTCAACCCAGGCAGCCAGGTGACTCAGTGGAAAAGAACCAGGACTGGGCATGGGAGATCCTGGATTCAAATCTGACCTTAGATACTTCCTAGATAACTTCCTAGGCAAGTCACTCAGACTCAATTGCCTAATCCTTACTGTTCTTTTGTCTTGGAACTAATACTTAGTCTCAATTCCAAGACAGAAAGTAAGGGTTTAAAAACAACAAATTATTTTAGTCAAATACAAGTGAAAATAGCCCTTGTTTCCTTCTTCATGGGGAAAAGGAATATAGTATCTGGGTACATTCTTTATCATGCTAGGTTTGCCATCCTAAATTATGCCCTAATGATGAGTAGCTTGGTAGAATATCTTTTTTTTAAAAAATCACTCAAACATTTTATCTCATAATAAATCAACCATCTCTCAAGTGCCTACTATATATGAAAGGCTGTATATATTAAAGAAAATATATCATAATGGGCTCAAGCCGTGACAGGCTAGAAGCAGGAAGGTATTAAATCATGGAAGATATTCTTGCTTCTATTCTCTCTCTCTTATTAATTCATACTTCCTATCATAGCCTCGCCGATTCTCTTTATGCATAAACCTGGTCATGTCTGATGAAACATGACAAGAGGTGATACCAAAGTATCAATATCCCTGAATTCGGCATTAGAGAACATAGGTTCAAATTCTGGCTCAGATAGTTGCTGGGTTTTGACCATGGGCAAGTCACACCTTTCTTAGCACAGTACAAATATCACCGCCTCCAGGAAGCTTCTTCTGATCTCCCTAATCAGTAAGCATTCATAAAGCACCTACTGTATGCCAGGCACTGTGCTAAGATGTTGCCTTCCCTTCCCTATGTAACTCTGTGCTTGCACGTCTTTGAATTATTTTGTATTATATAATATATTTTGTATTATATTATTATATAATATATTGTATTATATATTATAGATGATATATTTAATAATATAAATTATTTTGTATTATAATTATATATATTATATTGTAATTATAATAGGTATCATATCTCCCTATTATTCCGTATAATCTATGATGGTTTAGATTTGGCGTATCATCTATTTTATATACACACACACATACTTTTTATTCTAGTAACAACTCTAAGACAGAAGGTCAAAGGCTAGACAAATGGGAGTTAAGTGACTTGCCCAGGGTCACAACTAGGGAGTGTTTGAATCCAGAACTGAACCTAGAACCTTCCAATTCCTGGCATTCTATCTCCTGTGCTGCCCCATATCATCCAGTTTTCTTAATAAGAGCAGAATTGAATCAACTTTTTGTTTTTAGAACTTTACTATCTAAGCAGATAATGCCTATTAGGGTATCATAATTATTATAATATTAATATACAAATAATATAATTATTATGATAATCATAACAAGTATTTCTATAACACTTAAAGGTTTGCAAAGAGCCTTACAAATATTATTTCACTTGATTCTCACAATAACCCTTGAAGGTAGGTACTATTATTATCATGATTTTATAGTTGAGGAAAATGAAGACGACAGAGTTAAATGACTTGCCCAAGGTCACACAGCTAGTTAAGTATCTGAGACTGGATTGGAACTCAAGTCTTCCTGATTCTGAATCCAGCACTCTATCTACTGTGCCACTTAACTGCTTTTGGATATAAAAGAAGCAATTCAATGACCCAGAAAAAATGGTAGTAAATGCTAGTAATTTTAATTCCAGCAACGAATTAATCCTGAAATAGCAGGATAGAATTTGCAAAATCTCTGTAATGATTGTTAGGGAAATAGTAAATTTCCTGGTAGTTATGCAAATCCATGTGTTTCCTTAGTATAAAACAACTATAATGAGAGAAAAATAACAAGGTTATTTTTTTTTTTTACAAAATGTTGACAATATCGGCTCATCAACTTTCTCAGAGGGGAAAAAAAAAGTCTTGACCTAGCTATGTCATCTAACCCTGGGGGACATTTCAAAGAATAACTTGCAACAACAAAGTGGAACCTTATTCCCATAAGGTTGCCTGTGAGAAATTAGTAAAAATCTTTTTTTCTTAAATGGCATGTCAATAATTTATGACCAAAATGACATGGTAATATTATAAATACTAATAGTCACAGAACTATCTGGAGGGTGTTAAAAGATCATCAGGGGTCCCTAATAGTAACAGTTTGCATTTTTAGGGCAGCAAAATATCACAGTGGATAGAGCATCAGGTCTAGAAGATCTAAGTTCAAATCCAGATTTAAACACTAGCTGTATGATTCTGGACAAGTCACTTAATCCTGTTTGCCTCAGTTTCCTCATCTGTAAAATGTACAGAAGAAGGAAATGGCAAACTACTCCAATATCTTTGCCAAGAAAACCCAAAGAGGGCCATGAAGAGTCAGACATGACTGAAATGACTGAACAACACCACATTTATAAGGCATTTTAAGATTTTCAAGAGCTTTTCTCATCACAATCCTTTGAGGGATATAGATCACCTATCTAGGCAACACTTCTAAAAGCATTAGACTGGAATGTCTGCCTATTGGATCAAGTCATTTTTGAGAAGTTTAGTAGTATTATAGGTAGAGATCTGGACTTATAGTCAGGCAGACCTGGGTTCATTATCAGGCCTTTGACACTTACCAGCTGTATAATTCCAGGCATTTTTCTTAACCTATGTCTGCCTCAGTTTCCTCATTTGTAAAATGGAGATAATAATAGCACCTCCCTCCCCAAGCTGTTGTGAAGATTGATCAAGATCGATCGAAGATCAAACAAGATAATATTTAGAAAGTGCTTTGCAAACATTAAAGTCTTGTATAAATAAATGCTGTGATTATTATTATTTGAGTAACAAAAAAAGCTAACTGGTTGCAAATCATTCCTCAAGATCTACCTGTCCATCTCCTCAGTCCTTACCAAAGGCAAAGGTAATGGAAGACCTGCGAAAGAACCTGGCTCTAGGATATGAATGATTGACTACAAATACTCTTACTCTGGCAGTCACTATAAGGCTATCTCTTGCCACCTCATCACTTATGATGAATAAATCCTTTACCTGTTAAGAGGCCATCATTCACTGCCTACACACCAAGATAAATAGATTCAGAGTAGGAAAAAGGGATAGTCACTCTGGTCCTCTGATAAGACTCAGTGTTGACATTCAAGCAATCCACAAACATTTATTAAGCACCTACTGTATACTATGCTAAGCACCACTGTGCTAAGGCTAGAAAATCAAAGAAAGGCAAGAAATAGTGCATGCTCTAAAGTCTATATTCATATCTCTAGAGATCTAGAATGGTCACAGAACCTAGGACCAGAAAGTGATTCTTAGAGGTCATTCAATTCCTTTAATGCCCACTTTGGGGAACAACTTCTAGGCAGCCTTTCCAGACAGATGAGAATCTTTCCTTGAAAAGGAGGTTCCAATGGGGGTGGCTCAGTGGAATGAGAGAAAGGAGGTCCTGGGTTCAAATCTGGCCTCAGACACTTCCTACTGGGACTGTGGGCAAGTCACTTAATCCCAAATGCCTAGCCCTTACCATTCTTCTGCCTTGGAACCAATACACAATGTTGATTCTAGAATGGAAAGTAAGGGGTGTTTTTTGTTGTTGTTTTGTTTTGTTTTGTTTTAAGGAGATTCCTTTCATTGATAGGAAAACTGTCCAAATAATGTTAGGAAAGAAATCAGAAAAGAATGTTCCACAACTTCCCTCCAGATTCCAAATTTATATACTATGGCCTCTGTCTGGAAATATTCTTTTCTCTGAACAAAATCCCCATCTCTTCTATTTTGAGGCTCCTTTCTTTTTGTTTGGTTTCCAGTGGATATGGAAAATGGTTGCTCTTTACACTAGAAGACTTATTAGGTCCTGGATCTAGGATGGCTTTATTAGGATCTGGACCTTCTCTTCTTTTCTAGACATTTTTATCCCCTTAATTGTAGTTCATATCTTTCTCTTTCCATGGGAGCTATTACTATATTCCTGGCCCAGATTAAGTGCATGGAGTATAAAACTATCTCTTCCCATTCCCCATTTCTGCCCAAATCCTGAATTGTTATTGGTACAGATGGTGTCCAAAAGTTCTCAGGAGCAAAAAAAAGCATTAACAACATACAGAGAGCGAAGTAAAAGAAAACAAAAACTATCAGGTTTTCTCTTCAAACTGAGAATTTGGATAGTGATTGCCATAGAAGGATTTAAAAGCAGTCACACACAATGTGAATGCTGGGGTAGGTTTTCAGCACAGACCATGAAATTGAGTCATGTGCCTCCTGTTAACATTATGGGGAGTTATGTGGCAAACTCCCCACAGGGAAAAACCCACCACACCGTCTGGATGCAATTTAAGACAGAACATGTGCTTTAATGGGAAGGGAGGGGGAAAGTCCTCCAATAAAATAGCATGGTTGTCCTTCATTTTTGACAACATCCCCCCCCCCATAACACCCACCCACCACCACCACCAAATGAGTGATTATAAATGGGGCTTTGTGGAATTTGTCAATATGACAGCATTGCAACCTTAGAAGGGAAAATCCCTTTCACTCCCTGCTTGGTCCTTTGGCTACATGAAAGCACCTTAATTCCTGATATTTACAACTTCCTTCTAGAGTAAGAGGACTTTATAAGTGGACCACCATTAATCTAGATCCAGTTCTGGGAACACAGGAGGCATTTCCCATTTGACAAGACAAAAAACAAATAAAAGGCATGACAATGAGTCTTTGACAGAGGAAGGGTGAAGCCAAGTCTACTCAATGGAACAAATCGCTGGTGTTAATCCCCAACACTTGGAGAGAATTACAACCCCTGCATCTCAGTCTCCATCCCCATAGCTCCAAAATAGTTTGACATAATCCCAGGGTATTATTTTGGCACTGCTCACACTTGGAAATGAAAAACCTACTTAAGAGATCACCAAATAAAAATAAAGCATCAAGTTAAACCAACAGTGCTGAGTGAAGTTTTTGTCCTGTTTTAAGACCTAACTTACAGAGTAATGACCTCATGTAGATGCCCCATTACATTAACTTCTACAGTGGGGATAGCTGGATGACTTCTTCTGGCTCTGTAGTTTGGGAGAGATGGGAAAGAAATTAAGAGGAATGACATAATTTTTCTTAGTACTGAAAAATTGGGTAAAAATTTCATTTTTAAAAACTGGTAACCTTCAAAAATTCAGTGCCAATAAAATAACCCTAATCCTAATCTATTCATTACAAAAGCTAATTGTCCTATCAACAAAGTTCTTTTTTTATTAAAGATAATTCTAAACAATTCATAATGATGAGTTTTTTTAAGCCAGAAGCATGACACATGGCATCCTGATGAAAGACTATTGTGAATCTTAAAACTACTCCACCCTACTCCGACCATACTTTAGAAGATCTGATTTAGCTATCTCCTGATTAGTAACAATGGAGATACTTGGTTTAACAGAATCAAGTCTTGGGAACTCTACATTTCTCCACCCTACTTAGTTTAACAAGGTCAGGAATGTCTGCACCATACTCAAGGATTAAATATCTGAGAAAATGGCCTTCAACAGACATGTGCAGAAACAGAGGACAGACCCCTGGGCTATCCTAAGTCAAGCTAAGCTAACATTGGTACAGATGAGATGCAGGAAAGTGATATAAAACTGTCTATATAGGGCAAATCACTTGTTCTCTTCAGGCTTTTTTCCCCCAGAGACACAGCTCTGGCTGGCAGCATGCTACACATTCCAAGATCTTGGAATGGTGGCAGCTATTTGTCTGGGTTTTGGTGGTGAATTTGCCCTTGAACTAATTCAGGTTCAAGCATCTTGGCTGAGCCTTCTTGGAGTTCAGGCTGATTCCTTCCTCCTTCACACTCCAAAACCTTACTTTCTAGATCCCCTAATCTTCCCGCCCAGCACAAACCAGGCGGGAGAAATACTACACCCTTTTCTTCTCCCTTCTTCTTAATTTCTTTCCACTATATTAATTAAATCACCATAAAATTTCAGACTGACTTGGGTATTTTTATTTTATTATTTGGGATATCCATGGTGACCAATAATTAATATAATTTAGATCACAATGCTAAAATTTATTCTTTACACTATGCAGAAGACAGAAAGCTAGGACGGACAAATAAAATATCAGATAACAGAAGCAAGATCCAAAAAATTCTCCATGGTCTAGAACAATGGGTTGACTCTAATCAACTGAAATTTAATAGGGATAAATGTCAAGATCTGCATTAAAAAATTTTTTTTAATCCACTAACCAAGAGTTGGGTGAAGATATGGCTTAATAGCTTTAATTGTACTTAACCATAAATTCAATGAGTCAATAGTGTGACATGGCTACCATATAAGAACTAATGCAATCTTAAATTTAAATAATAGAAATAGAGTTTTCAGAGTGAGAGGTGATAGTCTCACTGTATTCTATGTGACTGAGACCATTTCTGGAGTATCATGTGCAGAGTAAAAATATGTGCCATATTTAAGGAGAATATTGACAAACTGGAATGTACTCAAGGAGAGACCCAATCAAATATTTAGACTGATGAAGAAAACAAGTTAGAGGTAACACAATATCTCTACAAATATCTGATGGCTTTATTGTGAAAGAGAAATTACACATTTTGCCTGCCTCCAGATGGGAAAACCAGTGGGTAGAAATTGAAAGGAAGTAGAGTTTGACTCAACGTAAGAAGGAATTTCCTAGCAATTAGATCTATCCCAAAATGGAAGTAGCTTAGAAGGGAGTACATTATTCATCACTAAAAAGGTGTTTAAACAGAGAATGGATAATCTTTTTTTAATGATTAAACCATAATTTAAATTTAAACCCTAATTCATGGCAATAATTTTTTTTAAGTGAGAAAGATGCATGAGTTATATCTCAATGCTGGGAGAGATACATAATTGCCTTCAAGAGGTGTCAGAAAACACTATCACATTCAGAGGAAGAATTATAGGGGTAGACACAGAGAAGAAAAACAACTGCCTGATGCCTGGTCGATGGGAATATGATTGGGGATGTAGACTCTAAACAATCAGACTAGTGCAAATATCAATAATATGGAAATACGTCCTGATCAATGACACATATAAAACCCAGTGGAACTGTGTGTTGTCTATGGGAGGGGAGTGGGGAGAGGAGAGGGAAAGAACACGAATCATGGAACCATGGAAAAATATTCTACATTAATGAATGAAATCAAATTTTCCAAATTGAAAATAAAATAAAAGTAAAATGAACAGAAAAAAAGAGGTGTCAGAAAGAGGACTCAAATATTAGGATAAGTATTGGACTAGATAATTTTTAAGCCTTCTAACTAATATATTAGGAAAATCATATTGGGGATGAATGTGTCTTATGGTCAATTTATTTCTTATAACTGGAATAAAATATTCAATTTCTCAAGTAAATATACTTAATATGGCTTTATATTCAGAGAAGTGTGGTGTTCTGGATAGAAAACTAGTCTTAAGCCCAGGAAGATATGGGTTTGAGATCTGTCTCTTAGGTTTTCTGGCCATGTGACCCAGAGTAAGTCATTTAAACCTGAAGTAATCCAGGCAATTCTCTTAAGACTGTAAATTAGGGGGCAGCTGGGTGGCTCAGTGGATTGAGAGTCAGGTCTAGAGATGGAAGGTCCTGGGTTTGAATCTGGATGCAGACACTTCCCAGCTGTGTGACCCTGGGCAAGTCACTTGACCCCCATTGCCTAGCCCTTACCACTCTTCTGCTTTGGAGCCAATACCCAGT
Source organism: Monodelphis domestica (assembly GCF_027887165.1). NCBI lineage: Eukaryota > Metazoa > Chordata > Mammalia > Didelphimorphia > Didelphidae > Monodelphis > Monodelphis domestica. Next base: position 82,247,597 of record NC_077228.1, read on the forward strand.
ATTGATTCCAAGATGGAAGGTAAGGGTTTAGAAAAAAAAAAGACTAAGTTGCAGAGAAGTTGGTAGAGGGAGTCTCCTTTCCTGGGAGTTCATTTTACCAATGAAATCATAGATCTAGTCCATAGTCCTTGCCTATCTTATATTCAGTACAACTAACTGCATGCTCTAATAAAGATTTTCAATATAATTCAAAAAAGTTTCCTTCAAGGATATTCTCAGGTCCTGTTTTTTGGGTAAAAATGCCACCATAGTCATAGATTTTCACTTAACCATCCAATTCAGTTTTCTACAGGGGTAGAAAACTTTATTTAAAAATTTTCAGGGTAAGGAACTTGGATTTCCAGTGACCAAATGAAGGCTACAATATGATACTTTCTATCACAAAGAGCTGATATTAGACCTAGCAAGTTCAGAACAGTGATCAGAAGGCCCCAAGAACTTCAATATTAAGTCATCATTTACTATTAAGGCTGTGTTTCCAAAGCCTAATGACTGGGGCAAGTGGCACTTCACACCTGAAGGCTGGCCTCTTAGTATCATTTTACCCCAGAAGAAGCTGTGACACTCTAGAGTCCTAGCCCAATTCTAATTCTTGTCACTCTTTTGGGACTATTGAAAGTTTCCAATGTATTTTCCACTAGAGAAGTATTTCCCCACTCTTTTCCCCTTTCTTAGAGCTATTGCTTAATACAGTTTACTCAGAATGATTCTTCAGTGGTACCTTCTAGATGATTGCATTTCAGGGATGGATGAAAATTCCCGACTTGGAAAAGAACTTTGGGAGCCTAAAAGAAAAGCCTGCTGGAGATGACAGGATACAACTGTCTTATTATCTGTAAAGAATATCAAGTAAATTACAATAAAGGTATCTAGATACGTGGATATGTCTTCTAAAATACATAAACGTTTATAATCAAGCAGCATAATATACCATAAAAAATAGGACTGAGAATCAGGAGGCACAAGTTCTCATTCTGGTTGTAACATTTACTTGCTATGACGTTTTCAGCAAATTGCTGACCCTAAGTTTCCCCAGACATTTCTTCTACAATTCTGCCTTACATAATACACTTTTCTCCTTGTTTCCCTCCAGTTATAGAACTATAATAAAGTTAGTTCTGTCAATATTCCTGGATGGGGTGTATCAGTCTACTCTCCTGTGGCCCAGACAATCCTCCTCTGGCACTAACCACCCTTGTAATTTTTAGGATCAAAGTGCCTCTCCCTGGATACTCCCCAGTGTGTATTGTCTCTCCTTAATAATATATATGATAATAGAGGACAAGGACTGTCTTTGCTTTTGTATTTGTTTCCATAGCATGGTGCTTTGCCCATAATACATGCATAAAAAATGCTTTTCTCATTCATTCATTCGCTTATATAGGGGCAGCTTGGTGGTAAAATGGATAAAACTTTATATTTAGAAACAATTCAAATGTAACCTCAAACCTTTACTTAGATGTATGACTCCAAGCAATTCACTTAACCTGCCTCATTCTCAGTTTCCTCACCTGTAAAATGAAGAATAATAATTTTATGTGCTTCTCTGGGTTGTTGTATGAATAAAATGAGATAATATTTATAAAGTGCTTTTCAAACCCTAAAGCTCTATATAAATGCTATGATGATTATTGTCAATGCTAGAGAGAAATCAATTATAAGGACATTGGTAAAATGATCTACCAGTTCTTTAAAGGAGGTGGGAATATGAAAGACATGGGGAAAAGTCTCCTACCTTATTGCTGACAATAAAAAAGGTGACTCAAAGGAATGTTATCAACTACCATCCTATAAATTTACTCTCCATCTATACAAAAGCTTCATAAGAGTCATCCACACAGGCTTAGAGACAGGAGGTCCTGGGTTCAAATTTGACTTCAGACATTTCCTAGCTTTGTGATTCTGGACAAGTTACTTAACTCAGCCCTTACCGCCCTTAGGCCATGGAACCAATACGCAATATGATTCTAAAACTGAAGGTAAGGGTTTAAAAAAAAAGTCATACACACACAAATTGAAGATATTCTTGATAAAGATATTAATAGGGTACAAGCAGGTTTCACAAAAGATACTTGAAAATGAAACATTTTTTACTATCTTGCAATTAGATAAAAGATACAGAGAGTATAAAATCCCATTGTGGCTATTCCTTGATTACAAAAAGGCATTTAACTTGTCAGATCAAAATGCTGGCTTACAGCACTGACTCTTATAACAAGGTGTCTCCTTTCCACATGTCAGGATCATGCAAGATGCCTTCAGAGATCTAATAATAAAAATAACCCTGTTAAATGACTTAATTACAAAGGTCAGATTAGGTATGAAATAGGGTGATATATGCTCACCCACGTATTTCCCATTGTAATGGAAGAAATCAAACCCAGAGTCTAGGTCAGCATTGGCAAAGTATTGGTACACATGATGGCCCCAGCATAGGAAGTTGCTCTCTATTCCCCCTCTTCCCAGTTCCTGAGGACATTTTTTTTGCATGCCCTACCCCTCTGTCCAGCCACCAAGCTCGTCCTCCCTCCACTCTCTTAGGTAATGTGGGGAACTCACAGCAGCTTGAAGTTGCCCTCTGGGCACGTGAACTTGAAAACCTTAGCCAACACTAGTCTAGGTCAAGAAGAGACTTCACCTCAGAATAATGAAGCATCCTCCGGATATTTCAGCTTTGTGGCAAAAAGATATCGATTGCATTAACTGTCAAAATACTGCAGAGACCACTGGAAAAGATTCTCTAGGGAGTTTGGTCTATCCATCTATCTAGGAAAGACTAAATGGATGGAGAATATGTACTGCCTAGATTTCAATATGCATCGGAATGGACACCTCATAGAGTTTGTTCAATAATACAGATATCAGAGTCAGGCAATGCAAAAGGATGCAGAGTGGAAGAGCAGGAAGAGAGTGTACTGGATTGATTTCAGGAAATTGTTAAAAAGTTTTACTAATCCTAAATTTCCTATAACAGCAAAGGACTTTCAATACAAAAAATCTTAAACATGTGGCTATATGGTAGTGAGACCCAGAAGTCTTCCATCTCCAAAGAATTAAAAATGAACATTGCATAAAACAAAATGGAGAGATGGATGGTGTGTGTGCAGGTTGCCATATGAAATCAATGAGGATCTCCAAAGAACAGAAATAAAGGATATCAAGGAATTGTATGACTTACAGAAAAGATGATATGGTCATATAGTGAGAGAGAAGGAGTAATGGTTAGATAGCCAGAGAGCTCCAATGATGCCCTCATCATATTAGGAAAGTGAGGAAGACATCCAACATGTCAGGTGGACTCCCTATGGCAAATTTTTTGGAGGACATGGTATCTCCTAAATGAGATCCATAATAACTCTTTGGTTTAGACATGCTAGAAAATCAAGTAGATAAAGAATGCCTATTGTCTAGAGCATAATGTGCATTTGGATGGTCAACCCATAGAGTTGGTCCAATCAGTATATATCTGGGACAAAGACTAGAAGTGGATAGTGAGTTGGACCCAGGATTGAACAGGTGGTTAGGAATGGGTTAGATTGCCCTTAGGAAACAGAAAAGTTCTTTTAAATGACCCAAGCTTCAAGCTGAAGCAAAGACCTGTCTTTTGAATATCATTACTCTTCTGGGGTTGAATGTACCATCTTTGAGAACTGAAAATGAAAGATTGTCCAAAAGGCAATAGAAAGCTGAATGGTGGCTGAAACAAACAAGAGATGGGTACAGGACGTGAATGTCTGATCTAAAAGAAGATGAACTGGTCATGGAAAAATGAAAAATCATTTATTAAATGCTTAGTTTGTGCCAATGTAGTAAACACTTATTCTCTAACAATAAGAAATGGAAATTGATGGGCAGTCTATGTGTTCCATGGGAAACCTCACAATTGTCAAAAGAATTTAAAGAAGTATGCAAGCATGTTGACTGGACCTTCTATGGCCAAGACTCCTATGGATGAGTTTTGATCTGTATAGATGGAGAGAGGACCCACATTACTGAGAGCACAAAAGGGGTAAATCACTTTCTTCTCTAGGCTTCAGCTTCCTTATTTATAGAATGAGGAATAGTCCATGTAAACTGATCTGAGTCTCTTACAATTGTAATAATCTAAGTGAACTATTCTAGTGGCATTTCTGAGGCAGCTAGGTGTTATATTTCTATCCTTGGAGTCTAAGTTTAATGACTTGGAGTCAGAGACTTGAGTTTGGATCTTAGCTCAGGTAAGGCTTACTAGCAAGTCACTTCACCTTTCTGACTAGGGATTTTTCATCTGTAAAATAGGGAAAATAATAGCACTCTCCCTCCCCCACCCTACCCTGCCAGGATTGTTATAAGTCTCAAATGAGATAACATAGTTTACCATGCTTTGCAAATGTTAAAGCACTATAGAAATACTAGCTTTTATATTATAGTGGGTGGAAAAGAATGGGAGACTAGCCATGAATGGAATTAGCCAAGTCAACAAGCATTTATTGCTTTATTTTTAAGGAGGAAAAAAAGAGAGGCAGAATACACCGCTATAAGCCTGGATCGTATTCAAGGTCTGCTATTTTAATAGCACGTGAGAGCCAACTATGTTTACAACCTAAAGGAGAGACTTGTCATAGTCTGAAATTCAACACTATCCATTATAGGACATTTCATAGTTGATCTCTGAGATCTCTTCCAATTCGAAACCCTATGTTTCTATGTTCCCATGTAACAAGAATTTGGTAATGGGTAACGGGGTTAAAATCTGAATAGCATCTTACAATAAGGAAGGGGATGTAATTTGGAGTGAGGATCTCTCTGGATCAGTTTCCTCCTCTGTAAAACAAGAATAATACTAAGCAGAGCACTTATCTCACAATATTATTGAGAGTCTTCTATGAGATAATAGTATGTATGATGCTAAGCAAACTTTAAAGACCTATGTAAAAGTAAGCAATTATTATGATCATTATTGACACTATCATTTATTATTGTTATTGTTGTTGTAATCAAGGTTAGGTAGGATTTGAGGTCCCTGGTATCCCTCCCAATGAAGAAAAAGTCACATTTCCTGCCCTAAGAAAGCCTTGGCATTTTCCTTCTGACGTTTCTATAACAACAAAGCCACAGTACAATAGTCAGGCTTCACGTGATTTAAAACTGCTAACCACTAACAGACACATTAGATGAGATCATTTCCAAACAGGATACATTTGCTGTATTTAGAGTAACTGCCATAGAAAACCTTGCAAAGAAGAGCCAGCCGGCTTCAGGGATCCAGGGGACGCTGATTCCTTTTCTAGGACCAAGTACTTCTATGGAGAAAATCAGACCTTAATGATTCTTTCCTTTCATTACTTGGAACAAGTTTCATTCTATGAAACCCCAGGAAGCATCTGGACCAATAGGCACTGTGCAGCATAGTGTAAATTCCCTTACTCCCTTCAAAAGAAAAGAAAACACTCTCACAATCTTTGGTATCTATAGTATCAAAGAGGATGACACAAAAACAAATAGATTTTCTTTCTTAAAAAAAACCAAATCCACACTTTCTTGCCTTAGTAACAACTCTAAGACAGAAGGGCAAGCTACTAGGCAAATGGAGTTAAGTGACTTGCCCAGGGTCATACAATTAGGAAGTGTCTGAGGGCAGATTTGAACCAGGTCCTCCAGACTTCAGGACTGGTGCTGTATCTATTGTTTGTGCTATCTAGCTGCTGCTAGGTTTTTTTAAATGTTCTTATAGATGAAAACTATTTTGAGCCTTCTGCCTCCACCTGGAAGCCTGGGAAGATAATATTTGCATTCTCTAATTAAGATAGGATTGTTGTGAGGATAAAACCAGTCACCTATCAGATATTTATGAAATGCCTTCCAGGTATTAGGTAGTGTATACTGACAAAAAAGAAATAGTCCCTTAAGAGGCTTACATTCTATCAGGGGAGACAACATGGGCATAAATAAGTAGAGAAAAATATATACAAAATAAATGTGGGGTAAATTTTGAGGAAGGAAAGAGATAATAACAGCTAACATTTATGTAGCACATAAAGGTTGGCAAAGTACTTCATCAATATCTCATTTATTTTCCCAGCAACTATGGGAGGAGGCAAGTATTATTATTATTCCCATTTTACAGATTAGGAAACTGAGGCTGAAAAAGGTTAAGGTCACATAACTACTAAGTGTCTGAGGCAGCTTTTGACCACAGCTCCTCCTGACTCCAGTTCTAGCATTCTATCTGCTGAGCAGCCCAGTTTTCTGACTACATATAAACCATTCATAAGAAACAAATGAAAGTCAACCCAATTTTGAGGACATTCAAAAAAAGGATATTTAGCTCTATCCAACTAGTATATACTAATAGCCTGGTACATGTCAGGCATGGTTTTAGGTACTGAAGGTAGAAAGATAAAAATTATATAATCCCTGCTTTTGAGGAGATTATATCTACGTGTTAGGGGAAGGCCGTGGGAGCGAGTATATGGAGATAGAGACATACTTATTTAATTAAAGACAAGAGACATTGAGAAGTAATAACTTTTCCAGATCTCACTCTATATATTAAATGTCACCAGGGATTGCTTTTTCAACCGTAACATAAGTAATTCACATTGCAGAGAATTTTGGCATGGATCATCTTAAATAGATTTAGAAATGTCACTATTGTTTCCCTTGACCTTTACTTCTCCAAAGTAAACAAATATAGAGTCTTTAACTTTTCCTTAGAGTTTTCATTTTGCAAGCCTTCAGTTATCTCTATTCATTTATGGCAGCAAAGTGACCTGGTAGATAGAGCACTAGCCCTGGAGACAGGAAGACCTAGATTCAAATCTACCCTTAGATCCTTTTTTTTTTTAAAAAACCCTTATTTTCCATCTTAGAATTAATCATGTGTATTGGTTCCAAGACAGAAGAACAGTAAGGGCTAGGTAGGCAAAGAGGGTTAGTTCACACAGCTAAGAAGTATCTGGGGCCAGATTTGAACCCAGAATCTCTCATTTGTTTCTCAATCCACTGAGCCATGTAGCTGCCCCCTCAATTACTTTTGAGCAAATCACTTAACCTCTGCCTCAGTTTCCTCAACTATAATATGGGGATAATAATAGTTTATATCTTCCAGGATTGTTGTAAGGATCAAATGAAATAAGCACAGTGCCTGGAACATGGTAGGTACTATGCCAATGCTATCCATTATGATTATTACTATTAATTGTCATCTGTTCTGATACTTCTCCACATTCTTTATATCCCCCTTATAATTGTCTTATAACTATGATCACCCTTCAGTAAGAGGAATTAGTCTTGCTCTGTTTAGCCCTAGATGGCAAAAGAAGGAGAGCCACGTAGAAGTCCCAAAGAGGTCAATTTAGGTTTAATGTTGGCAAACTTTCTAACAGAGCTACATGAACAAGAAATGAGTTGCCTCAGGAGATAGCGAGTTTCTCTTCATCAAAGGTATTCAAACAGAAGCCAGAGGACCACTTGTCATGTTTTTATAGAGGGGACTGCTTCTTGGGTATGGGTTGATCCCTTCCAACTCTACAAATGTCTTCAATTCAGATTCTTAGGTGGTAAAGCCTGGTATTGGATAGAATGACTTAAATGTGAACCTGATCATTTATCATAGTTCAATGAAGCATCAAGACAATGAGTAGGTATTTGAGGAGGATAGAGAGCTGACCTTAGAGTTAGGAAGAGTTCAAGGTCCATCTCTGACATAAATTCTGGGCAAGTCTCTTAATCTCTCAGTAACCTAGGCAACTTTAATATTCCCAATTATCAAAAAAAAAAACCCAATGTTGAACCAAATTATGAGAGAGGGAGTTTCCTCATCCAGCAGTTACCCATCCAATGAAATCATAGGTCCATTCCCTATCCCTGTCTCCCAAGTGGTTAATGAATACATTGTGCAAAATAGGATTAAAGATCTTCCTAAAATGAAGATGAAGGGGCTTGACCTAGGATATAATGGGTTATCCTCATGAGAGGTCTTCAAGCAAAGGCTAGACAACCATTTGTGAAGTATTTTGTGGAAGAGATTTAATTCAGTTAAGATTTGGGTTGGATGGTCTCTGGGGTCCCCTTCAACCCTGAGTTTTTTGGTGAAGATCTATTTTAGACAATTCCTCTCTTTTTAGGTCAGACTGATGAACCTGAGAGAACAGAGATCACAGGGGCCTCACATTACTCACTCTTCACCAAGCTGGCAGCTACTCAATACCTCTGAAATAGGTAGTGATTCCTCCCACGTGTTTCTAGACAAAGAAGTTGAGCCTACAGGCTAATGGGTTCCCAATCAAACACCATATCTTTTTCTCACTGCACCCCCACTGTTAATATAGGTGTGAAATGCTGACACTTTCCCAATTTTTTGAGGTCTTTATGCATTTTACAAGTGGCATTCCTATCTCTTCCTTTGGGTTTTCAAATTTTAACTCACATGGCTCTCTTGGCAAATTGCCCAGGCTTCTATCTTATTGTGGCATTCTCCTTCCAGCGCCTCATGCCCAGCTTTGATGCATTCCCACATTTCCTATCTTGTGTATATACTGTACAACTAGAACAAGGAAAGGAACAATAAGCAGATTGAAGCTCAGCACAAAAGAACGGATTTAAGGAATGGGCATCTCTGGCTATCAAGTCTGGCAACTGGTACTTATGATGGAAAGGGATATGGTTAAATGATAACAAACAGCAGCACCAAAATGCAGCACAACCAAAAGAAGAGAAACTATGAACCATGAGAAACCCTTACCTTCTGTCTTAGAATCAATTACCTGCAGAAGAACAGCAAGTGGGGGCAGCTGGGTAGCTCAGTGGATTGAGAGCCAGACCCAGAGACAGGAGGTCCTGGGTTCAAATTTGACCTCAGACACTTCCCAACTGTGTGACCCTGGGCAAGTCACTTGATCCCATTGCCTATCCCTTACCACTCTTCTGCCTTGGATCTAATACCCAGTATTGATTCCAAGATGGAAGGTAAGGGTTTAAAAAAAAACAAAAAAGAACAACAAGGGCTAAGCAATTAGAGGTAAATGATTTGCCAAGGATGAGACAGTTAGGAAGCATTTGAGATCACATTAGAACCCGATCCTTCCAACCTCTGGCCCGATACTCTATCCACTGAGCCACCTTGCTGCCCCAAACCACTATATATTAATGATTTGTACACGTTCTAGGATCAGAGGGTCATGGATTAAAGGGACTTTAGAGGCCATTGGATTCAACATTACTATTTACAGATGAGGAAACTGAGGAACCAAGAGGTTAAGGATTTGTCCAGGGTCACATCTAGTACACTATTACACATGTGAACAAGGCAGAGACCAAGTATTATCTGTGTCCCCATCACAAAGACACCAGTTCTCAGAGCAGAAAATAGCCCAGGCTATCTAGTTCAACCTATGCCTGAACAAATACTCAGTCTTTGTTTGAAGTCCTTCAGAGTAGGGATCTCATACACACACACACACACACACACACACACACACACACACACACACACACACACACACCCCATATGTGTGTATCTGTGAGCATGTATGTACATGTGTATGTCTATACCCACTTAACCGGGTAGCACAGTAGAAAACAAAGCTCTGATCTTGGAATCAGGAAGACCTGAGTTCAAATCTCAGATCCTGAGCAAGTCACTTACTCTCAATCTCATTTTCCTCATCTGCAGAATGGAGATATAATAGCACCTACCCACAGGGCTACGAGATAACATATTAAAGACTTTTACAAACCTTAAAGAGCTCTGCAAATGTTTGCTATTATTATAATATGAGGTAGTTTATTCTACTTGGAGATAGCTGTGATTATTGGGAAATTTTTCCTTCTATCAAGCCTAAATTTCCCTCCTCTCAAATTCCACCCACTGATTCCAGTTCTGGCCCCTGGTCAAAGCTGAATAAAGTCTAATCCTTTTTCCACATGATAGCCCTTCAAATCCTTAAAACAGTAGAAGTAAAGAAGGCATTAAATGAATAAGGGGAAAGTTCTCAGGGACTGGGACTCAGGAGAACAGTGAAAGTATACTGTATATGTAACAAATAAATGTGCAGCATTAAAAGGTTCACCCTCCCTGTTAATGCATGGGCCATCATTGGTTATATTTTAAATTCACTAGGGCATGGGTTCATAACTTTTTTTGGGTCATAATCTCTTTTGGCAGCCAGACAAAGACTATAGACCCCTTCCCAGAATGTTTTTAAATGCACACACATACATACACCCTATGAGATTACAAAGGAAACAAATTATATTAAAATATAGTTATCAAGATATATTTAAAAGATCACAAACTCCAGTCTATGCCTGCTCAAGATCTAAGGAAAGATATTGGGGAGGTGGGGGAGGAGTGGTGAGCTAGATGAGGAAAGAACAATATTTTCTCCTATTTGTATTTAATCTCATTTTATGTTCTTCGGTTCGGAGCCCAATACCTCATTGTAGGTCTTCTATCTTGATGAAGAAGTAGGGTAAGATAATAATCATCTCATCAAGATTCCTTTGTGACCACACATTGCACAATCCTGGCAAATGTCCTGCAACATTGTGGGAACATTAAAAACCCAAATGCCCAAATTTTCACCAAAGAGGACACTTCTTTTGCTCCTTTCTTCCAAAGGCAAAGGTTCTAAGGATTAAGAGTCTCAAATGTCTTATGAAAGGTGAGCACAGAAAAATGGAGTCCATAGTTTGTAGCAAGTAGTAGGTACTTAATAAACGTTTCTTGAATGAAATTGAAATCACTTGACTTTTTCTTACAAAACTCAATATTTAGATTATGCCAAAGCACATACCATATCCCCAAGGGATTCTCTGTTTATACTCAAGGGATACCCTTACTGTTATTAATACCAGGCCACTGGAAGTCAATTTTAAAGTGTGTGCTAGCTCCCAAATTCTTATTAACATGAGAACATGGCTTTCTCAAGCAATATTCCATTTCTATTTGAGTTGGGCACCTTTGGCTTTAGAGGGACCAAAAACTGGGGTACCTCTATTTTATTATTTCCCAGTTCAAAAATTGACACTTTCAACCTTCTGCCATAGTATGATTACTATTCCTTCTAATAAACTGATCAGGATACTTTCTGGTATCTAGCAAGAGTACATATGAGATTGATCTGATTTTTCCCCCCTGATTTATTTGCGCATGATTTGAATCTCAAATTTGACTTTTGTGTTGGGTTAAATCAGGCTCAAACTGACAATATAAATTCAATACCATCCTGAATTCATATCACCAATCACTATTCCCATGAACATTTTTATTTTCTGGGCAACACAGAATATATCTTTCCCCTTTTCTCCATTTTAGCCCCTCAGATAGTCAAAGGCAGAAACCTCGCTTCCTGTAAGTCTTCTCTTCTCCATGTTCAGTCTGCCCCAAAGAGAGGATTTTCCAGGGCTCTTAACTTTCTGATCACCTTTCTCTGTAGGGATTCTAATTTGGTTTTCACAATTTTCCAGATGTCATTGAATCAGCACAGAGTATTCAGAGAGTGTTGCTTTCCATAATCTGATCACTACGGTTCTATTAATGTAGCCTGATATCACATTACCTTTTATTTTTTTAAGCAACCACATCATATGATTGGGGAATGACAGACAAGCATTCGGTTCCCAATTGTTTATCTTATTTTAAGCCCTGTATACTAGCAAATGCACTGTGTATGCAGTTTTGAGTCAGGGAACAAGTGAAGCTTGCTATAATTGCATATTCGAAGAGTGGAATCTACTTATAAATTCATCCAAGAAAACCTTATGGAAGAGATAGAATTTCAAGCACGATTGCATGGTGACCTAGAAAAACTGAGGAAAAAAAATCCTCACTTTCTTAAAATGTTTATGTAAATAGTTGAAAAGAGTCTAACTGTAGAAAAGAAGAACAATACGCCTACACTTTTATGTAATAAATCATTTTAAAGGGTGCTGAATGGAATAATTTATGTGTGTGTGTATTTAAATATTAAGGTAATACCTTTGGAGAAAGAACGGTTGGAGTCAGAATGTGGATGAAAGCTGATGATTTTTCAATTGCTTGTTTGGGTTTACCTTTGGGGTTTTTGGTTTGATAAGATCACTCACTTACAAAAATGAACAATATGGAAATATGTTTTGCATGATAATACATGTAAAACTCAGTTGGAGTGACCTGCCAGCATTGGGAGAGGGAGGGAAGAGAGGGAGAGAGGGAGGGAGATAAGTTCAATCATATAACTTGGGAAAACTTGTGTGGAAATGTGTTATTGGCTTAAATCAATTAATCAGTCAATGAACAAATAAATAAATAAGGTAATATGCTCAATTTCACGGGAAAACTCAGCATGGCCTATCCGTAGCCTAGACTGTAAAAGGAAGAACCTGACCAATTGGCCAGCAGTGGTGTACAGAAGAATTACAGGGTGTGCTTTAGAGTGGTAAACTGGGTCTATAATCTCCTATAGCAGAGAAAGGAGACTAAAAAGAATGAGAAAAAAATGATAAAGAAGAGGAAGCCTGAGAAAAAGTCCATAGATTGGCCCAGTCTCTCCCTTTCCCAATCCATCCTTTTCACTGCTGTCAAATTGGCTATTATTTTGCCTGTATCCCCAGGACCCAGAACCACTGAAGAGAGTAGAATTTAATAAATGCTTGTTGAATTGAATTCAGCTGAGAGAGCTACTGTGATTAATCCAAATCGAGTGGACTGCCCCATAACAATCAGGATGGATTTAACACTTTGTGGATATTGCTGCCTGACTTCCAATATTAGCATAGAGCCTCCAGCTCTTGTTTTCCAATCCTTTGCCAATGCCTTTTTCACTCCACCATGTTGCCAAAGGAGAGAATCCTCCCTCCAGGCATACCTATTTATTCCCAGAGAGAGGAAAGGGAGGACAAAAGGACAACTAGAAAATGGGGTAGGTGTGGCAATCCTGGGACAATTAATTTAGTGGGAATCAATAGAGCAACAAATGTAATATGAAGATTTAAATCCATAAAAAAATATGTTGTCCTGAGGGATAACTAGGTGGTCCAGTGGTTAGAGAACCAGGTCTGGAGGTCCAACATTCAAATCTGGCCTTAGAGACTTCCTAGCTATGTGACCCTGGGTAAGTCACTTAACCCCAGTTGCCTAGCCTTTACCACTCTTCTGCCTTGGAATAAAGATTTAGTATAGATTCTAAAACAGAAGGTAATGGTTAAAAAAATATTGTCCCAACAATTAAATAAATTCTAAATAACAATAACTCAAGTTCTATATCCTTTGATTTCTTTTTTAAAACCCTTATGTTCTGACTTAGTATCAATTCTAAGACAGGTAAATAGCAAGAGCTAGGCAATTAGGTTAAGTGACTTGTCCAGGGTCACACAACCAGAAAGTATGAGGTCAGATTTAAACACAGAGCCTACCATCTCCAGACCTGATCTCTATCCACTGATTAACCTAGCTACTATACCCCTTATTTTTTACCTCAAGTTCTTCATCTCCAATGCCCAGTTAAAAGTAAAAAAGCATTTACTAAGCACTGACTATGGGAATATAAATATAAGGAAAAAGAAAGATAGTTCTTACTCTCAAGGAGCTTACATTAAGAAAGAGAAAGGTACCTAGTGCAGGAGTTGGGGGCACCATAGAGAAAGTTTGGAAAATCCTGGAACATAGTTTGAAGAGGAATGAATACATAGAGGTTCTGGGAAAAACTAGCCAATCAAAGGAAGAAACCTCAGGGACAAAGTGTGTGAAGTCCAGGGATGGGCTAAACTTCCAGGAAAAAGAGGTTTCTGGAGCATTGTAGAGAAATTAAAAGACTTGGGATTTAAGAAATAATAGCACCAGAGTTTCAATACAGCCACTAAATATGGATATCAAAATCAGAAGAGAAACCAGAGTTGAAAATATTTCCGTTTACCTTCTCTCTGTCCAATATCAACTCATTTTGTCTAATGTGGGAATTTCCCTGAATCATCCTCTCATGACTCAATTCCACCACAAAGGCTAATCTTCATGTATCACAACCTTTAGGAAAATCCTGACATTTCTAGGAAGTGTTTGACGGCCTTTATCTTAGGTTGGAGATAAATAGAATATCAAAACTTGAGATTAAAGGAAGAACTGAAATGTACATCTCTCAATCAAGCAGACTTCTGACTTCCTTATTTAACAACCAAAATGAGGCTTGTGTGTTTGTATGAAAAAACAATCAAAACCAAGTACTGGGTTTGTTAAGAGAGCCTGTAGCTTGAGAAAGAGTAGAAATCTGTAACCTGAGCTATCACTATCAAAGAAAATCAATACACCCCCATCCACAGACCAACAAACACAAAATAAATGCCCAGGATATAGGGACAGCTAGGTAGCACAGTGGGTAGGGTGCCAGAGCTGGAGTCAGGAGGACCTGGGTCCAAATCTGGCCTCAGATACTTCCTGGCTGTGTGACCCTGGGCAAGTCACTTAACCCCAACTGCCTAGTCCAGGTCATTCTTCTGTCTCAGAGCTGTGAAGGGGACTTGACAGCAACAAAATTAGGGGGTTGGAATAAGTGGCCTCTGACATGGACTCTAATCTGTGATCCTATGAAATCTGTAGCATCCTTAATCACCTGCCCTCCTTCAAAATTTTCTGCTCTAATCATGATGGCAGAGGCCTCATGATGAAGCATGCCACCGCCTCCTGAAAGAGAGCACATAATGATTGATTTTTTTGTTTTTAATGTGGTCAATTTGTTTTTCTTGACTATGCATATTTGGTTTTTTTTTTTTTTTGGCTGGTTGGTGTTTTCACTGCATATTTGTTACAAGGATTTGGTTTTTCTTTCTTTTTTGAAGATGGAAGACATAGAAGGGAGAGACAGGGGAATCTTCATTCATTAAAAAAATTTACTTAAAAAGATATTCTGGCATATGACTAGAAGAATCAGTGCTAAGAAGGATATATGGCTCAACCTGGAGAACAGGTTTTCCAAAAACTGAAGCATGAGATGCATCCCACCTCCATTTCAGGAGGTGATTCATCCCCTGGTGATTTATTACTACTGCTGAAATGAATGTAGCTGGCTGGCTAGAAATGTCATAATTGCTTGAAGGAGCCATGACTTCATCACTGTAGGTATTCCCTCAAACAACCCCTGAGTGCAAAACCTCCACCCCTTAAGAAACCATCATCCTGGGTTGCCAAAGCTGAAAAAAAATCCATCACTTAGTGGCCAGCCTTCTGGGAACGAACCTCTCCAAATTTTGTGGGGTAGATGTTTTGCTCATCTGAAAGAAGCCCACACCTGAAATTTTTCCAGCTTGGCAGAATCTAAAAGAACTGGAACTCTGCTGCTCACAGAACCCTTAAAAATCTGGGTTTACCTCCGTATTCCAATGACGCATCAGATGAAGATTTTGTGGAAGAGAATGTTTGCATTACTCACATTACCGAGTGAAAGGCAGCTAGGTGGCTCAGTAGATTGAGAGCCAGGCCTAGAGATGGGAGATCCTAGGTTCACATCTGACCGCAGACTTCCTAGCTGTGTGACCCTGGGCAAGTCATTTAACTCCCATTGCCTAGTCCTTACCATTTTTGCCTTGGAACCAATACTAAGTTTTGATTCTAAGGCAGAAAATAAGGACAAAAAAAGAAAAGAGAGTGAAGGGTATAGGAACAAAGAAAAAAATACAAGAGAAAGGAAGAAAAAGATAAGAGTTAACCATAACATATAGGACTGCTCAAGGAGAGGAAAAATATTTAAAAAAATGTAACAAATCTCTGGCTGGAGCAGCACTAAGGTTGGGAGAGTGCCCGAGGGTGGAATGAGTGAAATCATGTTATAGTTCTTGCTCCATGCCATTTTTAAAAATATTCCCATATGCCCTCCAGTTCTGGCAGATGGTATAGCCATCTGAATATTTGTAATGTGAAGTACTTTGAATTATAAAACACAACAGAAGCCTAAGCTATCGGAGTTGTATATCACCACAGTCCTCAGATGTACAATCCTCTTTTTGTGTGTACATGGAAATGCTCTTTTTTATTTGATGCTTATTAAGTTCATAATTTTTTTAAGTTTAACTATTACTACAATTTTTGTCTGGAACTAGGATTTCCTTGGTGTAAGGAATACCAGATGAGGAACTTCCTCTACCAGGGCAGATGGGTGACTGCTCTGCAACTTAGATGCTTAGAGAATTGTCTGGAGCATCAAAAGATAAAGTCACTTACTCAGGGTCATGCAGTCAGTTTTCCTCAAAGGCAGATTCTTTGACCCAGGCCTTCCTCACTTTATCCCTTATACCCTGTGCTACAATGCCTTGCATTGTGATTATAAATTATTATTCTATAATAATCTTGCAAAGGCAGGAAACATCTTTAATCTCCTTTGTATCATCCCCACAGTATTTAGTAAAATACTCTGCAAACAGCAGGCATTTCATAAAAGCTTGATTCCTTGCTTCTCTTTGATTCTAATTTTATTTTTTATAGCCCTTACCTTCTGTCCTAGGAATAACTCTAGAACAAAAGGACAAAATCTAGGCAACTGGAGTTAAGTCACTTGCCCAAGGATATCTGAGGTCACATTTGAACCCAGGTCCTCAAGACTCCAGGCCTGGTTCTCTATCCACTGTACCACTCACCAGCCCCAAATAGAATTCTTAAAATCAAGATTCTAGACACAGGGTAAGTGCTGATGTAAGCAGGAAACACATTGCCCCGGAGCTCGCTAAAAAAGGTAAATATTAGACTGATTTCTCTGCTTTAATCCAGTGTCAAAGATCTGTTATAAGGCGAGAGGGATGGTATATTCCTCCCTACTGGACAAACTCTAATGAATGGCCAAATCAGGTCTATAAGAAAGAGAAAGAGAAATAGAGGCACTTGGGATTGACCCAATATTTAACTGTAATACTACTACCATGGCAAGGCTCTTCTCTGTCCATACTGAGATGGCTCTCTCTCTGAAAGGGGGACTGGAGCCACCACTAGGTGGGAACCTTGAGGAGTAGCAGATGAGGACAATAAATAGTTCCTACCCAGAAGCTGGGTTCTAACAGGGGCCATGAATTGAGAAACTGTACATGGCAATGCATTTTGAGGGAGGTCCCTGCTGAATTCTTTACTAAGTGGCCAAGACTATAGATTTCAGGGGCAACTGTAAACATTTTCTGTGAGCTTTCACTTTTTGTTTCTTTGTTTTTTTTGAATCACATACTTGCAAGGGGAATTAATGGCAACACACTGGATAGTATTGCATGGTGATCTTCAGATGTGAGAAACACTAGCAAAGTATATCTTGACCTTTAATGACACATGAGAGCTTCTGACCCAACAATTACACGTAGATACAAATGGGAAAAGGCAAGAAAACAGAATGAGTTCCTTCTGCCACTAGTTCATTACAGAATATTTTAAATGTACATATTTCTGATTATAGGACTCAATTGTTTTCTTCTCCCTTCGTTTTCTTGAGATTGTTACTAGGTTAAAACTTTGCCGTTTTCACAGAACTATGATTTCATTGATGTGGCTACTCCCTACACTATGCTATTTTACATTTGAGGAAACTGGGGCAGATAAAAGTGACTTGGGTAGGGTCACATAGCTAGTAAATCTGAGGTCAGATTAGAAGATAGCTCTTTCTGATCCTGCTGCAGGGTTCTCTATTCCACTTCATTGCCTAGCTGAACCACCTATAAAGTGGTAACTTGTATTAGTAGAGGGATGTTTCCTCACATAAGAGTTCCCTAAACCAAAGAAATCACAGGGTTTCATCCCTATCTGACAGACTATGGAAGCATAAAGCTTCCTGCCCCCTCCCTGCCAACACCTGCCCCAGCAACACCTGGAAAAACACCAGGACTTTGTTCCTCAGCAAGTCCTGCTTGGCTGAGCAAACAGCCTGAGAACCAGCCTCCAGCCCCAGAGGCTGGGGCTCCCCACTCCCCTCATGGACATCCAATGAAGTTAACCCAAGTAGCTCACCTTCCCCAGTAAAAGCCAATGAAATTAATTTGCCTTGTTCTCTGAATCCCCTTTATTTTCCTAACCCTATATAATGTTATATCCTTCCCCTCTTAGATGAGATTCGATAGCCATCTTTAATGGCGTCAATCTCCCCCTTGCTGCTCCTCTCCTTCAGCCCCACCCCACCCCCAAACACTGGAGTCTCTGCAGCCACCTCTCCTGGCATCAGACTCCTCATCCTTCCCTGCCCCAACCCTTTTGCTAATCTTCTTGGTGTTGGGCCCCCTTGCCACTACAATAACCTTTGCTGTACCACCCTACTCTGGTCTCATTTGTCTTTTGGGTCAAACCCTCATCAGTCAGACTGACACCATCCCTACCTTGATTTCTCTCTTGCACCCAAACATACACCCTCCCACAATTCCTTAATACACATGCACTTTCTAACAACAGATTTCATTCTCTGAATGCATCTGGAACACATATACTCACAATCTCATCTATTTTCTGATTCTCGCTCTCATATACGTTTTTTAAAAAACCCTTACCTTCTATCTTAGACTCAACTCTATGTATTGGTTCCAAGGTAGAACAGTAAGATCTAGGCAATGGGGAGTAAGTGACTTGCTCAGGGTCATGTAGCCAGAAAATATCTGAGCTAAGATTTGAACTCAGTACCTTATCTCTAGACTTGGCTTTCAATCCACCTAGGGTGGCTAGCTGCTTTCTCTCTCATACACACACACACACACACACACACACACGCTCTTTCATAATCTCACACACACTCTTTCATAATCATAATCTCATAATCGAAATATCTCTAAAATACACTCTCATAATCTCTCACATGCACAAACATACTCTCACAACCTCCCTCTCATACACAAAAACCAATTCTCCAACCTCTCTCATGCCTGTACAATGAGTATCCTCTGTTGTCCCAGAACAAAGTTAGCTATAATTCCCTAGATCCCACCACCACTGCAGGGTTCTAGAGGTACCCTGAGGGATTCATAGGTATTTGACTAGATGAAGGATCCAAATCTGTCTCAATTCTATTTACATGTCCCTTATAAAGGAGGAATAATTCTTAGCCTAACCTAAGAGCCTGTGCTTTGTTTGATCCAATTCAACAAACATTAAAAGGCTCCTAAAGGTCAAAATCTAAATAAACATTAATTAGAAGCAAGGCCCAGTGCTGGACACTAGGCACACAAAGAAAGATGACACCGACCTTGTCCCACTCTCAAAGAGCTTACCACGTGTAAATAGATATCTGTCATATAAGAGACAGTGTGAAAAGTGAAAGGAAGAAATAAAGGCAAAAGCCCTAGGAGAAATTGGGGGAAGGAGTTCAAGAGGGGAAAGCAGGAAAGGCTTAGGTGGAGAAGATAATCCCCCTTCTGGAAGGAAAGAAGGAAGTTCAAATGATCAAAGTATCAGCCTTGGATATCTATTATGAAATATTATAAAGACCCAAATATTTATTTCCTTTAGATTGAATCCAAAATGTCCCCCACTCTAATCCTAATTAATGTCATTAGCAACAACCCAAAAAACTGTTCTAAGCCCTGATGGGTGAAAATGATTGAAGTACAAACTAATCAAAAGTGCAATGTAGGTGTTAACAATTTCATGGAACCAATCAAAGGCATAAACTAAGCACAAACAGCCTACTTAATCAAGTTGTGAAGGAATGCTTGCTTCTAGTCATTGTTAAAGTCAGGTGTAAATAGGATTACTTGAAAAGATTTGGGCATATTAGGCAAGTTGAAGAGAAAGAGATTCTAATAAATGAATTCCAGAAACTGCCTTAAGAGTCATGTCCCTGAAGGACATAGATAAAGAATTCTAGAGCCTTTAACGCAGTAATGGAGAAGAGGAAGGGAGGAGCAAGCCCAGAGGGCATGTCACACTCTTCCCTCTCCCATGCTTTGACCAAGTCAAAGAGAAAGGAGGAGCGAAAGTAAGCCCAGGCACTCTAGGAGGGCCCAGAAGAGAACTAAACACACCTCTGGGGAACTTGAAGAAAATGCCACAAAAGGAGAAAAAGACATTCATAAAAACCAAACTTAGAATTATTTGGTGGCCATGTGTGCTCACTAAGTTTGAGCCCACTTTCCCCTGGACTCTGAAAGGATTTCTGGGACAAACGTTCAGGGAATGTTTTTGTATGTTCTCACTATACTACTTTAGTAAATAACCATTCTAAAAGTTAATTAAGAATAGCTGGCTAATTGATATCAGCTGCTGATCAAGGTGACTACTCAGGAGAAAGTATTAAAACATTCAAACTCTTAGGCTTACCCACAGAGCCATGAAGGGAAAATAATCAGTTTTTCTCTGGGACTCAACGTGCCAGTTAGTGTTGAGAGAAAACCCAGAGCCTGGGATACAGAATAAAGCTACTGAGCCTCAAGAGCTATGCAATTTGCCCAACACTATAAAGGTAGTAAGTGATATATATTTATATATATATATATATATATATATATATATATATATATATATATATATATATGTTTTTTTCCTAATTCCAAGTCCAATGTTCTTTCCAACCTACTACACTTCATTTCTACTAACACCTATAAGAAGGTAGGACATTTTAATTGCCTGGTCAAATGGAAATCTAAAACAGGACATGATTAGTAAAACTTTTTTTAATCCTTACCTTCCACCTTAGAATCAGTACTATTTATTGGTTGCAAGGCAGAAGAGTGGTAAAAGCTAAGCAATGGAAGTTAAGTGACTTGCCCAAGGTCACACAATTAGGAAATGTCTGAGGCCAGATTTGAACCCAGGATCTCCCATCTCTAGGACTGGCTCTCAATCCACTGAGCTGCCCAGCTGCCCCCAAAACTTTTTTTCTTTTCTTCACATATTTAGGACCTGATGAATCCAGGAGGGGGAAATGATGCTTCTAATCTCCCTTACCAAGACTATCCAGAGTTTGAGCAAAGAATTCTAAGTTCTAGTAGGAATAGGGTTGAAAATAGAGGAGGAAGAGAATGTACCAATACAGAAGTTTCATTTTCTTTTTTTTGGCTGGTACTTATATATTCCTCAGAAAAAAATCTCTGAGTAGATCACAGCCTGGAGCAATGAGAGGATGCAGTGCTCTAGAATGTTGGATTTAGCATCAGGAAGGCTCATCTTCTTGAGTCTAATCTGGCCTCAGACATGTCCTAGCTGTGTGACCCTGGCAAATCACTTAACTCCAGTTGCCTAGCTCTTACCACTCTTCTGCCTTAGAACCAATTCTCAGTATGGATTCTAAGACACAAGGGAAGGGTGTTATGAAAAATAGAAAAATAAAATAAAGGTTTATTGCCTGACTTGACTTGGAATCAGAAAAACCTCAGTTCATATGCTACCACAGAAACTCATTAGCTGTGGGATGATTCCTGTGTAGATCTCATGTGACCCTCAACACAATGTTGTCAACAAGCATTAATTAAGTACCTATTAAATGCCAGGAAGTAGCCTAAACTCTGGGGGAGTAAATACAAGAAAAGAAAGATGATCTCTGTTTATATTCTAATGAAATTAAAATTCTGTTTTAGAACCAGACATAAAGGGAAGGTGAAAAGTATAAAAAATAATATATAACACTCCTGTTTTATTATTAAACCAATCTTAGAGGAACAGAGGCTCAGAGAGATTGTGATTTGGGATTCAAAGCTAAAGAGGGTTAGAGGCAGAGGTGGGCTGGTACATGTTTTACAACCAGCTCTCTGGAGATAAAAAAAAGTGTCCCACATATACACCTTTTTTTAACCATTACCTTCCATCTTAGAATCAATACTAAGTAATGGTTCCAAAGAAGAAGAGTGGTAAAGACTGGGAAACTTGGGGTAAGTGACTTGCCTGAGATCACACAGCTGGAAGTATCTGAGGCTAGTTTTGAGCCCAAGACCTCCAGTCTCTAGGCCTGGCTCTGTATTGACTGATCCACTGACCTGCCCCCACACATACACTTTTAAGTTTAATCTTTATTATTAATATTTCATCTATCATTTTATTAAGTCTACACAATCAATAAGACAATAAATCAAGCCCCAATTTATAGGATTTGCTACTTTCCAGGGTATAGATGTGTACATTGAATACTTAACATTTGGCTCTCAAGAGCTGGTTCAAGCTGGCTCAGGCATACCCTTGGCTATGGATCATACTTGAAACTGGTTCTTCTTGACTCCAAGTCCAATATATAGTCTGCTGGGCTTCTGGTTCCTACCTACAAGCAGACAGATAGGATGTCCCAAAAGTCTCGCTGCAGTTTAAAACATCAAAGTAGTCTGAGAAGCTCTCTGTTAAAGCCTTGGCAAGTGGTCTGATTTATTGTTTTATTGATTGACCAGACTTAAGAAAGTGATGGAGAAAACGTTAATAATGCAAGAATGTGACTGTGAGCCAGAGGGAAGAGACTGTATAACAACACTTGTCAGCTCTGGTCATAAATGTCATTGACCACATGAATTGTGTGGGGTGTCTTGGTTGTCTGGATAGCGTCTCCACAGAAGGAACCCAGAAGTGGGGAGGACAGAATGTCTTAGTTTGTTAAAGCAGACAGTATACCAAGAAGAGATTGCCTTGCTTGAGTTTTTATACATGAGTAGAGATGAATTAGAAAATCTAGGTGGAAACAGAAGGGCAGACTACAGAATTACAAATTAATCGACCGGGCAATGGGTATTCTCTCTAAAATTTCATGATTCTGCTCTCTCTTGACTCTCTTCCTATCTATCTGATCATTCCTCAGTTCTCCATCGCAGATTCATTCCCAATATCATGTTGTCCTACTGTAGATATACCCAAGGCTCCATTCTGGGCTCTCCCCTCTCTATATACTCATTCTGACCCCATCAGCTCTAAGTAGTTATGACTCCCAGATCTATATAGCCAGCTCTAGTCTCTCTCCTGAGCTCTAGTCCTCCCCTGTCCAACATCAATTAAACATTTCTTTTCTTTTTTTAAACACTTACCTTCTGTCTTATACTCAGTACACCAAGGTGGAAAAGTGGTTAGGGCTAGGCAATTGGGGTTAAGTGACTTGGCCAGGGTCATGTAACTAGGAAGTGCCTGAAGTCAGATTTGAACCTAGGATCTCCCATTTCCAGGTGTGGTTCTTTTTCCACTGAGTCACCTAGTTTCCCCTTCAATTAAACATTTCAAACTGGATCTTTCATAGAAATCTCAAACGTAATATTTCCAAAACTGAATTCCTTATCTTCCCCCTGAAAACTCACCTTTCTTTTGAACTTTCCTAATTCTATTTAGGACACCACAATCCTTTCAACGAATTTGTAACCTTGGTGTCAACCACCATTCCTCATTCACTCACAACATATCCTATCATTTGGGGTGTGGGGGATGTTCAGGGAGGACTAGCACCTCTGGTGTGAGGACTTGCTGAACCTTTTTCAGAGCTCCCTAGTCACCTTTGGTATCCACCCATCACCCACTCTCATCTGTGGCTCTAAGAAGCTATAACATGTACAGCAGTCCAAAACTGGTAAAACCTTCTCAGCTGATGAGTTAAACCATCTTGTTTTGAGGGTTACCAACAGGCCACAAACTCATAGGTGAATTAAGGGACATATCTATGCCAATACGTGAGGATTTCTCCTCATAGAAAGGGTGGATTAAAACAATTTGTTCCAACAGCCATGAAGGCAACTGAGGCAGATACTATAGATTGCTTAGAGCTTGGATAGACATCAAAGATGCCAAAGTCATCCACTGCATCCTGGGCCATGGCCAGCCATCTTGATTTTTGCTTTTCATGGTTCTGGAGGCCAATAGCTTTCTACAACTCTGCTTCACTTAAATACAACTCACCAACAAGTAACAAAGGACAAAGAACAATATCCAGTTACCAAATCTTATTTTTCCTTCTCTACATCTCTCATATCTGTTCTTTCCACTCTCATATTCACCACCTTAGTTCATTACCTTGACCTAGAATATTACAAGAATCACCTAATTGTTGTCTTTGTCTCAAATCTATTTCTCTACACTGCTGCCAAAGTGGTGTATAAATGGAGATTTTGAATCTTAGACTTCATTCCCCAGAAGTCCTTGGTATTTCCCAGAATTCCCTATAATCTCTCCTGCATCTCCTTTGGCGAGATCAGTTAAGGTGGGGATGGCTGAAATGGCTAACCAGCCATGGGCCTGCGGCTTTTTAATTTTGTATCCTCTTTATTCCTTGATTTCTAATGATCCTTAATAAACCTCATAAAATATAATATTTTTATTATTAGAGATATAAATTTAATTTTTACAGTGGCTTGCCTAAACTTTAGGTCCTGCTATGTCACTCCATTATTCAATAACTACAGTGGCTCCTCAAATATAAACTCATTTTTCTGATCTTTGAAACCCTTCCCTATCTGGCCCTAACCTACCTTTCTTACCTTATTACACATTTTTCTCCTACTTACATACTGTGGTACAGTCAAACTAGACTTCTTAATTGATACTTGTATATCATCTCCCACCCCTATGTCTGGAATTTGCTCCTTCCTCACTTTCTGACTCCTAATACATTTGATATCCTTCACAACTCATCCCAAGCACTGCCTACACTAAGCACTGCCTGACACCTCGAAATCCTCAGGTCTTCCCTTCACCATTGCCTCATGGGGCAGCTAGGTAGCATAGAGGTCTAGAGTGCTAGGTCTGGAGTCAAGAGGAGCTGGGTTCAAATTTGATCTCAAATATTTCCTAGCTGTGTGACCCTGGGCAAGTTACTTAACCCTAGTTGCCTAGCCCTTGCTGCTCTTCTGTCTTAGAATTGAAACTAAGAAAATAAAGGTTTAAAAAAATTATACCTATTTTGTATGCAATATGTACCTACCAATTTATAGTCATATTATCTTCTCTGACTAGACTACAAGCTCGTTAAAAGATAGTTGTTCTATTAATATCTCTCTTTTACAAATTTAGAAATTGAGTCCCACAGAGGTTCAGTAACTTGCTCAGGGTTAAATAACTAATAAGTATGAATCAGGAAAGATTCGAAGGGTAGCTACAGGGAGTTTAGTGGATAGAATACCAGACTTAAAGTCAAGAGGACTTAGATTTAAATCTGGTCTCATACACTTCTGTTGTGAGGGTTTTCTGACCCTTATCAATGATTGGCATTGGTATAGTATTACCAATAATTGTGCCCTGTACAGACAGACTGTTGCTTTGACTATTGGGAAAGATGGCTTCCCAAGCAATCTAAAAAATTCTGTATTTATCTATTGCAATCAAATCTATTTCCTAATCAACTCTTAATTAACAAATATCCTATTACACTTCCTAGTTGTGTGACCCTGGGCAAGTCACTTAACCCCTTTGCCTAGCCCTTGCCCTTCTATCTTAGAGTTATTAAGGCAGAAAGAAAGGGTTAAAAGAAAAATATTCAAACACCAAGATTTCCTGACTACCTACTCTGCCATGTAAGGGAAAGGATGAAATTGAAGACAATTGCTCATCAGAGTACTCCTTCCTTCTAAGTAACAAGTAATTACAACATGTAGTATAACTTTGGTTGGGTCACAAGGTTTTCTTGACCATTTTCCTTCTTGCTGAATGTTGCTCTCTCTTTTCCTCACTATAATAAACTCTTCTTTTGCCCCCCCCCCTCCTGTTTCTGAGTATGGAGCCACTCTGGAAACCTATAGGTTCTAGAAGGCTGTTCTACTGATAGTCAGCCTATAATTATTGCTTACAAAACCAGTCAAAGCTTTAGCAACAGCTTCTTATTTGTGTTGGCATCAATGAAAGGAAAGAGCATTATCATACAGTTTTGACCAACAAATTACCTTTTCCCTTTCAGCTTTCTATTACTGTGGCTCATTTTCATTCTCCACCCAAGGGATATGCATATTTTCCTAACTTCATTTATCTACAATGAGGTATGAATGAACAGCCTTTGCCATGCTGGCCCCTCTCCTAATCACTTTCTCAAATAGCCATATCACACGGTCTTTCACCTTTCTCGCATTACATGCCTTTAAAGGCTATGGGTTGCCAAAGTAAAACAGAACAACAAAATTATGAGTTTGGGGTGCTCCCAATAACTCAAGAAATCCTTTCCTTTGAATTAACCTGAACCGCACGACTCTCTGATCTTATTTATAATTGTCCTGATTTATCATCTTTAGGTTCTATAATCTATGAGGAGTCGACAAACTACAGAATGTGGGCTAAATCCCATATGTAAGCCCTACAAAAAAAAAAAGGTGGTACATCTAAGCTGACCCCTCATCTACTGGGTGTTTGCCAACCTCTTGTTTACATGAACGATTTAATTTGCTGACTCTGGTATACACCAACCATTGAGTTGTGATTCTAATGACTAGGTAATTAGAGTAAAAACAAACTACTGAATTCAGCCAAACCAATTATTTTACTGTGTAAAAAAAACTTTTTTTACTGTTATTTTACTGAAAGCAATAGTTTTTAATACCCCTCCTCCCTCCAAGAAATTATGATGTATGATCTCATAAATATATTTATTTACATACTTATGCACATTGTATCTTCTAATAGAATAAAAGCTCCTTGTGGGCAGGGAATATTTCTTTTTTTTTTTTTAAGAAATCTGTATCTTTCATCTTAGAATCAATACTGTGTATTGGTTCCAAAGCAGAAAAAGGGCTACACAATGGAGGTTAAGTGACACAAATGGGAAGAGGCCAGATTTGAATCAAGGATCTCCTGCCTATAAGCCTGACTCTCAATCCACTGAGCCACCTAGCTGTGCCTGGAATATTTCATTTTTGTCTTGGATCTCTTAGCAAAGTACTTCATGGTAGATGCTCAAGTGTTTTTTGGATTCAACATTATTAAACAATAAAATTAGTATCCTCACATATATCTCATATCTTCATGCAACAAATGAACTTAATTGCTACATACAAAGTCCCAAATGGGCCAGAGAAAGCAAGAACTTTTTTTTTAATCATCCTTGATGAAATTGTATTCTTTCAGTTTGTTACCCGAATCCTTGGGTTATTTGGAAAGCAGAAGGTACTTAAAGCCAAACCATAGTCAAAAATAATCTTAAAATGTGTCATTAACCAACTAAAATCTAACTGAAGGACTTCAATATGTGTTTTCCTGTGCAACATAATCTTCCTTGGAATAACAGTTCATTAAACTGGATGATCCAGCCAACTGGAAATGGGGAATGGTTTGAATTTTGGAATACATACATGACTTGGCTGGGGAACAAGTGCCGCCATTAACTATTTTATATGAACATGTTTAAATAAAAAGTTATAGCATATTTATCCCATCTGACAAAATACAAAATAAAGCCAAGGTAGCATGTAACAAATGCACTGAATATCTTCAGAGTTCAGATTTTATCAAATGAATGGGCCTAGCTAAAACTTGAATTCAACACTTCACTTTGGATCATGCAAATATTTCAAAGATAGAGGTTTAATTTATTTTACTCTGTTTCAGGAAAGTTTCATCCACCATGCTTCACTTTACTCACTGCTCTCTGACCATGTTTTCCTTAACTAGAGACTGCTTTTCTCAGACCAGCATTTCACAAAAGCCCCAACTTCCATGGTTCACTTGATTCCCTTCCTTCTAGCCATCTTCTTCTCACCAGCCACTTTACTGTGTCCCCTTTCCTCCAACTTCCAACTTTTCCTCTGGGATCATAAACCATGATCATTTCTTCTCTACCACTATTCTTGGCTAGGTCTTGTCAATCTACTGTCCTATGACCCCATTCACCATACCTGAAAGTTTCCTGACCAAAATGTACCTCTCTCACTACCACTCTTCTTTGTGTGTTGTCTCCCCCATTGGTAGGTAGGCTCTTTGCCATCAGGAACTGTCTTTGCTTTTGTATTTGTATATCGACCTTAGTACAAAGCCTGCCACTTAACAGATGATTAGTAAATGTTTTTCATTCATTTATTTATTGATAAGGAAATTGAGGGCCAGGGAGGTTGTAACTTTACTGGGGAAACTCAAAGCTATCTGAAATGAATTCTCTCAACTCCCTTTCTCTGAATTTAAAGCTTTCCTCTCTTCAACCATTCTCTCTTTCCCATTAGGTCTTAGCAGAACAGATCAAGGGATTTTAGGATTATAGATTTAGAGCTGGAGGGCACTTTTGAAATGATGTAGTCCAACTCTCCCATTTTACAGATGAGGAAACTGAGGCTATGTGAGTATAAGTGACTTTCTCACTCACCTAGTCACATAGCTAGTAAGGATCTGAGGTCATATTCAAACCCAGATCTTCCGAACTCTAAGTCTAAGTGCTTTATCTAAAATTTCCTCCCTGGTGGCTCTATCATATCCCTCCCTGTGCCCTTGGCTTTCCTTTGAGGCATAATTCCAGGTTGGGTAGCAAAATAACTAGAGTACTGGACTTAGAATCATGAATATAATTCTGCCTCTGACACTTACTTGTTGTGTAACCCTAAGAAAATCACTTAACCTCCAGCTGTCTCTAATTCATTTGCCTCCAGTTCTTCATCTATAAAATGGGGACAATAGCACCTACCTTACAGGGTTGTTTTGATAGTCAAATCTGATAACAAATGTAGAAAATTGCATTATTCAATCAATTACTCAACAAGCACCCACTATGTGCCACACACTATGAGAAAAGTGAAATAATCCCTGTCTTCAAAAAGCTTACATTTTAGCCCAGGGAGATAACATATATATATATACACACACATACATATAAATGTATGTATGTGAAAGTTACTTTCAAAAAAGATGTAAGATGATTTTGAAGAGAAGACACTAAGAGCTAGAGATATCAGAAAATGTTTCATGTAGAAGGTGGTTCTTGAACTGAGTACTGAAGGAAAATGAGTACTATAATTGATGGTGAAGAATAAGCACATTTCAGGCAGAGGAAACAGTCATTGCAAAGGCAAGGAGATGGGAGATGAAGCATCATGTATGAGAATGAGCACGGCACTGTGGAAGGTGGTTTTCTGGCTCAAATGAAGGATCCAAAAGTGGATATGATGCTAGGCCTGGAGTCAAGAAGACTCATCTTCATGAGTGAAAATCAGACCTCAGACACTAACTGTGAGACCCTGGGCAAACCACATAACCCTATTTGCCTCAGTTTCCTCATCTGTAAAATGAGCTGGAGAAGGAAATGATAAACCACTCCAGTATCTTTGGCAGGAAAACCCCAAATGGGGTCATGAAGAGTCGGATGTGGCTGAAATGACTGACAACAACATCAGTCTCCAAGGTGAGTCATGCCTTCATCATGTCCTTCTTTAAGGACAAGTTCAGATTCTATTTCTTCTTGACCCATGGCACCAGCTAGAATTTATCCATCACTCCTCAAATCTCTAGAACTCTCCTAGGTATTTATATCCTAGCCATCTCTATTCATCTCTTATTCCCTACTACAAAACTGATAGATAAACTATTAATAAGGGTTCATTCTCCATCTAGTTCCATCTTAGTGAAGGTTTAAAGCAGTGTCCCTGGAGCACCAATGACTAATAGCAATGTTTGCAGCAGGAGCTAAGAGCATTTTAAACTCACCAGTGAAAGGCAGCTTCAGGGATCTAAAGGGTCCTAGCAAAGAGCTACACCTAAAGTAGGCTTTATGAAGATTCCACAAAGGGGAATAAAAGGGCTTCCAGAAACCAGAAATTGGGCATTACTCCTTGGCCACATGTGCTCTCAAAGTTTCAGCCTATTCTTCCCAGGGATCTTGTGAAGGCAAGGGGAAGGATACTCTTCCCCCATTTTGGAGGGATGGTACAGCTATTCTTGTTAACAAATACCCTTTTGAAAAAGCTAATTTGCTCTGATGGATAAGCAATGGGGGAGCATATCAGTGTTGGCTGATGGTGGACATTGTTAGAAAGTCCAGTTCCTAAAGATTATCTACAGAGCCATGAGAGCAGTAGTAGTCAGCTGCTTCCTGATGGATCCCAGCTGCCAAATTGAGTGAAAACTAAGAAAATATCCACAGTGTGGGTTAGGGGTGCTACATTTGTACCAATAGCACCTAGAGCAGTGCATTACCCATACTGAATGCTTAAGAAATATTTACAGACTTGAATCAAATCACTCATAGTTACATAGTTAGATAATGGTAAAGCTAGGATTAAAATCCCTCAAGGGGCAGCTAGGTGACTCAATGGATAGAGTGCCAGGTCTAGGAATAGGAGGTCCTGGGTTCAGATCTGAACTTAGATACTTCCTAGCTGGGTAACCCTGGGTAAGACTCTTAACTCCTATCGTCTAGCCCCTACCACTCTTTTGCCTTGGAACCAATATACAGTATTGATTATAATACAGAAACTAAGGGTTTTAAAATAAAAACTATAATTCCTTAATCTCAGTTGAGGGTTCTTGCCACTCTTTTACATTAAAGCAAATTATTTAATTACCCATTTTCTCAGTTTTCTCATCCATAACTATTAAGGTCAGATTAATTGTCTGACCTATGTCTATGTTAATGACCATGTCTATGGGTCCCTTCCATGAGCAACTAAGTAGTGCAGTGGATAGAGTGCTAGATAGAGAAAGACTCATATACCCAAGTTCAAATTTGGCCTCAGATATTAACTAGCTATGTGAGCGTAGACAAGTCATTTAACTCTGTTGGTCTCACTTTCCTCATCTGTAAAATGAGCTGATAAAGAAAATGGCAAATCACTCTAGTATATTTGCCAAAAAAAAAAACAAAACCCAAATAGGTCACAAAGAGTTGGACACAGCTGGACAATAACAGCAACAACAGCTCCCACCTCTATAAACCTATGAAAGGTGAGCTTACATTTCCAAAAACCTAAAGGGGAGCCACATATCCTAAAGGTGATTAAGAACAGTACTTAAGCTGTAAAGGATACTGAGGCAAGTAAGTGGTGCCATGGATAGAGCTCAGGACCTGGAGTCAGAAAGATCTGAATTCAAATTCATCCTCAGATGCTTAGCTATGTGACTTTGGGCAAGTCATTTAACCTGTCTGCCTCAGTTTTCTCAATTGTAAAATGGAGTAATAACAGCAACTACCTCTCAGGGTTGTTGTGAGACTAAAACAAGATGGTATTTGTTTAAAAAAAAAAAAAACTCAGCAGAGTGCCTGGAACATGATAGGTACCATATAAATGTTCATTCCTTTCCTTCCATTTCTCTATGTGACAGAGAAAGAGGAAGTTCAGTTCAGCAAAGAGTATGGGAAGGATGTAGTATGCCTCTGCTCAGAAGGGAAAATAAATTGATTTCTTTTTAATAATTTGTTTTTATTTGTGCCAATCAGTCCTATAAAAGCTTAATATGTTGATATAATTAGTTATAAAAATACATTTTCCCAGTATTCTTCAAGTTTTCTACTCCCCCGGTATTACAGCTTCTTGGTGCTGCCATAAGAAACCTTTTTTCACTTCACTAAAAGATTTCAAAGGACTCAGCAACATGATGTTAATACACATCCTACATTCATCTAACTAATCAGTCTCCATTTAAATATTACCCACCAGATAATTAAAAAGGATTCTAGACAAGCTCAGAAAATGTTATAATTATCCAAGACATAAATGCATAAACATTTCCAATTTTTATTTAAAAAAAAAACCACATGGCTGTAATAGTCACAACTCTTGGCATTTTAGAGATGACTGATGAAAGCAAAAATTAAATAGCACAAACAAATTTGTGATGACATGAAAGGGGTGTCTTTATACTCTGAAACTTTATTCATCTTGCTGGCTGAAGACTTATCTCTGTGACTGTCTTAAAGAGCCCCTCTCAGGTCCCAATAAATTAGTCATCAAATAATCAATCAACAAATATTTATCAAATACTTGCACACAATGGGTAGACTCCAAAAAGCAAATGGTATGCTATCTACTCCAGAATCATAGGATCCTGGGTTTTTGTTTTATTTTGTCTGTCCCTCTTTTTTATTTGGGGGGAGGAGAGGTTGCAAGAGACAAATTGAAAAGGTAGTATAAAGGCAGTCAGGTAGTTCGGTGGATAGAGAGCCAGGCCTGGAGAGGGGAAGGCATTGGTTTAAATCTGGCCTCAGACACTGCCTAGTTATGTGACCCTGGGCAAGTCACTTAATTCCCATTGCCTAGTCTTTATCACTCTTCTACCCTGAAACCAATGCTTAGTATTATTTCTAAGACAGAAAGTCTGGATTAAAAAAATAAATGCCACCAATAACTTGATTAGGGAGGGGTGCAAAAAACAAAGGATAACAGGAGTCTAACCTGGTTTAAAAAAAACTGAACTTTAAGTAAAATGTGTCATCTTGAGTAAGTCACTAAACTTTTCTGGATGCCCATTTTCCCCACTGTAAAATCAGGATATCAGAATCTGTTCTGCCCATTTTCGTTTGTATGAAAAGCACTTTATAAACTTTGAGAAATAGAAATTCAATTCTATTCATCAAGCATTTGCTTTATATCATACATTTATCAAGTGCTTACTATATGCAAGTGTGGAAGTATTATTAAAACCTCCTTTCAAGTTTCTCTAGAAATAGTAAGAAATGTTTTGCTCTAAAGTCCTTGCTAGACAGCAAGGAAAAAGGTCTTTGGAAAGGTGACTGGGATAGATCTGGAAAAAAAAGGAAAAAGAATCTTTAATTAGGTGAATGGCTTAAGGGTGACAATCAGATATTTAAAATAAAGCATTCTAATCTAGGTAAGAACATTGCATTTTCCCAACAGCAGGTATTGACCAGGATATTGATCCATCTAAAAGCAACCCCTTGAGGGACTAGATGAGGGTCCACCCCTTGAGAAATACCTTCTTCCATTCAAAAGGAAGCATTCTAAATTGCCTCTTATTCAGTTTGAATTATTGATATAGATCTATGGGAGGAATCCCACTGATTTCTCTAAGTGCTCCAAGAATAAGTAGATAAGAGAGATAATTGCTCAGTTCTGGAATGTTAACCCAGGATTTACTTTAAGATACATTTTTTCAGTTCAAGATTCTTAATATAAATGTTACTCTAAATCTTCTTGGTGTAGTTAGTCATTATGCTGCTCTGGATACTTTGTTGAAACTAGAAATGGCTTGGATAAAAATGAATGGAAAATGAAATAAAACTTTCTGGTAGACTTGGGTCTAAGTCACGGAGTTCTATATTATAGTAACATTATTTTTTTGACATAAAGCACTATGCTGGGCCCCTGCGATATAAACACAAAAATGAATAAGTAACATTTATACATGCCTTTAAGGTTTAAACAATGGAATTTAAGCAAAACAGATGTCCCCTTGGCTACTGCAAATTCAACACATCAGTTTTTTTATCGGTTTCAAAAAATATAGCTAACATATTTATTGTGCTTCAAGATTTATAAATCACTTTACACTTTATAGATATTATGTCTATAGTTCAATACCCATAATCACCCTGTGAGGTAGGTTCTATTATTATCTCAATTTTGTAGATGAAGAAACTGAGGCTGAAAGGTTAAATAAATGCCTTATTCTGGGGTCATGTAGCTAGTGAATGTCTGAGGCAGAATCCAAACTTTTCCTGACTCAAAATGCAATGTACTCTATCCACCAAACTGTAAAAAATAGACTCGAATACAGGACTACAATCCCCACGAGCCTTTGCTCTACTTCCCCAGAATGCCTTGTAATCTCACCTGGGCTGAGATCGAGAAGGTATTTAAGCTGATTCAAAGGCTTTTGAGAGTCTCTCGCTCTTGGCTCTTTTGAACTTCCGTTTTGGAGCAGGCGAGTCTCTTGCGTGATGTGAGGTTATTTTGTCTAGGCCTCTAGCCTAGGCACATGTTTCTTACTTGTATATTCTTTAATCTTTAACCTTTAATAAACCTCTAAAAAATATAATACTTCTTGCAGAGAGAAACTAATTTCTACCTGCCTCAGTCTCCCCATATTCCCTAAAATTTAATCTTTACAAAACCAACCTTGTAATATGCAGCCTTTTCATATGTAGGGATGGGATACAACCCTACTTTGTTCTATAAGTCTTGAACTTTTTTATATAAAGCATCATTTCTTATAAAGGAGCTATTCTTAATTATATAGTAAGTTCTATTATATTATTATTTGTTATATTCACTATTTATCCATTTCATTTATATGATTTTATCATGTGTGATCTAATACATTTATACAAATAAAATGGTTACATATTAATTTTTTATTAATGTGATGTTCTATTAGAATATGTGATATGTAAGCATAGCTTAGGCAATATAACACTAGCAAGAGAAAGGATCATGGGAGTCTTCAATGGCACTTCTCCTTCCTCCCCTGCCCTACTCACACAACAATAATCTTGGCATTAAAGCAGATCAATAAACAATAATTCCAACCTGGGCACTAAATTAAGAAGCAAGATAATAACAAAGAGTAAGAAAATAAGTCAGCCTTGCTACTGTTGAGTACTATATCCTTTTCAAGGCATTTTTACATATATACTAGCTGTAACACCACAAGACCTGAGCCCTGCTCACACATCACACACTATTCTAGAAAGCAGAATGTCTTTGGAATTCTACTCCAGTGGGAGAGAGAAAAGATTTCCTAGAAACCAGTCCTTAATTACCCCAGTCAATTTTTATTCAATGCCTTCATTATAAAATGAAAGGAGTGGAGACAGCTGAGTGACTCAGTGGGTTGAAAGCCAGGTCTAGGGACAGGAGATCCTGACTTCAAATCTGGCCTCAGATGACGCTGGGCAAGTCACTTAACCCCCATTGCCTAGCCCTTACCACTCTTCTGCCTTAGAACTAAAACACAGTAGTGATTCTAAGGTAGAAGGTAAAGTTTTTAAAAATAAATAAAATAAGAGAGAAGTATGTCTGATTGACAAGTAAATTAATAATAAGTCTAATAACAAATACAACAGTTATCATTTATATTTTGATTTTCCATGGATCTCTACTTTCATTAATATATGTTCCTTCCAACAATGCAGAGCCTACCTCTTCCTTAACATTTATATAGTGCTATACCAAGTGCTATATAGCCATCTTCTCATTTGACCCTAGTAATAGCACTGTGAGTAAGGTACTATGGGTATTATTATCTCCATTTAACAAATGGGTAGTCAAGTGGCTCGGTGGATAGAGTTCCTGGTCAGGAAGATGAGTCTTCCTGAGTTTAAATCTGGACTCAGACATTTACTAGCTGTGTGATCCTGGGCAAGTCACACTTATTTACCCCTGTTTCCTCATGAGTTAGAGAAGGAAATGGCAAACCACTCCAATATCTTTGTCAAGAAAACTCCAAATGGGATCAGGAAGAGTCAGACAGGACTAAAAAACAATTGCATAACAACAAACAAATGAGGAAACTGGTGTTGGACAAGGTAAATGGCTTGCCCATTCTCACACAACTAAGCTGAAAGAAGATTGAGCCCATGTCTGGTCAAATCCAAACATTCTATCCACAGAATATGAAGCATATCAATACAGTTTCTTTAACTTCCACATTTTTAAGTATAATAGTTGATATTTAATATTTTAAAGTTTGCAAAGTACTTTATGAATTTTATTTTATTTTATCCTCACAGTAACTCTGGGAAGAAGGTATTATTATGTCCCCATTTTGTAAATGAGGAAACTGAGGAGACAGAGGTTAAATGACTTACCCAAATTCACATAGCTACCAAGTATCTACAACTGATATTATAACTCTGATCTTCCTGTTTCCAAGTCCATTGCTTTATCCACTGTAACAACTAGATGTCTCTGATTCCTTCCTTATCCATAAGATCTCTAAACTCATAAAAGCAAGGTGAACCATTGACAAATCACATGTCTTGCCTCCAAGTAACAGGTGAGCTTTGGGGAGGTTACTGGAACAGAAAAAGTCGTCCAGCAATCAAGACTTAGCTCAACAAAAGATGAGTTGTCCCCTTGTACTGTCAAAAATAGAAACAGAAGAGGGAGGTGGGGAAAGACCCATGAGGTCATCTCCAGTCTCAGGACAGTAAAGGATTGTTCCCTGTAGTCCTGTAGTGACATGGTAGCCTTTGGTTATGGCTGGAGGTCTTGCCAAACCACATGAAGCCAGTATAAAGGCTTCAATGAAGGAAGACTGGCCTCAAGGCAGAGGAATGTTACCCAGTGCCAGAGAAACCTGATTGGGCCTCATTTCATGACTGCCTCTGATAATGTGTTGGAGAGCAGAGCCATGTTTTGGGATCTATGATCATCTTCCATAAATGGAGCCCAAAATGAAGGCTAACTAGAGCCCAAAAGAGTGTTTCGGAAGGACATCCTACTAAGTGCACAAAAGGAAGAATGCAGAAAGGTTTATCTGGCTTGATCCAGGCAATCACTCCCTTTTGAAATGTCACAGTCTTAGTTCTTAATTAACAATTGTTTGTTGATACTAGACTTTGGCCTTGAGCACAAGAGTGTTTGGTGGCTAATGGTATTATAGGAAACCAAATATGGCCAGGATGTGGGGCTCTCTTTGGCTTCAGAGGCTGGTGCACCAGCAGGGAGCAGAGAAACAAGAGTACCTTTTTTTGTAATGCACCAAATGGATCATTGGGGTAAAATGATGCCCTCTGTTATTCAGTTGCTATGGCGCAGTAAGGTAACATTATGTGCTTCCTTCTGTCTCTTCATCCACCTTCAGCTTTTCTTTCCATTCACAGGGCAACGGAACACCCAAGGTAGAATTTAAAGATAGAGATTTGTCATCAGTGACTCATTCATTTTTCATGAGACAAATGCTTTCTATTTCAGTCTGACTTTAGGGGAAACCCCTAAACATTGAGACACACTCAGGCAAAACAGCTGTGTTAGAAAATATAAATAAAATGAGATGAGGAGATATACCCTAGATCCATAATAAATAGGAGAAGAGAGAAAAAGTATTTGTGATGTACCTACTATGTGCCAGGCATCGTGCAAGTTCTTTATAAACATTATCTCATTCGAACCTCATAACAATACTGGAAGGTAGGTGCTATTATTATCCCTCTTTTGCAGCTGAGGAAACTGAGGCAAATAGAGGTTAAGTCACTTAGCAATATAGTCAATAAGTATCTGAATTTGGATTTGAAATTAGATCTTCCTGATTCCAGGTCTAGCATTCTACTGTATCACCTCTGATTTCTGGAGTTCCAAAGAAGTCCTGCCCCTGCCACATACACAAACACCCTAGAAAGAATGCTGGATTTGGAGTCAGAGGACCTGACATTCAAATCCTAATTCTGTGTGTCTTTAGACTTGTCACACAACTTCCTGGGCTTTAGTTTTCTCATCTCTAAAATGAGAGGTTCTACTAGATAACCTCCATGGTCCCTTCCAGCTTGGTTTAAATAAACATCATTTTCCCCTCACTGAAATCCTTTATGGACATGAGCCAATGTTATTCTTCAATAGTCTCCATTAAAGGCTGAGTAATCAAAAGAGCACTTGACTGGGGAAAGTATTAGGAGATCTAGACTCATGGGGCTATGTCACTGACTGCTGTGTAACTGAGTAAGCGACTGTTCTTTAGTAAGTGGAAATAAAAAGAATTGAAAATGTCATAAAGATTAATGAGAGTTGCTGACAACTGGCTTGGAACACTCCTGTTGTCAGAAAGATGACAGTACCAAGGAACCAAGAAGAAGGAGAAGGATGTTAGTCAATATAGAATATAAATTAGTTAACAGTCTGAACTAGTTCCAGAATCACAAGCCTTAATTTCCCTCTGTTTCATCTTAGCCATGAAGGCTCATCTGACTCAGGAGCTCAATGGAGACTGGATCTACCAGAAATCAATAGACTATAATTCTTTGTATGATTAATCAAGCCATATTTACACAGGACTTTGTTCTGGTCATAGAGCTTTGTAATCTCATCAGGTCATCTCTGGCTTATGAGGAAACCAAGGCTTTGTGAGTGGTTCAGACAGTTGTCCAACATCACAAGGGTAGGAAGCTTCACACATATGACTCAAAACAGGTTTCCCATAACAACGTACTGTTTCAGAGAATTGAGGAGGAAGTAACTCCTCTTACAATCTGCGTCTCTGTAACCAGTCTAAAATGTCTGGCAGGGGAGAGGGCTGAGAGGAAGAGGGACAGAAGTGTCAGGAGAAAAGAGGAAGAAGAGGAGAGAAAAAAGAGGGGTCACCTACCGTGGTTTAGATGCCGAATACAGTCATTCAGTAAAGCGCTGAACTGTTTTTGGGCTCCTGAATCTTGGAAGCAGAAGTAGTTGTGTCTGAGAAAGGGCTGCCACAGGTACACTGGGAATTCTTTTGGTAAAACAAGGAAGGGCTGAGAATTCTCCTTTTCACTGGAAGCTGAAGAATATTTTGGGGAAAAAAACAGACATGAAATAAAAACTTAGGAAATTGAATGCTATTACTTCATTTAGAACATTAACACTTTTTCTTTTCTTTCTTTCTTTTTTTTTGCAAATGGTGGAAATTTAAGATGCTGGGAAAAGCAAAATTTGCTTGAAACTTTTTTTACAAAAGAGGGAAAAATATCAGTCCCAAGTCTTAAAAAGTCATCTAGCCCAGGGAAAAGAGAGTATATGACCATCTCTATAAACATGTATGAGTAGAAGATATAAAGAGGTCAATATAATCTTGGTATAAAGAAAAACTTTTTTCAATAATTAAAAAAGTAGAATGGATTACCTTAAGAATAACTGCCTCTGGAAGTAATTAATGGGTTCTCCTCTACTAGTGGTCTTCAGCAAAGTCTCTGTGGTCACTTGTCAGATATGTATTTAGTCAAGGGAATTGTAATTTGGGTATGAAAGGGACAAGTTGACCTCTAAGATTCCTTTCAGCTCTTGAGATATTAGGAGCCTACACAGATGCATTTATAGATTCTAATGTCTAATTCTATTCAGTGCAGTTTGTTTTTTAATCCCTACCTTCTGTCTTAGCATCAGTACTAAGTATTGGTTCCAAGACAGAAGAGCAATAAGAGGTAGGCAACTGGAATTAAGTGGCTCACCCAGGGTCATACAGCTAGGGAGTATCTGAGACTGAATTTGAACCCAGGATTTCCCATCTCTATGCCCAGCTCTCTATCCACTTAGCTGCCCCTATTTAGTGCAATTTTAAAGGACTTAAACTTTCCTTAAAAATCCCATTTTCAGGGCAAACTGATGATGATCCTACCTACTATGTTATCTTCCTTATTAATTGTGATTTCCCCCTTCCCATTATGTTTAGACTTTGTTAATACATTTAAATGATTCCTCACTTTCTTTGATGATTATTCTACGATAGAATACTGGGTGGCCTTATGATAATAATCCTTCAATAGCTACCTTGTATTATTTTGCATTATAATCATTTGTGTATCTATCATATTCCACTGTTAGACTATAAGCCCCATTAGGGCAAAGATGTAGTCTTATCTAAACTTTGTGTCTCCCCAAAACACTAACACAACATCCTACACATTATTAAGCATTAACCATAAGCAAAGGAGATGCAAAAAAGGGTAAATGCTGTCCCAGCCATTAAGGCGCCTGTATTCCATCTCATAAAATATTATTAGCTCCATTGTTAATATATGGGGAAACAGGTCCATTTTTAAAAATGAGGAAATAGAGGATCAAAGAGCTGAGTCACTTGGCTAAGGTTGTACATATTCCCAATTAAGTTCAACAGGTTTTTATTAAAGGCCTTCTATATTCTAGGTACTAGGGATACAAAGACAAAAAGCAAAATAGTCCCTGCCCTCAAGGAACATATGTATAGCTGGTAGATCGATGAGTAAATAAATATAACACATATTCAAAATAGTTGAGGAGAGAAAGCACTAACACCAATGGGAGAATGGTCAGGAACTGCCTCATGTAAGAGATGATGTTCAATTAGACCTTGAAAGGAACTAAGAATTCCAAGAGAAAAAGATGAGGAAGGAAAGCGTTCTAGGCATGGGAAGGAATTTTGAGAATATGCAAAGGCAGAAAGAGAATATGAATATTCCCTTTTCTTTAAAAATTCTTACCTTCTGTCTTAGAATCAATATAAGTATCAGTTCCAAGGCAGAAGAGTGGGATAAGGGCTAGGCAATTGGAGGTAAGTGACTTGCCAGGGTCCACAGCTAGGAAGTATCCAAGGCTAGACTTGAACCCAGGACCTCCCACTTACAAGCCTTGCACTAAGACTATTGCTTTTTGGCTTAATGGTATCACAATCTATTTACAGAACTCTAAAGAGGTATTTGAAGAAACTAATGGAAGCATTCCAGGTATGGGACACAACCTATATGAGCCATGTACAGGAAACAACAAGGAGGCCAATTTAGCTGGAATATAGAGTGCTTAATGAAGAGTAATTTGAAATCAATCTGGCAAGATAAGTAGGAATTGGACAACGAGAGAATTAAATGCCAAACAGAAGGAATTTGTAGTTTATCATGGAGCCAATATTTCCTGAAGCTTCTTTGTATGGGAAATTCAAATCTGTGCTTTAGAAATATCAGTATAGTGGCTCAGTATATAGAGAGTCAGACCTGGAAGTTGGGATGACCTGTGTGAATTTTAGTTTTATTCCACCCTGCTTAGTCTTTAGAATTCTAGCAACCAGAAATGTATACACCCCCACTTAAGGATTAACTGTGAGGAGGATGGCCTATGACCAACATATGCTAGTAAATGACAAATCAGAAACAACTGACAGATCCCCCGGGCTGTCCTAAGCCAAGCTTAAGCTACTATTGGTACATGTGAGATGCAGGAAGTGATGTAAAGAACTGACTATTTATTTTGAGTCACTTCCTCTCAGTCTCTAGCTCAGCAAGGTTGGGCTCTCTTGGCAGCATTGTGAGCTTGCTGGGTGGCATTGGGAGCTCTGGGCAGTGTTTTGGTGTGCTTGTGGGTTTGGGTTCTGTAGCGTGGTTTAGGTGAGGCATCTTCCCTGAGCGAACTTGGTGAGTAATAAGGCTGATTCCTCCTTTCCTTGACCTCCTGAAAAGGTGCTATCCTCCAATGAACCACCTCATCTTGGAGGAAACCTTATAGCTGGAAGCTAAGCTAGATTTAATCTTCTGAGAAGGCCCCTTGGCTGAGGCCACTGAACTTCCCTTGGCTTAGGCTAGACTGGAGAAATCTTATACCCTTTCCTCTCTCTCTTCTTCTTAATTTCTTCCTTTTATTGTAATTATACCACCATAAAAATCCCAAACTGACTTCAGTATTTTATTGGGATTAAATTTAAATACCTGGCAACTACTAATATAATATATTCTGTCAACAACCCTAATTTTTACCCTTAACACCTGGGTTCAAACCTGACCCCAGACACTTCCTAGCTGAGTAACTCTGGACAAGTAACTTAACTCTAATTGTCTAGCCCTTACCACTTTTCTGACTTAGAACCTATACTTAGTATCAACCTAAGACAGAAAGTAGGGGTTAAAAAGAAGAAAAAGAACTGATAGAGTCTGAATGAAAATCAAAGCATTTTTTTTTCATTTTTTTCTTCCTTATTTTTTTGAATATGTGTCTTCTACAACATGACTAATGTAAAAGATTGTTTGCGTGATTACACATTTATAACCTATATTAAATTGCTTACCATCACAGGGAAGGGAAAATTGAGGGAGAGGGGAAAATAATTTTGGACTTGAAATTCTAGAAAACAAATGTTAAAAATAGTTTTTATACATAATTGGGAAAAATAAAATATTATTGAAAAAAGTCAATAAACATTTGTTGTTCTAGGGAAAAAATGAGAGGTGATAAAGGCCAAGTGAAGATTATGGCCATGTAAGTAGCCAGAAGAAGAAGGATGCCAAAGATGTTAAGGAGATAGAATCACCAACACTTAGTAATTCAGAAAACTGGGAGGGGGGATTTTTATGGGAGATTTCTCTCATTTAATAATAAAGGTCTCATTTCTCAGAGATATAGAGAACTGAGTTAAATTTATAAGAATCATTCCCCAATTGATAAATGATCAAAGGACATGAAAAGGCAATTTTCAGAAGAAGAAATCAAAGCTATCTATAGTCATATGAAAAAAGTGTTCAAAGTCACAAATGATTAGAGAAACACAAATTAAAACAAATCTGAGGTACCACCCCATACATACCAGATTAGCTAATATGTCAGAAAAGAAAAACAACAAGTGTTGGAGGAGTTGTGAGAAAATTAGGACACTAATATACTACTGGGTGAGTTGTGAACTAATCTGACCATTCTGAATAGAATATGGAACTATGCCCAAAGGGTTATAAAATTGTGTATACCCTTTGACTCAGCAATGCCACTATTACATCTATATCCCAAAAAGATAAAAAAAGAAAGAAAGAAAACAGACCTATATGTACAAAAATGTTTATCACAGCTCTTTTTGTGGTAGCAAAGAATTGTAAATTGAGGGGAAGCCCATCAGTTGGAGAATGGTTGAAAAAGTTGTGGTATATGACTGTGATGAAATACTACTATGCTATAAGAAATGATGAGCAGGAGGATTTCAGAAAAACCTCAGAAGACTTACATGAACTGATGCAGAGTAAATTAAGCAGAATCAGACCATTGTACACAGCAACAGCAATATGTCAATCAACTAGAATGACTTAGATGTTCTCAGTAATTCAAAGATTCAAGACAATTGCAAAGGACAGAATGAAAAATGCTATCCATTTCCTGAGAAAGAATTGATGCAGTCTGAATACAGATTGCAGCATTCCATTTTTTACATTTATTTCTGGGGGTATGTTTTCTTTTACATGACTAATATGGAAATATGTTTTATAAGACTGCATATGTATAAACCATATCAAATTGCCATCTCATAGAGGGGAATGGAAGGGAGGGA
Organism: Monodelphis domestica; assembly: GCF_027887165.1. Lineage (NCBI taxonomy): Eukaryota > Metazoa > Chordata > Mammalia > Didelphimorphia > Didelphidae > Monodelphis > Monodelphis domestica. Next base: position 82,290,267 of record NC_077228.1, read on the forward strand.
GAAAAATTAGAAATCAATATTTTAAAAAATAAATATTAAAAATTATTTTTGTAAGTAATTTTTAAAAGATAAATTTTAAAGACTTAGTAATTGATTGGATATGGGGTAGTAGGGATTAAAAAGAGGAGGATGACTTTTAGAATAATAACCTGGAGATAGTTAGGTTGCTCAGTGGATAAAGAGGAGCCAAGATTGAGGACAGGAGCTCAAATGTGGTCTCGGATATTTCCTAGCTTATGACCATAGGGAAAGTAATTTAGTCCCCATTGCCCAGTCCTTACCACTCTTTTGCCTTGGAACAAATACTTAGTATTGATTCTAAGACGGAAGTTAAGAGTTAAAAACTAATAATAATAACCAGGAAAAAGGATGATGGTGATCTTCAGAGAAAAAGGAAGTTTGGAGAGTACATGCTATATAGTAGGTGCCTAACAAATGCTTATTGATTAATTGATTGACTAAAAGGTAGGTTTGAGAGAGGAAGATTATATTAATAAATGTTAGAGTTGAAAGCAGAAGTCCTGACTCCAAGACCAGTGTTTGTCTATCACTCTATGCATAGTCAGTCTCTACCATCATTACTGTAATCCTCATTTATTTTATTTTATTATTTAATTTATTTAATTGACTTAAATTCTGTAGGATTCTGGTGGACTTGGAATATGCTCACTCTAAAAATAGCTCCTTAAACTTGAAGAGGATGAGAAAGGATTCCATATAACCTGGGTTTCTTCCTTACTGTGATTCATAATGAGCTCTTAGACCATCTACGTTGATCTTAGACCATTTGAGGGGACCCAAGTTATGCTGTAGTAGGGGATCTACTTGTGATTCAGACTAGCTCCAATAGCCTAGAAGACAATTAGGACGACAAATTAATTTTTCCTATACTATCACATTCAGTTCCTTGTATACAGGAGGTGGTTAATCAATGTTTATTGAATTTGCACCAGTACCATGCCTGTGTTAAAGGTGCAGTCACTGGTTGTATAAAAACACAGTTCTTCTCACTTCTCTCCATGGCATAGCTAACAATTTAAATGATTAAAAATTTCACAAGTAATTAAAATAGCACTGACCTTTTGGATACAGCGTCCCTATTAAGTCACAATTTAATGCATCATTTATTTGCTAGAGAATTCTCTTTCACTAAACACTTTGCATCAGTTTTCCCAGAAGAATTTATTTGTGTTCTTTCTGAGCTGAGTTATAAAGCCATCATAAGAAAACTACTGTATAATATTTTTTTTTAAGATCAAGAAGCCCATAACACGAGATAAACAGTAATTCACGTATACTCTTTTTAAGATTGGGGCCACTTATTCACAGTGGTCTGGGAAAATAACTTGATTCCTTCTAAAATTATTTTACCAGTAATTATATAATGTGCCCAAATGGGAAGAGTCATGACACTGGGGCCAAAGGACCTGGGTTCAAATACTACCTCTGATGATTACAACCTCTGTGACTTCAGGCAAGCCATTTGATTTCTTTAGACCTCAGTTTCCTCATCTGTAAAATGAGGAGGTTGAACTAAATGACCTCTCAGGTCCCTTCCAGCTCTAGAGCTATGAATTTTGTATTACATTGGTCTAACTCCACTAGAATCTCTAAGTTTTCTTGACACTAGAACAAGGAATATCTTTTACTTGCCTTTGTCTCTCCTGCACTTAGCATAGTGCCTAGCACACAATAGGCGCTTATTAATGCTTGCTGATGGTTTACAAAAGTTTAGCTATGGAGGTTCTGGACAGTGACTGCTTTTTGGTATTCATATGATAAGTTTTAGCTCCCCTACAGCTAAAGCAATGTATAAGCATAGCTCAAGCAAAAAAAAAAAAGGGAGAAAAAATGTCTGATAATTCAGGCAAGGATTTGGGGTTTGCTGGGGAGGCGGGGGAAGAAGGGAGGACTTGGCAGTTTTTTGTTTTTGTCTGCATTACTCAGTAACAACTTGTTAACCTTTGCTCATGATCTATGTACCAATCTCATCGTCTTGTTATTAAAACTATTCCACCAAGCATTTCAGCCCAGAAATAACAAATGCTAAGAAGATAGCCTTCTCCATAAATTTTGACCAAAGCATCATAGCCATTAATAAGAGTTAAGGCTCTCTGAGAAACCAAATAATTACTGTGGAGTACAATTCACACAAAGCCAGATGGAGTTATTATAGTGTCTACAGCTCATAAATCTCAATGAAATATCCTTATTTGGGCTATATATCTCCAGTGGCTCTTTCTATACAGACAAAATGAAGTATATTCAAATCATAGAATTTTTGAGCTGGGAGGGACCTTGGCAATTATATGGTTCAATTTCCTTATTTTATAGATGAGAAATTAAGGTTCAGAAATTTTCAATGACTTGCCCAAGATCACATAGTTGACAAATGAGAGACTCATGATCACATTCAGGTCTCCTAATTTCAGGGCTAGTCCTCTTTCTACTACAGCACAGTGCTATTGTTTGTAGCTGTTATAGAGGTGTTAGTGATGTATTTATTTCCCTCCTAGGGTGACTGAGCAAATGCCATTCTGATTAGCCCAGGACCAGTAGAAACTGCACTTCAGTGAAACCTAAGGCTCTCCCTTTCTTTGGGAAGAATAGAGGAGCAAGACAACCAATTGCTAAGCAAATGAGCATACCCAAAAGTGCAATGAGAAGGGATCATTGTTTTCAGTGGCATAAAGGACTGCTGAGGATGAAAAGTCTGAATTATTTATTCCAAATCATTAGCTTCTTAAAAATTAGTACAAAATATAATGATACAAATCATTAGTTTTGGTCTCCTGTCTACATTATATCATAGGATCCTAGATTTAGACTTAGAAGTGTTGTAAGGAAAGTGGTGACATTTTGCAGGGAAGTGGCATGAGACCAGCAGGAAGATTCTAGAACTTTGGAAGGGGTTCAGGCTGGGAGAAAGACAGTTGGGGGGTCTCTGGGAAAATCTCTGGAGGTGTTAGCTGCAGTTTTCTTGGAGTCTACCCTTTTCTTGATTTTCTGTTTTGCTGTTTGTCATTGAGACTATCCCTGGTGAACCTGATCCAGCAACAAGACAGTGAGATCAAGTCTGGATCCTTTTGGATCTAAGACCTTCCCTGGCCTTAGCAAATCCTTAAGCAGACCCTTTTCCTTAATTCTATCAAAGGAGGGTATAGTTGAGGGTTAGATAAGATTAGGGATTGTAGATTTGGGTTAGGGAGAAATAGAGTAGGGAATTCTCTGAGAAGAAATCCCTTTGCAAGGATTATTAGATCTGGTAGGGATAGATAGAGTAAATTAGGTTAGAAAACCCCAAATTCTCTTTCTACCTTTCCTTTATGTATTAAATCCAACCTGTCCAGGGTTTATATATTTTGTTTGTTTTTAATAGCTCAGGGTCTGCTCGGCCTGCCCTGAGCTTAGCTACCCTTCCCCAAACCAGAGTACTGTCCCTAAATATCATACCTGAAAATAACCCAGTTAAGTCAGATAATATTTATAAGAAGTATATTAGTTATTTCAGAAGCAATCTTAAATACTATTAGCCTCTTCTTTTATAGATGGGGAAACTGAGGCATGGTTAAATGAAATTATTTGCCTGAGGTTACCTAAGGAGTAAGTAGAGGAGAATCTAGGACCTCTGACTCCAAACCCAATGTCCTCTCCACTAAACCACACTAAGAGAATCAAGTGATACTACATAAACAATGGAATAGAATGGAATGGAAATCTGAGGAATGCTATATTTTCCATAAACTCTTATAGATTACTCAATCAGTCCAAGGTTTTAAGTATGGCATCCTACAGGTACATTACCACCAAATACATTTAAGAAAATACCATCCAAGATGATGAGAGTCTGAAGGGTATGACTGGTCTATTCACATGGTGAAAAAGTAAACCCTGGGCATTTTCCTGCTTGAGCAGTGGCTGTTTACTTCTGCTACTTCAGATGGCATTATTCAAAGCCCCAGTTCATCAAAAAGGGCCTCGAGGTTTAGTTTCTGAGCACTGAAAATATATGAGGCCAATTATATTCTGTTCTCCATCCTTGTAGTGGAAAGAGCCTGTATCTGTGATGTAAATACCTGCCTGCCTGTCCCTTCTTTGTCTTTTACTGGTTGAATAATCCTGGATAAATCACTTGGCTTCTGAGGGTCAGTTTCCTTATCAGAATAATTAGAATTGCTCAACCTACTTTGTAGGGTTGTTGTGATGCAAATGTTTTGTTAAATGTAAAGCTTTACATTGACATAATCTATCATCATCATTTTGTTAATCAATTGTTTCCAATTGTGTCCAATTCTTGGAAACCCCATTTGGGTCTTTTCTTGGCAAAGATACTGGAGTAGTTTGCCATTTTCTTCTCTAGCTCATTCTATAGATGAGGAAACGGAGGCCAACAAGGTTAAGTGACTTGCCCAAGGTCACACAGCTAGGAAGTGGCTGAGGGCAGATTCAAACACAGGTCCTTCTGATTCGAGGGCAGGAACTCTATCCACCTGGCTGCCCCATCATCACTATTATTGTTATTAAGAATCATAGCTATTGGGTCAATGATGATGTCATTTACTTCATCCAATGGGTTAGCATACATATAAGGTACTTTACAAATCTTTGCTATGCCAATGCAATTTATTTAACATAATCATTATAATTATTCTAAAATGGGATTGAAACCAAAATTAACTCTTATCTTTCCATCTTGGAACGATGTTTACCAACTCACCAATAGGATCAGGAAAATGTCGGTCAGATAATAAATTGTAATCTTCTTCTGAGGTTAAAACTTTGCCGCCTGCTGGAAGAATTCGACTTTTAGGACTGGCTCCTTTCTGATAGGCCTAGGCAGGTAAAGGTAAAAAAAAAAGGAAAAATTAGCATTTTCCTCTTTTGGATTTTAATTAAAATCAAAGAGTTACCTTTGAAATATTTTTAAAAGCAAAAAACAACACAACTCCTCAAAGGCATATAACACAGTGTCTTATAATATAAAAAAAATAACAATAGCTGGTTATCTACATAGCACTTTAATATTTTTGCAAAGCACTTAACAAAGATCTCATTTTATTTTCACAACAATCCCAGAAGGTAAAGGCTATTATTATCCCCATTTTCATAGATAAGGAAACTGAGTCAGACAGAAGTAAAGTGATTTGACCTGGGTTACACAGTTGCTAGATTTGAATTCAAGTCTTTCTGGTTGCAGTCCAACTTCAAGCTTCCTCCCCCATCTCTCTCAGAGATGATAATGAAGACCCAAAATTATCACATAACAAAAAAGTAGCTTGCCTTGATGGCAGGAACTGAGGATGGAAGGCAGCTGCCAAGATAAAGGAATACTTCATGATCAGTTTTGCTGATTATCCACAGCCAAAATAATGCCACTGAGATTGTACATAGAGTTTCCCCCACATATAAAGATATGTTTCAGCAAAGCATACAGGGACAGAACCATGTTTATATAAGATGCAGTCTAACAGACAAGAAATTCTCTGATAGACTTCATAAACTCACAGAACTTTGTTATATATAAATATGCAATATTTATCATATATTATATAGTACTTTGCTAAACAAAAGTGCCACCCCATCCCTGGACAAATAAAGATGGGCTTGGAGAAGAAGCATTAAAATCAGATGGAAGGGGGCAGCTAGGTAGCATAGTGAATAGAGCACCAGACCTGAAGTCAGAAGGATCTAGGTTCCAATTTGTCTTCAGACACTTCCTAGCTGTATGACCCTGGCCAAGTCACTTAACCCCATTGCCTAGCCCTCGCCACCCTTATGTCTTAGAACTAAAACTGAGATGGAAGAACAAAATGTAAGCAATTATCTTGGCAATAGAGATGTTCCAAATGTTAGAAAGATTCATTCATTATGCCCTGGCACCAAATTGGAAGGAAGTGCTTTTTAATATCTGTCACATACATTACTAGGAGGATCCTGTTAATACAATAATAACTTGAATCTGACCACTTTTTGCTGGCTAGACATCAATTTGTCTGAAAGAGATCTGGAGGGATTAGTGGACTTCATGCTCGATATGAATGCTGAGAGTCCGAATCCCTGCCTTATTCTGCCTTTGTCATAACCACTTTTGTAAGATTGTGTTCCATTCTGGGCACCAGATTTTGTTTTTGTTGAGTCGTTATTCAGTCATGCCAGGCATTGCACTAAGTGTTGAAGATAATGAAAAACATTTTTAAAAAGACAAAAATATACCTGTCCTCAAGGAGCTTACAGTGTGATAGAGAAGACAACATAGAAACAACAATGTACAAACAAAATATGGACAGAATGAGTTGGACTTACTCTCGTAGGGAAGGCACTACGATTAAAAATAACTAGGAAAAGATTCTTGTAGAAGGTGGGATGAGCTGAGATTTGAAGGGCACTAGAAGACAGGGAAGAAGAAGGGGAGTTCCAAGCATGAGGAGGCAGCATGTAAAAATACCCAGAGTTAGGAGATCAAGTGTCATGTTCAAAGAATTGCCAGGAGTTCACTGACACTGCAACGTTGAGCACGTGGAGGCAAGAAGAATAGAAAGGGGACAGCTAGGTGGCAAACTGACTAAAGAGCCAGGTCTAGAGATGGAAGATTCTGGGTTCAAATGTAGCCTCAGACACTTCCTAGCTGTGTGATCCTGGGCAAATCATTTAACTCCAATTGCCTAATGCTGCCTTGGAACCAATACTTAGTGTCACTTCTAAGGCAGAAGGTAAGGGTTTAAAAATAAGAAAAAGACTAGAAAAGTGGAACTGGAGTGGAGCATATAGCTTATAAAAGGATTTAAAAGACAAACAGAGCAGTGTGTTCTCGATCCTAGGGAGCCTGGAATTTAATGAACAAGGTGGTGCTATGACCAAAACTAGATTGTTTTGACAGCTAAATGAAAGATGGATTGGAATAAGGAAAGACCAACAGATGGATCAACCAACGGGCCATTTCAATAGTCTAGATGTGAGATAACTAAGACCTGTACCAGAGTGATGACAATGTCACAGGAGAGAATATTCTCAAGATAATATAATAGATATACTACATAATAATACCTAGAGATATTATGAAGGTAAGATCAAAAGGACTTGGCAATAGACTGAATATGGGAGGATGAGAAAGAATGAGGAACTAGAGGGTAATACCTAGGTTCTGAGCCTGGGTAACTGAGAAGAAATAGAAATCTATCTCCATGGCAGTAGGTTGACTTGGAAAATTAACACTGTCTATGTTGTGTTATATTTTCCTTTATTTTGTTAAGCATTTCCCATTTATATTTTAATCTGATTCTTGCTAAGTGAGTTTGCTACCTTTGATCTACAGCAACAGGGACATAAGGAAGAAGAGAAGATTTAGGGAGTAGAGGTAAGATAATGAGTTCAGCTTTGGACACATTGAGTTTAAGCCAATTCAGGATGACCAGTGGAAAGGATTTAGTCACCTAGTCTGAAAACCCTTTATTTTATAGCTAGTATATATGGTTCACCCTTGCTACATGTGATTTCCCTCTCGATTAGCTAGATCTCCAATCTGATCAATTTTTATTAGCCACCTAATATGTGTAAGACACTGGTCAAGACACCAAGGATACAAAAATGAACAATGACGAGGACCATTCAGATTATTAGGTCAGATATGATACATGAACGAATAAACAAGGTCAAATGTAATGGAGTCCAATGATGCAGAAAATTTGCTCTGAGAAAATCCGAGGAAGGATAGAACACACATAACTTAAAGCATATTAATAACAACTTATATTTATATTATTAATAATTTAAGATTTACAAATATGATCCATTTGACCTTTACAACCACCCTGGGACATTGAGGTTATTTTTATCCCTATTTTATAGTTGAGGAAACTAAAAGAGCCAAAAAATAAGTGACTTATCCAGGATCACACAGCTAGTGTCTATAAGATCACATTTGAACTCAGGTTTTCCTGACTCCAAGTCTTGTTCTTTATTTTCTGTGCCATGTAACTGCCTTCCTACTTTGTGTATAGTGGCAGCAGATCATGCTAAATCAAGGGATGGATTTAATCTGACACATCCTAGCTATGTAACCCTAGGCAAAAGACCCTCTGGGCTCACTTTAGTTTCTTCATCTATAAAATGGAAATGATATCTATAAATCTTGCCTACTAAGGTTGTTTGGAGGATCAGATGAGATATATTTAAAGTGCTTTGGAAATCTTGAATCACTTTTTTAAAAAATCCCTAAAACCTTTATTTTTCTGGCCCAGTAACAACTCTAGGACAGAAGGTTGAGGTCTAGGTAAAAATGGGGTTAAGTGACTTGTCTAGGGTCACACAGCTAGGAAGTGTCTGAGATTTGGCTCTCTATCCTCTGCAACACCTAGCTGCCCTTCTAAAGCACTGTATAAACATCAGTTATCATTATTGTCACCTCAATTATTGGTCTACATTGGCAGTAGGGCCCCTGAACAGCAATGGGCCAAGCACCATATGGAGAAAATTACAATATAAATCAAAAGTATCATATAAATATTATTCAAAACATGGCAAATCATTCAAGCAGATGCAAGACTCTAAAATAAATTTTGCTTTTTTAGCATCACTCCCACAGTCAAAGCAGTAGTCATCGCCACACCTAGTAATCACCACACCCAAACCACCTGAACATTCTGAGAATGATGAACCAACAAGAGAAAATAGCTCACCAGTTCAATTTCACATGGAGGGGCAGCCTCTTTTTAAAAAACGGATATGGTTGTTTGTAAACAGGGAGTCCAAGATCAACATGAAACCACCTAGTGCTAAATGTAGGGGACACCCAGAGAAAATAACTAAACTGAATGGAGCAGATGGTGCCTGAGTTTTGCAGTATGCCCTTGCTGTTAATTTGCTTCAGAGAGGCAGTCATGTGTTGAATCAAGTCGTAAATGACTTGGACAGATGGGCAGAGACAAAGTCTAGGGTAATGAGTCTTGACTAGGCACAGCTCTATACGAGAAGTCATTTGGGAGTTTACTGGTTGGATTGTGAGCTTTATTTCCACTCTCCAGTAGGTGGAGGAACAGAAATGACAGGAGCAGAATCCCATTGTCCTATCCGTTTTGAACATTCAATGTCTAGTGACTCAGCATGATGGATATTTGTTGGGTCTGCTTTGTGGGTATCTCCTAACCAGTACTAAACTGAGATTTGAGTTGTAGATCTAATCTTAAGCCATTGTATGAGTTGGGATAAGCTATTCCCTTCTCTGAGCTTTCAATTCCTCATTCATAAAACAGGAATAACAAAAAAGTACACTTCCCCTCACCAGAAGCATATATTATAAATAGACAAATGGAGGCAGCAAGAAAATTCTTAGTAAAAGGGGAGGGAGGGGAAGAAGGGTTTTAAAGGAAGGAAGAGTTGGCTTTTGAGTTTTTAAGAAGCTTGATTTAATTCAAACACAAATATATTCTATCAAAGTATTTCAAGGGTACAGGGACCATTAAAGAGCATCTAGTTGAAAGGATCTGTGAACTTGTTTTATATATATATATATATATATATATATATATATATATATATATTTGATTACTGTGTTTTAATATGATTGGTTTTCTTGGTAAACCTGTGCATTTTATTTTATTAATCTAAAACCATAATTCTGTAAAAGGGTCCATAGGCTTCACTAGATATTGTCAAAGGGGTCCATGAAACAAACAAACAAAAAGGTTAGAGTCCTTGATCCAGTCTAAGATTCTCTCCCAACACACATGCTTTACAGATGAGGAAACTGGGACTAAGAAAAGTTAAGTGACATTAAGAATAAATAGCAAATCCAGGATTTGAAAACAGATCATCTTGCCCCCAAACCAATATTTTTCTTACTGTATCATACTGTCTTCTTGATCTCTCATTGCATTAGATGCCTATGGGTATACTGAAGCAAAATCATAGGGCAAAAAAGAACAGGAGCAGGGCTAGCAAAAGCTATAGGAGAGATTCCAAGGGAGGCTCATATGAGAGAGTCTGATACCAAATGGTCACTAGAGAAGTTATTGTGTCCCAGATGTGGGTACACCCACAATTTTTATTCACTTTATATACTCTTTACTTTTCTCGTTTCCACTACATCAACTAATGGAGGCAGGTGGAAATTACTTCCCATACCTACAGGAGTGCCTAGCCATCTATTCCTAAAACAATGAAGTCTGTTTTCCTCAAAATTAGCTCTCTGGGAAAAGAATTGGCTGTAGCACTCCTGTTGTTTACAAATCTGAATGAAAGGAATTGAGCTTTGGAGTTCAATTTCCCTTTCCCAAAAGAGCCTTAATTAATTGATCTGTGGGGCACAATATAAGAATTATCCTTTGGGATTAACACACTGGGGAAAGATGAATTTCATTGAATGAATCAGGAGGGAATGGGCATCCCAATGCGTCCAACCACTGTCCAAGAAAACTTCAAAAACTGGTGGCATAGAGTTTTACCTCTTTGTTCTCATAGCTTTCCACTGCAAAATCATTTTTAACCACGATGTATCTGTCTTTCCATTTTTTAAGGTCATCTGCAAAATGTGACAGTTCTCCTTCATATAAGACAGTCTCTGTATCCAAAGGTGGCTAAAAGAGAATTATTATAATTCATTTTTATTGTTTTATTATAAGCTTTATATTATTAATCAATATAAATAAGGAAACATACTTTAAAACTATTTATATTTAAATAAAAGAATTTCAATGTATAAATTGTCTTTACAGCTTTCGAGACACTCCCTCTAAATTTCCATCTGTATTCTTTATTTGTCCATGCATTCTGATACACTGTTATTTCCAATATTTTTTCCCTTATAGATAATATTGCTATGAAAATCTTGGATAGCTTCCTTTTTTAAAGAAATAAGACCCTAACCTTCCATCTTAGAATCAATAGTGTGTATTGGCTCCTAGGCAGAAGAGTGATAATCCTAGGTAAGAAAGGTTAAGTGAAGGGGGGCAGCTGAGTAGTTCAGTAGATTGAGAGTCAGGCCTAGAGACGGGAGGTCCTAGGTTCAAATCTGGCCTCAGACACTTCCCAGCTGTATGATCCTGGGCAAGTCACTTGACCCCCATTGCCTAGCCCTTATCACTCTTCTGCCTTGGAGCCAATACACAGTATTGATTTCAAGATGGAAGGTAAGGGTTTAAAAAAAAAAAGAAAGGTTAAGTGACTTGCCCAGGGTCACATTGCTAAGAAGTATCTGAGGTCAAATTTGAACCCACAACCTCTCATATCTAAGCCTAGCTCTCAATCCATTGAGCCACCTAGCTGCCCCCAAGACAGCTTCTTTTTAAACTTTTGATAACATTTCCAAGATATATTCTGCACAATGGAATTATTGGATCAAAGATATGAATTTCAGTTTGTGGGGGGGGGGGGTGCATGCATGCGTGTGCATGTGTTTTATTGTCGTTGTTAAGTTTTTACTGCATACTTTTTTTTTAACCCTTACCTTCTGTTTTAGAATTGATACTAAGTATGGGTTCCAAGGCAAAAGAGAAGCAAGGGCTAGGCAATTGAAGGTAAGTGCCTTGCCCAGAATCACCCATCTAGGAAGCCTCTGAGGCCAAGTTTGAATCCAGGTACTCCCCCTCTAAGCCTGGCTCTCTATCCTCTGCATGCTTCTCAATAGCAAGTAGACCTGGTTTCATTCTTTGTGTTTGTATCTCTAGCACCTAGCAAAATGTTTTGTATATAGTAGGTGCTTAATAAATGTTTATTGATGGATAGCTCTCCAAAAAGATTATAAGTTTGCAACAACAATGAATGTTCATAACTGTTTCTTCACAAGTACACAAGCACTAAGGTTCCTTGCTTTATTTTGCCAACTTAAATGGGCATGAGGCAGCACCAAAATGTTGTTTTAATTGGCATCTCTTTGATTAGCTTATGTGAAACAAGGACTCATCTCCTTTCAAATTAAGCCTGTACTCACTATTAAAAGAAAACCAAGGAAAAATCATCTTTTCCTGTTCCCCCCTCTCTGTTTGTCTCTCTCCCCCCTTTCCCTCTCCCCATCCCACTCTCTCTCCCTCCACACACACAAACATATCCTGACTGTTCATTATTTCCTTGTTCTCTTTGTTCTGTGTTAAATTAAGAGATCACATTGACTGAGCAAACACAGATTTCTAGTTGACTCCCCTCTTTGCTTAACCATACACCATATGCTTTGCTTATAGATATTCAGGGGGAATACTATCCTTTCTCTATTTTTCTAATTCATAGTCTTGTACAAAAAAAGGGAATGGGTCTACTGCCCTTTACATATTTTATTGTAGTTTTATTTAAGTCCTATTTTATGAGAGCACAGATTTTGTGCTGAAAGTGAGCCCAGAGGTCTTCTAGTCCAACTCCCTCATTTTACAATCAAGGAAACAAAATGGAGATCCAAAGAAATGAAGTGATTTAAACAAGGTGAGAAGCAGCCCTATCTATCCCTTTACCTCCACATAGAAATTGCCATGTAATCCAACTTTAAATATCTCTTGGGGAGAAAAATCCTCTTTCCTTCCCTAATTTCAATATTTAAAGGTTCTCATTACCTTTCCAACTATTACTTATTAACCACAAATTAAACAATATCCTTTCTGACCTCATGAAAGGGCCAAAGGAGATGCCCCTTCATTCTCCTTTGGAGGAAAGAGCCCCCCCTCATCCAAGGCAGAAGCTGAACCTTATAAGTCCATAGGGACATCAATCAGTCTCCAGGGATGTCAGCCTAGCTGAAATTCTCCATCAAAACAAGACTCAATAAGCGTTTATGGTCATGGGTTATGAATATAAATGAACAAGTGAGAAAGGGCACATAGTCTATTTGTATTCAAGGGACTGGAACAGAAACCCAAGGGAATCTATCACCAAAATGAAAATCTCTATAGTGTTGAGGCACTGAAACCTTGACATTTTTACTAACGCTCTACACAGCAATGCAAATTTCCTGATATCAAACCATCAGAATGAAAAAATATATATATGTAATGAAAATGGAAGAGTGCCATTTTTCTTTTTATATGGGCAACTCTGTCAGCAGGAAATCATATGCTCTGGCTTCCAGGCAGATTATACTGCTGTCTTCCTGAGCTCTAAACAATTTTAGGACAAATCCCTATTTTATCTGCTATTCAAGTTATTGGTTATTTCAGAGACACGGAGAGATGTGAAAGTTTCCCTGATGGCAAATGTAGATAAACGAATGGGAAGGCCAAGGAACTGCTCCTAGCCCTAGCATTCCAGGAACATTTCTCCAAGACTTTGGGTTACCTTGGTTTTTAAGAATTGGGACCTTGAATCTCTATGCTGTTCGACTTCATTCCAGACATCATTGCAGAAGGCCACAGAATACTGGCGACTGTAGTGTGGGCTAAAGTTTTTGAAGGCAGCTTCAGTTTTGCCTGAAAGAGAGATGGAGAAATGAAAATTAAAATGACAATTCTTATGACATAGTCCAGCCCTCCTGGCATAGCTACATGGCCAACTAATTAAGTTATAAAGTAATCCTCCTCTCTTTCTTCCTAAAAACCTGTCAGAGTTGCCTAAAGGAGAAAAAAAGCCTGTAGATTCTTCCTAGATCCAGGGATCTAGGAATTACTCCAAAACATTTTGTAAGTTGATTTGATATACATATTTTTAACATATATATTTATATTTATATAGAGAGAAATGTATTTCTATATAAATTTATATAGAGAGAAATCTGGATATATTTTTAAATCTTTTACAATGAATTAACAAGTATTTATTGAGCACATTGGGACAAAAAATTTCTCTTCAAGAAGTTTATAATCTGGCAACTAGATGGTTCAGTGAATAGAGAGCCAGGCCTAGAGGCATCACTTGTCCCTAAATGCCCAGCCCTTCCAGCTCTTCTGCCTTAGAACTGCTATCCCTTCTAAAATAGAAGGTAAGCGTTTTTAAAAAGAGTTTATAATTAATTGTTCAGTCATTTTTCAGTCAATCAGTCCTGCCAGACTCTTGTTACTAGAGTGGTTTTTTTCATTTCTTCTCTAGCTCATCTTACAGATAAAGAAACTGAGGCAAACAGGATTAAGTGACTTGCCCAAGGTCACACAGCTAGTAAAGTGGCAAAAGACAGATTTGAACTCATGAAAATGAATCTTCCTAACTCTGGGTCCAGTCCTCTATCCACAGAGCCACTTAGCTGCCCTTTATCATCTAGGTAGAATGACACATATAAAACAACTTTCTATTAACCAAGCCTTGCTTACCTACATATTTTTAGCCAGCTAAAGAGAGAAATAGTTAAGGAGTTCAGCCATTAGTTTCTTGTTTTTTATTAAGCTGAGGCAACTTTGGCTCAGTGATTAAGAGCAATGAGCCTGTAGTCAGGAAGACCTAAGTTTAAATTCAGCCTCAGATAATTTCTAGCTGTGTGATCTTGGATACGTCACTTAACCTCCTTATGCCTAAGAGACAGCTAGGTAGCTCAGTGGACAGAGGGACCTAGAATCAGGAAGAACTAAGGTCAAATTCAGCCTCAGACACTTACCAGTTGTGTGAACCTGGGCAAGTCGTCTAACTGCTGAATGACAAAAGGGGGAAAAAAAAAACTCCATTCCAGTAAGAAAACCCTATAGATAGCTATTGTTCATGGTGTCCCAAAGAGTCATGTGTGACTGAACAATTATTACCATATATCATTTTTTAGTTGAGAAAAAGTACAATAAAAAGACAATATTCTTAGTATAGTATCTTATGCACATAACAACAATAGCTAACATTTCTATGTTGCTTTAAGGCTTACAAAGCCCTTTATACATACACTCTCATTGGATCCTTAAAACGACCCTATGAAATAAGTGCTATCATCACTAATCCCTTATTACAGATGAAGAAACTGAGGCTAAGAGGTTCTATAATTTAACCAGGACCACAAAATTGTGTCTGAAGCAGGGTTTGAGCTCAGGTCTCTCTGACTTCAAGTCCAACACTATTCACTCTGCCATCTCGAGGCAGATTGATATTGATATCTCCCATTAGAAGGGAGGTCAGTGGAGAGAGGTAAAATCAAGAAAAGGGACTGGTTTTTGCTTTTCTTTGTCACCCCAATGCTAAGAACAATGCCTGGTGTAGAGAAGGTGCTAACTAAATTCTTACTAGTTTCCTGACTTGCCCAACATTATAAAATACCTTGAAATGTAAGCTATTATTATTTCAATCCTATGACATGTCCTATTCCTTCACATTTCAAAGCATGACCAACACTACTCAAAGATAAAAAGCTTTGGGAAGCAGCTGGGTAGCACCATGGATAGAGCACCAGGTCTGGAGTTGGGAGGAGCTGAGTTCAAATATGACCTCAGATAATTATTAACCATGTGACCTTAGGCAAGTCATCTAATCCCAAATGCCTAGCCCTGGCAATTCTTCCATCTTAGAATAGATACTAAAACAAAGGATAATATTTTTTAATCATTTATTTATTTTTAAAATATTTTTCCATGGTTACATAATCCATGTTTGCTCCTTCCCCTCTTCCGTCCCCCCTACCAGAGCTGACAAGCAATTCCACTGGGTTATACATGTATTGTGAATTTTAAAACTTATTAAGGGATTTTTTTAAACCCTTACCTTCTGTTTTAGAATCAATACTGTGTATTGGTTCCAAGGCAGAATAGTGGTAAGGGTTAGGCAATGGGGTTAAGTGACTTGCCCACAGTCCCAGTAGGAAGTGTCTGAGGCCAGATTTGAACTTAGGACTTCCTGTCTCTAACTCTGGCTCTCAGTCCACTGAGCCACCCAGCTGCCCCCTGGGATTTTTTTTTTAACTGAGTCAGAAAGCCTAAAAGCTTAAGTTTTGTCATTTAACCAGCTATGCAAACTCCAACAAACCACCTTACTTCTCTGGCCTTCAGTTTCCTCATCTGTGAAATGGGAACAACGATCCCCATAGCACCCATCTCGCAGTGATGATCATAAAGCCCAAATGAGAACAAGTGCTTTGCAAACTTTATAACAATATGTAAATGTAGTTATTATTATCTCAGCCTAAACTCTGGGTATTCAGAGAAGTAAATAAGACCCTTCTCTGAGCCGCAAGCTTGGAAACTAAGGAAAAAGGGAATGATGAGGTTGTTGATGCAGAAATTCTTGGCAAAAGGATTTTTTTTTAAAAGGTCCTTTCATTAGAACTTGATCTCATCAGCCTGGTCTTTGAGGAGGCTCATACCAAACCCTGCTGTGCCAACAGGCCATTTGTTTCCAAATTACACACAGCAATCAGGGGACAAAGGAATGGAATTTAACATGCCTGTGAGGTCCTATTGGGGATATTAAGCATCTAAGAGTTCCTGAAACTCGATGTTCTAATACAGACAGTGAACTGAACTACTCTCCAGACTAGTAGATAAAACAAGAAGAAACATGGGGTTTGAATTCATGAGTCAGCTTCGGGGACTTATAAAACCCCCAGAAAAAGAGAGTCCTTAGTCCATAAATATCCTCCATATAGCTAGTTCTTAATTTCTCCTGGGCAATTAGGCCTTGGGATATTTATGAGAGAAAAGGGGATTCTTCCTTCTTCCCTCAACAAAATGCTATTTACTTCTCCTATTTGTGATAGGGGTTAATAATGATTACTTATAAAGCATATTAAGATCCACTAATAATAGGTTCTAAAGAAATGCAAATAAAAGCTACTATAATTTTGCTCAGCTCCGCTTTTATTTGCTCTGCAGATTTACAGTATTAGTATTTGCATAATACTCTTTATGGGTCCAACAGCTTTATCATCATTTAATTGGTGAGTGTTTTTATTAGCGTTTATATTGTGCAGAGGCAGTAAAATTCTGCCACCATTTGGGTGATTCTCCTGAAAGAGAATAAGACTCTTCCTGGAGAACTCCCAAGAATGAGAAGGAATCTCACATCAGAAATAAACAAATGAGCCCCAAGATTTTCACTGTGTCTTCTGAGGTCTAGGCAACTGTTTTGTCTATCCCAAGAGAAGCCAGCAGGTGTGTGATGTGGCTTCGAGGATGTTTGCAAACATTTGGGATGAAAGACTATTTTGTTTTGGAGAGACCAGAACACGGATGAGGAACCTGATTTCCTGTACCCATTACAAAGCCCCAGTCAGGAATGTGTGTCTACATACAGTCCTGCTGTTTTGTTATTGTTTTTTTCTACGTGGGACAGATGAGTCCAGAAGCAGGACTTCTGCTGAGATTAGCATCATCTCCTCTCCAAACAATGTGTAAAAAGTCAGAATCGGGTGGTGAGATTAACCCAACACTGGGTTACAATTCACCAATGAAAAAGGCTTTCACCCTTTTAAGAGGCATTGGCATCCATGAAACCCAGAGAACTAGGTTCCAATCCTGCTCTAATGCCTCCCATTTGTGTGACCTTGGATAGGTTCTTTAACTTCCCTGGGACTCAGTTTCTTCCTCTGTAAAATAAAGAGGATTAAACTCTATGATCTCTGAGGATTCTTCCAACTGTAGATCTAGGACCACAAATTGGGAAAAGGGAAAGAAACTTCCACAATATATGAAAATTTGAGAAAAATCAATGAGCAAGAAGGTGGCACGCTAACACCAGGACTGAAGACATGAAGCCCCGAGTTCAAATATGACCTCAGATACTTACTAGCTGAGTCCTTGGGCAATTCACTTAACAGTTGTCTACTTCAGTTTCCTCAAATGTAAAATGGGTTTTAATAACAGCATCTATTGCCCAGATGGCTGGGAGGATGGAAATGAAATAATATTTCTAAAACATTTAGCATAATACCTACATGTAAAGGGAATTTCATCTCTTCCCCCTCCTGGATAGTTGACCCATTGGTCTCATTTTGCCTACTGATACTACATCCATGAACATGAATAAAAGGGTGTTGGTCTGACCTGAGGACTCTCCACTTCCCTGAACTCAGCAGAAGAAGGGGATAGAGAGAATCATGCCAGAGGATCAACACATGGTCAGACTTAGAGTAGAAAAATAGATTTTAAACCTATACCTATCTGCTTTCTTTATTACAAGTGATAATTAATAGACTCTGTGGAAAATAAGAACTTGGAATTGTTCATTTAAGTCTAGCACCTAGCACATAGTAGGTGCTTGGTAAAAGTTTATTTCTGCTCTTTCCTTCCTTCCCTTCCTAGGGCCAGAGTAATCAAATAGTATTGAGTTTCAGATGTGCTGCTTCTTGTACCAAGACAGAATTGGTTGTCAGATTATATGACCTGGCTTGGGCTGGATTGGAAAAAGATGAAAAGGGCAGACTAGTTCAGAGAGATTTCATTGAGTGCAAGGAATAGCTCCATTTTGGTTTTCACACTAAGCAAGAAAAAGCAGTACTTTTAGGCAAGAAGCAGGCGGCAATGGCAGTGGGACCTAGAAGACATTGTTTCTTTAAAGACATCATTGTTCTAGCTTGGATTAAAGCTCTAACCCATATAAAAGTGTGGAATTATGAAGAAAGGACTAAGAATAAACTGGCCAGCCTAAGAGGGGGACTCTCACCAATTAGCCTCGTAAGAGACTGGATTAAAAGTTAAATTGTATAAACTCAGTTTAAGAAATGGGGGAAGAATATAACTATAATTTTACCAATCTAGTGCAAAGTAATTTCCAAGATTCCCTTTTGCTCCTAGGCTTGAGGGTTAGCAAATTTAGGGGTTTGATTAATCTTAAAAGAGTTTACAGATAAGGACACTGAGGGCCTAAAATAAAAAGTGACTGGATCAAGATCATATAGAAAGTGGAAGAGTCATATTTAAACCCATGTCTTCTAATATAAATAAATATTAATCTATTAAACATTCATCAAGTGCTAAGCACTGTTAAAGAGCCAGCTAGGTGGCTCAGTGAACCTGAATTCCCTGAGTTCAAATCCAGGCTCAGTCATTTACTAGCTGTGTGACCCTGAGCAAGTCACATAACTTCTGCCTGTCTTAATTTCCTCACCTATAAACTGGGAAGAATAATAGCACTTACTATCCAGGCTTGTTGTGAACACAAATGACATATTTGCTAAGCACAATGCCTAACACGATTAGGGACTTAATACTTATTTCTTATGTCTTCTAAACACTAGAGATAGAAAGAAGTAGTAAAGAGATCCTTCCTCCCCTCAAGGAGCTTATAGTCCAATGGGAAGACCTGAGTTACATCTTCATATATACAAGATACAAAATAACAATAATAGCTAACATTTATATGGTATTTTAATAAAATTTACAAAGAATTTTACATGTTAACTTATTTTATCGTTTATCCAGCAAGCCAACAAACATTTCTGTAGTATTTAGAATATTCTGGGCACTGTGATAAGGGCTCAGAATATATGTTCATTGATTTATTGATTGATTGAAAGGCAAAAACACAGTCCATGTCCTCAAGGAGCTTATTGTCCAATGGGAAAGACTATGGAAACACTAAGTAGGCATGAGATAATCAGGGTGTCCCAAAAGTCTTAGTTTTGAGCCAGGAAAGTGTATAGTTAGAAATTCTTGAATCCCTAAAACTATATTACCCAAAATTCCTTTCTGTATTACCTAGAATCCTTTTCCCTTTTGCATGATGGTATTTAAGTTGACTGTGACTCTTCCCATACCCTCTTTTACTCTCAACTGGGCTGAGTTCAGGTAGTTCTTTTATTTTAGTTATTATTAATAAAACTTTATAAAATATAATACTTAATTATTGAGTATTAATTTTAATCTTCACATTTGAAATACAATGAGACTTTTAGGACAGCCTGCATATAAAGAAGGTGGAAGACACTTTGAGCAGAGAAAGCATTGGAGGGGGCTATAGGGACTGAGAAAGGTCTCCTGGAGTAGGTAGGATTTGAGCTTAGTTTGAGCAAGAAATATCTATTGTGTAGAGAACCATATCAGGTCATGAGGAAATATTCCATTTCATTAGAGATAAAATCCATCCTCAAGGTCTACTTGGAGGATCTCTTGGGTAGTTTGTGTATTGCCCTATTACAGAGATAATGCATGTGATTTAGATGGGCTCCTCCCATCAGTATAGTATCTTGGAGAAGGATTGAAAATGGAGTGAGTTGAGCCTAGAATTAAGCAGGAAGAGGACAATGGGCTGAACTGCTTTGGGAAATTGCCACGCTCATTTAATGACCCTGCCACCTAACATACATTACTAGGGAAGAAGCAGGTCAGAAGGAATGATTAAGGTTGCAAAGGAGAGTTCCCTAGCCTATAGGGCAGGTAAGATTACGAGCCACTGGGGGGGGTGGATATTTAGAAGGAGGTCTGGATGGTATCCCCCTAAAACCTAGACAGCAAGAACAGAAATCTTTCTCTATTTCATTCCTAACAGGAAGCTTTGCACTAGTGCCATAGTATCTGGTAGCCTTCCACCCCTATAACTCACACACATATAAAACTGCCCAATGCACAATGCCTTCTCAGGGTTAGTGGGGTCTCATGTTGGGTACACTGGCCACCTCCCTATCTGGTACCCATGAAGAAAATGGAACCTTAGAAAAGATCTTGATGTTCCATTTAACCAACTCCAGAAATGACCCCAAACTGTCAGCATACATCCTTGCTCTGTCTTCAGCAACTACAACCTTAAATGCTAGGTAAATCTATTCTTTTCTAACCCATCTTGGCTTGTGTTGGGTCAGTTAATTCTGTTCCATCACAATATTTGTGTGGAAGAACTTCCTGAGCCTCCTGACACACATCCCAAACATCTCCCAGACACAAATAAAGGACATTTCAAATTTCAATATTCTCCTGATGTTTTTGTAGGGCTCTGAATCAAAGAACAGTATAGTCTCTGAAAAAGTAAAGACAAGGGTTATTCAGGACAATGGAGGTATGTTAGGTATGAGAAGGCTGTTACTTCACAAATAAGGAAGTGTAAAGCCCTGGGTAATGATTCCATCTGGTCCAAAAAGATGGATTGGTCAGATAGCGAGATCAAGAGATAATCCACAGACTGCCTATGTGTTACACTGGAAATGTCTCAGAACTGCATAAGATGGGCAAGCAGAGGTAGGTTGCTATCTATATAGGTGGAGGGAATATCTACACTCATAGATCACAGATCCATTGAGTGAGTTTGTAAGTAGTCTGGTGGCAACAACACAAAACTTCAGATGAAGAAATCAACAGGGAGATTCCTGTTCCAACAGGAGGTGGTTCATTTACATCACAGACTCATGTTCTCCTCAGCTCTGATACTCCAGTAAACTAAGATAAATAAAATAATCTCTGAAAACAAGCAAGGGCACTTACATGAATTATCTATTCACAGCAAATAATTGAGTCATATCTTCCTAGACTTTTTTTTTCAAAAATCATTCAACATATTAATCACCAAATTCATCATAACCATCATCATTGGGAAATTTCACTATTTGATAAGATCAAATCTATCTGGAATTCATATCTTAACAGCATCCCTCTGACTGAGGACCACAACTTCTACTTAACAAAGGGACACAGCACAATCTTCTCTCCATTTTCCACTAGCTACATTGCTTTTGGAATTCCTTGAACTTCTCCAACTTGCCTTCTTTTTCAGCCCCATTCCCTTCTGGCTTTTTAGCTTCCTTTCGTGTGTTGTCTTTCTTGATTTGATTGGAAGCTCCTTGAGGGCAGGAAGTATCTTTTTTTAAATTTGTATTTGTATCCTCTGGCACATAGGAGGTGCTTAATAAAAGTCTGTTGACTGACTATCCAATGATAGAAGTTGACTATTTGAATAAATTTATAGTGGTGTCCTCTCCTGGATCTTTTGTATGTATGATGTGTCCTGAAGATATAATGCTCTTCTAATATAACCACCTTTCAATGAGCCCCACCTCCAATGAATTAATATAATATTCTGGATTTGTAACAGTCCCAAAGTAGAGCCTCCACCTGGACTTATAAACTAGCTTTCCCAGTAGCCTCCAATCCCTTTTTAAGTCTTCCATTTTAGAATCAATACTAAGTATTGGTTCTGAGGCAGAAGGGTGATAAGAGCTAAGCAAGTGACTTGCCCAGGGTCACACTAGCAACAAATACAGAGTATGTAACAAGGAACTGTCACTAACAATAGCAGAACAAAGCTCCCTTCAGTGGAACAATAAGAATTTTGCACTTTTTTGACAGTGTCAAAACAAAGGTCAGAGTCAATGGAGCAACAAGCACCCTGGATAATGCCTGATTCTAATCTCTACACAATTTGTCAGCATACCTGTGAAATATTTGAAAAGCTGTTAAATTTAGTTGCTGAAAATAAAAGACCATTTGTCCAAGATGTTCACCAGAATTTCACAACTTTCTTCTTGCAATCCAAAGGGCAAGCTGGAACAATAGAATCAAATCTTATCGTCCAGGCAGAGAAAGAACAAAAAGATAAAGGTGGCCTCTCAGTCTTCTCAATCTTGTCTCTCTCCTCTGTGTAATTTATATTGAACCTGAAGGTTCCAAAGTGGAAAGCAAAAATCTCACGTTACAAAAAACAAAAACTTCTGGATCTTATTATAGCTTCTACCCTTTGGCACCAGAAGCTTTCCCTTCAGGACAAAGATGGAGAGGGGCCTTAAATCAAGCCTCAGAGCAGGAAATATATAACAATAGGGTACCCAGTCACAGAGTGCCCTGAACAAAGGCCTTGGTGTGGGGGAGAATATTAAGTAATGAAGTGATTAAACCAGGTGTTCAGGAAAAGGCACTAAGTGGGGGCAGAGGCACAATCCAGAATATGGGGAGAGAAAAAAGAAGAAACTACTTGCTACAGTTTTTTTCTACAGGGCCAGGAGTGTACTGCTCCACTCGGGAGAGCTTCCTCTCATCTCCCATACCTGCTCCATCAACCCCAGGACTATAATGTCTTTGATGTTCATGTTTACATGCATTTCAGGAATACAGTTCAAGGTATATAGCAGGTATCCAATATATACCACTGGATTGAAGCCAAATAAATAGGATATTAAAATGAATAAAATTGAAGATCTTTTCATGTCAGATTCAGAAAGGTGGTTCACTGGATATATTCATAGAATGAAAAGAGCCCTGGCTTTGGAAAGAATCAGAAATCCGTGGCTTTACTTCTTTCTGTTACTTTGGGCAAGTGTAGTTCCCTCATGTCAAAAGTCCCTTTCATTTCTGAATCAAATGAAATAACCAATCTAAGCCATTTGGTTTTGCACAAATCTTAATAAATTTTTATTGAAATGAATTTTCAGGATCTGTGAGAAATGAATTTCTTAATTCTTTTCCAAATTTAGTGGAATTTTATTCCTCTTTCCCCTCCCCTTCCCCACCATTCACCCCTCCATTGTTTGCACAAGTCAGAGCCAAGTCCCACACTTGGCTTGTTTGAAAAAACACAAGCACTGAAAAATGAAGTGTGTTTTAAACAAAACCTCTTAATCTTTTTTTCTCTTTCCCCCAAAACAATGAAACCATATGAAATCAGGCTAATTCTGTTAGGAAGCTAATCAAAAACAACCAGATTCTGAAAACACAAGTAAGTTCAACACAGATGGATATTTCCCTTCCACTGGGGCTTACATGACTCTTCAAAGTAATCTCGGCCAAAGCTACAAAAATCCCCTTTAATAGCCATCTTTTACCCAAAAAATGACTTGAAATCATCCTCCTTAAAGCAAGAGATGATATCTGTTTGGCCTTACTTTAAATGCCAGCAACCACTTAATATAAGAATAAGGCATATTGCAATCTGTCTAATAACGAATCTCCATTCAAGTTTTCTGAGGGGAACCCAAGGTCCGTGAGGCATTGCCAGAACAAACTGACAGATCCAAGCACCACCAGGCTTCCAGTAAGGGCCAAGCAATGGACTGTGTGCCTGGCTGTACGAGGTTCCCTGCCTCGTGAAACTCAATGACTGTTGGGACTCAATGATTGTGAGTGTGTGTGTGTGTGTGTGTGTGTGTGTGTGTGTGTGTGTGTGTGTGAGAGAGAGAGAGAGAGAGAGAGAGAGAGAGAGAAAATGTGTGTATGTGTGAATGTGAGATAGAATTTTCCTTACAATAATTCTAAGAAGGTGGGAAGGTATTTGTGATCTTTGCCATTCAACTAAGCATCCATATGTCTGAAAACATGTATCCTTGAAGTACTAAAATAAATGTAATGTATAGGATGCTGGCTCTGGAGTCAGAAAGATCTAGGTTCAAATCTCATCTCAGATCTTTATAAGCCATGTGACCAGAGGCAAGACACTAAATTTTTTCCAATCTGCTTCATCAGCTACAAAATGGGAGTTCTTTTAGGACCTACTTCATTGGCTTATCTGAGCATCAAATGAGACAATATATGTAAAGTGCTTTATAAACTTCAAAGTCCTATACAAATGTTAATTTTGATACCAAAGGAAGCTGTAACTGTCTTTAGGAAAGGAGAGAGACCACTAGTATTTTTTTATCCTGTTCCCTTAATGTCTAATCCTTAGAACATAACAAGATCAGTCTCAAAGGTCAAGTCAAGGATTTTTCATAAAGTTGGTTTATAAAATAGATGGGAAAATTGCTTGGAAAATTGTTTATCAGAATCCATGTCTCCTCCCCCCCCCTTTCTTCTAGACAGTCTGAAAATGTGGGAAGTATTTGGGTATCGAGATAAGAGTTATCTGAAGTCTAGGGAACATGACAGATGTGTATATTTTCTCATTCCTGGATTTCCTTTTTATCTTCCTAGGTATCCAGCGTTTCCAGGATGTTTTCAAACATGCTTAACCACCCCATGTTATATTGGCTTCCCTCAAGTCTCCTGGACTCCCAGGGTATGACATCATCTTTAATGCAGCCAATTTGAGGCTGTAGTTCTAATGTTAGCTATGCCCCCAATGGGCTCTGTGCCGTAACCCCAGAGAGGAAGAAATCCAAAGTTTTGACCCTTCAGTGGCCCTATTTTCATTGCTTGTAGGAGAGGAAAAACATTAATCAACCTCAAGGGTTATTGGGGGCAAAATGATATAAATGATTGTGAAACTGCAAAATCAAATTGCAGAGGCTGCTTTATGAGGCTGAGCAAGGTGCTAAGACTTTCTTGTACAGTAATTTGTTTCATAACATGTATAATAATGCCTCTGGAAAGCCAGTTAAATAATAGGTTAAGCTCACTGCCCCCAAATAAAATGGAGTTAGGTTGTTTTTACTAAGGTCACTGGGATGAAACTTGTCATTAGGATTACATAATCTTGTTTTCTTTACTGTTTGATTCTCTATTTACTTCTCTGAGATATTTTAACTTTCATTATAGAATCATGTCCCATAGGGCTAGCAACTGCCTAAGCAACCCCTACCTGACTTGGGAGCCCATAGCTAAAGTGGCCTCAAGGAAAACAAATCTAGGAACTGACATCTGCATTCATTTTGCCCTTACTTCTCTGGGTGCATGTTGTATCTCTCTCCATGGCCCAAGAATGAAAGCTCTTTCGGGGCAGGGGCTGTTTTCTGGAAGCATGGCATAATAGGGAGGGCCCTTGTAGTCAGAAGGACTTCTGTTCAAATCATCCTTATGAAATGTGACCCTGCACAAGTCATTTTCTTCACTTACAAAACTGTCTTTCAGTTTCCTCTTTATAAAATTGGGAGTTTGGTCTAGATGGCTTTCTAAGTCCTTTGCTTCCCACATCTATGATCCTATGGTGACTTTTTCTCCCAAACTTTAGTAGGTACTTAATAAATGTTTAATTTGAATTGTGAGGGCTATATAAATCTGAGTAATTATAATTTTCAATCTATCCCATAGATCAAGGTTTCCTTTTTGTTTTCTCTCCCACAATAGCTGCCTTTGGCATTCTGGTAAACCCTAGGGATTCCTCAGAATAATTCTTTTAAATGCAAAAAATAAAATATAGAGGATTACAAAGGGAGTCAATTATACTAAAATACAGTTAACAAAAAAATTTTAGGATAAATTCACAGATCCCAGGTTTAGAACTGTGCTATGTAGATCCTACTATGTGTGCATCCAAGGACATGCACCACATACGGAAAGCAAAGCAATGAGAACAAAAAAAAAATGAGAAGGAACAGACTGGGCTGGCTTGCATTCAGGAAATTGCAAAACTCTTTTAATGACCCCAACACCATCCAGAAACAAAGGTCCATCCTTTAAGCACCAATGTTCTATATGTGTTACTGTCTCTGAAGAATTAAAAATTAGTGTGACAAAGGCATCAAAGGAGAGTCACATCATATGTGTGAATAGGCTACAACAATTAAGGAATTCCAAACAAGAGCTAGAGTAAACAGTAATATCAGGAGAATATTTACGTGCACAAGCAAATGGACTGGTCACATAACATGCCTATGCACTCCACTGGCCTGCTCTAAATATAAAGGGGCATTGAAGAAGGACCCCACAGAACAGGAAATATACTGCCTGTAGGAAAGCTATGGAAGGCCAAGCCCAGGGTCTGCACAGGAATAGCAGGGGTGGAAGGGTTGCCATCTGCACCATGGGAGAAAACATTCACAACCAGGAGGTCCAAGATTCATTTGAGTTTCATGATCAGACCTAAGGGAATTAATAACTCCTATTTACTTCAAAGATTCTGCTATTTCAAGAAAAGATAGATCTTCTTGTCTAACCCTCTCATTTTTCAGATGAGGAAACTGAGGCAAAAAGACAAAGTGAGATAATCATGGACACCCAGTGGCGGAGCCAGGACAAGAATGTCATGCTAGATATACTTTGTTATATCACTTCAATAGGACCTCATGTGGTATAATAAATGGAGTACAGGACTTGTATCATGAGCAGTCCTGGGTTCAAATTCCCAACTTTGACATTAATTTTGGACCTTGGGCATTCCCACTTAACCACTATTGTCTCAGACAACTCCCTAGAAAAGCTCTAACATCAGAGTCTGGTCTTGAGCTGCTGTTGATAAAGGGAGGTCCCTGAACAGAAGCCACAGACCCTTTCAGTGAATTTTTGCTGTGGTTTATTTTAGATTTGGTTTTCTCAAGTGGAAAGACAGCAGCAAACAATGACTGCTGCAGATTCTGGGACATCATAAGCCTCAATGAAGGGACTCATTCCTATTTAAGTACAAACATGGTCCCCTTAAACATTTATTCATATTATAAGTGGAATGATTCTGGTTCTGTGGGTTACTCCTCAGTTTCCTGATTTTTCTGGGTTTCAATAAATTCAACTCAGATGATATCAACCTCTTTTTTAACTTAAAATAGATATTTAATTACATATAGAAACCATTTTTGACAATTGTTTTCTGACATTTTGCAAGTCAGATTCACTCCTTCCTCTTTGAGGCAGTAAATAATCTAATAAATTATACCCGTGCTTTCATGAAATACACATTTCCATAGTCCCCAAGCCAAGGCACATTGTCACCTATACACTAAAAAAATCTCATGAAGGAAATAAAGTGAGAGATGTATGTTTTGATCTGCAATCAGAATATCAAACCCTTTGAAAGTTCTTCCAAACTCATCAATACTTTTGACACTTTATTCTCTTAATTTACCTTCAAAAACCCAATCTATCTAGGGTAGAAACACCCATTAAAAGGTATTGTATCTACAGAGTTGGGGGATAGGGAACACAAAAATACAAAGATATTTCTAACAGAATTATACCCATAGCTTGGATTACATTCCCAATAACACTTTCCTGAAACTGGGACCCAACCACATAATCCTGGTGCCATCAAACTTTGGCCACTGCCAACTGATCTCTAAATCATTTGTATCATTTGGAATGGAATCATTTTGTCAACAACTAAAGGAAATGATGGGAAGAGGATCTCCCAAGTGAGGAAACTCCCACTCCCAAAAATAAATTAGGACCTTTTCTGCAACTTAGAGAGTTGCCCAAAAGAGTGAGAGGTTAAGAGAACCTGCCCAGGAACACACAGCTAGATGTCAGAGTTGAGACTTGTCTTACTGGCCAACTCTCTATTCACTATAGTAATGATGTCAAACTCAAACAGATATCAGACCATTAAACCCATAAATAATGATCTCTGCAGACTGCATCTTGGCCTAGAAAACCACAAACTAACACTAAATTTTATTGTATTTTTATTCTGTTAAATATTTCCCAATTATATTTTAATCTGGTTCAAGCTGTCCTGAATGTGTCATGAGCCATATGGTACCTGCCAGCAGTGTATTTACCATCTCTACCCAATAGGACACTAAAATGATTATGGTTTTAAAAGTCAAATATAACAATAATAATAATTTATATACTACCTACTATGTACCAGGAATAGTTAAATGCTTTATAACTATCAGCACATCTGATCCTCACAATAACCCTGGGAGGAAGCTATTATTCTCATTCTTAATTTACAGATGAAGAAACTGAGGCATACAGAGGTTAAATAATTTGCCCAGTATCACAAACATCTAGTGTCTAAGGTCATATTTGAACTCAGATCTTCCTGACTCTAAATTTAATGTCACCTTACTTCCCTATATATTTACTATTACTTGCTTTTTTTCTCCTTTCTTAACCTTCTTTTACCTCCACAAATAAAGCAATATTCCATTATCAGTTGGAATCTAGAGTTGCTAAGTATTGTCACTTTTCACATTACTGCCGAGAGCTAGGAAATCTCAAGGCACAATTCAAATGTGCAAAAATCTAATTACAGAAAATAATGCCCAAGGACCCCTTTCCTCTATAAGAGAATGCCTTAGAGAATCAGAGTAAATTGATTTCTACTTAATTGAACTAAGGGGTGTGGCTTTTCCCAAGCACATTTATTATTGACCTCTAGTATTAGGTCCAGAAAAGGATCTCTAGAACTACACACTCTACATGTTCAATCTCAATCTTTCTATGCAACAAAGACCCAACAGCAAAAGGCCCCACTTTGAGGTAGCCTACACTAAATTAGCAGAGTTGGATTTAATATTCCTGCAATTTGCTTCTGATTATAGGCTTTGATGAATACTTTTTGTATCAGATGAAATGAGAAAAGAAAGGAACAATATCAAAGAAATCTGAGAAAATTTGTATGAACTGATGCAGAGTGAAGAGGGCAGAACCAGTATAATTTATTCATAAACACACACAATTATAAAGAACAACAACTTTGAAAGACTTCAGAATTCAGTGAAAGCAATGATCAGCCACTATTCCAGAGGACCTGTGGTGAAGCAGAGAAGTGATGGTCTCTGGATACAGAAGGAGGTATATTTTTCTGGACGTGGTCAATGTGGGAATTTGTTTTGCTCAATTATATGTATTTGGCATAAGGAATCTGTTTGTAGATTATTGTTCATTCAAAAAATAAAACAAGATTACCAGCCCTGTGATTTGTTCCAAACTAATTAGAAAATTTTTCCAAAATGACCACAGTTCTTCACTGAAGTTCCACTCAAATGTTTCATCCTGGTAAAATGGCACTGGGTTTACAGAAGCTACTGCAATATAACACAAATACAGGAGGGTGTCAGCCAAGTTTAGTTCAGAAGTGCTAATAAGGTAGAGAATGTGATAGATGTGAGTCCTAGATTTGAATCTTGCCTTTGTCATTTATTAGCTGTGTGAATTCAAGCAAGTTATTTAACCTGTGTTCCTCTATCCCTCAGTTTCTTCTTCTGAAAAATGAAGCAGTTGGACTAGATGACCTCTAAAGTTCCAGTTCTAAATTTATAATCATAACATTGATTCCCAGACTCATATAAATTTTGCAGCCATGGCAATTCATTAAACCAGCTTCTAAGGCATAGAGGGATTGTGATTTGGTTAATGGGAAAAGTACCCATACCAATAAAATCATGAATTACTTAAAAATCAAAGAAAACTAGTACAGAGAAAATTATTAGCGGGTTGGCTGAAAGACATGTACAGTAATGCACTGTAGTTGGAGCTAACAAATAGTCCATCCAAAAAACAGTTTGGAACTATGCCCCCCAAATCACTGAACTATGCATACCCTTTGACTAAGCAATAACACTATTAGACCTGTACTCCAAAGGTAGAGGAAAAGGACACACGTGTACAAAAATATTCATGATAGCATTTCTTGTTATCAAAAAACTAGCATTTATTAAGCACCTGTTATATACCAGGTAAAGTGCTAGCCACAGACTGGAAACAAAGTGGATATTTGTCAATTGAGGAAGAACTGAAGAAATTATAGTATATGAAAAAATGGAATATAGTTCTTGTTCCAAAAGAAATGGCAAATGTGAAGAATAGAGAGAAACTTGAGAAAATGAGCACTAATTGATACAGAGTGAAATGACAGGAATCACAACAACTTACACAATTATGGCAACACCACATGAAGGAAAACAACAGAATGTTGATAAACCCTATGACCAATTATAACTATAGAAGACTGATGAAGCATGTCACCTACCTCTTAGCAGAAAGGCAATGAATGGGAGGTGCAAAATGAGGCAGTAATTTTTAGCCTTGGTCAAAGTGATTTGTTTTGCTAAACTATAATTATTACAAAAGAGAAAAAGTTTCTCTGGAACTAGGAGTGGCAGTTGTGCTGAGTTAATAAATAGTAACAGAGATACCCAAAAAAGAGCATTAGTAAGACATTATAAAATTAACAGAAGAAAGCAAAAAAAAAAATTCAGTAAGGGGAAGCTGGCTAGCAAAGTGGATGAAGAGCCAGGCCTGCAGTTGGGAGGACCTGGGTTAAAATATAACCTCAGATACTTCCTAGTTGTATGACCCTGGGCAAGTCATTTAACCCCAACTACCTAACCCTTACAACTCTTCTGCTTTGGTACCTACATTTAGTATATATTCTAAGACAGAAAGTAAGAGTTAGAGAAGAGAAGAGAAGAGAAGAGAAGAGAAGAGAAGAGAAGAGAAGAGAAGAGAAGAGAAGAGAAGAGAAGAGAAGAGAAGAGAAGAGAAGAGAAGAGAAGAGAAGAGAAGAGAAGAGAAAATAAAAGCTCCTTGAGGACAGGGACTTTTTTTTTCCTATCTTTTTATCCATACTGCTTAACATAGTGCCAGATCCAGTGAACTTGTAGATTGACTGATATAGTGATGGACATCATCAAATCACAAATCACAGAATGATAAAACAAAAAGGGTCCTTAGAAATCACCCAGAGCAATTTTATAGCTTTGAAAATATATTACTATAATCATTTACATTCCAAAACATCCTTTAGTCATGAGGAGAAATGGATGGTAACATTAAATCATCCTTGTCTTCCTTTTCATCTGCAAGAAGAGCTGCAAGGATTCTGAGATGGTTTTGCCATTGCCTCACTGCATGCCTCTAGTTTTCCCATTACTCATCTTCTGAGAAGACTCAATCTTGTTTATCTGGCCACTTTCTGAAGGAGTCTATTGGCCTCTGTGAAGCCGAGGTTGTATTGGTGACATTTTACATTTTTTAAATGAGAGATTTGCTGTGAAACACACACAAAAAACAAAAACCCATTCCACTGAGCTAATCTGATCCAGCTGTTCATAAAGAAAATGTCACTAGAATACTATACTAAGTCCGAGATGAAGTTATAATTCTTTTCCCTTTGAGACGACCCTTCATTTTCTAGGGGGAAAACAGCCAAACTAAGATGCAGAAGGGATCCTTTTTCAGGAAAAAGAAATAATGAGCATTCATGTGCTCTTTTGCCATCTTACAAGAGTAATTAAAGATTTTCTGCCTGAAGCCCAGCTTTATCAAAGGCTCTAAAAAAAGATTCAGAACTATTCTTTATTTATATACTACAAACAAAAACCAGTCAGTCAACAAGAGTGTATTAAGAGCTTACTGTGTCTTACCATAAGGCACTGCTAAGGAATGGGGTCTGTTGGCCCAAGAAAGTGGTAGAAATGTGAGGATGTAGATCCAACTAAGAAGTGATAAATGGCTTCATTTCCTCTATGCAGATCATCTCAAATCTAGATATGTTTTTTCTCCTAAGATCTAGTCTTGTATCTCCAAACTGTCTTTCTGACACCATCACACAGATATCCCTCTGGCACCTCAACGTGTCAAATGGAACTTGACTTCTCTGTTAAATCTGCTTCTTTTCCCAATTTCTCTATTTCTGTTGATGTTATGATCTTCCTCTCAAACACCCAGGCTCAAAACCTCAAAGTCATCTTTAATTCTGCCTTCTTCTTCTACAACCCAACACAACCAAGCAGCTCCCAAATCAAATCTATTCCCTCTCAGGGCCCAGATTGTAACCTCTAACACTTATTGAATGCTTCATGGATAAATCACTTAACTTCCCTAAACCTCAGTTTGTCTATCCATAAAGTGGGGCTAATAATAACTATAGTGACCTACCTTAGAGGGTTGTTGTGAGGATCCTAAGATAATGTTTATAGAGTACTTGGCAAAACTTAAAGGGTCATATAAATCAGAGTTATTATTATGGTTTCCTCCCTCCCCAATAAAGGTAGCATTTTCTACACTTTATTTTCCTAAAACACTTAATCTGGAGCTTTCATTTGACCCTATGGCATTTTGCCTTTAATCACATTCCTTTTCTCCAAGAGGTAATATTTCCTTAAGGGCATAGACTTCATTTTTTTTCCCCACCTTTGTATCCCCAGTGCCTATAATACTTTAAACATGTTGTTGTTCCATCATTTAAGTCATGATTGACTTTGGGCTTTTCTTGGCAAAAAAGTAGTTTACTATTTCCTTCTCCAGCTCATTTTACCAATGAGGAAACTGAGGTAAACAGGGTTAAATTACTTTCCCAGGTTCACACAGCTAGTAAATGTCTGAGACTGGATTTGAACTTACAAAGATGAGTCTTCCTGGCACTCTATCCACTCTACCACCTCCCTGACCTGCTTTATATAGAGAAGATAATATTTATTTAATTGGGTCTATATATGTGTAAAACTATATTTATATGTATATGATATATGTACCATATATGATCATGTATGTATATGCATAAAATATATTATACTCTATATCGTATCCCTTTGATGCCACAGAGAATTTAGAATAAAGCAATTCTATTCTTAGATATTAGCTCAAAGGAAAATATCTATCATATAGGAGATCTAAAAAAAGCTTATATTCCAAACTGATAATATTCATTAGTTAAAGCTACTAAAATCTCTATTTAATTCTCATAAGAAGAGAAGAAAGAGTATACTAGATCTGACCAACCATCCATGTACCCTGGTACTTACTCTCTCTTTAACTGTTATACCATGGGATGGTCAGAGAAAGGGAACCTATGACTACTCTGACACCTCCTGAGAGCTCTGCAAGATAAAATTTAGCCTTAATATCTTTATACATACAGCCTTATTGACTGGGCCCCACAATAAATGCTGTTGATTGATTGATTTTACTTCCTTAACTAGCTTCCTTGCATTAGATACTTGCAACACATGACAAGTTACTTAACCTCACTTAGCCTCAGTTTCCTCATCTGTAAAATGGGATAACATTGGCACCTACTTCCAAGGTTGTATTAAATGATGTAATATATGTACAACACTTTGCAAAATTTAAAACTCTACATGTTCAATTATTTTTTTTCATATCACTACAGTCAACCCTTTAGTGCAGCTCATCACCAAATGAGGAAGCCTCTAGGTAACACCCATTAAAGGTAGAGCACACAAAAGTCGCTCAAATAGATGTTCTAGGAAAAAATTATTTGTGAGCAGTCGTGAGGGTTAGGGTTACACCCATCATCAGTCTTGGGTGACAGTTATGTTTAATGTGAAATAGATTCCAAAAGAGGGTGTGATGCAGGTGGAGGGGGTGGAAGAAAACCAGATTGTTTTCTTACATGAAATTCTAGGTATGCACTTTACTCCCTCTTAGACTATAAGGAGGACTTGATTCCTAAGGCCATTTTCATCTCTAAGTTCAGTGATCTAGGAGCATAGGGAATATTATCCCAAATCTGTATAGTCTATCGGCCAGCACCAGGTTCTGAACACAGCAGGTACTTAATAAATGTTTGACCCCTTAAACTTCAGTTCAAGCCCCAAGTAGAGAATTGAAACAATCAATCAGAGAATACCAGCACTAACCAGTCCTTTATGCCACAGTAGAATGCAACTCAAATCTCATCCTATAAGGGGATCATTTTTGCATGATCCAGAAAGGTCAGATGGCTAGGATAATAACTGATACTTACAGTGTTTTAAATTTCATACAGTCCAAGCTATTCTTGACTGATTTGTTTTTTAAGAGGATCAGTGACATCACAGACCAATGTGTTGCCTCAGGAATGAATTGGATTTAAGTGAGAGTTACACAAAGATGTCTGCCTCACTCTCTTCCAGTCATCGAGGCCAGTGGCAGGACAAAAGTCAGGATGACTGAGGGGCAGATAGGTGCCTCAGCAGATTGAGAGCCAGATCCAATGAGAGGAGGTCCAGGGTTCAAATCAGGCCTAAAGTACTGTATCACCCTCTGCAAATCACTTTACCTCCATTGCCTAGCCTTTACCTTTCTCCTACTTTGGAACCACTACACAGCATTGACTCTAAGACAGAAGATAAGAATTTTTTTTAAAAGTCAGGATGACTGATTATGGTCTGAGTTGTAGTAGGTGACTTTGGAGTTGTCCATATCTGACCAAGCTCTGAGCATTCCATGATGCCTGCTTCAGCCACTTTCATGGCCTTGGAATAAATTCATCTATCTCTTCTGCCAAGGAAAGTCTTCACATGCCAGGGTTAACACTTCTCTATCTTACTCATGAGTTTGAGCTTTGTCAGTAACCCTCAAACTGGTCTCACCCATCCGCTGAGAGGGTTTTGCCAGGGTATGACCATGCATGGAACATGTTACAGCTTCTTGAAGTCACAAGTGAGAGCTGGAAAGGTGGATACCAAAGGTGAATGAACAGCCCTGAAAAGGACTCAGCAAGCCCTCACAGCAGAAGTGCTAGTCTTCCTCAAAAACCTATATGTGTATATATGTGCATATAGATCTATATGTATGTACATAGAACACATGTACCTATGTATATAAAATACCCAAGCATATATATGTGTGTACACATATGTCCACACAATTTGAGCCTCACAATAATCTTGGAGTACTGTTCCCATTTTACAGTCTCAGGGAAGTTAAGAGACTTTCCAATGGCCTCATAGCTAGTAGGAATTGAAGGTAGAATCAGAACCCAGGTCTCTGGAATGGCAAGTTTATTTTTATGGGTTTTTTTTTTCAGTTAAATGTAGGAATAATTTTTCATGATGGTTTTTTGACATTTTAAAATTCAGATTTTTGCCCTCCATTCCCTCCCACTCAGAGTAGTAAATAGTCTGATATAGGTTATATCTGCATTGGCAAAGTATTGGAACCCTTGATGCCCTTCCACCACCACCCCAGCCTGGGGAATTACTCTGTTCTACCTCTTCTCATTGCCTGAGGACATTTTTTGCATGCTCCCACCCCTCTGACCAGCCACTCAGAGCAAGCACTTCTTCCCTCAGCTGTCTCCCCAAATGTGGGGGCTCACAGATAGCTTGAATTTGCCCTCTGGGACACTCAAACTCAAAAACCTTCACCAACACTGGATTATACCCATACTTTCATATAATACATATTTCCAAATTGCTCATGTCATGATAGAAGGCACATATTGCACATACAATAGAAATCTCATGAAAGATATATAGTGGAAGATGGCATGTTTTGATCTGTGCTGAGATTTCAATAGTTCCTCCTTTGGCTATGGATAGCATTTTCTTCCCGAGTCCCCCATGGTTATCTTGGAGATTTACTTTGCTCATAATAGTTTTAGTTCTTTGCAGCTGATCATCATATGATATTTCTGCTATCATTATCATATACATTGTTCTCCTGGTGCTGCTCACTTCACTTTGCATCAGTTCATATAAATCTTTCCATGTTTTGTTTTGTTTTTTAACTCATCCTGCTCATCATTCCTTCTGGTTCAATAGTATTCCATTACAAAAATGTGTATCACAACTTGTTCATGGAATGGCAAGTTTGCTGCCCCTCCGTAAATATAACCCAGTGAACTTGAGAGATACCACAAACTTCAAGTTAGCAAAGGTTGTGGCTGCTTGATTTAATAAACAATGGTACAGAGTTATGCAGTGAGCATGCTCATCTCACCAATTCCCTGGTGAAGAAGAAAGTTTTGAAAAACAACTGTTGTTCAATTTTCCCTAAAGGAATCTTATCTGACCTCTAAAAAGCTAAAGTACTCTCTAAGGTCCCTTCCCCTTCTAAATCCATGGACAACATTTTAGCATGTAAACTTCTTCAAAAGCCTCACATCAAACACAGTTGTTGTTTTTTTTAAAAACCCTTACCATTTGTCTTATAATCCATACTAAGTATCAGTTCCAAGTCAGAAGAGGACATGTCTCAAACGTGGGATTTCCCAGGAGGCAATTCCCAAGGCTTTCACTGTTCCCACTAAAAGGCTAGATTGGCTAGATTCTAGGATCTTATATAGAAAATTCAGATCTCTCTTCCTCTACACAGGAGGCTGGGGTTCACCAATATTATCCATGAACTATCCCCTCAGGCCACATGGAAAAGCACATTTCTTTCCTTCATGTATTTCTGCAGGAAATCTACCTTTACCATGACTCTTACCATATCTATTAGAAAAATCTCTGGATGATTTCAGAAAGAGCTGGAAATACATATGTGAACTGATGCAGAGTGAAATAAGCAGAACCAGGAGAACATTGTACATAGTAACTGCAATATTATGGAACAATCAGATGTGATAGACTTTGCTAATAACAGAAATACAATGATTTACGTAATGCCAATGGACCTTGAACAAAGAATGCTATCTATCTCCAAAAAAGGAAATGTTGGAGTAGGAATACAGATGAAAATATATGATTTTTCATGTTTATTTGGATATATGATTTGGACTTTTGGTTTTATAAGATTATTCACTTGCAAAAATGAATAACATGGAAATATGTTTTACATGATAATACATGACAATAAAAATACTTGTCATTCTTCCCCCTCCCAAAAAAAGGAACTCTCTGAATCTCAGCATTCTCATCATCTCTCCTCCAAGGTCTTGTGCAAATATATGTAATGACAATATGCCTCTAACCAATAGAGCCAATTTCCAATTCCTAGAGAGCAAAGGCTAGTCAGGGATTTGGGTAGCAGTCAAGCTTCCCTACCTTCAGGCTGCTTTGTGCTGATCTGTGTTCAGAACAAGAAGATGAAGGGAACCAAAAGGGTAAAAGAGTAGAAAGTTAACTGTACTCTCCTTTATAGACCACCAAAAACAATGATTTATGAGAAGCATGCATCCTCCTGAATTTCAGGCGATAAATCATCCAGGCTGCCATTTGAAATGCAGTTAATAGGTCTGTCCTCTCAGCAAGGTGGCAGTGGATTTGCTCACACTCCTTACAAGGAGGTGCCCTTCAGATGCCTCCAAACAAAGGCACACATCGTGTAATCACAACATGTCGATTGGGGACTTCCTCCCACTTATTGGGGAGGGGATAATCAGGGGAAATATGGATCAGCTCCCCAGACAGATGGAAATAGTTTTTCAAGCACCTCATGAAATGACCTACAAAAGACATTACAAACATTTGGCTCTGATTCCTCACAATTGGCCAAGACTGTTTTCAGGAAAACAGAGAGCCAGAAGGCCTTTGGGCACCGGAGAAACCAGTTAACCATATCTGAGTACCACTTAATCCCATTCAGGTGTTCCAATTAAGTGGTATTACCATCTCAATTAAAGCTGCAGTCTTTGCCAGTTAAGTACCATTAAACTTAAATCAGTTTCCTGGGAAATATCCTAATTAAATAGATTTTCCTATTAACTGAATCCTGATAAAGGGTTGAGGCTGGCCAGTAGGGCAGCAGTAGAAGGCAGCAGGCTCATGATGTGCATGAGGACATGTGGCACTTTCCCCCTGGGGAGAGCTGCTTTCTGACCTCCACCAAATTTACATGGGCCTACAGAGTAAGTTCCAATCTTTTTCATTTATATTCTAAGTAGTGTGGGGCTTGATGACTCCCAAGGTAGGGAAATGGAATTACTCTTTAAAGAGAATCAAACCACAGGACTTTTATCTGCTTGATCTGGAAAGTATTGGTGATGTTCTAGTTGAACAGTTTTATATACATTCATAAAACATAAATTTACCATATACATAAAATATAGGTTTTTACATGCACATTTATAAAATATACTTTTAGTATATGTGCTAAAAGTGTACCAGTGTGTGAAATAAAAACAAGATACCACATGATCATCAGAGAAGTCAGTTGTGAGCAGCTCCGTCTCAGCTTAACAAATGTGTATGTTTGTCTATTACAGTTTTAGTGTAGTCCCAAAAGTTTTAGTGAAATTTTAAGTTGTAATACCTTTATAAATTCTGGCATACCCTATGCATGTGATTACACATATATTCATATGTATGTATATTTATTTATAATGTGAAAGAGAATGTATTTCATTGCCAATTAAAACTGAGTAGGAGTAGGATTGTATTTTGTTTGATCTTTAATTAAAATAGGTGAATTTGGCTAAATTTTAACAAATGAGTATTGTTTATTCCAGTTTGGGTTCCTATTTCAGCTTATTTCAATTCCTTTAATCTACAAAAATGTTACATAAAAAACTGTCAAGAGCCACTACAATATAGTTGCTTTAGAGTCAGGAATAACCTGATTTAAAATCCTAGTGACAATATTGAACAAGTTATGTAACCTTGGACATGTAATATAAGTTCGCTAAACCTCAGTTTCCTCAACTGTAAAATGGAGATGTTAAGGCCTATGGCATTTACTTTGTGAGTCTCCAATGAGATAATGTATATTTAGAAAAAATAAACCTATAATCTCTGCCTCCCTCACTTTCCTGGGGGGTCATAATAGCACCTACCTCCCAGGGTGGTCATGAGACTCAAAGACAATATTCATAAAGCACTTAGTACATACAGCACCTGGCCTTAATGTACAATACTGCCAGCTATCATTATTATTTAAAATTTCCTATTATTTTATAAGACTCTTACTTACTGGTAGCCACTGTGGTGTTCTCTCATTTTTTTTTTAATCTTTACCTGCTGTCTTAGAATCAATACTGTATATTGGTTCCAGGGCAGAAGAGCACTAAGGGCTAGGCAATGGGGTTTAAGTGACTTGCTCAGGGTTGCACAGCTAGGAAGTGTCTGAGGTCAAATTTGAACCCAGGACCTTCCAGCTCTAGGTCAGCTCTGAATCCATTGAGCCACCCAACTGCCCCTGTGTTCTCTCATTCTTGACTGTGTGAACTTGAGTAAATCCTTCATAACTGCCAGATAATTATAAAACTTTCTTTGTACCTAATAGACTTGGATCTGTCAAAGACATTCAATTTCAATTCTACAAGAATTCTAATCTGTGCCAAGTATTGTGGTAGACTCTGGGGACACCAAAAAGGGAAAAAAAAATCTGCCCTGAGGAGCTTATATTCTAGGAGAAAAGGGAGTTCTTTTTTGGCCACTTTCTTTTGCCAGTCTCCAAGACATAGTTAACATTGTATAGCAAAACAGCCCCCCCCCCAGTCCCCTCCAGATTAGGTCCTAGGGCACAATTAGTGCATCAGTATCAAAGCATTCTGTATCTGGCCCAACATGACCTTATGACAAAATGGATCCTGAATAAAAGATGATGGGGTACCAGAAAGTCGTAAGGTGAGCTGAAGTGCTGCCACTATCATATATAGGAAGTGAACAAGCATTATTTAAAAACAGGTCTATTTGTTTTATCTTTTTTCAATCATGTGTAGTAACTGTTTTCAACGATTGTTTACTGACATTTTGCGATCCAAATTTTCTCTCCCCAAATGGTAAATTATCTGACATGAGTCATACTGGTGATGTCATGCAATACATATTTCCAAATTCTCCAAGTCCTGAAAGAAGACATATATTGAAAAAACTTGTGAAGGAAATAAAGTGGAAAATGATATGCTTCAATCTACATTCAGATTCCAACTGTTCCCTTCTATGGCTATGGAGAGTATTTTTCATTGTGAGTCCCTTGGGATTGGTCTTGGATCCTCATATTGCTGATAACATTTAAGTCTTCTCATTATTTCTGTTATTGGAACAAGCATTTATAAAAAGTCTATTATGGGGCCAGTTAGGTGGCTCAGTGGACTAAAAGCCCCGACCACAAATGGGAGGTCCT
This sequence comes from Monodelphis domestica, assembly GCF_027887165.1. Lineage (NCBI taxonomy): Eukaryota > Metazoa > Chordata > Mammalia > Didelphimorphia > Didelphidae > Monodelphis > Monodelphis domestica. Next base: position 82,330,325 of record NC_077228.1, read on the forward strand.
GAGTTCAAATATGACCTCAGACACTTACTACCAGTGTAACCCTGGGCAAGTCACTTAACCCCCATTGCCTAGCCCTTACCACTCTTCTGCCTTGGAACCAATACACAGTGTTGATTCTAAGATGGAAGGTAAGGGTTAAAAAATAAAAAGGTCTACTATGAGCCATGTACCAGTAAGATTAAGAGCTTCACAAATATCTCTTTTGAAGTTTTACAATAACCCTGGGAAGTAAGTGCTATTATGACCCCCCATTTTACAGTTTATTTTACAGGAAAATGTACATTTTACAGGAAAATGAGGAAGGCAGAGGTTAAATGGCTTGCCCAAAGTCACATAGCTGTTATGTGCATGTGGCCATATTTGAACTGGGATCTTCCCGGCTCCAGACCTATTGCTTTGTCCGTTGTACCACATAGCTGCATAGTACATAGACCAAGCAGAAGTAATATTTGAGGATCATAGAAAAGAACTTTCCAGTAATGTGGTAAACCCAGAAAAACTAGAAAAGGAAACGAGTATATAGACCTGTAATCTGGACAGGCAACAGTTAGAGACGGTGAGGGAAATTTCCAGTATCCTATGACATAAATAGATAGCTAAAGCATTTATTGGGTACTTATTAGATACAAGACTCCTGCTCAGCATACAATTATTGTTTGTCCTTTTTTTGTTTTGTTTTTTTAAACCCTTACCTTCTGTCTTGGAAACAATACTATATATTGGTTCCTAGGCAGAAGAGTGGTAAGGGCTAGGCAATAGACTTGCCCAGGGTCACAAACAGGTATGACATGTCTGAGTCTAGATTTGAACCCAGGACCCACTGCCCATTTGCCCCCTTGTCCTTTGTTTTTGAAAAGGACCAATGATATCATGGGGATAATGTCTTCTCTTGTGCATGAATTGAATTTAAGAGAAACAAAGTTTCACAAAGTGAGTGAAGATAATAAGTAAAGTGAGTGAAGATAATAAGTAAATAAGAGTCCCTACTCTCAAAGAACTTGGATTCTATTGGAAGAAGGTGTGGCACTATCTCTGGGGCAAGGCATTTGAAAAGAAGAAGATAATGTCTTAAGGAGTAAATCAAAGTGTGAGAAGGTGAAGCATGGGGAAGAGAGTAGTCCCTCCCGAAATCATGGTCCTATGAAGAGTCATGATGACAGAGTTACAAATTAGAGATTCTGGAAGTAAAACTAAAAAAGACCAAAAAAAAAAATCATTATGTACTGTAGAAAGGATTGTGGGTCACATGTTGATCTTATTAACTAATCCCAAACCGAATGATGCCTATACCATTATCCTCAAAAGTGTATATACATATATGTACATTTATAATCTTTATGCAAATGAATCTAGGTGTGGAAAGGCAGGTATGGCATAGTGGACAGAAGGCCAACTTTATAATCAGGAAAGCCTATGTTCAAGTCCTTTCTTTGACACACATCTGGGTAATCACAGACAGATAAAAGACTTGAACTCTTACAACCTCTTGGCCACCCTTTAAACCTTTAAATTGGACACAATTTGCCAATCTGCAATGATAGAAAGGATTTTGATATTAAGAATTCCCCACATCAATAAATAGCAGGCACAGGCACAGACCTGCCCCTACCCTATAAACATATATGGCTATTGTCCATGCTACAGCTAATATATTGACATCAGTTGCATTCATTGACATCCAGTATGCCAGGAAGTTAGTGGTTCTGTTTCTAGCCTTCCAATTTCAGCAAGCCAGTGCCCTTTCCATGAACATCATGCTCCCCCATCCCCAATTCCTCTGACAGGCCCTGCCCCCAATCATCAGACCCAATGACAGCAATAACAAGCTGGAAGCAGTGAGCTAGATCAGCACTTTATCAAGGGGAAGAGGCCAAAGTGAACCACATTCTGCTTCCATAATGGGTATATTGGAACTTTTTAGAATAAAGCAAGGAGATTTGAGGCATTAAAATAGAATCTCCTGCCTGAATTCTGTCCTGAAGTCTCATTCACCTCCTTGTAAAGAATAACTGAGAATTATAGATACTTTGGATTCAGGAAGCTTATAACTCCATTTTGGAGATGCCCAGGGACCTTCCCTGACAGGAGTATCTCTTCCGTGTCTCTCCTAGTCCTCTAAGCTTTGGAAAGATATCCTGGGAAGTTGTGTTATGGTTGTTTCTTCTCCATGGTATCATTTGCTGAGATTTCAAATATTTCTTCATTGGCTGGAGATCATCCTTCATACTCAAGTATGGTCTGTGGAAAGTGCCCTGGATTTTTAATCCTGAATTTGAGATCCCAACTCTTCCACTGACTTCTTGTGTGATTTTTGAGCAAATCAGTTTCTGGACCTCAATTTTATCATAGGAAATGAAAGAGGCAGTTGAGAAGTCCTCTAAGGTTCTCAACATGTAATCCAAAACATGTGATAGCCTAACACTAGATGTAAAGGTCAGAGGCATCATGATGTAGTAGATAGAGCAGTCAATTTGGTAAAGAAGGTCTGGGTTCAAATCTTGCTTCAAACACTTATTGGCTGTGTGAACCTTTCAACTTCAGGGTCCTTATTGGTAAAATAATGGGACTGGACTTGATAAGTTTTAAAATTCCTTCCAGTTCTAAATGTGTGATCCTAGTATCTCTGATGAGGCTGACTTAGCTACTGTACCCTTAAGCTCAAGACATGAGGTTCAGGCATGCAGAATGTTATTACCAATGTAAGGGTAGCTGCTAGAACAGCTAAGTGGCACAGTAAGTAGTGTGCCAGGACTAGTAAAGATCTGAGTTCAAATCTGGCCTTGGACACTAGCTGTATGACCCTGGGCAAGTCACTTAACCTTGTTTGCCTCAGTATCCTTATCTGTAAAATGATCTGAAGAAGGAAATGGCAAACCACTCCAGTATCCCTGCCAAGAAAACCTCACTGGGATCATGAAGATTTGACACAAATGAAACCACTGAACAACAGCAACAACAATAACAAGGAAACCATGGTTGAAGAAGGGAGAGGGGTTCCAAGAATCCCAAGCCGAAACTCATATTTTCCCATAGAAACAATGTTAAACTTAGATGATACTGTATTCAGTGCCATATTCCCCTTCAGATACATTATGAGTTAAATAGACTTTTGTGAGCTGGCCTGGGAACATAACCACGATGTACAACTTTGTTTCTATGGAGGAAAGCATTCCAAATTCCAAAGAACTGACTTATAAGTGAACTTTTGGAACATAACCTGTTCATAAATTGAGGATTGAGTGTTGAGGAGAGGGAAGGGAAGGAGAAAACAGAAGGGTGGGGGGAGAAACATTTGCTGTTTCAATCTTTAAAAAGGAGAAAAAAATGAAAGCTAATTACCTTTTGTGTCATAGTTGCACTCATTTTAAACTAGGGTCAGGGGGAATGGGAGGGTAGGATAACTGGAGAAAGAAGGGGAAGTATCCCGTCCATATACATAGTCCCATGGATGCAAAAAGACGTGGTATATGGCCAAACTTCCAATGACCCCTGAAGTACACCAACCTCCATAACCAGTTTGGCAACCCATTACCAGTTTGAGATCAAGGCCACCCCCAGAGGTCCCAGCCTGCTCCTTAGCTGACTTCTGTCAGAAGCCCTCTGGGCATTCAGTTATTAAGTGCATAGGACTGAGTCAATCTCAGAACACTGCCTGTTCTAAGCCTGCACCCTAAAATAATCTCCTCCGTGGAAGGGGTCAGAGGAGTGGGGATTGGGAAAGAGGATTGCAAAACCAAACTGGTTTTTTGATGGCTCTTCCTGAAGGGCTAGTGTGGAACCTGACTGGACCTCCAAAGAAAGTTTAAAACTTGAACCTTCCCTGAGATTGTTAGAGATGTAACCCAGGCTGGTAGGGAAGCAAGTTAGGGAACCCTCAAAGTCTTCATGCTAGTACAGTGAGCACCCCATGTCCAAGGACACTCACTTCAGTCTTCTGATATATGTGAAGAATCACAGCATTCCTCAGGGAGAACCAGAAGGCTCAATGTACTTTATCAGATGTATTCAATCATGCTTGAAATGTTTATGTTTGGCTCTAACACGAGTGCTCTATCAAAATAATTGTGAGGAAGAGATGAAAAGTTAATCAGTATTCAAGGTCCTTTCTTAATGTCCAGGGGAAGATCTGGTTGATTCTGGGTAATGGTGGGAGGTAGAATGATCACAAGGAGAGATCAAAGCTTGACTTGGCACAGATCCTGCCTTCTAACCAGCCCTCCCTGAACTTGCCACTAGTTCCATAAATTGTAAGAAACAGCTCAAACAGCACAACCATTCTATAGAATCCTGGGGTTGAAAGACAAGTTCAGAGGTCAGTGAACATTCCCATTCTGCAGATGAAGAAACCATCTGTTCTTTTACCTCCCTCTTCAGAATATAAAGCCTTTTTTTTTTTCCTTAAGAGCACTAGAAGAACTTCAGATAGATGAAAGGAATACTATGTTTGCAAGAAACTGTTATTTCTGTACCAGAAACATCACTCTTTCTTTTGGTTTTTTAAAGTGGCCATTATGGCTGCTGTGGGTTTGCTGTCAACTAGGAAACTAGTCCGGACATTAAAAATAGAAGCTGTTGGGTCTGAAAATTTAGAAGAGATAGAGGTGGGGGGAAAGAAGCAACCTAACATCTGCCTCAGATGTTGGCCAAAAAAAAAAAAAAGACCATTTAGGCAAAGACCTGTAAAAAATAGAAAATACCTTATTCTAAAATGGAGATGTCTAGTTGGAAAAATTGACCAAGATTTTCTTTTATAAATCCAGAGTGATTTGATCATCTAGATATATGGTACATTGGGCTAACGTTCCATCTTCTTTTTTTCTTTCTTTAAAACCATTAACTTCTGCCTCGGAGTCAATAGAAGAGTGGTAAGGCTAGGCAATGAGGTCCATATTCTTTTAAATAGAATTTATCCTTAAAATATTATCAGTGGAGTTAGAATAATAAAACATTTCCCCATTAAAAAAATCACATAGGGTATACAGTCTGACCTAAGCAGACTTCTTCGATTTATTTATAGTAGTTACTAGGAAATTACTTGGCATTTAGCAAAGACACTGTAAATGAAGTATTTGTATTTGCCCCCAAACTTGTATTTCTACTTCTGCCTTAGCCTGGCAGGTTTAGAAAACAAATCACTTGTAATGTGGCTGAAGCTTCTGAGTGAATGCTAATTCAAAAAAGAATAAGGTTTACATTTAAATTTCAAGTCAAACCTGAAGGTTACTTCCTCTGATTTAAACTGCTACTCCTGTGATAGAGATCAGCTCTGGTCCCTGCCTTCTCTACCTGACAGAAGAACAGATTGAAAATTAAATTGTCAAACACTTCAATGGTTAAATTCAGAAAACTTACCCAGAGTTGGACCTCCAAATGCCCCTGAGCTCTTTTAAAACTATTTTAAAGGTTGTTTTAACCTCCGTTTTAGACGTGCTGTGTTTTTATTCTTCTATGACTTTAGTTGTTAAGGCGTAACCATTTCTGACTTCAGAGCCCATCAACTTTAATTTATTTCCCACCTACTCTCTGTCCCCAGGAGTGATGCCCCTTGGTAATAAAACAGAATAACTGGGGACTATAATAAAATAACTCAGACATAGAATACTAAATCTGGAAGTGGTCTTATACATCGTTATATGGTCTGCCCCCTTCACTTTAAAAGGGAAGAAGTTAGGGCCCAGAGCATGATAGTGGAAAAAACACTGGATTTGTAGTGAAGGGCTCAGGTTTGAATCTTGTCTCTGCTACTCATTACCTTTGTGTTCAGAGGCAATTCACAGCCTCTCTGGGTTAGCCCATGTAGCCTCAAAGGTCCCTTCTAGCTCTCAATCTCCAATCCACTGAAAAAAATGACTTACCAAAGGTTTTAGTAGCCAGGTCTTCTGAGCACTCCTTTCCATAACGCCTCTCTAGAGAGCCTCATATTCCCAGAACCTTCAGGTAATAGGCTACTTTATTCATGATGCTAGAAGGAGACTCTCTACTCTGGGTTCACTATTCTAATTTACCAAATTAGTGAACCCATGAACAAAACAGAAACAAAACCCATGGGGAGACGACTTGTCAGATGAATTCACCCTAAAGATACAAATATAGTTTACTAAGCAATGACTCCATAACTCTCCTCCATAGCCCAACCCTGGCATGGAGGCAATGCTGGCTTCTTGAAGGTCATCCCAAGTGGGAAAGGAAGACCTGAAGTTCCATCCAAGGGGGGAAATTTTCAGTGTAGGATTGGCTTTGACCATTTGGCCAGAGCCACTCTTAAAACTGTCTACAAAAAAATTGCTTTGGTTTGAATTGACCTGAACTTAACTTAATTAGGGCTGTAGGGTCTGAGCAGTCAATTGAATAGTAACATTTCAAGATCTATTGAGCATTAAAGAAGTCAACTAATGACTCCATATCCTATTGAAAAGGGGTTTATCAATAATTTCTTGGGGAAATGCATCTTACATTACAGGAGCTACCAGATATATGAATCATACAAGTCCACCAGCATGAAGAGACCTGAGGCACCAGGGAAAGTAGACTTCTAACCCTATTTCATTCATTGTAGAGGGTCAGCTTTGAAGTTTGCTACTCCGGTACACAGCCTCATAATTATAAGTTTAGGAAGAAGTTGGGGGGCTTAAAATTTAGATGGAGTCTGTGTCTATAGGACACCAAAAATGGCTAGTTAATTTAGACCATTCTTGCAAAGAAAGGTTAGACTCAGTGAAGAAGGAAGAAAAAAGTCAATTTGATGATGATCTTCTGTGTCTCTGTGTCTCTGTGTCTCTGTGTCTCTGTGTCTCTGTGTCTCTGTGTCTCTGTGTCTCTGTGTCTCTGTGTCTCTGTGTCTCTGTGTCTCTGTGTCTCTGTGTCTCTGTGTCTCTGTGTCTCTGTGTCTCTGTGTCTCTGTGTCTCTCCTCCCCCCCCCATGCTTTTCAGTTTGTTTATATTTGGATCACTCCAGCAGGTAGGGAATAAAAAGCAAAAGCAGGTGCATGTTAACTCTTCAGAGGAAAAAAAGACCCTTTAAATAACATAAGTAATGAGTACACACCATAACTGAATACACAATGGTTTTTTTATGAGTCACTGGTTCTTTTCCTTTCTTCAAGTTGAAGCAATAGCCCTCTGGAGGGAAGTGGATTGAAAGTCTTATCTCATTCACTTGTATATTCACATATATGCATATATGTACACATACATAAATATCTAACCCAATACATATGCATATATTTACAGCCCTGTGATAAATTTCAGAAATTTCACATTTTCACATTTATAAGACTCCCTGTAGTTTTAGATACACAAAACTTGTCACCCTAAGCCGAGGGGGGGGGGGGAACCAAGAGCCCAGGAAATGAGGCAAGCTTTGAAAAGGAAGTTGTATTAAGACATCAGTCAGTGTTGGGGATAATACTTAAGGAGTAGGAACTGACATAAATTGAGAAATAAAATGGGAAAACAAGGGCCTCCTAGTTAGAGGGAACTTTAAGGTCAATGACTAGTCTAACAGACTCACAATTTACACAATAACTCTTACAAATTTTGAAGAAAACATACAAGAGATTCAAGAGGGAGTGGTCACAAAAAGAAAACAAATTTTATTACTTATCCTTAATTTCCATCAAACTGTAATTCACTTGATAACACTGCTCAAAAAAAATGTTTTAACCATTAAAAATAAGTAAGACTTTTCAAAGGCATAGATTCTCAACAATATATTCAATTTAACAGGTGGTACCCTAGACAGAATACTAGTTCTGGGTTCAGGAAAACCTGAGTTCAAATCCAGCCTAAGATACTCACTAGCTGTGCGACCCTGGACAAGTCACTTAAACTCTAATTGCCTTACTTACCTCAACCCTAAAATAGGTACTATCTCTAAGGACTGTTGAAAGGATTGAGATAATAATGATGAAGAGCTTAGTACAGTGCCCAGCACATAGTACTATAGAAATGCCAGCTATTATTAAATACCAAATATCTGTGAGCCATTGCTCTTGGCCTTGGAAATGAAAAAAAAATTAAATCAATTAGCAGACATTTATTAAGTACCTACTAGATCCTAATAATTGTAGTGGGCCCTAGAAATACAAAGATTAAAAATGAAATAATCCCACATCTCAGAAGACAATCTGTTAGGAGATACAATACCATCTAAACATATACAGAATAAATACAAGGCAGTTAGGGAGGGAGGGAAGGTACTAGCAGTTAGGAAAATCAGAAAAGGCCAGAGCTGAATCTTCATAAGAATAATATTAATAATGATATCTAATAGTTATATAGTGCTTTCAGGTCTGTAAAAACATTTTACAGATCATCTCTTTTGCTCCCCACAATTATCCTATAGAGTAGCTGCTATTAATATCTTTATTTTGTAGATGAGGAAAAAGGTTAATGGAGATTAAATAGTTTGCCTAGGATCATAGTACCCCCATACAATATGGACAAGAACTGTCCAAGGCTGGAATTGAACTTGGATCATTTTTTTTTCTTTTAAAACAAATCTAGCACTTTAAGGAAGGGATTCTCTGAGATGAAGGGGAGGTTAAATTGAGAAGTAGAGTTCATTGGAAAGAGTATTGGAACTAGAATTAGGAGACCTAGTTTTTTAATCCCAGCTCTGCAAATTACTAGCTGTATGAACCTGGACAAGTCACTTAATCTTTTGAGTCTCAGTTTCTTCTTCGGTAAAATGGGAATAGTGATAATATTCTTACCAATCTCACAGGATTGTTGAGAAGAAAGCACTTTATAAGCCTTATTAGCAGTGGAGAGGATATAGTATGACTTTCACAAAACGTTTCTTGATTTCATTTTGGCATAGGAAAAAAACCCGTCTCTAAGGTAACATTGCAAATAAAAACATAAAAACAACATGAGTGTTATTTCTACCTACGTAGCCCCTAAAGACAATCATGCTAACTCACTTCAAGAATCTAATTTCATCAGTGTGGGTACACCCTTCACCAACCCAGAGGGCAAGCCTTCTACAATGCAACATATCTTGGCAATGCTGAGTTATATAGCTGAGAAATTCACCTTGTGGCCAGACTGGTAGAGCCACAACAATGCTAGCATTTAAAACCAACAGAGATAGGCCACACTCATCTGCAGCTACAAATGGCCAACTGAGACAAACATCTAGAACTTCCAGCTTTTAATGGCATTGTTCTTCTTTCAGTATAAATGTCCAAAATCCTGCAATGGTAATGCAGAAAATATTTGAAAATTATGAGGTCTGTGAAGATTGCCAAATGAAAATTAGCCTACTTTATTTTCCTGGGAATTAGTGGTAACAGCTCATGCTTTGGTGCCACTTTTCACTTTAGAAAGCATTATCTTAAGCCCAAGATAATTTTCTAATTCAATTCAGTTCAACAAATATTTATTAAGTACCAACAATGGTGCTATGGGAAACCAAAACTGAGTTTAAAAAGGTAAATTTCCTTTTAAGGAAGAAGAAAGAAATTCAGAGCAGAAAGAAGAGCCTCCAGTTTCAGGGTTACAAAACTATAAATATTTTCTTCTGAAAGCATCACCCCATTATATCCAACTATAGCATATTTCTTCTAGGTACATTTTTAAATTTCAGGGTTTTTTTCTTTCTCAGCTTCATATATGTTAATTTACATTAATGTCATGGAGTATCAAGGTGGCACAGCAGATAGAGCACCAGGCCTGGAATTGGGAGGACCTGGGTTCAAACCTGAGCTCAGACACTTCCTAGCTGTGTGATCCTGGGCAAAATCACTTAATCCCAATTGCCTAGCCCTTGCTCTTTTGTCTTAGAGTTGCTACTAAAACAAAGTTTAAAAACATATTATCTGATTATTTCAGTCCTATTAAATCTTATCTAGAAATGTTAATGAAATGGTGAAATAATTGTTAATGAAAAGAGTATCAAAATTAATTCAGAGAAACTTGAGATTTCTTTGAATTGGTGCAGAGTAGAGGCAGCACAACCAAAAGATCAACATACAATATAATGGCAAAGTAGATTATATTAAAACCCATGAGAATTCAGATCAGTCCAATGATAAATCTCAACTCCAGAAGCCTAATGATCAAAAAAGCACTTTTTTTCTTTGTAGGGAAATCATGAACTACAAAATGACTGTCATCATGTTCATTTATTTTGCTCACATGTTCTTTTTTCCTTGTCTATGTAAAATCATAGTTTGAAATGTATTGACTTTCTCTTTTTTTTGTAGTACATTGAATGTGGGTTGAGAAGGAACCCATTCCAGAGGACACCTAATATTTTCATCATGATTGAAATCAGTCCCTGGCACTAAGTGGGGGATATTCACTGGACTTTCTAGAAATCTTTATTTTTATTACTAGTCTGAAGAAATTCTTAAAACTCATAACATTCAACTGAGACTTTATTTCTAGTTATTTTATTGCCTTCCATAGAAACATTGCTGCCATTTTGAAAAGAATCACATTTGTCTTCTCCCTGCCCACTAATGCATCTGCTGTTATATGTACCCTTAGTGGGACAATTAATTTTACTATAGGAATCATCTTTGAGCTTATAAAAGAGGAAAATACATTTAAATTGAGCATTCAAAGAATCCACAATTGTAGACCTAATTCTAGGGTTGGCCATAGTTTCTCTGTCTTTGTGCAGGTGGATTATGAAAAATCACGTAGTTGAATAAAGACTGCTGACTATTCAATGCTGCCTCCTTCATGAGACCTTCCTTGATTTATACGCACACGCTCACCACAGTTTTCACTCCTGTTTAGGGTCATCACAAAGTACAACAAAGAATCTTAGAGTGGCAGTGATATTTAATAGAAATCCATTGTGCTGAATGTAAGTCACATGGAATGATTCCATATGGGTACATCTAACAGTCTTTCTGCTTTAAGAAAGAGAAGTACCTTAGCCATCAAGGGGGGAAAAATGGCTCTGCTCCAGGGGGCACTGAACACAGCAAGCTCTCAATTATTTCCTCATTTGATTTCCTCTTTTTCTACATTTCTGACACCTTTACCTGTCTCATATGTGCTCACCTGTTGTTCAGTCCAACCCTTCATGACTCTGTGGACCATGCTATCCCAGGGGATTTTCTTGGTAAAGATGCTGGTCTGATTTTCCATTTCCATGACAAATGAATGGGACTTGCCCAGAGTTAGTCACCAACCTAGTAAGTTTCTGAAGCCAGATTTGAACTTACGTCTTCCTGACTCCAGGTCTGGCACTCTATCCAGTGAGCAACCTACCTGCTTTTTGTGTACTCACTTACTGTTGCCAATACTTTAAACCTAGCCTGTACATCTTTTGTGGACCCCTCTCTTTGACATCGTAGTCTCTTAGATATTTGGCCAACATTTGCTCTCTCTTCTGCTGAATGCAGATGCCCAGCTCTCCCTCATCCTACCTCAAAAGACATACAACACAAATACACACACTACAAACATACCTCCATGGCAACAGATGGTAGCCACCAACACCAACTATCTTTCTATAGCATCAATGATGTCATGATCCAAGTAGTTCTCATTTTACAGAGAACGTGATTTCTATTTCCAGATTAGAAAATCTAAATTATTAAAGATAAATTCTATCTTTAAGGATCCAGAATTGCAACTGGAGCAATATGTTCAATTACTATAAGTAAATTGTCTCTGATTTACATTAGACCAAGATTGGCCTAATCAAAAAGATTTCTACATTAGTCAACAGATGGAAAACTCATAGGCTCCTAAGAGGATAGGAAAAGAAAGGTTACTTAATTTTACAGATGGTTCAGTTTCGGTTTTTAAACAGTGAACCCATTGGGATCACTAGGGGTACCTGGGTCACTACAAGTTTAAGGAAGCAATAATATTCCTTAGAAGGGCATTTTCTTGACATGGATAGAGGTTTGAGGTTTAAGTTAATGAAACTAACACCTGTTCATTCTGAATGACACAGGAAAAGCCAACCATATTATTTTAGCAGTTGACCACATTTCCTGCTGCCTGGAAATTTTAGAGATGCTAAAGAAAACTAGTACACCAAGATAAATAATTTAGGAACCACAATGCCTTACTTACAAAAGAGGACAGTCTTTTTTTATTCACAATCAGTGGAGTATTGTATTTTTTCATTCATTCAAATATGCATTTAGTAAATACATACTCTAAGCTACAGGACTATTGTTGTTTAGTCATTCTTTAATTGTGTCATAATCTTAGGGACGCCTTTTGGGTCGTTTTCTTGGCAAAGATACTAGAATGCTTTATCATTTCCTTTTATAGACAAGGAAATTGAGGCAAATGGTGTTAAGTGAATTGCCCAGAGTCACAAGCTAGTAAGTGTCTGTTGAGGGTAGATTTGAACTGGGGTCTTACACACAGGGTAAAGGTAAAATACTAGAGCAGAATTTTTTATGCAACATCTAAAGTAAAAAAAGCAGGTGTAGCAATCATGATATCAGACAAAGGTAAAGTAGAAATTGATTAGATTAAAAGAGATAAGGAAGGAAATTACATCTGCCTAAAAGGTACTATAAATAATGAAGTAATAAACCTAGGTCATCCAACTTCAAATTCAGTGCTCATTTCCTCTGTATTGTGTTGCCTCTTTCTTTTAGGGAAGTATACTTTATTAAGATGACCAAATCCAGGGACTCTTTAAGCAATTCTCCAATCCTATGCTTCCTCAAATTTGACTGTTATAAGAAAAACTGATTGTTCTGATATCATAGGAAAGAATGTACTATTTTTTTTAATTAGTGCTCAGTGAGAAATGTTATAATTCAACCTTTTATTTAGGACTCTCATTGCATCCAAAATCTCAGCTTACCTAGTTACTTTAAGTAAAGAGAGTGAGGAAAGAGGGGTGCAACAGAAGATGGCAGTAAAAGAGACAGTCCAAATGGAAATGACTATTTAAAAAATCCTACTAATGTTTTAAGGTGACTAACTTTACATTAGTATATTTTTGCTGGAACTAGTGATAGTGAGAAAGCAGATCTGGCTGCAGTAGGAATTCCATACAACTTGTATCTCTGCATATCTAAATTATCCCAAGATCTGATAGATATAAAAGACCACAAAAAAAATGCCAGTGAGGATTATTAAAATGCCAGAATGAAGCATATGAACTCTCTTTTCCTAAAGGTCTTTAAAAATAGAATTCTTGTCCAAAATGGTTTTCATACTTATCTGGATACAATTATGAATTTAATAAAATGCTGTCATCACATAATTAAAACACCCACTAAATGGACCTATTGTTGTTGTGATAACTATATATTTAAAACAATTCTGTACCCTTTTTAATGGGTTCAGGTAATACTATGTGGCTACAAGTCATGGAAAAATACACAATTTGAGCCTCATTCAAAGGAAGAATGGGCTTGAGTAGGATATAACACATTACCAGGCAAAAACAATAAGAAAAATAGTTTTACAACTTTGAAATTCCATAATTTGATGAGTGTTACCAATGAGTCATAAAACTGTACTGATAGATCCACTACAAATGATTGCTTTTGGGGCAGCTAAATGGTACAGTGGACAAAGCACCAGATCTGAACATAGTAGGTCCTGGGTTCAACTTGACCTCAGATACTTCCTAGTTTTGTGACCCTGGGCAAGTCACTTAACCCCCACTGCCTAGCCCTTAACACTCTTCTACCTTGGAAACAATACTCAGTATTGATTCTAAGAGAAAGTAAAGTTTTTTTTTAATGATTGCTATCTAAAGTCAACCAAGGTTAGTTGTTTTTTCAGTCATGGCCAACTCTTCATGAACCCATTTGGGGTTTTCTTGGCAAAAATACTAAAAGGGTTTGCCATTTTCTTCTCTAGCTCATTCTACAGATGAGGAAACTGAAATAAACACAATTAAGTTGTTTGCCCAGTCACACAGTAAGTGTCTGAAGTCAGATTTGAACTGAGGAAAATGAGTTACTCCAAGCCCAACACTCTATCCACTGTGCCACCTAGATGTCCTAACTAAAGATGACCGACCCTGTAAGTAGCCAACTTCTATTCTAGAACTCCTTGTTCAGTACTAGTCATGCCTTGCTAAACTCCAGCTCTGGGTCACCCCTGCCATAGGAAGTCACACACCAGAGTTGGCAGGATATAGATTGATCTTCTTTTGGGACCTCTTTATCCTAATGCATGACCATTCTTTTCTGTTTTTCTGAATGACTTTGACGTTCCCCACAACTGTTCTGAACCTTTTATTCTCTCCTTTACTTTCCTCTACCTCTCCTCTCAACAAAGGACTTTTTCCTACTTTATTGAAAAAATCAAGGCCATCTGGTTTGAGTGCCCTTTATTTCATAGTTTATACCCCTCAATGGTCTCCCCATTTTCTCCACTTTTGCTCCAGTCTTTGATGACGATGTGACCCTCCTCGTTGCTAAGGCCAACTTCTGTCCTTGTGTCCTTGATTCCTTCTCCTCCTGTCCTACAGGGCCTTGTTCTTTCAACCCACCCTCTTTCCCAAACCCTTAGTCTTGTCTTATCTATTTACTCTTTCCCAAAACCCACAAATATATCCAGTATCATCTTTAAAAACAAAAAACTTCATTTGGCCCTGCCGTCCCCTCAGTCTATTGTTTTGTATCCTTCTTCTTTTTCTCAATACTTAAAAATTCTAGATTATGTACATCATCTAGAAATGTGAATACATTTTTGTTACATCCACTTTCTTGCCTCCCACTGACTCTCAATTCCTTGTAATCTGGTTTCTTTTCTGATGGGAGTTACTTTCTTCTAGACTAAAAATTGCTAGATTTCATGGCCTTTTCTCTATTCTCATCTTTCTTGACCTCTCTGTAGCTTTTGACTCTGCTGGCCTCCCCTTCCACTTGGAGATTTTCTCTTGCCTGCCTTCCCTGATGTTGTTTTCTCCTGCTCTCCCACCTTTCTGACTGCTTCTTCTAAGTCTCCTTTCCTAGATTCTTCATTTGGTATTCAAAGCGCATCATAACCTAACTTCATTCTACCTTTCTGGTTTTCTTATACCTATTCCCCTCTACCATGACACTGGTCTCCTTTCCATTTTATAAACAATACACTCCCATATCTCTTGGGTCCAGGCATTTTCTCTCACCATTCACCATGCCTGTAATGCACTCCCTCTCTGTTTCTACTGATTACCTTCCCTGGCTCCTTCAAAGTCCCCTATTTAAATACAATCTCCAATCTAGGCAACCTTTCCCAATTCTAGTGCCTTACTGCAAGTTATGGTTAAATATTCCTTAAGCTAATGAGAATTAGATCTTGTGTTTGGGATACTTTTTCAGGAGAATGACCCCATGTAACAATGCATTGTTGGGAGCAGCTGGGTGGCTCAGTGGACTGAGAGCCAGAACCAGAGGTGGTAGGTCCTAGGTTCAAATTTGGCCAGCCCTTACCACTCATCTGCCTTGGAACCAATACACGATATTGATTCTAAGACAGAAGGCAAGGGTTTTTTAAAAATTCGCTGTTATCATGAAGATTCTGTTTAATGTCTTGGCACAGTAAAGTTTTGTCCTATAAGTCCATATTTGTTGTCTCCCCCAATATACTGTGAGCGCCTTGAGGACAGAGACCATCTTTAGCTTCTCATCTGTGTCACCAGAATTTAGCATAGTACTCAGCACGTATTACTACTTTTGTTGTTGTTGTTATTCAGTTATATCCAATTCTTTGTGATCCTATAGATCATACTTCCAGGAAGTTTTCTTGACAAAGACATTGGAGTGATTTGCCATTCCATTCTCCAATGAATTAAGGCAAACAGAGGTTAAGTGGCTTACTCAAGTTCACAAAGCTAGTAATTGTCTGAGACCACATTTGAACTCAGATCTTCCTGACTCCAGACCCAGCACTTTATCCACTGAACCTTCAAGCTGCCTCCTACCTGGCACATAGTAGGTGACTAGGTCATGAGTCATCCCCTACATCCTAACAGAAATTCTGTTCGGAGGCAGGTAAGTGGCTCAGCCAGGCTGGGAGATGGAAGGTCCTGGGTTCAAATGTGATTTTAGACACTTTCTAGCTGTGACACCGTGGGCAAGTCACTTAAACCCAATTGCCTAACTCTTGCTGCTCTTGGAACCAATACTTAGTATACTATAGGGATATCATGTATTTGGGTACTTTTTCAGGAGAATGAGACATGTAACAATGGGTGGAAATTCTGTTTCATGTTTTGGCACAGTGAAAGTAGACAGCAATTAGGGTTAAAAAAAAAAAAGTTCTGTCCAATGCCTTCTCTTTTCTCTCTATACCTTTTGCTGTATGATCCATCAACTCTTATGGATTCAATTATCATCTCTATGCACATGACTCTCAAATCTTTCCCAATTCTAGTCCTTCATAGCCAATTATATGCTAGACACCTCCACCTGGATGTCCCAATGACATCTCAAACTTACTATATCCAAAATAAAACTCATCAGTCTATCTCTTCTAAATGTCCCTCTTTCTGCTGAGGGCACCATTCTCTTTTCAAACATCAGTGCATGAAAACTTTCCCTCTCCATTGCCCTCCATCCACCCATGCAGTCATTTCTTATGCCTTGACAATTCTGGCTTCTACAACATCTATTCATCTCAAGGTACCTGGGTGGCACAGTAGATAAAGCATTGAGCCTGGAGTCAAGAAGGAATAAGTGTCAGACACTTAAAACATGTATGACCCTGGGCAAGTCATTGAGCCTCTTTTTGCCTCAGTTTCCTAAACTATAAAATTAAGATAATAGCACCTAACTCCCAGCCAGAAGTTGTCAGGATCAGGTGAGAAGATAATGATGATGATTAACATTAATAGAGCATCTATTATGTGCCAGGCTCTGTGGTAAGTACTTTGCAATTATTATCTGTGCCTGACACATAGAAAATGCTTAATGAATGCTTGTTTCCTTCTTTCCTGCCTTGTCTTTACACTCACATAGATACAATCCCAATTTAGGCCCTTATCACCTCTCAATGGACTGTTCCAATAAACTCCTATTTTCTCCTTTTTTTTTTCAGTTTCACCAATTTATCCTCTACACAACATCCAGAAACAATCTCCCCCAAACACAAATCTGACCATTTTGCTCCTTTGCTCAAAAACCATTAATGGCTCACATTGCCCATGGGATAAAAATCAAAATCCTCATAGTGGCATTTAAAGCACTTCGCATCTGGCTCCAATCTCCCTTTGCAGACATTTCATATGACTCCCTTTCATGAACTCTCTGTTCAAGCCAAATTAGCCTACTTGCTGTTCTCTAAACTCAGTGTTCCATCTCCTACCACCTTGCCTTTGATCAGGCTGTGTGCTACACATACCCCCCACCATCCCTGGAATGTACATCCCTGAAATGTAACTCCTTAGGTTATTCTAGGTTCAACTGAATAATACTTCCTCCATAAAGCCCTCTTGATCCCAGTAGTGGTTAGTGCTTTCTCCTTCCTTAAATCACCTAGTATTTATTTATATTTCTATATTTTATAAATTTATATTTATTTTTATCTCCCAGTAGAATGAAAGTTCCTGGGGGTGAAGGTTTTTAGTGTTGTTTTGCTGCTGTTATTTTTATTTGGATCTCCAGTTTCTAGAACCCTGCCTTACACACACAGCAAGTGCTTAATAAACATTTAATCAAATAGAAATGAAATTGTTCCACCCAAAATTGAATAACGAACATACACATTTAAATGTAAACTCACAAGTTTTGTTTGGGGTTTCTTTTTTTAGCCCCAAATAGGAGAGTCAAGTTAGTATAATGGAAAAAGCACCATTTTGAAGGACCTGGGTTCAAATTTCAGTTTTTCCCTATGTGATCTCAGGCAAGTCAACTCTCTGGGTTTCAGTTTGTTCCTTTGTAAAAAATAAGGAGTTGTTCTAGATAGACTCTAAAGCCCCTTCTAATCTAAATGTCTGACTATGATCACTGTGGGCCATCAGTCCTAGTGCTCCTTGATCTTCTCAGAACACACAGGACAAAACTTCACTGTGACAAGACATTAAACAGAATCTCCATGAGAATAACCCATTGTTACATGTTTCCTTCTCCTGAATAAGTATCCCAAACACATATGTTATGGCTATAGTTTGGCATTATTAAAATGAGCATGAATTCCCTTCTTCCAAAGTCTGATTACCCCAATAAATCTACTCCAAGCTCACCCCTTCCTTTCTTTATATTCAGATCAAAAAAATATAATTCCCATGAACTTAAGGAAAACTTCCCATGACTTTTGTGTGTTGAGGGTGAAAGAGGGGAGTAAGGTTGGGATACATAGTAGAAGAATTCTGCTCAAAGATCAAAAGTTCTGTTTTGGAGGTTTTTCCCCCAATGAAATTACTGCTCTATGATTTTTGATTCTAATCTGCCTTGTTGGTACCTAGGTAATATCAAGAGGCATCAGAAGAGTTCCCAGTCTCCTGGCTAATGAATGCCTGGTGGTGAATTTACCAGAAGGCGATGAATTTGTGATCCCACATCCAAAATGAGATGGATGAGAGTTGCACAGAATGTACAGGCATGGATGGGTTGCAGTAGGTACGTCATTGTAGGGAGTAACCACAGCAATGAGAACACAGATCCTCTGGCATTTTTGAAAGTTTTTGTCTACTGGGAACCTTACAAGAATGCCCAGGATGGCAAACTTGACAGGGTTTCATTCATTTAGAATATACCTGTGCCAAAAATTGAGACAAATCAGCCTGAAGCTAGAAAAAGTAAACAGAGGCTAAGCCTACTCTAGGAAAATGGGCCACTTTGAGTAGGCGAATGTGCTCTTTGACCAACCAGGTGGCATTTAGTCCCCTGGAAGCAGTCATTAACCATGGCCTCAGTGATCAGGAAGAGTGAATGCAGTTCATTCCCATGCAGACAGGCAGGCTCTGGCCACATTGCCTTTTTCCCCAACTATCATTCTTCTGAAATATAACAAGGTCCATTAAGCCAGGTAAGAAGATGAATGGCCAGAGATTACTATGCCTGCCTTTTGCCTCCCACAAAAAAAAAATGCCATTGAACAATAAAGGTAGCTGATGCCCCATTGGGGAGATGTTCATGCAAATGAGAACATCACGATTCTCTTTCTGCTTATTCATGTGCAAGGCCATCATGAAATATGAATGGGTAAACTGCAGCTACTGAGTAGCTTTGTCAGGGAGAAAGACTGCTTCCCCCACTAAAACTACATTCTGATGATTCCAATAGCAACAAAAGATGTATGCCTGATTCAGCTACAGAAAAAACAATAGCACTGGACAGAAATCAGCCTCCAAGCCTTTCTCCTTTGAAAACAATAATTTCACTAGATGACAGTTATTACATCCTTTCTGATTATAGCATTGGGAGTTTTAAAAATCATTTTAATCGTTAGAAGCATAATATATTATTGCATAATATATGTAAACAGTATCTTTCATCTGCTAATGTAGAAATGGTCTATCTGACTAAATGCTATTTCCTCCAGGAGTCCTTCCCTGATTCCTTCCCTCATCAAAGAAGGTAATCGGGATGCAAAATGGTACTCTGAGTTTCTCACATGCAGCTATCATTGTCTATTTGTACCAATTATTTGGGTATGTGTTGTGTCCCGGGTAGATTGTAAACTCTGTGAGGACAGGGTTTGAGTTTTGTTTACTTTTTGTAAGTTTTGTTTACTTTTTATTTGCTTTTTTTCCTGTCTCCCCAGAGCAGTGTGGGTCAGAGATAGATAGAAGGCTAGCCAGAGAGTTAGAACACTAGATTTCCCGTCTTACTTCTACTATATTCCTGACAGTTAAATGACTATTATGTCACTTACCCTTGTAAGTAAGTCTCAGGCAATTCTGACAGACTGTATATTATAGACAGTTTAGAATTGGCTTCTATGAAGGGAGTTCCCAAACTCCCAGAGCCTAATGATGCCCTGTACATAATGGATGTTGAATACATGTTTATTTGAACAAACTTTCTTAGGTAATTAACTTGAGTACATGGTAAATAATTTCTGATCATGCTTCCATTTACATCCACACCTCTGTTCTTATACCATCCCACCCCTACCCCAGGGTACTGCCTCCACTGAGACAACCCTTCAGAGAAAATGAAAGTGCCATATAAATGACATTAACCTTTAAACTGACATTTAAACACACAAAAGACCAGATTTTGGATTTGTGTGATAGGTACTAATATGTTGGAAAGAGAGGGAAAGTTACAAAAGCGAGTCCTGGAAAGAAGAGATCAGAAGAAGATATCTCTGAAATGTGACTATGGAGGCCTCAGTAGGACACAGGATATGATACTATCCTGGGATAATGTGATAGGAACAAGTATGTTGGAAAGGAAGGGAAAGTTAGAGAAGCAGAGTCCTGGAGAGTGATATTTTGGAAAGAAGAGATCAGAAATGGTTTCAGACATCTCTGAAATGTGACTATGGAGAACTCAGTGGAACACAAGATAGGAAACAATCCTGGGAAGATATGAGAAGAACAAGTATATTTGAAAGAGAGGGAAAGTTAGAGAAGCAGAGTTCTGGAAAGAAGAGATCAGAAGACATCTCTGAAATGTGACTATTAAGACTACAATGGGACCAAGGATAGGAAATGAGGAAAATTAAAGCCCATCATTTATTCCCTCTTCCCAAGTTCATCTCTGAGGCCCATTATCACTGAAGGAGTAGCCAATTAAAAATTTCAGAGCTCTATCTGTCTCTATCCTTCTAAAGAGGAAAACTAAACTAATAGGAATATAGCAATAATTATCTCAGACATTACTATAAGCAATGACCAGATGAAAAACTAAAGACTCAAAGATACGACAGAAAAAATAACAAAGCTTCATGTATTTGGGTAACATCTTTTGGGAAACAAGTTCTTTGAATGAGTACATTTTCCAAATAAGTAAAGGTTAACTCTTTTTTTTTTAATTAAACCCTTACCACCTTCCATCTTGAAATCAATACTGTGTGTTGGTTCCAAGGCAGAAGAGTTGTAAGGGCTAGGCAATGGGGGTCAAGTGACTTGCCCAGGGTCACACAGCTGGGAAGTGTCTGAGGCCAGATTTGAACCCAGGAACTCCCATCTCTAGGCCTGGCTCTCAATTCACTGAGCTACCCAGCTGCCCACAAGGTTAACTCTTTTAATCTTTACTTTTGTGAAGTTTTGTTTTTTTTACTCCCAAACTATGTTTTTAATGATAGATCAGCAAAGCCTCAAAATTTTAGTTGAAATGTGTTTCTTGGAAATATTTCAAAATATTAAATATTTGACTTAGTGAAAAGTTCTCTAAATGTTTAGGGGGGTCCCAAAGCCTATCCCTTAGCTAAGGACAACTCCACTTGGGTGGGGTGGGGAACCTATGAGTTCCCCATCTTCCCTACTGAAGCTAAGAATTTCCCTTCCTTTCTGATGGAAGGGAAGTTCCCTGTTCTCTTGCCACATCAAAGGCTTCTGCAGCCTGGAAACACTCTTACTTGCAACTTCACTCAAATCTCTGTCCTTCCATTTTCCTGTTACCCAACATCTTTTGATAACTGAGGTCTGTGGGTGGCAATCAGGATGGAGGAGCAGGAGAGAAAAGGGGGGAAAAGAAAGGGAGGGAAGAGAGAACATATGACTGTCTCAGTTCCCTCTTCTATAAAATGAAGGGATTGTACTAAATATCATCTAAAGTCCCTTCCGGTTCAAGACTTGTGATACTATGAATGAAAGCCATCTCCAGTTTCTGAGAAAGTGGAGCTCTATAAATTAGCATGTTCTTTCCATTTTAGCATTCATTTGCCCACTGTCATGAATGACGATTAAGTTCTCAAGATAGTCCACTAAAGTTTACTTAGCAAACAGTGAGGCTGAAAGGGTAGCAAGAATAGCCTTGACCCCTCTGAGCCCTGAGGCAGGTTGGGTGAGGGAATTGAGCATCAGGGTTGGGAAAGATTTATGGAGGCACACATAGGACTCCCTGTGTCTGGGTTACTAAGGGAACCTGGTATTGGGTTAGTCTGAGTGGAAGGAGGAGTCCCAATAGGCTCTTAGAGTAGGTGGCATTTTGGGAGAGAACTCTGGGAACAGGGCTTAGGGAATTTGGGAGAAGCAAATCTTTGGGTGTTCCCTAGAGTTCCAAGAGTAGCCATTTTCAAGGCAGTAGCAGGTCTGTGATTCAGGGAGTGGCCATTTTTAAACATAGGTGTTTGTAACCTGCTAGGTAGTTAGTAGAACACTAGATATTAACTATGCCTTCTGGAAGCTCAGAGCCAAATATACATATACATATATATATTTAAAAATATTCGCAAGTCAGCATATTCTTCCCTGTTCAAAATTCTCTACTTAAAAATTGCATTATGATTGGAATTCAATATTATATTAGATATTGGAAGGAAACAGGCATTTACTACTATGTGCCAGACTCTGTAAAAATATAATTTTATTTGATCTCAGCAACCTTCAGAGGTAGGCAGGTGTGTCATTATAATCCCCATGTTATGCTTGGGAAAAGTGAGACAGAGAAAATAAATGACTTGCCTAGGGTCACACAATTCATGTCTAACGCCAAATTTAAATTCAAGTCTTTCTGACTCCAGGCCCAACATCTTAAGCACTGTACCTCCTACCTGCCTGAATTGGTGACTTTTGTAGCTGTAACTACTCTAGTCTAAAACACAAGTTAGTTTTCATCAGTATTGCAAGCTTTTTGTAAATAAAACTACAACTGAAAACTTATTAGGCAGAAGGCAACTTTTCTTCTCTTTAGCAAACCTATGATTTCATCAGTCCCTGGGGAAGGATTTCCTCTACAACTTCTCTGGCCTCAGCTACTTCCCAGCCATGTGTCCCCAGGCAAGTCACTTAAACCTCATTTGCCTAGCCCTTACCCTTCTTTCCTACACTTGTCACTAGGACAAAAAGTAGGGGTTGGGTTTAAAAAAATCTTCAATTTATAATCTTATTAACCACCTTGGCACCAAGAGGCTAATGGTTTTCCCAGGGTCACACAGAGCAAATATTTACCTAAAGTAAGACACACAAATAGGTCCTCCAGTCTCAGAAACTAGCTTGCCAGGCATTATATAACTCTCTCTCTCTCAATACTATTCCTCTGATAAAGGGTTTCTATTTTTGTAGTTCATAATGATCACAAAAATTATAGGAACCATTCCCTATTTTGTGGGTTTCTGATCAAATCCTATGACTTTGAATTGCCATAACTGGCAACAGAGAACACGAGCATCTCAAAAGTTGGAAGGATTTTTAAAGGTCATTAGTCCAATCCAGTCCGTACCTAAGCCAAAAGTCAGTCCACAATCACATGCTCACTGCATCAATTCCTGTCACCAACTAGGAGTTATCTAGTTTCCACTAGACTTCCAATGAGGAATAATCCACTTTGCCATGAAGTAGCTCATTCAATTTAAAATCTGGGGCTTTTTCATCTTTTTTAATGTCACGATCCTTTAGACAGTTTGGTGAAGCCTGCAGATCCCTAATTGAAAGGATGGTTTTAAAGCATGAAATATGTGGGATTAAAAAGAGAACCAATCACACTGAAAGTTATTAAAATATTAATAACACAAGTTCACAGACTCTAGATTAAGATCTCTTAATGAGTGAGAATCTTTCCTAATGAAGAAATACAAAAGTGTACTATGAATGCAATCATTTCCTAACAGGGAGTCCAATTAGTATCAATTCTCATACTAGAGTATCTTGAAACTTGATAATCCAAACACAGACAGCATTCTCTCCAGTTCAACTACTTGAAATGTTAACTAGTTAAATCCCAGAACAAATCTATAGATCAATATTATCACTAGCATTAAAGGAAATTATTTACTCTGCCAACCTCTAAAGTGTTACCATTATACCATGTATGTTCCATTAAAGATTATTTTATTTGCATTGTCAACTGACCTGGGAGGGAGGGAGATTTTTCAGGGCACAGCTTCTAATTCCATATTCCTACCTTTTTTGACTTCAATAGGCATGAATTAGTTTTATCTCTAGCTATCCCCAGTTGATGCAGTGTCAGAGCTGACAGTGAACTGGTACAGCCATTCTGGGATACATGTGGGTTAGTGTTATTCCATTTTACAAAGGTGAAAGTGAAGGTGGTTTGTTAAAGCCCACAGAAAGAGTGCCAGGTCTCAAACTATTCTGTAAACAAACATCATCCAAAGTTCTTGGTAGTGGTTAAAAAACTGGTCATTCACTGGATCAAATTAAGAACCTATCATATAGAAATAAACATACTAGCAAAATGTTAGTAAAACCAAAACCCCTAACTACTGGGGCCTTGATAACTCCTAGGAAAACTGGAAAGTAAACCAAGATAAGCACCAAATAGATACATGACTTAGAGAATAAAAGATCTAATCATAATCATAAATAAATTAGAGGAGCAAAGAAAAAAATCCCTATTCAATCTATAAATAGTGAAACTATTTGAGGTCAAATAAAGGATAAAGAGGTTCACAGAATTTAAAATAGATAGTTTTAATTTCATAAAACTAAAAGGATTTCACATAGACAAATCCAATGTAGCTAAAATTAGAAGGAAAAGTTTCTTGTGTAGGTATGAATGGGGAGAATGGAACCTTTGCAGAAAGTTTCTCTGATAAAGACTATCTAAGGAAATGATTAAAATATATAAGAATAAGAGCCATTCCCCAATTGATAAGTGTTCAAAGGATATGAACAGGTAGTTTTCAAAGGAAGAAAATGCTCAAGATGACTAATAATTAGAAATAAGAAAATTAAAGCAACTGAAATTCCTCCTCACACCCATCAGATTAACAAAATTAACCAAAAAAAAAAGGAAAATGACAAATCTTAGAGGAAGGAGCTTCAGGAAAACAGATATATTGATATACTATTGGTAAAACTATAAACTGATCTAGCCATTCACTTTGGAACTAAGTCCCCAAAGTTAGTAAACTGTGAATAGCCTTTGACCCAGCAAATCCTACTACTAGCCCTTAAACCCCAAAGAGATCAAAGAAAGAGGAAAGAGCCATATGTATAGAAATATTTATAGTTTCTCTTTTTGTAGTAGCAAAGGATTGGAAACTAAGGAGGAGAGGTACCTATCAATTGGAGAATGGCTAAATAGATATGGTATAAGAATTTATTTAATGATTATTATTTAGAAATAGTAAAAGAAAATAGAAACAGTTCAGAGGAACCCAGGAAGGCTTGCATAAGCTGACAAAGAGGGAAATGAACAGCATTAGGGGAACAATTTATATAATAATGCAAACACAAATTAATTTAAAAGACTTAAGAATTCTTATCATTGACTAATGAACCACAGTCCCAAAGATGACCAGCCACAATTCCAGAGGACAAATGAAGTGTCCTACCCAAATCCTAACAGAAAGAGAGGTGTGATAGCCTCAAAAGAGGCAGGAAAAGGCATATATTTTTGGTCTTGGCCAATGTGAACATTTGTTTTGTTGACTGTGCATATATATCAAGGATGCTTGGATTTTTTTTCTTTTTTTTTTTTCCTTTCAACTGGTGGGGTAAGTTGCAAAAGAGAAGAAAGCTAGGGATAGGATTCCCACTCTCTCCACACATACACACATCAAAATTTGAGATGGAGAACAGAAGGAAGGCCATAAGGAATCACAGCTTTGAAAATTACTTGTTGAATTTATTATATACTTTAAAAGAAACGCAAGCTCTACAAAATAGATTCACAGTTTCATGTGTAATCATCTCCTTCTGTTCCACATCACATATGAAAATGTTCATTTTATTGATGTTTGTTGATTTCCAAATAAAAAGAAAAAATAAAGTATTCAGAGAGGGGTCACCTTGAAATCATAGTGACAACTGTTAATTTCTTATTTAAAGTTAGAATCATAAAGCAAATATCCAACAAGAAATGCTCAGAATATTTCAATTTTCTCCAAAAGAAATATTTTTTATAATAAGAGGCAGTCTAGTATAATAAATAGAACACTGGACCTAGATTCAGAAAGACCCAGACTTGAATCTTGCCTCAGAAACTTATTAGTATGACTCTGGACAAGTCTCTTAACCTTTCTTAAACTCAATTTCCTCATTTCCAGGAAAAGGGTGGACCTGATGACTTCTAAAGTCTCTTATAGAACTAAATATATGATCCTAAGTGAATGGAAAAGCGCTTAAAATTAAAACTAATTCCTAATTATAAAACTTTTGAATTGAATAAATAACCTAATTCAGCTTTGTCTCTGACCTTCTCTATAGAACTATTCCCCTATCATAAGGAAGTGATCATGCGTTCCAGAAGACTATGCTACCAGAATGTAGGTTCTAGGAAGCCTACCAAGTTGAAAGAATTTCTGTAGTAAGCAAAGGTATAATTCTACCCCAAGGATATATGAAAATAGGATAGAAAAGTGAATATCCAACCATTAGTCACTAAAGAAAACTATGATATTTGGAAGGGACTGAGATATTTTTATGCAGTAAGAAATAAATGACTTGGGGCAGTTAAGTGGCTCAGTGAATAGAGGACCACGCCTGAGAAGAGAGGTCCTAGGTTCAAATCTGGACTCACTTCCTAGCTGTGGTTACCCTGAGCAACTCATTTAACCCTAGTTGCCTAGCCCTTGCTCTTCTTCCTTGAAGAAAGGAAGAAAAAGTTTTCTTTTTTCTTTTTAAATATTAAAACTCTTACCTTCCATCTTGGAATCAATACTGTGTATTGGTTCCAAGGCAGAAGAGTGGTAAGGTCTAGGCAATGGGGGGTTAAGTGACTGTCCCAAGGTCACACAGCTGGGAAGTGTCTGCATCTAAAATTCGAACCCAGGACCTCCCATCTCTAGGCCTGACTCTCAATCCACTGAACTACCCAGTTGTCCCCCTTTTTTTTTCTATTACATATCAAGCACCAAACTAAATACCAGGGGTAAAAATATAATTCTATTGGAAGAGATAACATATATGTACATATATATGTGTGTGTGTATATATATATATATATATACATATATATATATAAGTATTTATTCTGCTATATTCCAGGTACTGTGCTAAGTGCTTTCTTACAAATATTTTATTTGAGGGGCAGCTGGGTAGCTCAGTGGATTGAGAGCCAGGCCTAGAGATGGGAGATCCTGCGTTCAAATCTGGCCTCAGACACATCCCAGCTGTGTGACCCTGGGCAAGTCACTTAACCCTCATCGTCTAGCCCTTACCAATCTTCTGCCTTGGAACCAATACACAGTATTGATTCCAAGATGGAAGGTGGTAAGGGTTTTGAAATATATATATTTCATTTGATCCCCATGACAATCCTGGGAGGTAGGTACTATTATTATCCACATTTTATATTTGAAGAAACTGAGGCAAATGGAGCTTAGATGACTTGCCTAGGGTCACACAGCTAAAAAGTGTCTAAGGCTAGATTTTAACTCAAGTCTTCTTGATTCTAAGCCCAGCGCATTATCCACTGTGTCACCTAGTGCCTCTATATTAGTATATATAGCATAAATATAAGGGTCATAATTATAATAACAGCACTATATATAATAATAAAGCATTTCTATAATGCTTTAAGGTTTACATGCAGCTTTACAAATATTATCTCATATATCTTTATCACAACCCTGGGAGGTTGGTGGCATTTACACCATTTATAGATAAGGAAACTGAGACCAACAGAGGCTAAGTGACTTATCCAAAGTCAATAAAAATATATTTACTGAGCATGTACTATATTAAAGGGATACAAAGATGAATCTATAGACTAATATCTACCCTCAGGGAGCTAAAAATCTACTAAAAGAACTATAGAAGAATAAAATGCACAATGTGATAAATACCATAAAGGAAGTACACAGAGCTATCTGAATTCTAGAGGACAGAAAAAAATTACACTAAGGAATAACTTACTAGGGTGTTCAGGGTGCTTTTTTTTTTTCAAAGCATGTTTAAAGTAACTAACCTGCCTCATCTATCTATCACCACTGTCAGAATCCTAGTAAATAAGATTTATTATCCTTCCAGCCTTCTGAGGCAGATAAAATATAATTTTCCAAGTACAGAAGAGATTTTGAACATTTAAGATTCTGTTACATTTTCTCTGAGACATTTTTATAAACTCCCTCAGCCAGCAGTTATGAATTTTTAGCTCATAGCTAATAGTTGTTTATATCCCTGGGTCTCCTTTTTATAGCATTCCCATTTGTTTACTTTCACTATAAACTGCATATTTGAATTGATCTTCACCTACTTAATCAAGATCAATTTTAATACATTTTCATCTTTTTATAAAGACTTGGCACTTTTGTCATTGTTGCTAATAAAGTTTAGTCTTTCATTTTAAGCTTATGTCTACATTACCCATCATATATTCATGTTTGAGCAGTTATTCAGATTCAGACTTGGTTGTATCCACATTATGCCTCCACATATGTTATTTGTATATGGGTTTCATCGTTTCTAGAATATATTTCTGTTTGTGGTAATCAACTCAAAAGAAGTCGACTCTATCAAGTGGATATTATGGGCTGAAGAATTCAGGATCTTCTTGCTATAAAGACCCCCAAATCATCACTTGCTTTTTTACTTATTCCTTCCAAGCCCAATCAGAGGTTCTTAATTTTTTGTGTGTCATGGATCCCTTTGGCAATCTGGTAGAGTCTATGGTACCTTTTGTCCATAACTGTATTGCTGAACCTATGGCAAGTATGCTAGAGTATGCCAGAGGGGACTGCTCCCTTCTCCCTCTCCATGCCCACTTCAGGTCATTTCTCACATGACCTGCCCTTCTGCTTGGCAGGAATCTCGTCGACTTGATATAGAGAACTTTGAATTTTATTTTAGAAGAGAAAGGGGAAAAAATACCCAGTTCAAGTCGTAAAGTCAGAGACTAGGGCAGCCAACAGGAATGGTACAGAAAGGAGTACCAACAAAATGCTTTCTTGTGAGATAAAAAGAAAGGCCTTTCTGGTGTCATCACTCAAAGAGAGAGAAAAATCAAAAAAGGAGCTTCTATTCTAGATTTAATCTGGACAAATAAAGAGGAACTAGATAGTGATGCAGAAGTGACAGTAAACTTAAGAGAAAGTGACCACACTGTTGTAGAGATTTTAATAGCAAAGAAAGGGAAGGCTGACTACAACAGACTTGTCATCTAGGACATGCTTATTTTCAGGAAGTGCCCTAGAAATGTAAAAGAAAAGATAGGATTTTATTTATGCCTAGAAACTCTACAGGAATGTAGCCTAAGAAGGGTGAAAGATGTTAAAGAATGAAATTCTCACTATGTAATAAGGAAGAAATCCCATTAAGAAAGAAGAGAGAAATAAAGAAACCAACATGTTGAAGGAGAAAATTCTCTCCTATGTTCAGATTTTAGAAGGATGTTTTAATTCAGTTTCCATTAAACAAAGATTCATCAAGTGCCTACTATATATATATATATATATATATATATATATATATATATATATATATATATATATACACACACATGGCCCCTTGCGACTGTCATATCCAAGAGGCAGCATGGTGTGGTGGAGAGAGTATTAGATTCAGGGATCTTGGTTTGAATGAGTCCTGGCTTCAAAGCTTGGCTCCTCAACTTGTTCCCTGGTGTGCCATTGGGTTAATTATTTAACTTCCCTCAGTTTCTTCCTCTGTGAAATGAAGGAGTAGGACTAGACAACCTTAAATGTTCCTCCCAGATCTAAATTTATACTCCTATGATCATGGAAATGTGCTTAAGTTCTTAAAGGTGCTGGCCACCAGAGAAGAAGCCCTGGCAAAGCTCTGAGAATGTCTCCAATAGGCTCTATCAACTAAGAACCAGTTGAGCTAAGACTGGAGGGACTTAGCACCAGAAATTTAGCTACAAATTACAATAGTTGCACTGCATTCAAGGGGTTCATTTTAAAGTAATTATATAAACAAAAAATATATGCATAATCAAAATTACCCTCTTTCAAATCCCTTAAATCTCCTAGATGGGTATAGTTTACATAGTTTTATAAGCAAAAGAAAGCAACAAGTTAGATCTATATTTGGGATGATGAGAAGATTTCATGGTAAAGAATGGCATCCACTTTTAATTATAGTGTCAAAAATACAATAATCCACATACAGTCTTTGACTATAGGAATTTCAAAGGTCAGAAGAATAATCTATGCTAGTTGGGGAGTAGGAATTTAGAACAAGTGGGAACTGAGCTAGTTTTGAGCCTACTTCAGAGACTGAGGTAATGTAGGGAAGAATATTCCCCAGAGATATTTTGGGGGAAAATAACTATACATGTGTTCTTGCTATATTTTTGCAATAAATGTCCCTTTATAAAAGCTATCCAATGTTAAATGCTTAAAAGAAATTGGAATATTTGTTACTGGCCCCTTAAAATGAATAGAAAAAAATCTGGTTGGCTTGAGTCAATGGTAGAAGAGGAGAAATATCCCAATCCCTTAAGGTTCTCCTCTGGAACCCAGAAACGAAATATAGTAAATCTGGCAATTGGAGAGAGTTCCAAAGCATATATGTTACATGATAGGGAAGAATGGCAGAACATTAAAGATAATTTCCATCATGGAAATGGGAGAGAAGGAAGAAAAACAGTCAACTTGATGTCAATTTTCACCAAAATGCTAGACTGATTTATTAAAAGCAGATGTTGGTTTCAAGTATTTAAAAAAAAGAAAATAGTGAAAATGAGGAAGTAGCATTGGTTCTCTAAAAACAAGTCTTCCAAACTGTCCTATTAACTCTTTTATACTCTCTAGACAGGCCAGAAGAGATTTCCATAGAGAAAATTTATCTTAATTTCAACAGTCATGCTGCAAGTCTCATGATAGCCTTCAGGCATGAGAGAGATATGAACTGTTGACATTAAACATTAAGTATTAGAGTGCCACACAGAGCTCTGTCTATAACCTCATTCTGATTAACAATTTTATTGGCTTGTACACGTGGCACAAAATCTTGTATGAACAGGCAGTGCAACAGGAAAATTAATGAAAATGGCCTCAATCTGATGAAATAATAGGGAGTTTTATTCGCCCACAATTACAAGGCAAGATAACACTGAGAAGCATCTACTAAGACAACTAAAGGAATCTTGGGCTGTATCAATAAAAGTATAGGGAGATGTCCAAGGACTGCCATTGTTTATCTCAAAACATTAGGACAGCTAGGTGGCTCAGTGGAGAGAAGCCTGGAGATGGGATGACCTAGGTTCAAATCTGTTTGCAGATACTTCCTAGCTGTGTGACCCTAAGCAAGTCACTTAACCCCAATTACCAAGCCTTTACTGCTGTTCTGCCCTTGGAGCTAATAATTCTAAGACAGAAAGTAAGGGCTTAAAAAAAAGCACAGCTGATTATCTTCACCCTAAATTTGCTTGTAAGTGCTTAGCACATAGCCTGGGACATAGTAGATACAATAGAAATGCTCATTCCCATCCCACTGCATTCCCTAATCCTTCCAGTCATTCAGGTTTACCGTCTCAGTCACCCTCAAGTCTTTGGCATCTCTCTCCTTCTATAAATCCAACTCATTGCCACATCTTGTCAATTCTGTTTTGGCCACACAATTCACATATGTTTCCTTCTATGCCCCATATGGCTACAGTCCTAATTCAAGACATTTGTTTTTATCTTGACTATTGTAATAGTCACCTAATTACATTTCTAGATCCTCTCCTCCCTCTAATCTATATTTCACAAAGCTGCCTAAAATGATCTTCCTAAAGCACAGCTCTGGCCATGTCACTCACTTGCTCTAAAATATTGAGTAGCTCACCGTTTCTTGAATAATGATGCTTATTCCCCATCCTGGCATGTAAAACCATTCACAATCTTGCTCCAGCTTGCCTTTCCAGAAATGTTTCATATGATTCCCCTTCATGCATTCTTCATTCCAGGAAAATAGACCTCTTTGCTATTTTCTGATCTATTTGGCATCCTTTTCCCCACCTCTGATTTTGCACAACTAATTCCTCTTAGAATCCTTTTATTCCTTCCCAATTCAACTTGGGTGCCATCTTCTTCATGAAGTTTTGACTGGCCTCTCCAATTGCTGGTGTCCTTCCCCCCCAAATAACCTTAAATATACATGTATCTACATTACACATATTTTTATGTATATAACTATGCATGCATATATATATATATATATATACACACACATATGTACATTTGTATATAATTACATTCATGGGATAAGGATAGAATACAAGTTCCTTGAGAACTTTCATTGTTGCCTTTGTCATTCTTGGATCCCTTTTCCCCAACCTAAAATAGTGTCACAATGTAAAACCCTGTGGACTTGCACGTTGGCTATGTGAGGGGGGTTTGGGGGAGAGGAAAGAACATGAATCATGTAACCATAGGGAAATTCTCTTAAATAAAATGTTAAAATCAAATTTTAAAATCAAATCAAATAGTGTCACTGAATAAATGATGATTGATTACCCTAATTGTTAACATTCTCTCCAGTCTCAAACTATATTCTATTTCTATTTCTTTAAATGTTGAATTCTTGGTAGAGTTTTAGCTTTTTGGTAGAGTTTAAAGGTAAGGAATCATTTTTTTTGTTTTGTCTTTGTATCATCAGCATCTAACATAATGTTGTTTATTAAAAATGCCTATTGAATTGAGATGAACCCTATGATGGTAAGATGACCCTGAAATCACTGGCTTCAATTTAGTTCAATTTAAGAGGGGTCCTGACCTTGTATGTGTCCAGAGTAGAGCAACAATTGATAGTGAGGATGAGGAAGGGTCTTATGCCTGCCTATGTCATATGAATTTGGACTGCAGGATCTAGGAAAGGAATATTTAGCCAAAAAAAGACTATATAGAGCATTTTTCAGATATTTAAAGGGCTATCAGTGGGATAAGATGTATTGATTGGACAATCTACCTGGCTCCAGAAGGTACAACACAAACTAATGATAAAAAACACTATAAGACTCTAACTTCAAAAAGAGAACAGTTTTTTTTTTTTAAAAAAGTTATTTCACAAAACAATGGAATGTTCATAAAGATCCTGTTTGGATCTTATCTATTTTGTTCCCCAAAACCAGTAGATAATTCTAGATGATCCTTAAGGTCCATTCTAAGCTTAACATTCTATCATTTTATTTTTCTTTCCATGATAAGATATAGATAGGGGCAGCTAGGTGGCTCAATAGATAGAGCTCTAGATCTGGAGTCAGAAAGGTCTAAATTCAAATCCAGTCCCAGGTATTTACTAGCAGAGTGACTCTTAGCAAGTCTCTTTACTCTGCTTCAATTTCCTCATCTGTAATATGAACTGGAGAAGTAAATAGGAAACCACTCCAGTATCTTTGCTAAGAAAACTCTATGGGGTCATGAGGAGTCATACATGACCAACATGACTGAATAACAAAACAACAAACATAGATTGGTAAATTTGAATCCAAAATCAGGAGAATATGAAATAAGTTTAGTGTTGTTCATTCAAATTAATTTGGGAATGATATCATATTTATTGTTCCACACAAGTCCCTCACCACAATCTCTATAAAAAAGCAGAAAAGGTCTCAGGTCAACAAATATTTATTAAGTGTCTACTAGGTGCCTGGAACCAATAAACACTGGGGATATTAAGAAGGGGGGTGGGGAACCAACCCTGTTCTCAGTATCTCACAATAAGGGAGACAATTTTGTACAAATAAGACCTATTTAAGATAATTTGGAAATAATCTTACAGGAAAGGCACTAACATTAAAAAGAAAATTATGTTTTTTCTAATGGAGAGAGGGAAGGAGTTAACTAGATATTTTAATGTAGCAAACAAATTCATTTAAAAAAAGAGAGAACAAGGAAAAGGGCATTCTCACATCTTTTCTTTGGCCAAGCTTGATTATTGAAATTTCTCAGCATTAAATTTCTAGTTGCTTTGTTATTGTTCTTTTCATTTACATTATTGTAATCATGGTGTATCTTCTTTTTCTGGTTCTGCTTATTTCACTTTGTATTAGTCCATATAAGTTCTCCTATACTTTTCTATATTCATCATTTCTTAGAGCACCATAATTACATTCTCTTCAGGTTCCCACAACTCAGCCATTCCCCAACTAATCAGTCAGATAGCTTTATACGAAGTTAAGCCTATGCAAAGGATAAAGACACTAAGAAAAAGGGCACAGGCACATCTTTTGGGGGAACTGTGCCCTCACCTGGCACCAGTCCTGCCAATAAACCAGGCAAGGGCTGAAGGTTCTGTGTCTTTGAGAAGGAAGAAAAAGCAAGCATAAGGAAGCTGCTCTAGCAAGGTGAAAAGGTGAAATTGGATAGTCCTGCCATGACCATGTTGTTTCAGCTCTGTGGTGTATTCTTTGCCCATTTTTCTATTTGACATGAGAGGCATGGTCACAAAATTATCCCTTCAAACCTAGGCTGCTCCCTAAAGAAAGGAATTTGTAAGGGTTAACCTCTCAGAAATCTCTCTTCTTAGCCCAACTATTAAAATTCTCACTGTTAAAAGCATGGATGGATTAAACAATAAAGGTAAAAACATTCTAACTGAAACCATCTACTTTCCTAGAATTCCTTTATCATTTTAACTCTCTTCTATCTTCCAGTGCTCTTATGTATATATGACTATAGGAAAAGTTCATTGAGGAAGGAAAGAGAAGGAAGGGGGCCCAGGAGCTATAAATACTAAATGCAGAGTGTTTGGTATGGGTTCTTCCAGGGCCAAGGAAGGCAGATCTAGAGAGACAGATTTCTAATGCTCTCTGGATTGAGCAAATTAACAGGATATATAGCCAAAAGGAAAATTAAAGAGTCAGAGTGGTTTGGGCCAAAAGTAGAGAAAAAGGGGGAAGAAAAAGGCAAATCCTTTCTTTTCTTTTTAAACCCTTACCTTCTGTCTTAGAATCAAAACTATGTGTCAGTACTAAGGGAGAAGAGTAGTAAAGGCTAGACAATGGGGATTAAGTGATGTAAAAATGGAGATTTGAACTCCGGAATTCAATCCCCAGAAGTCCTTGCGAGTTCCCAAGATGCAATCTAATCTCATTGAGATCCTCACCTGGGCGAGATAAAAATTTCTATTTAAACTGGCTGTAAAGCCTACTGAGCTTTCTACTTCCACTTCTTAGCAGACGCAGCTCTCTACCTAGAAGGCAAGATGTGAGTGGCTGTGAATGGGCTCTCTGGACCTAGACACGTGCTTTCTTATTTTTGTAATTTTCTTTATTTCTTAATCTTTAATAAACCTCTAAAAATATCATACTTCTAGCAGAGAAACTAATTTTAACTGCTACAGTGACTTGCCCTGGGTCATGTAGCTAGGAAGTGTCTGAGGTCAAATTTGAATCCAGGACTTCCCATTTCTAGGCCCTTAAACCACCGAGCCACCTAGCTGCCCCCCAAGGCTTAGTACACAATCTTTTTCAGGATCTTCCCTATACAATCTCAATGGCATGACCTGGCTTGGCATCCGAAGCAGCATTATTACTACTCTTCAAGTTTCCCTCAAGCTATTGCTTGCTTTTTTTTTTTTAACATCTGGGGACTTCCTAGGTGAGGAAACTCACTTTATATCTTTCCAAATAAAATTTCTTATTATATTTTTTCTTAACTGGAGAACTAACAATTTTGAAAAAGTATATTAATGACCCTGCTTTTGTAGTTTTAACCAAACCCCCACCTTCATCACTCTCTCCCCTAAATAAAAGAATACACAGTGATACACAGTACAAAGAACACTTTCCACAGTTGGCATGATTTTTTCTTATTGGCAGGAACTTGCCTGTCTCTTGTTAAAATGAATTTTCCATTTTTCAAAAGGGAAAAAAATCTGCATTGCATTTAGGATTGGTGTGTGTGTGTGTGTGTGTGTGTTTAAATTTGGATAGTCATCCATAAACTATTAGAATTTTAGCTATTGTGACCTTTTCACAACTGTGTTTTAATCAAAATGTAGCAGATACATTATTTCTTTGTATTTCTTCCCTCCTCCACACAATAGATTTCAACTCTTCCCTCCATTCTCAAGTTGTCCAGAATTATTTATAATAAGAATAGAATAATAGATAGCAGTACTATTGTTCTTACATCATGTCACATGTACCATGTGCCTTTGAATACTGCTATTTATTTGTTTGCTATTTTTGCTTAGTTTTTTATTTATTTTGCTAGTTCCACTGGCACAGAATGTAAATTTCCAAGTTAGAGAATGAAATGACAGCAGCATTCTGTCCATGTAATCATCATTCAGCAACTTTTAAAATTAGATTTAAAAGAAAATATTTCCATCGGCTTGGCTCATATATAGGGAGCTGTCAGAAGGATGTGACCCTTTCCACCTTCAGATCATCCAATTTACACCTTCCCAGAGTTTTCAATGGAGGAAAACTAAAAATAAGGGGCTGGCAGAATAGATACAGAATCTATTATGCTTTAGCTAATGTAAGAAAAAAAAACACAGGGGTAGCAATCATGATCTCAGACAAAGCAAAAGCAAATATAGAACTGATTAAAAGAGATAAGCATGAAAATAACATCTTGCTAACAGGTATCATAGACAATGAAGTAATAACATCAACAATAAACATATGCACCAAATGATACAGCATCCAAATTCTTGAAAGAACATAAGCTTCTTGCAGGCAGCAACTATTAGTTGAGTGCCTATTAGACAGCCCTACTATGGAGTTAGATAATAGCTAACATTTATGCAAATAATTACGCACTGAGGAAAGTCAAGGAAATGTTGGTTGTTTGACCTGCATGGCATACACTGCCTCCTGTCTGTCTGTCTGTCTGTCTCAAAAGTTATGGCAAGTTCATCTACTCCATGCTCATGAAACTCAGGAAAGTCAGTATGGTCCTCACAACAATCCTAGAAAGTAGATCCTATTATTATCCCCACTTTATAAATGGGGAAACTGAGGCAAACTGTTGTGAAGTAATCTGCCTTACTAGAGTGGCTTAGATAAATGTCTAGCATTTATATAGAATACTTTCATGTTTACACAGTACTTTACAATACTATCTCAACTGATAATAATAACCAGCACTTCTATAGGACTTATTATGTGCCAGGCATTACATTACACTATGTGCTTTCCAATTAATATCTCATTTTATTGTTGTTGTTGTCCATTCTTGATGGCACAGGGCAATGCCTTGACTTGTACATGAATTGGATTTAAGTGAGGGAGAGTTGCACAGTCATCAGCCTCACTCTCTCTTCCAGAATCATCAAAGTCCAATGGCAAGACAAAAGTCAAAATGAGTGGCAACAAATCAGAATGCCCTCAGCACTTTTAAGGTCTGACCAAGAATCCTCACAACAATCCTGGGAAGTAGGCAATATTATTATCCCCATTTTTCAGATAGGGAAACTGAGACAAAAGTAAAGATCAAGATCACACAACTAGTAAGTATGTGAGATTACATTTTAACTCAGTTCTTCCTAACTACAGATCCAGCTCTCTATCCACCATATTAGCAAATAGGCAAAATATATATTCAATAAACTTCATTTTGAGAGACAGGTCCTCTTGTAAATTAGAGGCTGATGCCAGCCTTTGTTGTGAAATATTCAACCCCTTCCTTCTTAACAGTACATACATGGGGCAACTAGGTGTTTCACTGGAATGAGAGCCAAACCCAGAGATGGGAAGTCCTGGGTTCAAATCTGGCCTCAAATACTTCCTAACTGTGTGACCCTGAGCAACCCCTATTGCCTAGCCCTTACTCCCCTCTTCTGCCTTGGAGCCAATACCCAGTATTGATTCTAATATGGAAAGAAAGGATTTTTTTTTAAATACTACAAACAAATTTTATGATTAGTTACAAAGCACTTTAACATCCTTATTTGATCCCCATAGCAATTTGTAAGGCAAATAATATTACTCTCTGATTGTAGATGGAAAGGTAGAATAGTTTAGTGGATAGGGACTAATGTTGAAGGAAGGAAAAGTCCTAGATTCAAGTTCTTCCTGGAACAAACAAGTCACTTAACCTGTTACTTAGTGCCCTCCCCCACTTCAAAGCAGCTCTCTAAAACTAAGCTTGATTCCAATTAGGATTTCCCTACACCAATGAAATTAGAGGTCACACCACAGCCAAAAGAGAATGATAGAAGAGAAAACAGACTTAGAGAGATGAAGTTGCTAAACCAAGTTTACATAGCTAATAACAGGTAGATTAAGGATTTATAGGTTTATAGGATTAAACAAGGAAATCAGCATTTGAGATCATCTCCTCCAGTTCTTTCAGTTTACAGATGACAAAAGAGGAAATGACTTATCTAAGACCACACAGGAGGTAAGGGGCAGAGTTGGAATATGAACTTGGTCCCCTGACTTTAAGTCCTATGCTCTTTATTTTCTTCAAGAAGTCCTTAGCAAACAGGAGGGGCTGGGGAAAGGGAGGGAAAGAACATGAATCTTGTCACCATGGAAAAATATTCTTAATAAAAATTTCCAAAATAAAAAATAATAAAAAATAAGAGTAATCTCTAAAAAAAGTCCTTAGCAACATTTGTTAAAATTTAAGAGATAGATAGATAGAAAGCTAGTCAGATATAGAGTCAGATAGATAGATAGACAGACAGACAGACAGATAGATCAGTACACAGAGACTTAGGCAGACAAATGGACAGATCAGGAGAGAGACAGAAAGAGAGAGAGAGAGAGAGAGAGATCTAGATAAAGACATATATACAATTATCTCTTCCACATTGCAGAGATTAGGGGGTGTTGTCCTCTACAATCTGGATAATCTGAGTAAAATTCTTTTTACCCTACTTTCATACCAGAGAAGAACAAGTTTGAATTTTTTCTTTTTCTTTTATGGGATTTTTATAGTAGCTTACTGTAACTTTTGGGTTAAATAGGCATTTCTGAGTTTCTAAACTTTTTCTCTGCTGTTTATTATTGCCCGTTGCATGTCATCTGTGGCTTCTAAAAACTCCCCCAAAATTCTCATTTAATTTCTTATGCCAACCTACAATAGATCATAACCATGATGGGGGGAAAGTCACAATGTAGAAGGAATACCTGTGTGTGTGTGCGTCTGTGTGTGTGTGTGTGTGTGTGTGTGTGTGCATTTTATATATATTTATATGTATATAAATATATATAAAATATAGGCTTTTACATCAATCCTAGACTCAGAATCTAGAGGTTTAAGTTTGAATCTCAGTAATGAAACATACTAATTGGTGACCTGGGACAAGTCAGTGCCCCCATCTTTAAAATTAATATAATAATTCTTGAAAAACTTTTCCTACTATGTCAATGTAAGGGAAATGCTTTGTAAATTCTCCTTGTGAGTTATAAATGTTATTTAATAGGGGGCAGCTTGGTGGCTCATTGGATAGAGGTCCAGACCTGGAGACTGGAGGTTCCTGGGTTCAAATCTGGCCTTAGAAACTTTCTAGCTGTGTGACCCTGGATAGGCCACTTAACTCCCATTGCTTAGCCCTTACCACTCTTCTGCTTTAGACAGAAAGTAAAGGCTTAAAATAAACAATTAGTTAATTACTTTTTCTTGTGGTTCAGTCATTTTTCAGTCTGGCTCTTAATGACTTCATTTAGGATTTTCTTGGCAAAGATACTGGAGTGGTTTGCCATTTCCTTCTCCAGCACATTTTATAGATGAAGAAACTGAAGCAAACAGAGTTAAGTGACTTGCCCTGGGTCACACACACAGCTAGTAAGCATCTAAGTCCAGATCTGAGCTCAGGCATAGACATCTTCCCTACATGAGGTCTGGAATTCTATCCACTGTACCACCTGAGTACCCAAGAATTAATTATTAACTTTATTATTCATATTAAATTATCCCCTCCTATATTATATATAAACTAAAAGTTAAGGCCAAAAATAGTGCAATTTTTTTATCTTTTTATCTATCCCTTGTACTTAAAATTAAATAATTGATCATTAGATTCAACTAAATTGAACTTTAAATGAGGAAATTGAGTCACCAAGAAGTAAAATTACTTCTCCAAGATAACCACTAATCAAGGGCAAAGCTAGAAACAGGTGTCAATTTTTTTGGTCAGTTTCTACCACCCAGCCTAGAAGCTTTGCTGGAATCTTGACATTTGATGATAGTCCTCCCCCAAGGTACATTCCACATAGTACTGAACTACAATACTAACATATCAGTATTTTCAGACCCTGCATTTGAATTATTCTAGAAAGGCAGAGCTGTTGGTAATTTTATTTCCTCTCTGCTTCATTTAAAAAATACAGTGCCAACAAAAAAAGGAAATAGAACTATTGCTAACACAGGAAAATGATTCTCTTAGAGACTACCATATGGTTTTAAGTAGCTCCCAAAATAAAAAAAAAAATAAAAAAAACCTGACTGTTGCTGCTGACCTGGTCTCTGCAGCATTTTCCCAGGACTGATTCTGCAGAGAATAAAGTACCATCGACCATCCCGTAACTTGTTTTCTGTTAAAGGGGCTCTCATGTGCTGATGTGAAAAATTGCTTTGAAGACCCAGAAATTGAAATCATTCCTGTGTGATTACTCTTAGTACATGTTCCATGGCAACCAAAAAGGAAGTTACAAAAAAGTGTTTTGGAAAAGATCTATAAGGAGCCAGAGGATATCTTCTATTCAGAGAAATTAGACTACTTATAAGCCTCTTAGAAAAGGATTGATAGCAGAAGTTCATATTTCCAAGTCTCTTTTTTACACAAGGATTTGAAAGGGCTTAGGAAAGAATAAAATATCCTAATAGGTATGTGAGGGAGCTCCTAATTATTACAAACATTCAGAACAGGTTAATAGAAGCAAGGACTTAAGAGGAACAAAAACTGATTCAAACTCAAATCTGAAATTCTAGTCCTGGGGGGCAAGTAGGTGGTTCAGTGGATTGAAAGCCAATTCTAAAGAGGGGGGGACCTAGGTTCAAATTTGACCCTGGGCAAGTCACTTAAGACCAGTTACCTACCCATTACCACTCTTCTGCCTCTAAATCAATACACAATATTGATTCTAAGAAAGAAAAGGTTTTAAAGAGGAAAAAAAAAGAAACCTTATATCCTCTCCTCATTTCTTTATTTTTATTTTTCTGTCACTGAGAAAGTCTACAAGCTTCAGACATTTATAGAATGAAAAAGTAAATCTATTAATCCTCATTCAAACACTTTAAACTAATGTTTTTTCATACTCATTAAATTTTAGTCCTATCTTAGAGTAAGATTATCATCATAGTAACAAAGAACTAGAAAGGAAATCCAGTGGTTATATCAACCCCTTCATTTAACTGAAAAGGGAACTGAGGACCAGAGAAATTAAGCAACCTACACAAGGCCAAACAGATGAGGAGTGACTGAGCTGGTATTTTTAAGTCTAGAGCCTTTTGGCTTTTCTTTTCTTTTCTTTTCTTTTTTACACCCTTTAATCAATACTTGGAAGTTTTGGTGAAAGAGATTTAAGTGGAAAAGCCGATGCACAGAGACAGTCCCACTCTCTCGGCGTTGGAAGCCTGGGTCCAGTGGCACGAAAAATTGTTACATCTGGAGACTTCCTCAGCTACATTGGATGGCCGTGTTGTCCTTTGTGCTCCAACACACCCTGAGCACTCCACAGTGCTTTGCTGCATCGCCCTCTCAACCGTTGAACCTTCTTGTTGGTTTCTTCCGTCTGTTCAGCCGAAGCAGTATTCACATGCTGGGTGAGCAAAGCCCTGGTTCACCAGGGGTCAACGACCCGATGGCTACCCTCACAAGGTTTGGCCGGCCTATCGAAGCCGTTGCCCGGGGTGTGGCCGCTGCCACATGCTAGCAGCTACTGGGAGCCACAAGTGAGAGCTGGGTGTCAGGTGGGGGTCAGAGGCTGGAGAGCTGCCCTAGGAGGGCACGACAAGCCCTCCATACCAGAGATACTAGCCCTCCCTGAGCACCCCATACACCCCACTTAAATCTCTTTCACACACAAGTATCTTTGTGCACACTCATCTATCCTAACC
Source organism: Monodelphis domestica (assembly GCF_027887165.1). Lineage (NCBI taxonomy): Eukaryota > Metazoa > Chordata > Mammalia > Didelphimorphia > Didelphidae > Monodelphis > Monodelphis domestica. The sequence continues at coordinate 82,372,187 of NC_077228.1, forward strand.
CCGTCCACCCTCTTCAAGACCTGCGGCGATGGGGGAGTGACGACGCAACAGGTGGAGGTGACCACTGGCAGTTGTAGTCATGATCCTCCACGTAGGCGGCCCACGTACCAGTGGTCGCTCGGTCCTGTGGGCAGCAGGGATGTTCGGCAGCATCCTGGGTGACTGAGCAGCCCTCTCTAGGACAGCACTGCTCACCCTAATCAAGGGAGGGGACTAGAAAAGGTGTCCCAAACATTGCCTGCCCTACAAACACCTGGTCAGCACACCGCGGCTGGCGGGTCATCCCCTTTAAGGGGTCGAAATCAAAGAAGAAAAAATACAAAGAAACTCCTACTAGGAGCATGGAACATCAGGACATTACTTGATAGAGAGAATACCCCAAGACCTGAGAGAAGAACAGCTCTAATCGGTAAAGAACTGGCACGATATAACATCGACATCGCAGCCTTAAGCGAAACATGCTTACCAGAAGAGGGATCACTCAGCGAACCCACCACTGGATACACCTTCTTCTGGAAAGGTAGAGCCACAAATGAAGACAGAATCCACGGTGTGGGCCTGGCTATCAAGACCAGTTTGCTCAAACAGCTGCCAGACTTGCCTGTGGGCATCAGCGAGAGGCTCATGAAGATCCCTTTGCCTCTCAGCAAAGACCAGTATGCCACAATCATCAGCGCATATGCCCCAACACTGACCAGCACAGAGGAGACCATCGAGCAGTTCTACTCTGACCTGAGTGCCATCCTGCACTCAGTGCCCACAAATGACAATCTGATACTACTGGGAGACTTCAACACCCTCATTGGCCAGGACCATGACGATGGAAAGACTGCTCGGCAAACACAGCATGCGCAAAATCAACAACGGCCTACTACTACTCAGCAAATGCTCAGAGTTCGAACTCACCATCACGAACACTGTGTTCAGAATGGCGAACAAATATAAAACAACGTGGATGCGCCCAAGATCAAAACAGTGGCATCTCATTGACTACATCATTGTACACCGGCGAGACATCCAGGATGTAAAGATCACCAGAGCCATGAGAGGAGCTGAATGCTGGACAGATCACAGATTGGTTAAAGCAACTCTTCAAATGTGCATTGCGCCTCACCATCCAAAACGCGCCCACACGCCCAGACAGTTCGCACATTTTACAACGTGAGTCGGTCTTAGAGATCCATCTTATTTGCAAACATTCCAGTCCTGCCTGGACAACAAACTGTCTGCCAAGGGACCACTCACTGGAAGCTCAACCAAGAAATGGAACCAGTTCAGAGACACGGTGAAGGAAACATCAAAGGCAGTCCTAGGCCCAAAACAAAGCAACCACCAGGACTGGTTTGACGAGAACAACACTGCTATTGAAGACCTATTGAGCAAGAAGAACAAAGCCTTTATGGAGTGGCAAAATAAGCCAAACACTGCTCCTAAAAAGGACAGATTCAAGTCTCTCCAAGCCACAGCGCAGCGTGAGATCAGGAAGATGCAAGACCGATGGTGGGAAAAAAAAGGCAGAAGAAATCCAGCGGTTTGCTGATATGAAAAACTACAAACAATTTTTCAGTGCCCTCAAGACTGTCTATGGGCCACCAAAACCCACCACCACTCCCTTGCTATCCTCTGATGGTGACACTCTCATAAAAGATAAAAAAGGCATCAGCAACAGGTGGAAAGAACACTTCAGTCAGCTTCTCAACCGACCCTCTTCAGTAGACCAAAGCACCCTTGACCAGATCCCCCAAAACCGCTCCATTGAACAACTTGATGTCCCTCCTTCAATAGAGGAAGTCCAAAAATCCATTCAACAAATGAGTGCAGGCAAGGCACCCGGTAAAGATGGGTATCAACCAAGGTGTACAAGGCCTTAAATGGAAAGGCGCTCCAGGCATTCCACATAGTGCTGACCAGCATATGGGAAGAGGAAGACATGCCCCCAGAACTCAGAGATGCCTCCATCGTAGCCCTATACAAGAACAAAGGCTCACGAGCAGCCTGTGACAATTGCAGAGGCATCTCACTACTCTCCACTGCCAGAAAGATCCTCGCCCGTGTTATACTCAACAGACTCCTGTCATCTGTTTCAGAGCAGAACCTGCCTGAATCACAATGTGGCTTCTGACCAGATCGCAGCACCATTGACATGGTCTTCACGGTGAGGCAAATGCAGGAAAAATGCCTTGAGCAGAACCTGAGTCTCTACATTGTCTTCATAGACCTGACAAAGGCATTCGACACAGTGAACAGGGACACATTGTGGGTGATCCTCAGCAAGCTCGGTTGCCCAGCAAAATTTGTCAAACTGATCCAGCTCTTTCATGTCGACATGACAGGGGAAGTCCTATCTGGTGGAGAGACTTACGATCGCTTCAACATCTCCAATGGCGTGAAACAAGGCTGTGTCCTCGCTCCGGTACTATTCAACCTATTTTTCACCCAAGTATTGCGACATGCTGTGATAGATCTAGACCTGGGCGTCTACATCAAATACCGACTGGATGGCTCACTCTTTGACCTTCGCCGCCTAACTGCAAAAACAAAGACAACAGAGAGACTCATCCTGGAAGCTCTCTTTGCAGATGACTGTGCTCTCATGGCCCACCAAGAAAATCATCTCCAAACCATTGTGGACAGGTTCTCTACCGCAACAAAACTGTTTGGCCTGACCATCAGCCTCAGCAAAACAGAGGTGCTGTTCCAACCTGCACCAGGGAGGCCAACTAACCAGCCATGCATTACAATCGACGGCACGCAGCTTTCTAACGTCAACACCTGGGCAGCACCATCGCCAACGACGGGTCCCTAGACCACGAGATTAATGCCAGGATCCAAAAGGCCAGCCAGGCACTCGGGCGGCTGCGCTGCAAAGTCCTCCAACACAGCGGTGTAAGCACTGCGACGAAGCTCAAAGTGTACAACGCAGTGGTCCTCAGCTCGCTCCTGTATGGTTGCGAGACATGGACACTGTACCGGAAGCACATTAAGCAGTTGGAGCAATTCCACCAACGCTCCCTCTGGTCAATCATGAGGATCTGATGGCAGGACCGAATCACCAATCAGGAAGTCCTCGTCAGAGCCAACTCCACCAGCATCGAAGTCATGGTCCTCAAAGCCCAGCTACGATGGTCTGGACACGTCATCCGCATGGACCCGCAGCGAATACCAAGACAGGTATTCTATGGTGAACTGTCAGCTGGACTCAGGAAACAAGGTTGACCAAAGAAAAGATTCAAGGATCAGCTAAAGTCCAACTTGAAGTGGGCTGGCATTACACCAAAGCAACTAGAACTCGCTGCCTCTGACAGAAGCAGCTGGCGAACCCACATTAACCATGCCGCCACCACCTTTGAAGATGAGCAACGTTGACGTCTTGCTGCTATACGTGAACGCCGACACCAGGCCACAACCTCACCTCCCGTAACAACTGGCGTCCCAGGCCCCATGTGCCACAAACTCTGCGCCTCAGCCTTTGGACTCCAAAACCACATGAGGGTACACCGTAGATGAAACTGCACAAAGACAATAGTCATTCTCGATCACCGAGAGACTACTACTACTACTACTGGAAGTTTTGGTTCCAAGGCAGAAAAGAGTAAGGGCAATGCAATTGGGGTCACGTGACTTGCCCAGGGTCATACAGCCAGGAAGTATCTGAGGCCATGGACCCAGGACCTCCCATCTCCAGACTGGCTCTCTATCCACTGAACCAACTAACTGTCCCAAACCTGCCTTTCCAATCAGGGACTCCACTGGCAGCTATGTCATGAGAAATCATTATAAAATTATTTTCAAGCTTTACCTGTAGACTGCCCATCATCTTAAAAACTGTTCTGTCAAGAATTAAACCAAAGCTTCCTCCACCTACTAGATAGTCAAGGAAGGAGCTGACAGGTTCAGGACCATAAATGATGGTATGATCCTTTGATATAATTTAATCATGTGCCATCCATATACCATAGCCAGCATCTTTTCAATAGCACTTTCTTTCTTTCTTTTTTAATAGTGAAACACTAATAGTCTCATTATCAAGTGGTGGTCATTTTCTCCTTTGGCCTTTGGTCTTTCTCTTCCCTTCTCCCCACCATACACACCTTTGCAAAAGATGGAGCCAATAAAGAGCTCTGGGACAAAGGGGATGGGATTTCAGTTCCTAACCACTGTTTGAGTCACCAAGCACATGGAGTTCCTATACACACAGCATAATATTGTGCTTTAGAGTATGTAATTATTTTAATTCTATATGAGACCTCAACTTTTGACTATAGCAATATGTAGTGTTATGACAATAGCTAACTTTGCAGTGTCAACTCTTCTTCAAATAATTAATAACAACTAGTGTTTAGACGATACTTTACAATCTACAAAGAATATTGTATATTTTATTTCATTTTATTATTCAAATAATCCCATTCTATGGATCAAGAAACTAATGCTCAGAGATATTAAATGTGTAGCCCAAGGAAGGTCACATAGCTAAAAAAGTAGCCGAGCTGTGACGTGAACCTCAGTCTTCTGGTTACAAAGTCTGTGTTCTTTTCAGTGAACCACAGTTGCCTCCCTAATAATAGTTCACTTTTATGTAGCACTTTGAGGTGTTCTGCATATTTTTTCTCATGGCAACTATCTCCAGTAGAAAGCACAAGTATCATTATCCTCAGTTTATAACTCAGAAAACCAATGGGGATTGTCTTGCCAAGGGTCACACTGTTAAGAAGTATCAAAGCTGGTATTTGACCCCAATCCCCTCTGACTCTTAGACCAGCACTTTTTTCCACTAACAATTCTGAACTTTAAATAACAATTACAATATGCTGACTAGATAACATACCAGATTTGAATTAAGGCAAGCTTGGGTTCAAATCCAACCTGGTACACAAGCAGTAAAACTTTTTGCCAGGCATTTAATATCTGAGTCTCAGTTTCCTCATCCATAGAATGGGAATAAATGGCACTGGTAGTCCTATTTTCTGTAATGATAATGAATGGAATTAAATAATGTATGTAAAATGCTATGTAAATATCAACTATTATCCTATTCTAGTTAGAAGTTAGGTTCTAATCTTTCCTGAGATATTCTTCCAAAATTTAAAGCCATAATATAATATTCCAAGCACATAAACATTAGTCTCTCCTTGCAGTTTTGAATTATATCTATCTATCCCCACCCCTAACAATCTTGTGACTTGTATTTCTTTTGCTGATATAAATAAATCACTCATCTTTTCCCCTTTCTATAAGCAACAGCATGACAATGTTTCAAGGAAAGGCTAAATCTTCTTGTCCTCTTAGAACATGTCATCTATGCTCCCCTTCTTTCCTCTTAAAAGCATAGCATAAGGTGACCTCCCTTCTCTGGACTAAAGAGCTTTGCACACAGCAGCCACTTCATAAAAGGTTGTTGCATTGATTTCTGAGCTAAATGACACCAACTGCCTTAGTCCTTCATTAGATTGTTAGCTCCATGAGGAAAGGTATTCTCTTCTGTCTCTTTTTGAATCCCCAGCACTTAGCACAATACCTGGCACATAGTAGGTGCTTAACCAATGTTTATTGACTGGCTGACCTTCCTTGGATTGACCATGTCCAAAGTCTCTTAATAGTCCTATGCTCTAGAGGAAGCTGGGTAGCTCAGTGGATTGAGAGCCAGGCCTAGAGACTCAAGGTCCTAGGTTCAAATTTGGGAAAGGGTTTAAAAAAAATAGGGCTCTTATCTAAAATGAATATGGGAAAGAATTGTTTTCCTCTTAAAAGATATGAAAGTTTGTTTTTTGTTTTTTTTTTCTGAATCACAGGTGTCAGAAATAAGAATGGGTCCCAATTCAGGCTGTTTCTAAAGAGGACTAGAGTAAACTACAGGGTTTCATATTTGCTTTTTCTACTCTCACTTTATAAAGGACATTTCTGAGACCAGAAACATTAACATCAGTTTTAACGTGAAGATGTGTTTATTTAAGACTTGGCATCCTTAGCCCTCCTGAGAGGGCTGTCCCCTTCCTTTGAGGAGGCTGTGGGAAGGTTCTGAAGATACCTAGAATGAACACCCCGGGAGGGAACTGGGATGACTCCTGTCTGACAGTTTTCACTTGCTTCGGTTTGGTTATTAGACCAAAATCTTTCCAGAGCCATCTTGTCGTGTCCAGGATTTACAAAATCCTCACAAAAAATAGCTTCTCCATATCTATAAACTTTAGCAACGGCTAACAAAACAGGAGACTCTTCCTCTTCTGCTTTCCTTCCCTCTGGCTCAAGGAAAGGAACCCTACAAATCTGAGAAAGTAAAAAAGACTTTTTTTTTTCTTGCTGCCTCTAGGGAAATAAACCCATCAGCACCCATCATAAAGAGGACATTAAACCCACGTCCTAGGGAAGGGAATCTTCTTTTTATGCTGAGGATTCCCGAGAATTCCTTGGAGGCAAAAAAACAATATTCCCAAGCTCTTTCCCGACCAAAAGCAAGGACAAGTCGGGCAGTGCCCGGGAGCCGGAGAGACTGTTCTAAGAAAGGAGCAGAAGACACTGAGCGTCTGGAGCACGGGGTAGGGGCAGCGGCAAAGTGACAGCCAGATACTTCCGCACCTACGGCTGCCCTCCCAACTTTTCTCTCTTAAAATCGGCTCATTGCTATCCACAAGGTCTCCATTTCCCTCTCTCATTCCTCTAGGGTGGGCTTCTATGATCCAAAAAAGACCTTGAACCCCTATCCAACCGTTTTAAGTCCTCAAACACCTAAGGGGCCCCAGGCGAGAGGGCTGGGGGGGGGGGGGGGGCGGGAGAAGGTGAGCATGCCAGGTTGGGGAGATCCCGAGGTGAGGCTGGTGTGAGGAATTCGAGAAGGAGCACTCCATCCCAGAGTCCTGCAGCAACCTCCTGGGGCTGAGACTGAACCCCATGGAGTGAGCCCAAGGAGTTAATAGAGAGTCAGAACCTAGAAAGCGCTGCGCTCCAGGGGAAAGAGAGCATACCTTGGATATAAGTGCATTTGCTCTCGTCCAGCTGACTGGAGGCAGTTCCACCCATGGTACTGGGACCGCTGCTGATTCTAGGTCTGTTGTAGCTTCTGTGATGGCCTCACAGCCTGCGGAGGATGATCTCCCTCTGCTCCAGGCTCGCTGTGGCTTCTCAAGCTTTCACCCCACCCAGGGGCGGGACAGGCAGCTCCCACAGAGCAAGCCGTTCCTCCTGGAGTCACCTCCGCAAGCTCAGCAGTCGCAGTCCAGCAACTGGAGAACAGTGGCTTCTAGGTGTTGTGGATGTGACCCAGTGTTGGGCTTTGGGTTTTCTCTCCGGGGTTTTCTATTAGAATGTAAACTTCCTCCAAGAGGCACCGCCTTCTCAGACTCCTCCTTCTGGTCCTCGCCCCCTGGCAGGGTGAGGCAAGCTTTCTCCCTGTGCTATTCGCAACTCTAGGAATCTACAGATAGTTAGTTCTCTATCGCAGGCTCTTAACTTAGTCTTCTTTATTCATCTCTTTGCTCCTCCACCCCAATGGAAAGATGCTCAAAGCAGATACTTCTAACATAGTCCGGAGCCTTTTTTTCCTGCAGAGAAAATAAAACTACAACTTTGGGACAACTGGGGGGGGGGGGGGGGGGAGGGTTCCATTTCTATATAAGTGGTTCATTTATTTACAAATAGTTACTCTAGAAAATGCCACTCTGCCGTGGCTAGCCTCTTTTCCTCTCATCTACAAAAAAAGGGGGAAGGAGAAGAGAGTTGCAAAAAACAGAGACGAGACTCTCAAAGAAAGGGAGAAAATTTATTGACAAAACAAAAATAGTACAGACAATGGAATTCTGCTCCATATAATCTTGCTTTTTTCAATTTTATTTTTATTTTCATGCAAAACACTCCCATATTGGTCTTTGTTGTAACCAAAACCCCAAAATAAAATTAAAACTTAAATACACTGATATGAAAGAAAGTATGCTTTGATCCACAAACATCTGATTCCAACAATTCTTTCTCTAGACGTATAATCTCTTAATTAAAGCATAGATATGCTCCTGGAAAGTGTAGGATTCCATTTATTACCACCATTCAAGTAGTCAAAAACCTACTATGTGCAAGGCACTGTCAGTCTTAGCCAATGTTTCATCTTAATCAACCAGTGTCCAGAGGAAATAGTGAAAACAGTTCTATTCAAATAAATATTGTTCATTTCCCCCTATCTATTAATTATATTTAATGATTTTTTTCCAAGTAACACCCAGCTTCTGAGAAGTGTAAAATCTTAGCAGAGCTCTATAAAAAAAAAAAATGTATCTGGACACATTACAACAGTGTCTCCTAGCAACTTTTACCTTAGCCCCAATTTTTTCCTTTTTAATTTTTTAAATATCTTCTGTTTTTAAACTCATGTTTATTTCTGAATGTATTCCCCCTCTCCCCTTTCCTTTCCAAGATATACATCTCAGATCTCTCCACTCTAGTCCCTCTGCCACTCAGCTGAAAAATTGTTCTTCCTAAAACTGAGGACCATCTTATTCTATGAAGTAAAGTGGCTCCCTGTTACCTCCAGAATCATGTATAACATCCTCTCAGCCTTTTGTGGAAGAGATAAATTATAAGGCATGCACAAGCAATAGCTGGAGGTTGGTCAGCTGTCAATCAAAGGAAGGTTCCATTTTGGAATGTTACTGGGAAACAGTTGAAGGCACGAGCCAACAGTGGACTGATTTCTGGGTTTCTTGGCTGATGGTGGTGACTTTGAAGGAAAAAGCTGGGTTTATCTCTGGGACTTGGGATAATCAAGCTAGAGGTGGCCTGGCTGATTTGAAGGCAGAAGAAGAAGGACAATAGTCAATATACCTCTCACTGACTTGCTCTGTTTCATGGTAGTGACTGAATTGCCATTTCTCTCAATGTCCTCCAACCTAAATCTCACTGCAGATAATAGGAAAAACCCCTTACCTTCATCCTCTGTCTTTCCTGTTTTCCCCCCAATAAACCCTTATTTGAGATAAAAGAAGATAAAGAGTATTTCCTCTGAAACATCATAAACTCACCCTGAGAGACTTAGAAGGAGGTTGAAGAAGAAAGGGGGAGGGGAAGAAGAAGAGGCTGGAAGAGAGAGAAAGGGAGATATAGAGAGGGAGGAGGGTAGGCAAAAGAAGATAACTATCTGATCCATTAGTTATCACTTACCCATCAAATATACCCCCTCCAATATCATCTATTACACTTTAGAGCCCTTTAAAATCTGAGTTTTTCCTATCTTTCCAATCTTTTTACACCTTCCTCCTCTCCACTTACTCTGCAATTCAGTGACCCTGGAGAATGCTCCATCACCTAACTGTACCTTTTCGTTGAGTATCCCGCATGCCTGGAACCCTGTCTCTGTCTGTCTCTCTTCCTGTCTCTGTCTGTTTCTCCTCTGGCTTCTGGCTTCCTTCAAGTCTCAGCTAAAATCTCACCCTGTTCAAGAAGCCTTTCCCAGTCCCTCTTAATCTTAGTGTCTTTCCTCTGAGATTACCCCCAATTTATCCTTCATATGTCTTGCCTATTTGCATATTGTCTCTTCCATTAGACTATGAGCTCCTTGAAAGCATGATCTTTATTTTTTGCCTTTATAACCCCAGTACATAACATAGTTCCTGGAATTTTGATTAGTGGGTGCTTTGACTGGTAGGCCAGTTGACTGACACAAAGAATTTTCAAAAAGGGGAGAAAAGCAATCTAACAGGTCTAACCAATATAATGATTGAGTTTGAAAAAATAGTCAGTGTTCCGCATTCATAGTCCCTCACCACTGCAAAGAAAGGAGGAGGTTTCTCATCTCTTTCTCTTAGGGCCTAACTTTGGTCTCAGTGCTCAGTTTTCTTTTTATTGTTCCTTCCATTTATATATTGTTATAATACTATATATCACCTTTTTAGCTGAGCTTGATTTATTTTACATCCATTCATATAAAGTCTTTCCAAGCTTTTCTGAATGCTTTGTATTCACCATTTCTTATAACACTAATATTCCATTCCTTTCATGTGCCACAGTTATAGTCATTTCTCAATCAATGTTAAACCCCTATTTTCTTTTTTGAAGCCATTAATTTCTGTCCAGGTAACAATTCTAAGACAGAAGGGCTATCAGGGTCATACAATTAGGAAATGTCTGAGGCCATATTTGAACCGAGATCTTCCCAATTCCAGGTTTAGTACTCTATCCAGTATACCACCTAACTGACCCCCCCTTTTATTTTTTGAGGTGAACAGGGTTAAGGGACTTGCCCAGGGTCACACAGATAATATGTGTTTGAGGCTAGATTTGAACTCAAGAAGATGAACCTTCCTGACTTCATGCTGGCACTCTATACATTGGGCCACCTAGCTGCCCCTTCCCTGTCTTCATAGGTATTTCCATTAAAAAGAACCATCTGTATCTCTAGTCCTATCCTCAAGACCCAAAGTCCTAAAGGATAGCCCTCTCTGGATATCCTCTTAGCATTTCAATTTCAGTATGTCCCAAACTGAGCTTGATAATCCTTCTTCTCTGCTTCTCCTTCTGACTTTAATAATTCTGTCTATCATACATTCTATTTCCTGTGTTCTCAATCTTGGCATTCTCTGGTTTTCTTCAACCCCATCTCTCATACCTATTAGTTACTTCAACCTCTGCAATATCTCTTAAATCTATGTGCTCCATATTTCAATTGCTGTCATTCCAGCACAAATTGAATACTAATATCCTACCCACTAGGGCCACTGTAGTAGCCTCCTAATAGATCTTACTATCTCTGGTCTCTCTTCCCCACTCACCATAATGCTGTTAAAATAATTTTCCTTATCTGTATACCGGTCATGTCATTCCTCTGCTCAAAAATCTTCACACCCACCTTATTGGCAAAGGGGACAAAAGGTAAAAATGACAATTGTTCTAGGAATTCTAGAAGCATAAGCATACCGATGCACTACTAGAAGAGTTATGAATTGGTTCAACCATTCTGGAAAGAAACCATTTGTCCATCAATACCACTACTTGGCACATACCCTGAAAGAGATTAAACAAGAAAAAAAGGACTAATATGTATATAGGTGTGTATACTGGCACTTTTTGTTGTAGCAAAGAATTTTTTGTTGTCCTTCATACTCAAAGAGGACCAAAATAACATCATTTAGTGATTTTTTTGATGAATATAAATTAAATTTAAGTGAGGCAGAGTTTCACAGAGTTGATGGCCTCATTCTTCTAAAATCATCAAAGTCCAGTAGCAAGAGAAATTCAGGATGACCTTAATTTCTTCAATGTTTGACCAAGCTTGAAGCAATCCACAGCACTTACTACAGCACCCTTAATGGCCTTTGGAACAAATTGTTCTCATCCACCCATTCTGTCAATGGAAGTCTTCAGATGCTGGGATTAGAAATCCTCCTAACTCACCAACAGATTTAAGGCCTGTTGGTTACCTTCAAAATGAATTAGCCTGCCTGTCAAGATGCTTTATTGGTGTATGGCTACTGCGTATATTATAGCTTATTGGAGTCATAGGTAGGAACTGGGTGAGAGATGGACACCAAAAGAGGAAAGCAGCCCTGAAAAAGGGCTCAACAAGACCTCACACCAGAGGTATTAATTTTCCCTGAACTTCTCTTCCCTTTGAAGAAAGAATTAGAAAAAAAATGGGTGTCTATCAACTGGGAAATGACTGGGAAAAACTGTGGAAAGTAAAGGTAGTGGAATATTATCATACCAAAAGAAAGGACAAATATAATGAGTTCAGAGAAAATTGTGAAGACTTGTACAAATTGATACAGAGTAAAATTAGCAGAATGAGAAGAATGTATGTGATGATTGCAATATGGAAAGAAAAACAACTATGAAAGATCCAGAACTCTGAAAAGGTTGTCATTGACCATAATTTCAGAAAACTGTTGATGAAAGGTATCCTGAGCTCTAGGCAGAAAGAGGATAAAGAACTGGTTTAAGATGAAAAATCTATAGATGTTACCAATGTGTCCAATTATTTTGTTGGTCTGTAAGTATTTATCACAAAGGCAGGTTTCTATTACAGAGAGGGGAGGGGAGTTAATAGAAATAAAAAAAAAGAAAAAAGCATCAATAAAACATTTTAAAAGTATGCAGAAGAAGAAAAAAGTTCAGAAGGGGATGCAAATAGGAAAAACTGGTTACCACAAAAATTTATAAGTACTTCAACAAAAAGAACCATTTGCATCAAAAATTATATTACTTGACTAACATGACCAAATAGGAAAATAATAAATTTCAGAGAGGACATGGGAAAATTGGGACACTAACACACTTGGTAAAACTGTGAACTGATATAAGTGTTCTGAAGAACAATATGAAACCAGGCTTAAGGGGCCACAAAACTGTGAATACCCTTTGACCAAGCAATACCACTGCTGGGTTTGTTTCACAAAGAGATCAGAGACAAAGGAAAAGGACCTACCTGTACCAAAAAGTTTTTAGCAGATGTTTTTGTAATGGTAAAGAATTGGAAACTGAGGGGTTGTCTATTACTTGAAGAATGGATGAACAAGTTATGGCATGTGGTTATAATGGAATATTAACATGCCATAAGGAATGATCAACAGGAGAAGTTCAGAAACACCTGGAAAAGCATATGAACTGATGCAAAGTGAAATGAGCAGAATCAAGAGAATAATGTATACAGTAACAAATATTATACAATGATCAACAGTGAAAAGTTAAACCATTATCAGCAAAGCAAATCTCCAAGATAACCCCAAGGGATTCATGAAGAAAATGCTATGAAAAAAATGCTATCCATAGCCAAAGAAGGAACTACTGGATTCTGAGTGCAGATCAAAGCATGCCATGTCCCACTGTATTTCTTTCATGAGATTCTCATTGTATGTGTGATATGTGACTTCTATCATGACATAAGAAATATGGAAACATGTATTACATGAAAGTAGGGATATAAACCTATCAGACTATTCACTGCCAGGATGGAGGCATTGGGAGGGAGAAAACTTGAATTCTAAAATGTCAAAAAACAATTCTCAAAAGTTGTTCCCATGTTTAACTAGAAAATAAATCATTAAAAATATAATAATAATGTTTACTTTTGGATCTCACATAACACTGCTGTACAACTCTTTAATGTACTTTCAATGTGATATTGTGCATTACAATTATGTATGTTTATATCTATCTTCCTGTTAGATTATAAAATTAAACATAGGGACTATGTCTTAGCTATTGTATTTCCTTGCATACCAGATATGGTGTTCTTTACATAGTAAATACTTAATAAATATATGTAGAGTGAATAAATGACTGAAGATCTATGATCCTATGGCTTATCCAAGATAAGCACCTGTCTAAAGGCAGGAAGATGAACTAAGTGGCCCTTTGAGGTCTTTAATACCTCTAAGAATCTATGAAGAAGATTCATGTCTAGCCTTATCATTGGGCAGTTGGAAAAAAGAATATAAAAAATCCAGAAATGACATTTTATCAGTCTACCATCATAAAAATCCCTGAACAGTCAACCAGAACAAAAAAAGCAGCAACAGCTTGTCATATTTGAACATATGTCCATAGCATTCCCATTCCTGAAAGCTCCCCATATCATTTCTTCCTAACATTTTCTGAATGATTTCTCTCAACAGGAATAATAAGGCCTAATTGGCTGCATCATTCAACAACCTTTTCTCAACTCTGAGATGTCCCTAAATAAGAAGATTTCTATTTTTAAATGAAAAAGCCATAAAAAAACATTTGAAATCATTTAATAGATGATGAAGTCTTCCCTGGAACATAAGGAATATTTTCAGAAAAGAATGCCCTATAATTTAACTTATTAGATTGTTTGAATCATTCCTTAATACTCCATTCAACTGATAAATATGTTTAAGTGTAGACTCCAGGAAACCATTCTAGTAATGATACTTCTTTTCTCTATTCATGGAGCAGTGATTCTTTCCATTATATTAATTGCTTTTCATGTACCTTAAAACCATCAATAGCTTCATTGTTATGGAAAAAAGTTTAATTTGCCTTGCCATGACAATTTCCTCAAAGATCAAAATCAGCTCTTCACTCCTCAGGGTTTCTCAGAAAAAAAAAAAGTGACCATTTTAACCTCTAGTTCTTTTGGAATGTTTAAGAAATCAGCAAGTCATAGTGAAAATAAGAGGAAGCATTGAAACAAGGAAGACCTGGGCTGAGGTCCCTCCTCTGACACACAATGGTTGGATGACTGGCTAAGACACAACTCAAAACTCTTGGCAGTGCTCCAAGACTTGAGGAGAAAATGCTGACCTACATTGGGAGAGGGAATTCCATATCAATGGTTCCTTATGCCAATAAAATCGTATCTATTCCCTATTATTCCTGTAAGGTGGAACTGGGATCATCTTGATTTTAAGAATGGGCTATACCCACCTTTTCTGATGCTGAGAACACCATCATCTTCCTGGTCACCCATGTCTTCAACCTCAACTCCTCACTGGCCCTGAGCCTATATATTCAATCCATTGTCAAACTTTGTTATAAATAAAATTTAATGTTGGATTTAATTAATCTTAATTCATTTAATTATATAAATATAAATTTATAAGTATTTATTATTAAAGAGAAAGAGAGAAATAAGGTTTCCAGCCTTTCTAACTTAAGGTAAGATCAGGTCCCTCCAGATATTTAATTCACACAACTTGTAGTTTTCACCTGCCTACATTTTTCATAAAGTTCCCTTTCTCTCCAGGCCCATAACCACCACCCTTGAACTCAAGCCTGGACTATTACTATATAGCCTTCTTTAGGAAAAATACAATCTATTGATATCGTTTATAAGGCTATGACCACAACTCCCTATATAATCATATCGGTTGCTTCATCACTTGCCTGTTGTCATGGGACTTTGAGATAAGACTAAAATAGAAAAATAATGAATAAAGATGTAAGCTATAAAATGGCAAAATGACATGAATTGTCTTTTGACTAAAGATTAAATTAGATTTAATTAAGACAGAGCTATACAAAGTCATTGGCTTTATTCTCTTTCAGTCACAGGAGTTCAGTAGTAAGACAGGGTCAAAACAACAGGATGCAGTTGGATGGCACTGGCATCTTTGATGTCTAACAAAGCTCTAAGCGCTCTGCAGAACACACTTGAGCTGACTTCATGGCCATCTGAATAGATCTGCCCATTCTGAGAGAGAAGTCTTCACATGCTTAGGGTAAACATCCCCCTAACTCACTGACAAGTTGGAACCCTTTCAATTTCTAGGCACTTAATCATTGTCAGCTAAAAAATAGGTTTTTCTCATCTGTCAAACAAGAATTATAATATTTGCACTGCATAGCTCACAGCATTATTATTAAGACAGCAACTGTAAACTGTATAACATGAGCTCTGCATCCATAAAATTCAAGAGAAAGAGCAATTAATAACACTTAAAAAGTTGATAAATTGAAGTGATTTGCAAAAAGCACTCCCCATGCCTTCTCTTTATGACTCTGCAATGCAGTCATGAAGCATGTGCTTCTGAAGTATGTTGGTCAGATATCTTTTTGCTTTTCATTGCTCCTGGGTTAGTGCTTAATGAGTGGCACAGAGACACAGAGAAATGACAATTTCTCTGTGAAAGAAGCCATTTTATTGACTGCAGCAGGCTCAGGCTTGTAATGTTGAAGTTATTACTGCAGGGCAGAATGAGTTTCATTTAACCTTCTTCCTTGTTCTGGGCAATTGGTTGTCCATTCATACACATGTCAAATAACATTTTCAAGATTTAAGTGGTTTGGGTACCAAATGTTCTGTCAATAATAATAGTTTTTAAAAATAAGTCATGTTTTCAAGAGATATGAAGAGGCAATTTTCAGATGAAGAAATCAAAGCTATCTGTGGTCATATGAAAAAATGCTCCAAATCATTATTGACTAGATAAATGCAAATTAAAACTACTCTGAGGTACTCCCCTCACACCTAGCAGATTGGTTAATAGGGCAGAAGAGCAAAATGATAAATGTTGGAGGGAATGTGGGAAAATTGAGATGCCCTGTTGGTGGACTTGTGAAATGATCCAACCTTTCTGGAGAGTAATTTGAAACTATACCCAAAGGGCTATAAAACTGCATATTCTTTGACCCAGCAATATCACTCCCAGGTCTGTATCCACAGAGTTTTTGGTTTTTTTGTTTTTTTTTTAAGGAAAAGGATCTGTTTGTACAAAAATGTGTATAAGCAGCTCTCTTGTGGTGGCAAAGAACTTGAAAGAAGCAAGGGGGATGTCCTAATTAGAGAAATGCAAACTAAAACAACTCTGAGGTACCACCTTACACCTAGCAGACTGACCAATATGGTAGCAAAGGAAAGTGATAATATTGGAGGGGATGTGGCAAAATTGGGACACTAATACACTGATGGTGGAGTTGTGAATTGAGCCAGGCATTTTGGAGGGCAGTTTGGAACTATGTCCAAAGCACTTTAAAAGAATGCTTGCCCTTTAATCCAGCCATACCACTGCTGGGTTTGTACCCCCCCCCCCTCGCAAAGAGATCATAAGGAAAAAGACTTGTACAAAAATATTCATAACCATGCTCTTTGTGGTGACAAAAACTGGAAAATGAGGGTGTGTTCATTGATTGTGGAATGTCTGAACAAATTGTGGTATCTGATGGTGATGGAATGATGTGCTCAAAGGAATAATGAACTGGAGGAATTCCATGTGAACTGGAATGACCTCCAGGAAGTGATGCAGAGCAAAAGGAGCAGAACCAGAAGAACACTGTACACAGAGATTCATACATTATGGTACAAATGAATGTAACTAACTTTTCTACTAGAAGCAATGCAATGACCCAGGACAATCCAAAGGAATTTAGGGGAAAAAATGCTATCCACATCCAGAGAAAGAACTGTGGAAACAGAAATGCATTAGAAAAATATATGATTGAACACATAGTTTGATAGGTATATGATTGGTGTTTTTATGTTAAAAGATCACTCTACTGTAAATATGGATAATATGGAAATAGGTTTTGAACAATGATACATGTAAAACCGAGTGGAACTGCTTGTTGGCTTCAGAAGGGGGGAAGAAGTAGCAGGGGGCGGGGGGAAGGGAATGGTGGTCATGAATCATGTAACCAAAGAAAAATATTCTAAATTTAAAAAGGAAAAAAATTAATAAAATTAATAAAAATGTTAAAAAGAAGTAAGGGGATGCTCATCAATTGCTGATTGGCTGAATAGATGGTGGTATAATTGTGATAGAATATTATTATGCTGTAAGAAGTGATGAGTAGAAGGATTTCAGAAAAACCTGGAAAACTTACATTGATACAGAGTGAAGCAAGCAGAACTAGGAGAACATTACACATAGCAATAGCAATAATATAGTATGAACAACTGTGAATGACAGCTATTCTCAGCAACACAATATCCATGACAACCCTAAAGGGTTTATGATGAAAAGTACTGTCTGTCTCCAGAGAAAGAACTCATAAAGTCTGAATGCAGATCAAAGCAGACCATTCTTTACTTCATTTTTCTTCATAAGTTTTTTTTTCTTTTAATGTGTCTTCTTCTGCAACATGACAAATATGGAAATATGGCCTATATGATAGCACATATATAGCCAATATCAAGTTTCTTACCATCTCAGGGAGGATGGTGGGGAGGAGGAGAAAATGTAGAACTCAAAATATCAGAAAACAAATGCCAAAAATTTTTACATGTAAATAGGAAAAAAAATAAAACATTACTGTAATTATGCCAAAAAAAAGTCACATTTGCATTTATTGGAAATGCTTTACAAAGTACCTTCCTCAAAAGTCTAGGAGATGAGTGCAAGTATTATCCCCATTTTCCAAATGAGAATTTCCCCTATTTAACAAATGGGCAAACTGTGGCTCAGGAAGTTAAATAGCTTGTCTTGGCTCACACTGTTAGTAAGAGGCGGAACTAGAATTTGAACCTATGTCTTCTGAAGCATTAAATATCCACAGGAATTTTTAAAATCTAAGATATCTTTCTTTAATCTTTCTTCCACAATCTCATACTCTATTTAAGCTTCTATACCATAGAGAGTAGAAATTTAGATTGTGATGAAGAAAACAAAGAACAAAGAGAAGGCAAGAAGATTTTGATTTTTTTCTTATTTTCTTTTTTTATTTTCTTTTTTTTTTGGCTGAAGAGAATGATTGCTACATCAAGAAAGATGGGGGGAATAGTCAATGATTAACAAAGAGTTGAAAGCCAAGAAAAATGAGATTGGTGATTCAATTCAGTTTAATTTAATTGAAATTTAATTCAATAAACATTTAGTAAGTTCCTATTGTAGACAAGATATTATGCTGGTGACAGAAAAAAGAACTTAAATGCTTATGTAGAGTATATTGGGGCAAGAAGAGGTAAGATACTTGTTGGTCATAAATAATTCAACACAAAGGGTTTTTTTAGACTGAACCTGTGATTATATTGGTATAGGGGACTCCCACTGAGGAAGCTCTCTCTCCTGGGGCAGATTGGCAGTTGCTCAGCAATTTATAGTCTTAATTCCCTGGAGGCACTGGGTGGTTAAATGACTGGTGGGAAGGGGTGAGGGGGTCACAAGTCAATATGAGTCAGAGTCAGGACTTAAGCCATCATCTTCCTGACCTAGATGATGGCTCTCTATTCATGAGGCTATAGTGCCATTCAAATACAAGTTTATACAGAGCATGCCTAGAGAAATTTAAAGATAAATTTAATATTTTTAATAAATTATAAATTGTTTTAAATAGAATTAGTTCCTTTTAATTAAATAATAAATTGAAAGATAAAAGGTAGTTTAAAAATAAATAGTACTACCATTTGAAAGGATCAAGAAAGATCTCCTGTAGAATAATTTCTGACATCTGAGCTATTTTTTAAAGAAAGGGAGAGATTCCCAAAGATTGACGGGAGTACCTTCAAGACTCGAGGGACACCTTTTGCAAATACACAGAGGTTAGAGTTGAAATGTCAGGCACTGACTAATTTAACCTGAACAGAGAGTGCACAAAACAGATTAATATTTTTAAAAGACTATTGTAGTAGTTTCTTCTTGGGGGCTTTAAATGCTGAGTTGAGGATTTTATATTTTGTTTTAAAGTAGTAGAGAACCACTGAAAGATTTGACTGCAGTTAATAACTTGGTCACAGAATGACAGAGGCAGTTGGGAGATGCAGTGGATAGAGGACTGGACCTGGAGTCAAGAAGACTTGAATTCAAATCCAGTCCAAAACACTAATTAACTATGTAACCTCCACTTCAGTTTCCTCATCTGCAAAATGGGGATAATAGCAACTAACTCCTAGAGTTCTTATGAGGATTAAGTGAAATAACATTTGGAAAATATTTGGCAAAACTTAAATTACTATATAAATACTAGTTATTATTATAGTCAGATATGTTTTAAAGAATTTCAGTTTATGCTGATGGAGTTGTGAATTGATCCAACCATTCTCCTGGAGGGCAATTTGGAACTATGCCCAAAGGGTGCTAAAAGACTGTCTGCATTTTGATCCAGCCATAGCACTGCTGGGTTTGTACCCCAAAGAGGTAATAAGGAAAAAGACTTGTACAAAAATATTCATAACTGAGCTCTTTGTGGTGGCCAAAAAATTGGAAAATTATGGGATGCTCTCCAATTGGGGAATGGCTGAACAAATTGTGGTATATGTTGGTGATGGAATACTATTGTGCTCAAAGGAATAATAAACTGTAGGAATTCTATGGGGACTGGAACAACCTCCAAGAAGTGATGCAGAGTGAAAGGAGCAGAACCAGGAGAACATTGTACACAGAGACTGATACACTGTGGTACAATCGAACGTAATGGACTTCTCCATTAGTGGCAGTGCAGTGATCCTGAACAACTCAGAGGGATTTATGAGAAAGAACACTATCCACATTCAGAGGAAGATCTGTGGGAGTAGAAACACAGAAGAAAAACAACAGCTTGATAACATGGGTCAAGGAGATATGATTGGGGATGTAGACTCTAAATGAACATCCTAGTACAAACATCAACAACATGGAAATAGGTTCTGATCAAGGACACATGTAATACCCAATGAAATGGCACGTCCACTGCGGGAAGAGTAGGGGAGGGGAGGGAGGGAAAGAATATGATTCTTGTAACCAAGGAATAATGTTCTAAATTGACTAAATAAATTTTTCAAAAAAATATTTTTAAAGAATTTCACAATTTAAAAGAGGGTAAATCAGAGAGGGGAAGGGTTTGGACACCAGAAGACCAATTAAAAGACTACCATAATTGTTGTTCAGTCATGTCTGACTCTTCATGACCCCATTTGAGGTTTTCTTGGCAGAATCATTGGAGTGGTTTGCCATTTCTTTCTCCAACTCATTTTATAGATGAGAAAACTAAGGTGAACAGAGTTAAGTAACTTGTATAACTTCTCAGGTCAGATTTGAACCCAAGTCTTCCTGACTCCAGGTCCAGTGCTTTAGCCACTGAACCATCTTGCTGCCTCTTGTGACTATGATCTCCCAAATTTACCCCCATTCTCACTTATTTTCAGGTTGAATTTACTATATTTCCACACTGAACCTTGTCTGTGTGTTTGATTCTCCTTTGTCTATCTCAGTTAAGACAGGGTTTCCTTGTTTTCTATTCCACTATCCTTTCCTCCATGTTTTTATATTTTCACATTGTCCAAATACAAGAAATAGCAAGATCTACCCTATCCCTCTTTCATCCTTCCCATAGAAAAGAATTCTTCACTCTCCCATCTATATGGGGAAGAGAGAAAGAGAATTTTAAATTCATAAAATGTTTTCTATATATTTAAGCCTAACAACAACACTGAGATAGTTGATACAAGTATTATGTTCATTTTTGAAGAAACTGAAATTCAGCTGAAATGATTTACCCAAGATCATATAGCTAGTCAGTGACAGTGACAGGATTTGAACCAAGCCCTCCTGGCTCCATGTCCAGCATTCTATCTACGTACACTAAACTGACTCTAGGAATAGAATTCCACATACTCTAATAAACATCTACACTGTTTTAGAATTAAGAACAAAAACCCTGGAACTGCTGAAATTGCCCAATAATGTTAAGATGCTCAGATACCAATCTTAAAATTATTCTTCCTAAAAGTTGAGGCTGTCTTCATCACTGCAGATGAACAGATTTTATTAGCCATACAATATACCCAACTGTACTCCATCTGTAGCATGGTACTAGGACTTCAAGGGAGCCACCTACTGGATAACCAATAATACTCATAGGGGATACTCTTTCTAGGTATTAAGGAAATGATGTGGATGTTCTTTCAAGTAGAACTAATGCATGCTCTGATTGGTTTAACACTTCTTTTTTGGTGCTATTCCTATATTCCACAAGAAGCAATGATATCTAAACTCCCCAGCCCTGCTCAAGAAATAGTGGATAAATACGAGTAAATTTTAATGAATAATAATAGAAAATAATAGAAAAGAGACACAACATGGTATAGTGGTCATTGTGTCAGAGTTGGAGTCAGGGAGACCTTGGTCCAAGTCCTGCTCTGACATTTAGTTGATGTATGACCATGGGAAAATCAATGAATCTCCCTAAGTCTCATGCAACTCCGAGATTTTAAGTGTCGTAGATGTAATGATAATAAAAGTTCTCAGACAATATAAGAGAAAAAAAGATAGCATTACCCCTCCCCTTCATTGGCCATTTTGTATTTTTTTTAATTGGTAATTGCCTCTTATTTTTATATCCAAGTCCTTTCCAGATATTACCACTGTTGCCACCCAAACATATCACATATCAATTGAACCCTCATTGGTAAGAAATGAAAACAGTTTAAGAAAAACTATTTGACATAGTAGCAACTTTCTTGGCAGTATATGAAATGTTATCCCCACCCCACCCCCACAATCCTGCACCACTCAACAGACAGAGAAGATATGTGCTTCAACATTTATTCTCCTATGCCAAGATTGGTCATTAAAATTAATCAGATTTCAACTGTTAGGATCATAAGACTTAAATAGAGTATGATCAGCTTGGAAACACAGGCTGGCAAAACTGGAAGGGATCCTAGAGACTGTCTACTCCAACCCTCTCTTTTTATTTTTTTATTGATATATTTATTTTTTAATTTTATTTAGTCAATTTAGAACATTATTCCTTGGTTACAAGAATCATATTCTTTCCCTCCCTCCCCTCCCCTACTCTTCCCGCAGTGGACGTGCCATTTCATTGGGTATTACATGTGTCCTTGATCAGAACCTATTTCCATGTTGTTGATGTTTGTACTAGGATGTTCATTTAGAGTCTACATCCCCAATCATATCTCCTTGACCCATGTTATCAAGCTGTTGTTTTTCTTCTGTGTTTCTATTCCCACAGATCTTCCTCTGAATGTGGATAGTGTTCTTTCTCATAAATCCCTCTGAGTTGTTCAGGATCACTGCACTGCCACTAATGGAGAAGTCCATTACATTCGATTGTACCACAATGTATCAGTCTCTGTGTACAATGTTCTCTTGGTTCTGCTCCTTTCACTCTGCATCACTTCTTGGAGGTTGTTCCAGTCCCCATAGAATTCCTTCACTTTATTATTCCTTTGAGCACAATAGTATTCCATCACCAACATATACAACCCTCTCATTTTAAAGAGGTAGAAACAGAAGACCAGAGTTATGACCCAGTCCTAGGTCAACCAGTGGTGAGAGAAAATGGCACATCATCTAGACGCATTTTTGGTACACAATGGATATCTCAAATTATTATCTAATTATTTCATCTCTTAGATTTAAAAACTCATTTTTCTCTTCTAGCAATTGACCAATGTAATTCTTATAAGTGAGGAGTCAGTAACCTTTCTAAATTGGCTAGTCTGTCAAGGTTCTGTGCCCTATAATTTTTTTTTTTAGTTTAAAAAAAGCCATAATTTGCTTCAATCTTTACTCTTGAGTCAATCACTTCTCCATTAGGAGGTAACTTGTTTAATCATGAGTCATCTGGAATCATGGGTAGCCACTGTGCTGCTCAGCATTCTAAGTCTTTCAAAGTTGTTTTTATAGTATTGTGGTAATTGAATAAAATATACTCCTGTTTCTTCTGACTCCACTTTGTATAGTTCATACACAAGTCTTTTCAAATTTCCTTGAAACCATCCCCTTCATCATTTATTACAAAACAATAGTATTCCATCACATCCAAATACCATAATATATGCAGCTAATCCTTACTTGATAGAAATGCCCTTGGTTTCCAATTCTTTGTTCCCACAAAAAGAGAGCTGGGAATTTTTTTGAACATTGGAATCCTTTTTCTGGAATCCTTTTTCTATTTCTTTGTTCTCTTCAGGATATATAGACCTAGGAGTGGTATTATTTAGTCAAAGACTATACACAGTTTAAGAACCTTTGAGCATATTTTCAATTTGCTTTCTAGAATGGCTTGATGGTTCACAGCTTTATCTACAATGCATTAATGCCTGCATTATCCCGAAACTCCTCTAGCTTTGTCATTTTCCCTTTTTATGTCAACTTTGTAGATCTCATGGGTGTGAGGTGGAACCCCAGAATTATTTTCATTTGTATTTCTCTAATTATTAGTGACTCAAAGCATTTTTAAATAAGGCTAATTATAATTTGTATTTCTTCTTCTTAAAACTGTTCATATCTTTTGACCATTTTCCAATTGGGAAGTGTGAGCCCCGTATCTTTAATATTCTGGGAAAGAGAGGGAGAGGAAGCAGTATTACTAATAAATGAAGTTTTCTGAAGGATCCCAAGAAAATTTTCTGTCAAAAGTAATCTTGTGTGGAAAAGAAAATTTATTAATTTACATTTTCTGTCAAGTGATAGCTTGTCTGCACCACAACCAGCTACGTTTCATCTGCTTCTGGCTGCTTCCTGTTTTTTGACTATTGCCTCTTCTGTTTGTGACTTCCACTGCCTATCCCAAGTTTAGCTGCTTTTGCCCAAGATCTTGTTTGGTCTCTAGACCTTCCTGCTTCCTTGGTTTGGATTTACACTCTGCTCTGTGATCCTTGAATTTTCTTTTGCTGATGTATGATTCACGCCTCATTCTGGTCCTGGGGTAGCAGCTGCTAGCAAAGTCATTAAATTCAATTAGACTTTGGGGGATACAAAGACTAAAATGAAAGCATCTGTGTACAAAAAGATTATATTCTACTAAAGGGAATGTAGCATTTATACAAAATAGCAAATAAAATATATGTTTGTTGTTCATTCATTTCAGTTCTGTCTGACTTTTCAAACCCGTTTGGAGTTTCCTTGGCAAAGAGTCTGGAGTGGTTTGCCATTTCCTTCTCCAGCGCATTTTACACATGAGGAAACCGAGATAAACAGGGTTAAATGGTTTGTCCAGGGTCATACACACAGATTTTAAGTGTCTGAGGCCAGATTTGAACTTGGGTCTTCTCAACTCTAGGCATGGCTTTCTATCCACTGTGTCACCTAGCTGCAATGGAAATTTGTTATGTGTATTGTGTATTAATTACATGCAGTGTATTATCCATATACATACATATCCACTGTATGTAGAGCACATACACACCCATGTGTCTTCACGAGAAAGCACTCACACTAATAACTAGAAGGTATCAAGAAAGACCTCCTATGAGAGATGACACCTAAAATATACTTTGAAGGGAGTTAATAAGAATTTTAAGAGGTTGAGGAGAGAGTGCATTCTATACCACTGACACAGAGACAGAGGCAAGAAAAAACATTGGTAGTATAGAAATAACATAGCTTTGTCCGAGGGTGCTGCCCTGGTGAGGGCAATACTTCCTCCTGTGGTGACTACTGTCCTCATAGCTCACTTGGCATTCTTAAAAAATAGTCTCTCTTTCTCCCTAACCCTGAATGATTAACGTTGAACCATTTTCCATGTTGCCACTGTCATAACTGAATTGTTTCCAAAGCAAGAATTCCTAGCTATAACACTGGAGGCTCCACATTAGACATTTCCCGTCTGTCATGCTTTGATGGGGAGAGAATAGATGGAATATTTTTAAGGGTTGTTAAGATAAGGAAGGAAAGGATATTTTGGAGGATGAGGCATTTTAGAGTAGCCTGGTAACTTCATAGGATCAGTAAGCATGAAAACACCGAACATTTTAGGGATGAAAAACAGTTTCCATGCCTGGAATAAAGTTCAGGTTGCCCTAGGAAAGTGCTACATAAATTTGAGTTATTACATATAATTCAAATTTTCTATTTGTAGTTTTTTTTAACACAGTCTAGTAAGTAATGGTTACATTGTAAATTATTTTAACTTTCTGCTTTTTTTTTATTCTAGGCCAACTTTTAAAGGGATTTCTCAATCAACAAACATTTATTAAATGTTTATTATATTCCAAATACTCTGATAATTCTGTCTATATATATATTTTAAAAGGCAAAAAAAAATCCGTCCCAACCCTCAAGGAACTCACATTCTAATAGAAGACACCACACAAACACAAAGATACATTTATTCCTAGTCACACTTAAAAGAAGTTAATTGGAAAAGAAAATTAGTTGTTTATCAATACCATGTTCTGAATTCAAACTCTGAGAGAGGTTATATGAAAATGGATGTGAAATCTAACCAAAATAGAGTGAAAAGTCAGATTTGAGCTGAGTCTAGAAAGAAGTCAGGAAGCCCAGGGTATCAGGGAAAGTATCCCAAGTATGGGTGGCAACCAGTACAGAGTAGGAAAATTGAGTGTTATATTCCATATACAAGAAAAAGTGGATCCAGTACCAGTGGATATTATTGTCTGTCCTTCATTTTATTTTTTATTCGAAGAAATTTTATTTTCCCAAGTACACGTAATAATCATTTTTTGGAAAATTTTATTTAGTCAGTTAAGAACAGTATTTCTTGGTTACAGGAATCATATTCTTTCCCTCCCCTCCCCCTACCCCTTCCCGTAGCCGAGAAACAACTCCACTGGATTTTACATGTGTCCTTGATCAAATCCTGTTTCTATGTTGTTGATATTTGCACTAGGATGATCATTTAGACTCTAAATTTTAGAGTCTACATCCCCAATCAGATCCCCCTCAACCTATGTAATCAAGCAGTTGTTTTTCTTCTTTATTTCTACTCCCACAGTTTTTCCTCTAAATTTAGATAGTGTTCTTTCTTGTAAATCACTACAGGTTGTTCAGGATCATTGCATTGCCAGTAATGGAGAAATCCATTACATTCGATTGTACCACAATGTATCATTCTTGTGTGCTGCTCCTCTCACTCTGCATCAATTCCTGGAGGTCATTCCAGTTCACATGGAATTCCTCCACTTCATTATTGTAATAATCATTTTCAACATACATTTTTCAAAATTAGAAGATCCAAATTGTCTCCCTCTTTCTTTATCTTCCCTCCTCCCATTCAGAGATAGTGAGCAATTTGATCTGGGCCATATATGGATACAAATCAAAGCATGATATATTTCACATTAGTGTATTTATGGTTTTATTTTGGGGTTTTGGTTTTGTATGAGTGTGCTCTTACAATGATGACCAATATGGAAGTATGTTTCACATCATAATACATGTATTGCCCAGATCAAATTACCTACCATCTCCAAGTGGGCAGAGAGAAGGAAAAGAGAGAGACAATTTGGAACTTATAATTTTGGAAAATGTATATTAAAAATTATTACTTGTACTTGGAAAAATAAAAGAACTTTGAGATGATGACTTTGCATGAATTGAATCTAAGTGAGATAGAACTGCACAAAGTTGTCACCCTCACTCTCTCTTCCAGTGTCAAGTCTCAATTCCAGAGACAAGATAGAAAGGAAACAAGACTGACATTAGCCATTGGAACAAATTGTTCTTATCTACCCATTCCATGAAGGGAAGTCTTCACATGCTTGAGGCAGATATCCCACTAACTCACCAGTGGTTTTATGGTCCATCAATTACTCTCAACCTTAGCCCATCTGCCCTGATGGTTTACCAGGGTGTGGCCATTGTGCATGCTACAGCTTCTTAGAGCCACAGGAGAGAGTTGAATGCCAAGTGGAAACCAAATGTGGATAAACCGCCTTGAAAATGGCTCAATAAGACTTCATACCAGCAGTTCTAGTCTTCCCTGAACACCCCAAAATTAGATCTTATAGTACTTAGAAAGGAATGTAAAGTATAGAGTCTGGAAATGTAAGAAGAGACCAGGCTGTAAAGTCAAACAGAAGATTCCCTATTTTATCCTGAATGTAAGAGGGAGCCAATGGAATTTATTGAGCAGGAGGCTGATATGGTTAAACTTGTGCTTTTAGGAAGATGATTAGATTAATTTGAAAAGAGAGAAACTTATTGCAATGGCCCGGTCATGAGGCAATGAGAACCTGTACCAAAAGTTTGATTAATTTGATTAATTTTTTTATCACTAAGATACACTTATTCCCAGTCACACTTAAAAGAAGTTAGTTGACAAAGTGAATTAGTTGTCTATCAACATCACATCCTGAATTCAAACTCAGAAAGATTATTGTTGAAGTGACAGTCCACCCTTTCAACTCATTTAAAAAACAAAAAAAAAAAACACCTTACTTTCTGTCTTAGTAACAACTCCAGGACAGAGGAGCAAGGACTAGGCAAATGGGGTTAAATGACTTGCCCAGGATCACAATTTTTAAATTTAGAATTCACAATGGAAAGTTTCAATCCAAAAGAGAAACAGAAAATGTGACCTTGACTCCTCTATTCTACTGAGCTATCAAGGGATTGTTATAATTTCAAAATGTATTGTTACAGTAGGAATTCTATCAATTTCAAAATTCTTGGAAATTTTTAGATGAAGAGTTCATAAACTTGAAATGCCTGGAAATAGCTTAAGGTAGATAAGCTGAGATGAGTTGGAAGGCATTTTCTAGTTGTTCTATGCAGGGTACCCCAATAGTCTTACTGTGGTTTTAAGCTTTAAGAACTTTAAGTAAGAAGGAGCATGGTGTAGGGGAAAGAGAGCAATCAACAAGACCAGAGTTCAAGTACCAACTTTGCCATAGACACTAATGAAAATGACATCCCAGACAAGTCACTTCATTTCTTGGTATCCTAAAGAAACTAAGCTATAAGAGTGAAAGGCATAGAACCAGGAGAACATTGTACACAGAGAACGATATATTATGGTACAATCGAATGTAACAGACTTTTCTTCTAGCAGCACTGCAATGACCCAATACAATTCTGAGGGACTTATGAGAAAGAACTGTGGGAGAAGAAACGCAGAAGAAAAACATATGATTGATCATGGGGTTCGATGGGGATATGACTAGGGAATTTGACTTTAAATAATCACTCTATTGCAAATATTAATAATAGGGAAATAGGTTTTAAACAATGATACATGTATAGCCCGGTGGAACTGTTTGTCAACTTCAGAGTGGGGCAGGAAAGAGTAGGGGAATATCATGAATCATGTGACTATAGAAAAATATTCTAAATTTTTAAAAATTTAAATAAAAAAAGAAACAAAGCTATAAATTGTGAGCAGCTACTGATATGCATTAGTGGAGGGATTCTCCCCACTGGGAAGTTACTATAGCAATAAATCACAGTTCCAGTCCAGTACATTAGCACAAATTTATTAGAGTATGCTTTGGGAACAAGAACAAGTGTCAGCTAAGCTTCCTACACCATAGGATGTAGTCCATTACCTCCTATAGCCGAACTTACAATAGAGTCAAATGGCAGAGAGAGGTATTTTATAATGGGATTGTACTTCCCATTGAACTTCACTTAGTTCAAGTGGTTTTAAAACCTAGAATAATAGACCTTTTAGAGTCTGAAGGGATCTGAGATATCATCTAATTCAAAGCTCTTATTCCACAAATAGGGATCTTCAAAGGAGTGAAAAGAATATTGATATAATGGGGGCATAGAGGTAGCACAGTGGGTAGACCTGGAGTCAGGAAGACCTTGGTTCAAATCTGACCTCAGACACTTCCTAGCTATGTTTCCTTGGGCAAGTCACTTAGCCCCAACTGCCTACCAGGGATGGGCAACCTTTTGAGCTCGGTATGTCAAAATTCGCCAAAAAGCTGTGCATAACTCAGGTGGTATGTCACTTTGAGAAAAAAAAAACACCATAATTTTATTATATTTATAGTTTAAATAACAAAAATATATAATTGTAATATATAACTGTATTTAATAAACCAAAAACTAATTATTTAACTTACCTGCTTAGCAACTTCTTTGTTCATCTGTCAGTTGGTTTCTTTTGTTGGTCTTGATATCATTTAACTTGTGTGGGGTGTCGTGAATAAGTGAAGGGGAGGGGGAAATTCTTTAACAACATGCCTATTAGTGAATTTTTTGTTGCTGAATTTCATTGGGTAAATCTTCAATTGAAGGTTGGTATTTGTACACTTCAAGCCCAAGCAAGCACTACTAACTTCATCTGTCAATCTGTTTCTTTTGTTGGTTTTGATATTATTTAACATTGAGAATAAGGTCTCACAAAAGTATATAAAGGGAAAAAGTATGAGTAAAGTCATTGCTATATTTTTCAGGGTGCTACAAGTGTCTGGTAATGGGTTCCAAGCACTCCTCTGTGGCACATGGGCTGGAGCCCCACCCAGTCTTCCATGGTACTCACCTCAACCTGCCTCTCCCCAGCCAGCTGGCACAGGATGCCACCTGCCAGCCTGCCTGACCCACTTGGAAACACGTGTGCTCCTCCTCCCACCCCTGAGGGAGCCCCATGTCCCCCAGCCTGCTGGCGCACGCCACACCTCCCCCCATACTCCCACTCCACCCAACCCCCACCAGGCTGGGGCATGAACACAGTCACAGCTACGGACATGACTCTGGGTCTGACGTGCACTGAGCCCATATGTGGTAACATGTCATCAAAAATGTCTATGTGTGTCAGTGCTGACATATGTGCCAAAGGTTCACCATCATGGGCCTAGCCCTTGACACTTTTCTGTCTTAGAATTGATATTAAGACATAAGGTAAAGGTTTAAAAAAAAAAAAAGAATATTGACACAATCGAACATAAACAGGGCTGTGCTATTAAACATTTAACAACCATCTCCCCCCCAAAAAGAGAAAGATACACTTTTAGATTTAATTTGCATTATCAACACTTTTTTAAGTTTAGACAATCAACAAAACAAATCAAGCCCTGATTTATAAAGTTCGCATTTATCACATGTAAAAGCACACACTAGAAACTTGACAATCAGCATTCCTACTGAGGAGAAGCTGGTTCCAGGACACTCCTAAATGTTAGCTAAACTTGGGAGCAGAAGTCACAAATTCAGTCCCAGATTGGCACTTAAAACTCAGGGGACCCATCAGTCTGCTCTGGCTCAGAGTGGAGGTCTGGATGTCTCCTTGCCCATGCTGACATTTATTCTACCACATGAGTAGACAACCTCTAGCTAGGACATTTTCTGTTGAGGTAAGTGCATGCCCTAAGAAGTTTAGTCTAAAATGGGAAAGAACTTAATCCAATTACTCATAATTATATTATGTTTTATATGTTAATATAAAAGAAATAATCACTTCTATAGAATTACATTAAACTGGATAATACTGATTAGGAATTAGCATAGGGATGAAATTATTGACTTAGTAATAAGACATCTCAAATAGAGAAAGAATATACTCACTTCTCACTTGTGGGTGACACTGTGTAAATTATTTTACCCCCAAAGGGTCCCCAGGCAACATAGCCTCTAAGATTCTTAAGTAGAGAAGTCATTGATGTGCAAGTTTGCTCAATCCTGAAATTATAATTCTGAACCAATAGCCAACGTAGCCAAGGGCTTACAGGTAGCATTACTGACTGGTTAAATAAAATAAACATTTAACCAGCACAGTGTACTATATGCAGAGTAGTTTCTTGCTAAGTATGTGATGAGCAAATAAATAGTTCTTAAGAGTTAATGTGTATATATCTGATTCCTTCTTATCACGTCTGATGGCTCTCCCTCTTTATTTTTTAATCAGTACTTGACAATTTTTATGGCTACTGCTTTATAATATTGTTTGAGATCTAGAAGTATTTTTCTTCCCACCTCCCTGCCTTTTTTCATTATTTCCCATGATATTCTAGATCTTTCATTTCTCCAAGTGAATTTTGTTATCGTGATAATGAGTTCTGTAAAGGTTCTGTTTAATAATTTGATTAGTATAGCATTAAAATTGTACATTTTTAAAAGCATTAATGTGTGCTAAATGCTATAGCCAAAAAGGCACAAAACTCCAGATTTTGAGGCAGTTTGCAATCTAATATGATATACTTTATTTTGAAATTTTTTATTTAATTTATTTAGGATATTTTTCCATGGTTACATGATTCATGTTCTTTCCCTCCCTTCTCCCCCCCTCCCCACCATAGCCTATGTGCAATTCCACTGGGTTTTACATGTGTCATTGCTCAAGACCCATTTCAATAACATGATATATTTTAGAGTTGCTATAATAACAAATGAATGAATCATGTATTTGTTAAGCACTTATTATAGTCAAAGCATTGTGCTAAGTACTAGGGGTACAGAGAGAGAGATAAAACAATGCTTACTCTCAGGGAGCTCCCATTCTAATGGGAGAGACAGCACATAGATGATTTCAGCTGCAAGTCAGATGGGAAAGTCCAGTGGTCCTGAGGCTGCAGCAGCAAAGGAGATGTTAAAGTCTCATCTTTAATGTCATGGTCATTGATGATCAAAGTTTATGATGTTGACCCACTGGCACTGCCAAGTACTTTGGTGGCGAGAGCCTTTTTTTCTTTGTCTTCTGTAGCAGTTGACTGTAGAAGAAGTTGACTGGCTACGTCTCCAACAAGGGTTGCTTCTCAGGATGAACACTGAGGGTCCTGGGTGGGAAACACTGCTATTCCCAAGGCTCTTGTGTTCAGGGTCTTGGGCTGTCTCCATCAGTACCTGAAGGAAGATGGTGGTCAAGGTGGTTGGTGCTGGTGGTTTGACTTGCCTGGTAGCTGCTCCCTCTTTCTTCTCTCTCTCAGAGTATCTTATTCCTTCGGCTAGGCTGCCTTGCTTGCCCTGTATAATTCTGCCACTTCTTTGTTCTATTATAATGACTTTTCTAAGAAATGAGTGGTTCACATATATTTATATTTTTTTCAAAACCCTTATCTTCCATGGTACAATCAATCCTGTGTATTGATTCCAAGAAAGAAGAGTGGTAAGGACTAGGCAATGGGGGTTAAGTGACTTGTCTAGGATCACATAGCTAGGAAATATCTGACACCACATTTGAATTAAGAGTCTCCTAACTCTAGACCTGACTCTCAATCCACTGAGTCACCTAGCTGCCCCTCACATATATTTATCTTGAGAATAAATCAACTGTGAATTTATTAGAGGGAAATTAATAAGATCCCATTTTAAAAAAATCTTTCTCTGATCTACATATGGAGTTGGGGACTCAGAAACCATGGTGGCTTTTTTGTATAAAATTTGCCTTAATGATTTCAGAATTTTAAATAAAAAATTTTTCTATCCTATCATTTAAAGTGATGGTGGGACCATAGGGTCCCAATATTATATTTCTATTTCATCATCATTCTAGGCTTACAACAAAAGAATGTTTTCAAAATAAAATTCTTCCAATATGATCTTTGTTTAGGTTCCTAGATAGCACATCTGGATATTCTAATCAGCACTTAAAGTACCTAAAGCTCAAATGTCAATTAGGTATTCAAATAATTCTGAAAATTGGGCCCACGGGATAATGGTGAAATGTGATATATTAAAAAAAATACAAATGGGAAAAGGAAGTCATCAGAAAAACATAGTTCCACTATCTACGGTTCTTTCTTCAAATTATTAATGTGCTGTGTTTTCTCTGAGGCTATAAAATGCATTTACTGGCGCCTTCAACCATATATATCCATCCTGCCAACTCTTGAAAGTATTTGTGACACATTTTTTATATTGAATTATCAGATATACCTTACATCTATTCCCTTGAAATCCATCTAGAGCTGTTCACTTTTAACACTTGTCTGAGTGTTCAGATACAAATGGATAGAAAGTCAATGTTCCCTTTGTCTTTGAAATAAGAATAGCTTGTATTTATGTAATCTTTATGGTTAACAATTATGTTCGTAGACATTATGATAATAATGAGCTAGCATTTATACAGTGCTTCAAGTTTTGCAATGTCCTTTGCATTTATTAACTCATCTGAACCTCACAATGAACCTGAGAGATAAGCACTATTACCTTCATTTTATAAATGAGGAAACGGCAGCACAGAGTTAAATGACTTGCCAAGGGTCACACAATAAATGTGTAAGGCTGAATTCAAACTCAGATCTTCTTGTTTCCAAGTCCTATGCCCTAGTTATTGTTCTCCTTTATTTTATAGATAAGGAAATAAAGCCCAGAATGATTGTCACTTACTCAAAGTCAACTGGCAGAGACTAGATTTGTGTCCACTTTCTCTGAAAATTAGGCATTCTTTCCACTGCATTTCACTCTTTTCTTTTATGTCTTATTTAATCTTTATAAAAATCAGATGAGGTAAACAGTGCAAATATCATTTTCTCCCGTATTAAAAAATAGACAGCATCAGAAAAGTAAAAGGGCTTAAATCTTAAATGATAAAAAGTGAAAAGGAGAGAAAAAGGAGCTATATATGAAAGGCATATTTTTTTCCTTAGGGAAATATAGTCATATCACCCTGAACAAGTCATTTAACCCCATTTGCCTCAGTTTTCTCATCTGTAAAATGAACTAGAGAAGAAAATTGCAAACCACTTCAGTATCCTTGCCAAGAAGACCCCCAAAAGAGTCTGATATGCCTCAACAACAATAATAAAAAGGAGACCAGATTTTCAAATGAGAAAGTAAGGAGAGGGAGAACTATGGGAGGTTGGAAGAGGGACGAAAAAAATCTGAGAAAAGCCACTATGGTGAGTGAGATAGTATGTCAATTAGGTAAATATAAAATAATTGCCATGCTACAGTGAGGATCCAATTGAGATTACATTATGTAAATTTGTAGTGGTTTTAGTTAGCATGATTTTGTGATTTTCTATAGCTTTGTTCAGCAACTTATAAACAGAAAAGGCAATGAATAGTGGGAATATTCATTGTTATTTTTTCTGCTCTTGCTTTTTTAATCAATGTGTTTCATTATCATGGTGCATTTTTCTCTGACACATAGTAGTAGCAAACAATGAGAAGTCATTTTTATAAGAACCTAACCAAATATTCACTAGTATAATTGTATTATTATTTAAAATAATTGAAAATAAGCATTAGATGGAAATGTTTTGTGTGACTTCACATATATATAATGGGTATAATATTGCTTGCCTTTTCAATGAGGGAGAGAGGGACTAAAGTGAAGGAAAGAATTTAAAACTCAAAATTTTTAAATAAATGTTAATTTTAAAAAATCAATATTAGGAAAATTGAAGAAATTAGAAGGATCTATTTAAACTCTTCTACTTTTCCTCTCGGTCTCAGTACCAAGAAGTGATTTCCAAGCATACTATTTGATTTGAAACACACTATCCTCAATAAAATTTTATTGAGCATCCAAATATTTCAAAACAAAATTATTTTTTAATTCACTCTTTAAAAAAATTTTAATTGAAAAAAATTTAGGTCACTTTATTTTTTTAACTTTTTAAATTTTAAATATATATTTTTAAAAGGCAAATAAAACTTAAGAAAGGTATAAGGACATCACAAAATTAAGTAAACAATGATAGGATATTGCAACTTCAAATATATTTGTGAAGAATCTATCTCAATTATATCAAATTCTATGAAGAGTTAGCATCATGTAATCATAGATTTGGAACTAACAGGCACCTTAGAGACCATATTACCCAACCTCCTTATTTTACAGATGAAGAGAATTAAGCACACAGAGATAAAGTGACTGGTCCAAGATCACAGAGGTTTTATTTGGAAGCTCTAGAATTCAAACAAAGGTATTCTGAATTAAAACTTAATATTCTTTTTATCTTAAATGATTTCCAAATTTGTTTTCCATCAAGTAGAATCTAGATCAGAATATACTTTGTTTTACCCATTGCTCTATATGACCATCCTGTAAAATAAAAACTGAACTAGATCCAAGCTGATTGGAAATAATCTAAGCCAGAGCAACCATAAACCATAAACTAAAGTAGTCCATGCTAGGTAGTTCCTAGTAAGAAACTAGGAACAAGTGTGATAGGTATGATTGTAATGTAACAAGAGAAACTTCTTTGAGACAATGTTATTCATTTAGTAATATTAGCAAGAGGATTTTTAACAGTAAGTTTTTGGATTTAACCCAGTTCTCTTACCACCTCAAATGGGGGGGTGGGGGGGATGCATCAAATAAGTTAAAGGAATAACCATAAATTAGGCTAAAGAAAAGAAAAAGAAAAACTGCATGAAAATTGATAGCAAGATTGAAGAAATGCTTTAACAAAAAGGAACTACTAATATAATGGAGAATAATATTGGGTAAATATGAGGTTCCTAAACTGGGTGTTGGAGTGCCACTGTGAACCCGTGGGGCACCACAGGATATTTTAGATTTTCAATCTAAATACTTAAAAATGAAACTATTAGATTTTTCTTTTGATGTAGAAGTGCTCTGAAAAAATTACGGAGACAATAAGGGTGCCATGAACTCTGGGAACCTCTGGGGGCAAATGAAATCACAGAGAAATCTCCAGAAATAATAATACTGTAAAACTAACAACTAGATCCTCGGAAAGGAAAATGAAACTACTACGACAAAGTGTGGTTTGAGAAGCTGATTAAAAGAATTAAAGGAAGAGACAAGGAGGGAAATTAGAATTCTTACAGAAAATTTTTAAAAGACAAAATACTTGACAGTTTAGAAAAGAAGATAAAAAATCTTGACAAAACAATAAACAGTGTAACAAAGAGAATGGTAAGAAGAAGAAAAAAACAAATTCACTGCTGCAACAAGAAATTTAGACCAAAATGGAAAAACAGCAAAATTAGAGGAATAATTAATGTCTCTGCTGAGCAAAACAGAGTTCATTGAGACGATACGAGAGTCATTGGCCTCCTATAAAAATACAATGAAACAAAGAGCCTAAATGCCATATGTTAGAGAAACATACAAGAAAATCACATGGAAATATTGGAATTAGAAGACAAAAATGCAGATCAATAGACTCAGAATATACAAGGATTTGAAGGGACATAATAAAGTGGAGAGAACAGATTTATTCTATTTGGCCCTAGAGGACAGAACCAGGAACAATGAATGGAAGATACAAAAGAAGTAAATTTAAGGATGATAATATTAAAAATTCTAAGAAACAGAAGAAAGTTTGTATTCAAAAAGCTGAGAGTGAGGAAGATGAGCCAAAAGAACAACATACATAATGAATTCAATTAATCAATAAACATTTATTTAATACCTGTTATGGGACTGGCAGCAATATATTTTTTAATATTATTAATGGCCAACAAAATTCAAAATAAATAAAAATGTTGATTGATACCTTGCTACTAACATCAAAGGATCCATTCTTCCTTTCTGCTAACAATCAGTATACTACCAGCAAGGGATGTGACATGTATTGTCACTCATAATTACACTGTTAGAAGGTTTTGCTAAGATGTTTTCAGGGAATATACAGGGAGCATATTATTTGGATGTTTGTTGAAAAGGGTCTATCATGCCCAAATAAATTGTGACAATAAAATGATTTTGAAAAAGAAAAATAAAGAAAGATGCATCAGAGAAAGGCTATGTCAGACATTTACGCTAATCCAAAGTACTTGGCGTACTTTAAATGCTCTAGAAAAAATAAATTCTTATAGTAAATATTACTATTCCTCTTTCGAGATTGAGGGGAGTGAGGCTGGCAGAAATGAGGTGACTTGAGGAATATGAATATAATGAGTTTTTTTGTTTATTGTTTTTTTTAAACCCTTACCTTCTGACTTGGAGTCAATACTGTGTATTGGCTCCAAGGCAGAAGAGTGGTAAGGGCTAGGCAATGGGGGTTAAGTGACTTGCCCAGGGTCACACAGCTGGGAAATGTCTGAGGTCAGATTTGAACCTAGAACCTCCTGTCTCTAGGCCTGGCTCTCAATCTACTGAGCCACCCTGCTGCCCCCTAATGAGTTTTTTAAAAATGCTAATCATTTGGCTTTTACAAATAACAAATGAATAACTGAATGTTTATACTATTATTGCCATTTTACCCATTCTAACAAGTTGAAAAGCAATATGGCATAGATAAAGAGCTAGCTAGTCTGGAAAACCTAGAGATAGATCTACCTTCAAGTCTCACCTCTGACATCTAGACTTTGTGGCTCTGGGCAAGTGGAGAACCTCTCAGTGCCCCAGGCCACCCTCTAAGACCATAAATTTTAGAGAAAGTAAGGACTTGCCTTGGTAAAGGGAATTTCTTTATCTTGGAGTTCCCAATGAAATCATAGGTCAAGACTCCATCACTAATAACAAGTTGATTGTTATTAAGGTTACTTGACACACATTCTTTAGAGTAAGTCTCTTAGCTTCAGCTTCTTATTTCATTGTACATTTTTGCCTTTTATCAAAATATCAGGGAAGAACTAAAGGAACAAAATGTAACCTTGACAAGACTAAGTAGCATTTTTCTGTTCAGCAAGAAAAGAATTGGAGTGAATAATTGAACAAAGAATTTGCATCCTGGGCTTCTGAACCCATGTGTTTATTTATTAGAGAGGGATACCAATCCCTAGAGACAGAAACTGCATTTATCTTTGTAAATATGCTTACTGGGAAGACCATTTTTACTGATAATTCTGTAAAGCTATGTTATTTTAGCTACTGAATAGAAAGGGGTTGGGGGGGGAGTAGTTCATACTTTAAATAGAGCATTTTGATATCTACCTAACTGAAAACTCTATTGTTGTAATTATTTTTACAAAATTTTTATTATAACCATAGACAGACAGTCAATAAGCACTTACTATGTGCCTGTCCCTATGCTAAGCTCCAGGGATAGACACAAATATAAGCAAAAAGAAAGAGTTTATATTCTAATGTCAGAAGACAACAAATGAAGGAAGCTAAAAACCAAAGAGGAGTGAAAAGGGAATTTTGGAGTTCCCAGTGAAATCACTTAACCCTGCTCACCTCAGTTTCCTCATCTGTAAAATGAGAGAGAGAAGGAAATGGCAAACCACTTCAATATCTTTGCTCAAAAAACCCTAAAAGGGTACAACTGAAGGACAACAGCTCATTAGTTACTTGACCTACTGGTCTCTACTTGACCTACATAAGCAAAAAATGAGATCTAGTAAGTAGGACCTGGGTTTACATAACCAATATAATCCAAGATCTTTCTTGTTAACTAAAAATTACACTTAATAAATCCCTATTATTTAATAAGTATTTTCTACAAATATGCTAGTCATTTTATGACTTTTACTTTTCTTAGGCTTATCAGAGCTACCAGCATCACTACTCTTTTTTTTTCCAGATCTTACACTTCTTTCATTTTCCCCCAATTCCACATAGAGACAATTTTAACATTTTTCTGTCATTTTTTAATCCAAATTCTTTCCCTTCCTTCCTCTCTTATCCCCTCCCCAAGATGGCAAACAATCCGATTCATGTCATTCATGTGCTATTATCAGCATCACTGCTCTTGCAGTTTGGGACCCTTACTAATAATTAAATAGCATTAATGAACCAAAGAAAAGCCCTGCTCTGATATAGACAGGACTTGTTACAAAGGAGAACTCTGGACAAAGACTGATGTAGTTGCTGATGTTTGGTGCAAAACAGTGTAATGACTCTCACTAATGCTTCTCAGAGGGAAAATGAGCTTGATTGGGGAAAGTGCTGCAAGACTTTTAGCCAGTTGGGAAAATGGTGCCTATAATTAATTTTTTTAATTTAAAATATTTTCTGCCTCTGTTATTTTCGATTGCCAGTGGTGTATACCTGAATTTGTGTGTGTTGAGCTCACGCAAAAAGAGGTCCTACTGTGATTTGAAGTAGGAGAGAACATCACAAGAAGGAGAACTGAGGAAAGGCTTCTAGTAAGGATTGAAGTTCTCATTTAGCAGTTTGTGAACCCCCAAAGTTCATGAAAATGGTCGAAGAGGTCTTGCTAAAAATTCTTTAGTGGCTCTTTAAGCAGAATATAATGAGTAATATATTAAATTAACCTGGGGGTCATAAGACTTTTTTTTTTTGCTGCTGTTGGCAGAGATTCTGGGTCAGGGGTAGAATATTAGGAACTACTGCCATGTAGGGTTATGAAACACATGAATTACTCAAGTTTACTGTATGCCAAGCACTGGGACTACAAGGTACAATCCCATGAGGGTATAAGGCTGCTGGAGAGGAGATGAAGCAGTCCAGAAAGTTGAGTTGAGCTAGGAAAGAACTGGATTGACCAAGGATTGACTAATCATGAGAGCAGGGTCCAGGACAGAGCCCTGCTTTTCAGATATAGAGGTTAGCCAGTCCAAAGGCACAGGAATGGAAAGTGTGGTGTCCTGTGTCTAGATCACAGGGGATGAGGGGAGGGAAGGGGGAAGGGAAAGGGAATTAAGTACAATAAAGTCAAAAGACTGAGTCCCAACACTGCTACTCACTAGCTATGTGACCTTGAGCAAGGCATTTTCTTTTTTTGAGCCTCAGCTTCCTCATAATGGATGACAAAAAACTAAATCATGACTAGGCAGTCACAGCTAGATAATTTTGCCCTGGTTCATAAGATCCCTAATAAATAAACAGTGTTGCTTTTTATCTCATTCTTTCTATTCGGATCTAAGGTAATTTTGCTTGGATTTAGGAATGAAAGGAACACTATTGTGGGCACTTTCATTTAATCTACTAAATGGATATGACCAAGACCGCATTAAAGTTTCCAGTTATTGGAATATAGTTTGTTTTTTTTTACATTGTGGCTGAGGGTCTAGTTTACATACATTATCTACTGAATCCTAAAAGAATTTTTTCCCATCTACAAATCTAAAACATAATGCAAGGGGAAAAATAATAACTTGTTATAGGATTTTACCCATATCATAGAGAAATTCCATTTTCTTGATTTATGTAGAATTCACTCTTCAATTATAGTACTAACCTTTAGCATTTGTCTAATAAAGAAGCATAATGATTACTCCTACAGTATATAAAAAATAATTCATTACCCCATTCCATTTATCCAATACTGTCTAATTAAAACTCACCTCATTTCATTTTTCATTCTTCCTTTCCCTGAGTCTGTCACTACATTGCCCTTCCTGTCTTCATACTTTTAAAAAAAATACATCTGTACAATGCAAATTTCCTTTTGTATAATAGAAATATTAAGTCAGAACAAACAACTTGCTAATGGCATTAGAACGGGAGTCTTTGACAAAAGCCGGCCTCTGGATCTGTTTTTAAATAAATGCCTGAACCTATTAATTTCCATGTTGTGTATAAATTTGCATTTTGAGTTCAAGAGGGTCTAGCATGAAGTACTGCAGAATGAATTTTAATGAATCAAGTGACCCTATGCAATTATATTAAAAACTAGCATCAGGGCAAGACCCACAATAAGTACCTTCAGAGCCATCCCCAGGGTACTACAAATTAGGGCAGTTGCCCTGGTCCTCACTTTCTAAGGTCCTGCCAAAAATTAGGTGCCTGGAGCAGTCAGAGGAGGAAGTAGGTGCTCTAGCTGGTAATAAAAAAGAGAAGGCCCTGAGGCTCATATTACAGTCCACAAAACACACACACAAAATCTACCAAAGAGGAGGAGAGGCTGGTGGGTGACAACACCTTCCACACTGTACCCCCTCCTTCCACCCCAAACCCCATAGTCGATTTTAGGATTTCTCTGGGATTTTTTTCTTCTTCAAGTCAGTCCTTGATATTCATTTTAACAAACAGCTGACATTTATACTTATTTGTGGAAAACACTAGGGAGGATAAATGTCAGCTATTATTTTTATAAACCACAGCTCTGAAATGAAGTTTAGGGTTCACCTGGACTAGATCCACTCCTGGAGGGTCCTTACCAAGCCACACTCTTAGACTCTTTACCTTGTGCTTTCACCCAGCATTTCCGCATGGAATATAAAATTTGCTTTGTGTCTAAGTATTCACAATGAAAGGAAAAGTCCTCAGTTTCCATGTATCTGTGCCCTTTGGACCTCTCTCTGGTTGTTAAGTTCCCAGTCCTGGACTTTCTGTTTCTTGAAGTATCCCAACTTTGTCCACCTGGCTCACAGAGCAACTCATTCCCTCTCAGGACTTCAGCTCTCTATCCTCCTCCTCTCCCCACCGCTTAGTTTTGGGAGTTTGTGTTGTCTTCTTCTATTAGAATGCAATCTCCTCCAGGGCAGGGACTTTCCTCTATGGAGTGGAGTGCTCCAAGCCTATTCTAAGAAACTCAATTGATGCTTTCAATAATTCAATGCAATAAAACATTTATTAAGCATCTATTTTGTCAACAATACCACTACCCTCTGTGCTAAGTGTTTGGGGGATACAAATAAGAAGAGGGAAGACAGACCCTGTCCTCAGGGAGTTTACAATCTAATCAGGGAGAAACCAGGCACAAAAGAAAGCTGAAAAGTAACTGAAAAGGGGTAGAGGAGGAGTAGAAGGGGAAGCTTAAGCTATTGATGAGGAAGTGCCAGTACCTAAATCCAAGATGGTGAGTTTCGTTTTTTTTTTTCTTATCTCTGTGATCGTGCAGGCTGAGGAGCTGCTGCATATAGAATAGGCTTTAGTTAATTTAACAAAAAATGCAAAGGAGTAGACTTAAGCCCCTAAACAATTAAATCAACTCTCCTTTCTTCTCTGATGATCCCCCCCCCCAACCTTTTCCTGCAAATATAGACTCTAGACTTATAGCATTGCCTTGGGCTAGGTTATGCCACAAGGCTATAGAATTAAGGGAATTATACATATATACGTATATGTGTATGTATGTATATATACACACACATATATATGATATGCATATATAATGACTAGAAAAAATAAATTGTGAGAATAACCACAAGAAGAAACAAAATGACTTTTTTTTTTTGCAGATGAAGCTAAATGAATTGAAATAATAATATTCGTTTGTATTTCTGCATGTACCCAGAAGGAAGAGACAGAAAAACTAATTCCACCTTAAATAATTATAAAATCTATAAAGTACTTAAGAATCTAGCTACCAAGATAAACACTGGAAGTATATAAATAAAACTACAAAACAATATTTATGGAAATGAAGATAAATAAATCATTGGAGAAATATTTGTTTATAGGTAAGAAGTGCCAATATAATCAAATGACAATGCTAGCCAAATTTGATGTTCAAAGTCTCAATTTTGTCCAGAATTGCCTGAGAAACTGAATAAAAATGAGATATGGTCTAAAAGTTTAAATAATTAAGTCATTAGATTTAGAGCTGGAAGGGGCATTAGATATCATCTAGTTCAACCCTTTCAATTTACAGAGGATAAAATTAAGATACAGAATTATCTTACAGAAGGCCATATATCATTAGCAGTAAATTCTAGGATTTAAATTCAGATCCCCTAACTCTAAAGCCATTACTCTTAGATATATCCAAATAATTGGTCAATTCTCTTCTCTTGTTTTGAAGATTCCAATAGTACTTTCATTTATTTTCTCATTTTATTTTTTTGCCTTATAGGAGAAGGATCTTTATCTTTGAATGGCGTGTCAAAGCTACATCTTTTCTCTGCTTCCTAATATTCCTTTATTTCTGTCATTATTCATCATTTAACCCTGAAACTATATTATTTAATCTGATAAATCCAACTTTATGGTACAGTACATATTAAAGAGGCTATAGAAAATTAAATTGGATTGAATTTTTGGCTTTTGGCATAGTTCCTTTACTCCTGCTGTTCATTCTTCATTTAAATTCATAAGCCTCCTTTTTCCATGACATGATAATCATCTCCACAGCAACTAACTATTATATCACAAAGGAAGATGCCTATGAGTGAAGAATGATCAGCAGGAGCTGTGGAACGCTTAAGCAACAAAGATTCTATTTTCATACAAATAAACCCTAATTATAATAAGCCTAGGGAGAAAAATACCCCCCCCCATCAAAAAAATACACTAAGCAGAGCTGTCTCTAAGTAATATCTCAAAAGAACAGAATTCTTTTTCATTCCCAAATTGTTTTCATAAGAACATATTCTTAAGGAGAGATAACATCACCTGTTGTTGCAAGGCAACCATGTCTGTCTGGGCTGAAAAAGAAGCAATACTTAAAAGCATCAAGAAATGCAATGTGTTTGGGTGTAGGCTATGAGGCAGAATGTGGCAAAAACAAACAAACAAAAAACTGTAAACATGAGCAAAGCTAGGGAAACTGGCATTAGACCAACATATAACTATTGCCAGTGCCACTAGTACAAGAAAAATTGGAGGCGAGATTGAATTTGTAGATGGTAATAATAGTAAAATATATTCAGAGTTAAAGGAGTTGGCTTACTTTGACACACATTCAAAAGATACTGGAATTAAGGAATAATATCTAACAATTATATAGTACTTTAACATTTGTAAAATACTTTTTATATACTTAGTATCATTTGATCCTCACAACCACTCTGAGAGATAAGTATTATTATTATCCCCATTTTATAGATAAGGAAACTGAGACTAAGTGAGATTAATTGACTTACCTAGGGTCACATAGGTAGGGAAGTAATTGAGTCAGGATTCAAACTTGGGTTTTCCTGACTTCAAGGTCAACACTCTACCCATTATGACACCCTGATGTCTCTGAGGATCAGAAATAAACATTCTATATCTAATGCTTAATTACTAATGTCTCTTCTAGAGATACTTCCAAAATCTACTTTGTGTGTGTGTGTGTGTGTGTGGTTGGTATTGTCTTTTTGTCTCTCTCTGTTTCCCACCCTCCCTCACTTTCTTCCTCCTTCCCCTTTTTCCTCCTTCCTTCCTTTGTTCCTTCCTTCCTTTGTTCCTTCCTTCCTTCCTTCCTTCCTTCCTTCCTTCCTTCCTTCCTTCCTTCCTTTCTTTCTTTCATTCTTTCTTTCTTCCTTTCTCTCTTTCTCTCTCTTCCTTCCTCCTTAATTTTTTAAAATAAGGTGTTTAAGAAGACTATATCAAATCATAACTAACAGTCTTTATAATAGTTTACTAATATACAAACCACTCAATCTTATATTTGACTCTATATTCTATTATCCTCTTGTTTGATGTAACAGTAATAGCTAATATAGAATTGCAACATTTTAGACTTAAAAAGGACTTTAGAGCCAGCTAAGGACACCCCCTTCTCCCCAATTCTCTGAAAAAAAAATCTCCAAGGCATACCCAATATGGTCATTCAGCCTTTCCTTGAAGACCCTCAGTGAAGGGGAACTCACTATCTCTTTTTTTAAACCCTTACTTTCTGTCTTAAATCAGAAGAGCAATGGCTAGGCAAACAGGGTTAAGTGACACCCAGAGTCACATCTGATTTGAACCCAGGTCTGGAGCTCTCTCCACTTAGCAACCCTGAACTCACTACCTCTTAAAGAAGTTCATTC
This sequence comes from Monodelphis domestica, assembly GCF_027887165.1. Classification (NCBI taxonomy): domain Eukaryota; kingdom Metazoa; phylum Chordata; class Mammalia; order Didelphimorphia; family Didelphidae; genus Monodelphis; species Monodelphis domestica. The sequence goes on from NC_077228.1 coordinate 82,416,640, forward strand.
TATTTTGGAAAGCTTTCATTATTAGGAAGATTTTCCTTACTTCAAACCTCAACTTGCCTCCTTGTGGCTACTTCTGCCATCTAGGGCCAAAACAAATAAGTCTAGGCTCTCTTCAAAATGACAACCTTTCAAGTACATCATAACAGACAGCATACTTTCCTGTTTTTTTCTTCTGCGAACTGAACATCTCTGGTCCTTTCAAACAATTTTCATATGGCATATACTCAAAACCCCAATCCTACTTGCCCTGTTCTGGATGTTCTCTAGCTTATAGGTCCTGCCTAAACAGGGCTGCCCAGAACAGAACACAGTGTTCTAGAGATGTAATCTGACCAGGGCAGAGTTCTCTGGAACTATCATTCTTATTTCTAAGAGGTTTCTAGAAGCTACAGTGCATTTGGTCCATATGATTTGACAAGGGCAGCAAAGTGATTTCTTACTATATCCTTATTTATAGTGAATATGAATACCCTAGTGGTCATTTTTGCTGTCTGTTGTAAAGGATAATTTTAGCATTGTGACCTAAACTATATTAATCATTGGTCACCACGGATATCCCAAATAACAAAAAAAAAATTTACCCAAGTCAGTCTGGAAATTTATGGTGATTTAATTAGTATAATGGAAAGAAATTTACGAAGAAGGGAGAAAGAAAGGGTGTAGGATTTTCTCCCACCTGGCTTGTGCTGGGAAGGAAGATTAGAGGCTCTAAAAGGTAAGGTTTTGGAGAGTAAAAGAGGAAGGAATCAGCCTGAACTCCAAAAGGGCTCAGCCAAGATGCCTGAACCTGAATTAGCTCAAGGGCAAACTCACCACCAAAACCCAGAAAAATAGCTGCCACCACGCCAAGATGTCAGAACACTTAGCACGCTGCCAGCCAGAGACGCCTCTCCGAGAAAAGAGGCTGAAGAGAGGAAATGATGTGTCCTATATAGATGGTTTTACGTCACTTTCCTGCATCTCATCTGTACCAATGTTAGCTTAGCTTGACTTAGGACAGCCCAGGGGTCTGCCCCCTGTTTCTGCACTTGTCTGTTGAAGGCCATCTTCTCAGATATTTAATCCTTGAGTATGGCATAGACATTCCTGACCTTGTTAAACTAAGTAGGGTGGAGAAATGTAGAGTTCCCAAGACTTGATTCTGTTAGACCAAGTATCTCCATTGTTACTAATCAGGAAACAGCTAAATCAGATCTTCTAAAGTACAGTCTGAGTAGGGTGGAGTAGTTTTAAAATTCACACTGTTCACATCTGAAACATCATTCTTCTTGTCAAAAAGAACCGAAGTAAAAAGGAGTGAATACTTTTGATTTCTCTTCATTATCAGTTACCATCATCTCCACACTGAAAAATGGCCATATCCCTTCTTTGATCTTCCTCACTAAGCACCAGCTTAAAAAAAATAAAAACAAATCCTCTTGTTATTCTTAATTTTCCTTGATAATTTCAGCTCATTCTGAGATATAGTATAGTATAGTATAGTATAGTGGTAGTCTCTCGGTGACCGAGAATGACGATTGTCTTTGTGCATTATCATCTATTGATGTACCCTCATGAGGCTTTGGAGTCCAAAGGCTGAGGCACAGAGTTTGTGGCACATGGGGCCTGGGATGCCAGTTGTTACAGGAGGTGCGGTTGTGGCCTGGTGTCAGCGTTCACGCGCAGCGGCAAGATGTCGACGTCGCTCATCTTCAAAGGTGGTGGCGGCATGGTGAATGTGGGTTCGCCAGCTGCTTCTGTCAGAGGCAGTGAGTTCTAGTTGCCTTGGTATAATGCCAGCCCACTTCAAGTTTGACTTTAGCTGATCCTTGAATCTTTTCTTTGGTCAGCCTTGTTTCCTGAGTCCAGCTGACAGTTCACCATAGAATACATGTCTTGGTATTTGCTGTGGGTCCATGCAGATGATGTGTCCAGACCATTGTAGCTGGGCTTTGAGGACCATGACTTCGATGCTGGTGGAGTTGGCTCTGTCGAGGACTTCCTGGTTGGTGATTCCGTCCTGCCATCAGATCCTCATGATTGACCGGAGGGAGCATTGGTGGAATTCCTCCAACTGCTTCATGTGCTTCCGGTACAGTGTCCATGTCTCACAACCGTACAGGAGCGAGCTGAGGACCATATATTACTCCTGACAATATCTGTATGGCAACTGGTCATTGCTTTTGTAGTCATTTTCCTGTTATCTGCCCTTGTTTCCATCTTCTATACATAGCTTTTAAAAATATAATTTTATTGGTGAATTTCCCATGTATTCAAATTGCTCTCTTTAGATAATTACTATTCTCCATCCTGGCTGAAATTGTTCTCTTTTGGGTGTTCAAAATTTCATTCTTGAGATCTTTCCAGTAGAATTTTGGCATGTTAAATCTTATCTATCCTTGTTCTGATCAACTTGCAATATACTCACTCAATATCTAGTGTATATATCATATTATGAATGACCTTTCTTTTCTCTATTACAAACTCAATATAGAAATCATCATTTTTCCTTCAGTTTCCATCACTTTCATCACAGTAACTATTTTTGGCTCATTGGTAAAAATCAGATCCACAATATGTTTTCCCTTGATGGTTCCTCCAATTTTTGAGGGATGAAATTCTGATTAGGCAAACTCACATTTATGTAGAACTTAATGTTCACAAAGCATATTATTGCTGATTCTCTTAATAACAGACTCACAACAAGCCAGAGAACTAGATAATATGAATGCTTTTATCCCTATTTTATAGATGAGGGAACTAAGGCTGAATGACTTATCCAGTCACTTAATAAGTTGTAGAATAGATATTCTGACTCCCAAGTCCTGTGTTCTTTCCTCCACAGGATACTTTGGTACTTAAGTCTTGAATGCTTGTAATGATTATAAACACCTTGAAGGCAGAAATAATGATATTTTTTTAAAATACTTACCTTCTGGACTTATGAGAAAGAATGCTATCCATATCCAGAGAAAGAACTATGGGAGTAGAAACACAGAAGAAAAACATATGATTGATCACATGGTTCAGTGGGTACATGATTGGGGATTTTGGCTTGAAATGATCATTCTTTTGCAAATATTAATGATATGGAAATAGGTTTTGAACAATGATGCATGTATAACCCAGTGGAATTGCTAGTCGGCTCTGGGAGAGGGGAGGGAAAAGGGGAGGGAAAGAACATGAATCATAACCATGGAAAAATATTCTAAATAAATTAATTTAAAAAATAAATACTTACCTTCCATCTTCGAATCTATATAAGTATCCATTCTAAGGCAAAAGATCAGTAAGGGCTAGGCAATTGGAGTTGTGACCCTAGGATCATGCAACTAGGAAATGAGGTCATATTTGAACCCAAGTCCTCCTGACTCCAGGACTGACTCTTCCACAAAGCTAGCTGCCCCTTCTATTTCTTTTCTATCGCCTACAATGCCTAATATAATGAATAATAAATTTTTATCTCATACTGAGAAGTGACTTAATTGTCTAGTAGAAGGTCTTTAGGACTTGATTTCAGAAAGACCAGATTTCAAATTATCTCTCAGACACTTAGATGTGCACCACTGGGCAAGTCATTTAATATTTTTGCATCTCATTTTTCTTGTCTGTAAAATGAAAAGAATAAAGTAATCTACTTCACAGGTGGTTGTGAAGATCAAATGAGATAACATAGGTCAATCACTTTGTAAAACCTTAAAGCTTTATAGCTACCTAAATCATTCTTGATTAGAGAAATGCAAATTAAAATAACTCTGAGATACCATTTCACACCTAGAAGATTGACTGATATGACAGAAAAGGAAAATTATAAATGTTGGAGAGAGTATGGGAAAATTGGAACACTAATGCCCTGTTGGTAGAATTTGAACTGATCCTACCATTCTGGAAAGTTATTTGGAACTATGTCCAAAGGGCTTTAAAACTGGGAATACCCTTTGTTCCAGCAATATTATTACTGATCTGTATCCCAAAGAATTTTTTTTAAAAGGGGAAAGGATATATTTGTACAAAAATATTTATAGTAGCTCTTTTTGCAGTGACAAAGAATCAGAAATGATGGGGATGTCCATCAATTGGGGAATAGCTGAACAAGTTATGGTATATGATTGTGCCACAAGAAATGATGAGAATGATTTCAGAAAAACCTGGAAACACCCACATGAAATGATACAGAGTGAAGTCAGCAAAACCAGGAGAACACTGTACATGGGAACAACAATGTCACAGTTATATCAAATGAGCTATCATAAAGAGATTGAGGCTGCCAAAAGCGAATTCCACCATTCCTGTCCACTTCTTAATATCTGCCTTTTTTCCTATTTCAAAGGAATAACTATCTTTCTTCCTTTCTGTAAAGACCTCAGTAGTAGCCTCCCCAGTCTACTAAAGAAAAAAATGCCCAGGGAAACTCAAAATCTCCCCATTTATTCTGTCAGAAATAATAGCAGAAAGACCCTTCCTCAGAGGTGAGGAGTTTGAATATCAACTAGCCTCTACTTGCCAGGAGTCTTTTCTCCTCACCCTAACATGAATCAATACTAGTCCCCAGGTCTAGGCTCTTTCTCCTCTCCCTCAATACTTCGTCATGAGCTAGGTAGTTATCTCTCCCAAGCATGTGAAGATTTCTCTTGGGGAATGGGCAAATGAGAATGATTTGTTCCAATGAATGTGGAGGCAGCTGAAGCAGGTGCTGGGGAGATTAGAGCTTGGTGAGACATCTAAGTGAGCAAGGTCATCCACTGCATCCCAAGCCATCACCAGTTTTCTTGACCTTTGTCTTACCATTGAACTTGGATGACTGGAAGAGAGAATGAGGTTGACTACTTTGGGCAACTCTGTCTTACTTAAATCTAATTCATACACAAGTCAAGACATCACCAGTGATAAATCAGTTCTCTTTGAAAACAAAGGACAAACAACAACAAGCATGTAATATTAGACACAGAAAAAAATCCAATAAACACTCATCAGACTTAACTGATATGCCCCATTTCCTCCAGGACCCTAGTGACTTGTATCAAATTCCACTCGGGTCTTAGCTGTCCTGATTTTTTTCTACCAAAGTCCCTAACTGACCTACACTTCAGAAATATGTTCCCTCAAGGAAACTAGATTGCTTTACTGTCTTGCTGTGTGTCCCATGTTTCCTTGTAGTGGACCTTGGGGCCCCTAATCTTCCTAAATTTCTTTAAGTCACTTTGCAAGTCTAATTCCTCCACAAATATGGACTCTGGATTTCCATCGCCTTCTTCAGGATTTGTGGCCAAAGTTATTCAGTCCTTAGCATTTTATCTCTCTCTCTCTCTCTCTCTCTCTCTCTCTCTCTCTCTCTCTCTCTCTGTGTGTGTCTCTGTTTGCCTGTCTGTCTGTCTGTCTGTCTGTCTGTCTGTCTGTCTGTCTGTCTATCTTTTATCCTCAAATATATGCAGGTTTTCTGTACCTTGAAAAAACCTTCACTTGGTCCAAATGCTCTTTTTATTTCTATCTGCCCAAACTGCTGGAATGAGTTGAATACTCTGACTACCTTCATTTTATTACTACCTACCCCATCAACCCTCTATAACTGGATTTTCAGGGCCCTCTGAACTGAAACACTTCTTTAAAACATTAATAATTTCTTTCCAAATGTAAACTCTGTGACTCTTAATTCAACTTGATTTCTCTGTAGTTAATGACTTTGTTGTTTTTTGTTGTGTCCTTTCTTTTTTAAAGTTCTCTCATGTTTTGCATTCTGTGATGCTTTAGTCTCCTCCTACCTCTTGAACTGATCCATTTTTTTAAACCTTTACTGGTTTTTCTTCCTCTTCCTCCATCCCCTCAAAAAAACATTTCCCTGGGTTCAGTTCTTAGGTTTCTACCCTTCTCCATAGAGTCCCTCTTACTTGGAGACCCTATTAGTTACCACAGCTGAAGACAACTGGGAGTTTTGAGTGTTTGAGAGGGAAGGAAGATTAATAATTTTGTATCTTGGAGCAGAAGATTAAGGTAGGCTCAAGTAAGGAGAAATAGTGGAGGGATTAGGGGCCCCTAAAGGACTTGAAAAAAGAGGGGGTGTAAAATGGAAGAAGTACAGAAAGAGTGTGTGCTAAATATATATTTCATCTGTCTCAAAATCTTCCTTAAATCTGGAACTATGCTTCTTAAGACAAGGGTCCCTAACCTTTTTTTTTTTTGCATTATGGATTCCGTTGGCAGTCTGGACCCCTTCTCCAAATATACATATATATGTTTATGTATGTTGTATATATTTTTTTAATGCATGAAGTAAAATACATGGAATTACAAAAGAAGCCAATTGTGTTTAAATATAGTTACCCAAATATTTTTTAAGGACTGTTTTGTAGATCCACAGGTCTCTAAGAGGAGAAAACTTTTATTTCCTTTGCTTCATCTGAGATTTGTTCCATTAGTACTAAAGTTAATCTGTGTTATAGATTAAATAGACTATTACAGGCTACCTTGGAACTAATGACTATTTATAACACTTTTTACAGGGAATAGTTTCCCAGTTCCAAACAATCTTTTTCAAATGAACTTTTAGAATGCAATGCATTCATCATCTGTGTCCTGTCTAAATGGGGACGTTTTTATATTGTACTGAAATATTATTGTTCTCATTTTGTTATTTAAATAACATAATAATGCTCTTCCCTTGGTGCTTTGGACATTCAAAGAGCTAAAAATTATTTTGATTTGAGGAGGATGGAGCAAGCTAGGATAGGAGAATTTTAAAAGGATTAGTTTTAACCATGAAGAGGGAAAAGGGGAAGATTTTGGCACTATGGAAAGAGCCCTGGTTGAGCAGTTAGAAGACATAGGTTCAAATTCACCTCTGATGCTTAATATTTATGTGACCTAGAACAAGTTGTAATTTAACCTTTCTATGACTCAGTTTCCTTATGTATAAAATAAATATGTTGGGTAAGATAGCTTCAGAAGTCCCTTCCAGCTTTAGATCTCTACTTCATCTCTAGAAATTTGAATTGGACTAAGCTAATGGGGAGGTTCTTTGGGAATGTAGTAGGAGACTCTCCATATAAAATGAGTTTCCTGAATTTTCTCACCAATGAGTATAACAGCCAGTGTGAACATTGATCTAGCAGAGGGACCTTACTGTGATTTTTAAAGAATCCTGGCCAGATAGCCTGAGGAAGGAACTGAACTTTGGAGTTTGGGGTTTGCCTGCTCCTGAAGAATTGATATCTTTGATCTAAGAACATGTAAAACAAAACAAATTACAAATATCTGTACTGGACCCATCCAAAAATATATTCTTCAATTTATACTCTGAGTCCATCACTTCTCTGTCAGGAATTAGGTAGAATATTTCATCACAAGCCCTCTGGAATTGTGGTTGGTCATTGCTCTGATCAGAGTTCTTAAGTCTTTCCAAATTATGCTTGTTATACTCCATTACTCCATTACTCCAGTAAATATACTCCATATATTTACAATATTATTGTTGTTATATAAATTATTCTCTTGGTTCTTCTCACTTCACTTTGCCTCAGTCTCTCCAATTCTTCCCAGGTGTCTCTGAAACTGTCCTTTTCATTATTTCTTATAGTACAAAGTATTCCATTCCACTATATTATATTCCATAAACTGTTCAACCATCCCTTAATTGATGGGTTTTCCCTTAATTTTTATCTATTTGCTGCCACAAAGGTAGTATGATTTTTTTAACATATGGGTACCTTGCCTTTTTCTTTGATATCTTTGTAGCATTTCAGGGTCAAAAACTCTTCAAGGCTAAGTTACTTTAGAGGCATAATTCCAAATTGCTTGTGTAGAAACTATCTTATCTTATAACTATCTTAGGTTTGATCTTAGAACTGAACTACCTTTGAGAGAGTGAGAAGTTCCTAAATCCTTTCTTTGACTTTCTAACATAAGAATATTTGGTCATTAAGCGGACTTGGAGTTTTTTGACTTAAAAAAAAAATCCTGTCCTGAGATATGAGCACCAATGAGTTTATAACTCACCAGTTGTAGTCCTTCCAAGTATTCATAGCCTCTTTAATCTGAGAACCACAATACTGTCAGCTCTTCTTTTCCCATTTCTCATTTACCTCCCAACTCTGCCCTCTTTTGAACTTCTCCATAATGCTGCTGCCCAGTACTTTCTCCTTTCCCTCTGCTCCCTGCCTCCAATTAGTAAGTATCCTTTCCTGTGTTGTCTTCCTACATTAGTTTACAAGTTTATTTGAGGGTAGGGACTATCTTTCTTTTTAAAATCTGTATTCTCAGCACTTAGCACACAGTGCCTGGCATATAGTATGCATTTAATAAATGCTTATTGATTATCACATTATTATTATATTACAGTTATGTAAGAGTTAAAATGGTGGGAGACATAAATTGTAAGAGTTAAAATAGTTGAAAATATAAATTGTGATAGATATAAGAGTGGGTGAGTAAATTGTGACCACAGAAAATATGTTTTCACTACAGTGTCTTGTTTTAAATCAAATATAAGGTGGTCGCCAGGGAAATATTCCCAATTATGAATATACCCAAGTCAACTGGGTTTTATAGAGAATTTAATTAATTATACAATGAGGAATTAAAGAAAGAGAGAGAGAGAGAGAGAGAAATGAATAAGTATGAAGGGCCTTAAGCCAACATGGCCTAGACCTGAGTCTTAAGAGAGAGAGATCAGTCAGTCAGTCTTTTATCACTCACCACAAGGTCTGTCTAAGCAAGTATTCTAGTGACAGAGTCTCCTCAGAGAGAGTTCCAGCCAGAATCCTCCTCAAAGAGCCTTCCAGCCAGAGACTGTTTCAAAGGGCCTCTCTCAAGAGCCTCCAGAGGGACAGAGTCCCCTCAGAGGAGGTCCAGCAAGACCTCCTTAGAGATTGTCCTCCAAGAGATTTCCTTCTCAAGAGCTTCTCCAAAAAGCTTCTTTCAAGAGATTCTGCTTTTTCTTATATAGGGGGTTTTCTCCTATGTCACCTCCCCTAAGTTCTTCCATCTACCAATCACAGTAAACGTTTTCCAAAGGACAGCCCATTCTAAAAACACTGCTGGGTTGACTAATCCCTTTAGTAAGTTTGTACCAGAAAAAACTTCTGAATAAGTTTTCACCTCTTTGCTCCTGGCAAGTTTACAAGTTGCCTGACCTTTAATAGATACTTAGCACCCCATTGTATTAATTCTAAAAATAGGCATGGCTTAAAGAACTTTTTTCTTCATTATAAGAATGGGTTAAAGTACTTTCATTGTTTAGCAAGGAGTTCTCTTCCCCCAAAGCAGTCCCAAGTAGGGGTGGAGCAGAGGTCCTCCCATTTCTGATCCAAGTAGAGTTCTCACTGTCAAAATGGGGAATGTTCCCAGTAGGGAATTGTTCCAATTGAGAATTCCCCAATGTGGAAATTTTTAACATTCACAAGTCTGAGAAATTTCAAGATTCACCGTTATAATGGGGCAGATATGTGTATGTTAAAGGTTTTCTTCATTTAAATTTCTTAAGGTAAAACTCTATGAGCTTTAAGCATTAAGGTTAAAGTGCAAAAGTTTAGTGCTGAGTACCCTGGGTTCTGAATTGGCTTTTGTCAGTTTCAAATTTGCATGGTTTCTGGCACTATTCTGTGTTTAAAGACCTTTTTTACTGCACCCTCAGCAATGAAAAGGTAATAAAGAAAGCATTTCCCCACAATTTCCACCATTCACACCAATAAGTCTGATCCATGCTCTGAGTTATATTTCAGATTCTATCCTTTATCAAGAGTCTATTTTAAAATATACATTTTCAGATAAGAATTTTCTGGAATTTGTCCATTATTTAGCTTGTTATCATTGATTTTAAATGAACAAGAACACCTGGGGTATTTCTGTGACCAGATCCCTAACTAGGATGGGACCATACAGGTTTTTCCTAGAGGCCTGCAATTTAGAGAATACTAATTGTACTCAAAAAGTAAAAAAGAAGTAATTAGCAAGTATAATTAGTTAAAAAACAAAGCTACCAAGTAACTGCCAATACTACTTCTTTAACAATAATGGCTGCTATGCCCTTCAATTGGAGAATGGCTGAACAAATTGTGGTGTATGTTGGTGATGGAATACTATTGTGCTCAAAGGAATAATGAACTGCAGGAATTCCAAATGAACTGGAATGACCTCCAGGAATTGATACAGAACGAATGGAGCAGAACCAGGAGAACTTTTACACAGAGACTGATACACTGTGGCACAAACAAATGTAATGGACTTCTCTATTAGCAGCAATGCAATGATCCAGGACAATTCTGAGGAATTATGAGAAAGAACACTCTGCACATCCAGAGAAAGAACCGTGGGAGCAGAAACACAGAAGAAAAACATTTTCTTGATCACATGGTTCAATGGGGATATGATTGGGGATGCAAACTCTAAATGATCACTCTAATGCAAATATTAATAATATGGAAATAGATCTTGATCAATGATACATGTAAAACCCAATTAAATTGCTTATTAGTTATGGGAGGGGGAGGGAAAGAACATGAATCATGTAACCTTGGAAAAATATTATAATTTAATTAATTAAATAAATAAAAATATTTAATATAATGGCTTCTGAAGTGGTTGGAGTGAATTGGAGTGAGACTGAGCTCCAAATTCCGATTGCTTCTCTTTTTTGTGTTACTTTCATGCAATACAGGAGCAGAATCCCCAAGATGGATGTTTGATGCTGTGGTGTCAATAAAATGAGGTGGAATTTGTAAAATACTTTGAAAGCCTTAAAGTACTATATAAATACTAGCTTTTAGTATTATTATACCATACATTCAAGCGATCTGGAGCTTATGGGCTTAGGTGCTACTACTTTTCCTTGGTAAGTAATCTTTGAAATAATTTCTCAGAGGAGAAGATGGTCACTGCAAGGAATATGAATCCCATTTGGTACCCTGGCTTGTCAGAGGATATAGACCTTCAGTGAATTACTCAGAAGTACAGGTCTGGAGTGAAAGTAAAATACCTCTTTAGCAGTCCCACAAAGTATTTAATATTTTGATATTTTAAGAATCAACCTTCTAAGAAAATATAATAGGAATCATAATGGTTTCATGCTTTTAAGTGTTTGTCAATGTATACTTTATGAATCTTTGCTCTAAGCATTTCTTTTGTAGTAGAAGAAATAAACGGCTGTCCTATATGTTAGTTATCTATTTTGTATATTTATTTATTCTTGTATATTCACCTTTCTAGAAAGATCATTCTCAATTTTATTTAGGAAGACTAGGGAAGAGAGGAACAGAAAGGGAAAATACTACAAATTTCATGTTTTAAAATTTTACTTAAACTCAGGCCCTTTGCCTCAAAGATAAAAGTTCTTTATCTTTTTGTATGTGTCATGGACCCTTTTGGCAGTTTGGTACAGCCTATGGATTCCTTCTCAGAATAATGGTTTTTAAATGCATAAAATAAAACATCATATACTTCTATAATACATAAACTACCCGCTTCGTAAGATAATTACAAGAAAAGTATTTTTCAAACCTAAATATAAGCCTCCATTATAGTAATAGTTAATTGCCTTCAGAGTTCAAGGAGGATTTTTCTAGGTATGAACAGCACTGCCCAATTGATTCAACACATAAATGAATCTCATCAAGCAGTAATGTCAGGTTGCATTAGAGTAATGTTTCTGTACCTTTCACATTAGTATGCAGCTTCCTCAGCTAAGGGACAGAATGTGATGAATGAACAGGCTTTTTTATGTGAAAAATTCTTTGTCTAATAACTCATAGAGGAAACATTGTTTCTTTTAAGGTTATATCAACGTGGAGTGAAGAGATCGATTATATTTTCTTTTACTGAATTGACTATTCAGCTAACAAATGGATTAATTGACTTTTTTTCAAATGAATTAACCTGTTGTTTGATTGACTTGACTAAATCAACCACTTATTGAGGGTTTGGAGGAAAAGGGCCTGCTCTGCACAGGCACTCTTCAATGAATAAATAATCCTCCTCCTGCTCTTGTACTAGACAATTTGTCAACAGTAGCCCTGACTGTGCAAATAAGCTCCCTTGCGCAGACATCAGAATTACAGACGTGTGTGCATAGCTGTTCACTAGAGTAAATTGAGTCTTGTATTACTCTTGGATGTCTGAAGCCTGGCTAAATTGACTGATTATTCAAACAAGATCTATTGTATCATATCAAAAGCAAATGAGCATTAAATCAAAAGCACACTCAAGATGGGCATTTTTCTCAATTAGCAATGCTTCTGACGATTCTATTTTACAAAGCAGTGGGATTCCTATAAAATTCCATTTCATACTCTTTTATTTATGTACATATTTATTTGAAGGGGGTGGAGTTTCCAAGGTATGGTTATTTACTGCTAGAATTGGATTTTTCTCCCCTAAGTGAATAATTGTAAACCTTTCAAAAAATAAAAGACTATATAATTACATAATGATAACCTCTGTTGAATTTATGTGAAAAAGACTTAAATTTTTTTCATACACTCAGAAGTCATTGAAATGAAATTACTCAATATTTTAATGTGCTTCCAAAGAACAGAAGCGTTAAAAGCATTAATTAAGAAAAGCAGATGGCAAAGAAAGATGTGTTGGTTGATTCTGGTTGATTTTATTTGTTAAAATGCAATGTACAATTTGCAGATGATAATAGAGTTATGGGGGAATATATAAATATTTTCATTTATATAGAGTTTTATTGTCCAAGAATCTTTTGCATTAGGCTTTTTAAAATAACTCAGAAAATCTTAAGTTCTAATCAATTTTTAAAATTCCTATGTTGTACCCATGTTGATTAAGGCATTGGAAAACCATATGTAAAATCATAGAACTTTACAGCTAGGAGGAACTTTTAAAATTATCTTGTCCAAATCCTTTCTTTTAAAGAAGAGGAAATTGAGGTCATAGGTCATACAACTTATAGGTTGCAGAGGTAGGACATGTACTCAGATCTTCTGACTTAAGTTCATTTCATTTTCTTTAATACTACATGGCCTCTCATCATGCTCTCCTCTTTGGGAAAAGAAGAACGAGAGAAAAAGAACACCACTGAAAAGACTGAAGAATAAATACAAGTCCAAGGAGGCAATTTATTTGAAAAAGACCAAGGGGTTTTCATGGATTGCAAACTCAATATAAGTCATAAGTAAAATATGGCTGCCAAAAAAGCTAGTGCCATCTTGGGATTACATTTAAGAGAGGCATAGCTTTCAGGAATAAGCACATGACTTCATCTGAACTATTGGGTTCAGTTTTAAGGATGAGAGTGTAAAAACACTGACAAGGGGGAGAACATCTGGAGCAGAACAACCAGAAGAGTGAAGGGTCTCGAAGGGTCTCTTGTACACAGAAGTACCATTGTTGGGTCTGGTTCCCAAGGAGATCAGAGAAAAAGGAAAAGAACCTATAAATTCCAAAATATTTATAGCAATTTTCTTAGTGGTGCAAAGAACTGGAAATGGAAGGAATGCTCACCAATTGGGGAATAGCAGAACAAGTTGTGGTATATGGTTAGGATGGAATACATTGTGCTGTAAGAAATGATGAACAGGTTAATTTTTTTTAAACCTTTACCTTCCATCTTAGAGTCAATATTATTTATTGGTTTCAAGGCAGTGGTAAGGACTTGGCAGTAGAGGCTAAGTGAGTTGCCCATGGTCACACAGATAAGGAAGTTTCTGATGTCGGATCTGAACCCAGGACCTCCTGTTGAACAGATTAATTTTTTTTAAAACTTGGAAAGCCCTACATGAAATAATGTAGAGTAAAATAAGTAGAAACAACAATATTTATACAGTTACAGAATTAATATTTGAAGAATAACCTGAGAATGGCCATCTCCAGAGAAAGAAACACAAAAAACATATATATGTACATATATGTGTGTGTGTATATATATATATATATTTTTTTTTTTTGGTCAAATGATGTGGAGAGAAGGAGAGGACAGTTGAGATACCTGGGAAATTTAATATAACCAAAAAACAAATACATTTTTTTAAAAAGTGTAGGGCCTTGAATCCATATTCTTTAAGGTGACAGTTACTAGGGTCTTAGGAGATGCAACCACCACGGAATAGCTGTACCCCAGATTTGTCCTCGGTTTGCTGTGAATGCCATCACCTCAACAGTCTCCTTCCTCTATGGGCAAGATGAATCGCTACCGAGGCTCCTACTAATGAGCATCTTAAAAAAGTTGAAGGCACAAGGACATTTTTCAGCAGAGCTTTAGCAGATTCCTCCTGAATATAATCTTTATGCTTAAAAACCTCATAATTTATTTTATCCCTACCATCCCTAGACAGTACCTTAGTGATCATCTTCTCCAACCTCCTTTTTTTTTTTTAAACAGATGAGGTTCTTCCTTCTCCCAGTGCCAATATTAAATGATGAAGAAAGAAATGCCCATAGAGACAACTTGGCTGAGTTAAAATATTGGGCAGCCTAATCAATATGTCCCCACTAGACTTCCTGTGTTTTCCATGAGGACTTTTACTTTGCTTTTCTATCTGAAGTCAACTTCCTGGTAGAGTTTAGGATTATTTTTATAAAACTTAAAGGACTATAATATAAATGTGGGTTATTATTATTATTGCTATTCTACATGCATTAGGACTGAATGTGGAACTCTAGCTCTTTTCTCTTACAGTGATGTTTTCAGCAAGTAAAAGTTTGAAAGAAAAAAATGTTCCCCTCACCCCTGGGGAAAAGATCCTGAATAGAATGAATTGTCTTCATATTTGAGTCTAATAACAATAAACATTTTATCGTGCTTTATTTTATATTTGAAGATGGTTTACCACATAAATTATAATTAGGTAATTGAACTGAATTTAAATGAATACTTTAAAAAATTCTCTCAGTTACTCATAATCTGGTTCATTAATAAAATGCACTCAACAGATGTTGTACAGACCATGACCACATCTGGGATACATAAAATGCTACTCTCTTTCCATACTAAAGAAGGGAGAGGGTGTCTGCTCCTACCTTAAAAAGTCCCTGCTAGGCTGTCATCTCCCGTCCCAACTTTTCTAACAGTGGAACCAGTAAGCCAGCAAGAGCAGTGCCACTTATTTTTGTTGCCTCCAGAATCTACAAAGAGAAAGTGAATTAATATACTAAAGGGATTGTCAAAGGCTCAAAGACAAGGCAGGATGCTGAGAAGCAAGCACATAATTCAGCAGCATTAATACAAATAAGACTACCCTACTGCTGTGAGTTGGAGCTGTTGTTTTTTCAGCTGGCTTGAGGGGGGTTGTCATAAACCATGAGTTGCTTGCTTCCTGATCCTGTTTTATGTTGTCCGTCATTTCAGGCTTGTTCCATTCTATCTATGCCTACTTGGTTCTTCCAAAGAGAACACATGATGTAGGTCTACCAGGTAAAGAAATATTTGGTATAAGAGAAACTACGGCAAAATGATATTGGTGGTAGTGTCTTAAACCCCAAACCAGTTCCAACTTCTCTTTTCCTCCACATGCTTTCTAGGAATTGCAAGCTCCATGAGGTTAGGGTCTGTTTTTCCTTTGTCTTTTCTATTCCCAGCACTGAGCACAGTGCCTAGCACAAAGTAAGGATTAATTGATTATTTCCCAGTGATTCAGGTCCATAGAATAATTTACTATTAGCTTCTTTTCTATGTCTTAGAGATTGATCATACCAGGAATGCAGGGGAAGGTGTTTGATTCAAGCCACCAGAGACTAGAAAAGTATTGTTGATTCCAGTATCAAGTTTTTGGTAGTCCAAAATTTTCTTTTTCTTCATCTTTTAAACATAACAATCTGTCCCTTCCAATCGAGCAAATTTAAAAAAATGAACCCCCCAAAATATAAAATCCTCATTACAAACATTACAAACAAAACAAATTTTCACATTAGCCAAGTCAGGAAATTGTTTCTTTCTGTATTTTAAGTTCATTCCCTCCTTGGCAGGAGAGGAGTGGTGTATTTCATCTTTGGTCTTTTGGATTTGTGGCTTAATTTGTAAGCTGACTGCTTTGTTTCTGACCATGTCTCCCTCATCTTGAAACAAAACAAAACTCTCACTTCATCCCTCCATCCCTGTTAACTAGTTATCTACATCCCTTCTGTCCACTGAAGCTAAACTCCTTGAAGAGGCCATCTAAAACAGGTTCCTCCACTTTCTCTCCTCTCACTCTTCTTAACTCATTAAAATCCAGTTTCCAACTTCATCATTCTACAGTGTTCTCTCCAGAGTGCCTAATTACCTCTTAGTTGCCAAATTCAATGACTTTTTTTTCTCAATCTTCATTCATTCTCCTCGACCTTTCTGCAGCCATTGACAATGCTCAACACCCTCTCCTGCTTGATCCTCTCTTCTTTCAAGGCTTCTGGTACACTACTCTTCACTTGGTTCTATCTCTTTGCTCCTTTCCATACTCCTTTTCTGAATCCTCCTCAAGACCATACCCTCTAACCCTAGTTGTTTCTGGAGGTTCAGTCCTGGGCTCTCTTCTTCTATCTCTACTTCACTTGGTGATCTCAACAAATCCCATGAATTCAATATCATCTCTATGCTGAAAATTCTCAAATCTACCTATCCTTCCCTAACTTCTTTGCTGTCTTCCAATCTATATCTCCAACTGCTTTTCAGACATCTTAAACTGGATTTCCAATTGACATCTTAAATTTAACCTATCCAAAACCAAACTCATTTTATCTTTTCCCCAAACCTCCTTCTGCTACCTACCCTGTTACTGGCGAGGGCAATGATATCTTTTTTTTTTCTCTTTTCCATTCCCCTTTATTCCATAAAGTTACAAGTTACACACACACACACACACACACACACACACACACAGACACACACACACACAGACACACACAGACACACACACACACACACACACACAAAGGGCAGAGGGACAAAGAGACAGACAGTACTTGTGTGTGTATGTGCCTGTGTACACAGGTATGTGCATGGATGAATGAGGGCATGGGGTTAGAGGACAAAAGGAAAGAGGACCCAATACCCACCCCTTACCCATCCAGTAGGGATGGGGCATAACCCCAAACATGGGACTTCTAGGTAGAGGTGAGAAAGGATCCAATGGTCACTGACAGACCTTTGGGGGGAAAAGGGGGCAACTACCCCCAGAACTTATCCTAAGAGATCTTGTACTTATTGGGGGTTAGAGGGGATCCTCAGGCTGGCAACCTAGGAACCTGGATTCCTTACTATCTCTCATGCTTCCATATCCAAAACTTTTGCCAAATCCTGCTGATTTCACCTTTGTAGCATCTCTCCAATCTACTCCTTCTCTCTTCTGACACTGCCACCACTCTCCTGAAGGCTCTCATCACCTCAAGCTATTGCAATAACCTACTGGTGGGTCTGACTGGCTCAAGTGCTCTCAAGTCCAGTCCATTCTCCATTCAGCCACCAAAGTGATTTTCCTAAAGCACAAGCCAGTGGCATCCTATCACCTTCAAGGTCAAATACAAAATCATCTGTTTGGTGTTCAAAGTCTCTCAAATATGCAGCCCTCTCCCAGTGGTAAGTTATTTTTGTTTTTGTTTTTGTTTTTAACTTTACTATTCACTACATATTCTTCAGCCCAGTGACTGACATCCTGGCAGCACCAAGAACAAGGCATTCTATCTCTCACCTCTGGGCTTTCTGGTGGTTGTTTCTTGTGCCTAGAAAGCTCTCTCTCATCACCTACTGGCTTTCTTCAAGTTGCAACTAAAATTCTATCTTCTAAAAGAATTCTTTCCCAAACCTCTTAATTCTAATGCCTTCTCTTTGTTAATTATTTCCCATTTATCTTGTATATCACTTGTTTCTATATATTTGTTTGTATGTTTAACCCTTTATTATATTATGAGTTCTTGAGGCCTCTTTTTGTATCTCTAGCACTTAGCATAGGGTCTGGGACAAAGTAAGTGTTTATAAATGTTTGTTGACTGACTGGTTCAATACAGTAGTCCTATTTCTAAAATCTTTCAAAGTAGTATTTCTCTGTGATATCTTGATTATAGTCCCAGGCCCTTAATAAAGAGAGTAGAAAGAAAATGTAGTTTGTATTTCTGCTACAGTTCAACCTTGAAAAGCTGGGGTCCCAGTCTTTTTTAATTGCGTGACACTGGAACAGGAACAGTGCCCTCTTTAAATCTGGTGTCTTTTTTCTCCTGATTATTTCCCATTTATCCTGAATAAAGCTTGTTTGTACATATTTGTTTGCTTGCAGTCTCCCCATTATAAGGACTATGAGCTTCCTGAGGGCAGGAACTGTCTTTTGTCTCTTTTTAGTGGGTGCTTGATAAATGCTTATTGACCAACTGGAAACACCATCTAAAAACAAATTATTGCCTATTACCTTGAAGATAGGACTTATCTATGTTTGTTGTTCAATGGGACTCTTCTTGACCCCAGGACCACACTAATACTATCCTTGAGATTCTTCCTTCCTTCCTTCCTTCCTTCCTTCCTTCCTTCCTTCCTTCCTTCCTTCCTTCCTTCCTTCCTTCCTTCCTTCCTTCCTTCCTTCCTTCCTTCCTTTCTTTCTTTCTTTCTTTCCTTCTTTCCTTCTTTCCTTCTTTCCTTCTTTCCTTCTTTCCTTCTTTCCTTTCCTTCTTTCTTTCTCTTTCTTTCATTTCAAACCTTTACCTTTTGCCTTAGAATGAACACTGTGCTCTTAGGCAGAAGATGGTAAGAACTAGGCAATAGGAGTCAAGCAACTTGTCTAGGGTCATACAGTTGGGAAGTGTTTGAGTCCAGATTTGAACCCAGTCCTGTCTCTGGGCCTGGCTCTCAATCCACTGACCCACCTAGCTGCACATGCTCCAGGAGGTTTTCTTGGCAAAGATAGTGGAGTGGTTTGTCATTTCCTTCTCCAATGAATTAAGAAAATAGAAGTTAAGTGATTTGTCACATGGCTGGATTTGAATTTAGATCTTCCTGACTCCAGGCCCAGGGCTTTTATCCAATGAGTCATTTATCCATGTATAGAACTATACAGAATATTAGTTTTTAAATGTTTTCTACTTAATATATGCTTTCCCACTTTCAAATAGATTTTTAAAAACATATTTGCAGACTCCTCCTAGGAAAAAAAAAGTCACAGGTTAATACCTGATAATAGTTGATTCTAAGAAATCAACAATGGTGAAATAATAGATCATGTCACCTTGGCACATTGATTATTGATGCCATTCATTTTTAGTATATAATTAAAATAGAATAGTAAGAGCCTTGAAAATCTATTCTATTTGTAGTTGATTGATAATAGCTAGTAAAAATTCTAGCATTCAAAGAAATAATTTATTTTTGACAGAATGACTTTCCTATTTCCACTCTAATATTGAGCCAATATTGAAAGAATGGAATTTGGAATATATGGTAGGGCTAGGTGAGAACTACACTGCTTCAGAGGTAATCTTTTTGGAGGAGGGATGAAATTAAGGTTAGTTTGTGACTGGTATTATTCTCAGTAAGGATCCTCTCAGAATCACAGAGTAGATGGAGACTTCAATCTAAAATGCTTTCTACAGTATGCCCAACAAAAGGTCATACAATCTTTGCTTCTTTGTTAGCAAATTTAATACAAAGTCCACAAAAACCTATACTGTGAATTTTCCATTTTCTCCATGATTGTCCTGTGAACATCCCATAAATATCCTACTTAACTTGCATTGACAGAATTCCTGTGGTTTCCACAAATGATTAGCATCAAACTGCTTAAGCATCTGACCACAGATCCTGGGTGTCACCAATATTTTAAGGACAGCCACAAAGGGTCTTGAGAAAGTGTGCTATTTCCCTTTGATTGGCCTAAGTAGGCATGCCTTCCTGTAGGCTGGTAAAGAGGGGTGACTTCAGCTTAGTCATGTATAGAAAATATATCTTGAATTCACTGTCTTTTTTAGAGAAGGTACACTGTGGTCAGAGTGGTAGAGTCAAAGAATTCCCATTAGCTCTGATCTTTCCTGGATAAAGAGTTGAATAACTCTGAGGCATTTATAAAGTTAAAGAATCTAAACCTCTTATAAATGTATTAGATAGTTTTTAAGTCACTGAAAAGAACTGAATACTATACTCAGACTTTTTTATTAAGGCTCTCAAGCATATTTTAAGTTACTTTTATATCTATAATACTTATCCTCTCCCCAAAGTTGTGTGTGTGTGTGTGTGTGTGTGTGTGTGTGTGTTCTGGTCTATTATTTTATGGGTCTCTCCATCAACAAAAATCTACAACTTCTCTATAATATATAAATCTTAGAGATCTGCTTGAGAGCATTGGAGGTTTAAGTGACTTGACTGTAGCCAATAGTTTCAAAGACAAGACTTCAACCCCACTCTCCTAACTCCTAGGTTATGCTGCACCTCAACCAAAATCTATCAAGCTTGAAAATGCTATTCAAATTTCATTTCTTCCTTGAAATCTTTCCCATCAGCCCTAGCCAGAAATGACCCTGCCTCTCTCAGAACTCCTATAGAACTTTTTGTTAATACCATGAATACAGATCATTGCTCACAAAATGGGATGAATGATTGAGAGAAGCAGCTATTAAGCATTTACTATGTGCTGTATATTGTGCTAAAGGCAGGGATATGAATAGGGAAACAAGATAGCCCTTATTCTCAAGGAGGTCAGATACTAATTAAGATATAACATACAGGAAGTTTAATGTGTAGGTCAGATGGCAATGTCTGGGATCTGAAGGTTGTTGGAGCAGGGTCTATGGCATAAAGCTCAGTTGTCTACTGTCTTTGTAGTTATTGATTTTCTACTTCTCTGATGCTGTGAGCTACCATGTCCCCAAACCATAAAAAAAGGGTTTAATGGACCCAACTAAAGCAAAGATTCTGGGTTACCAGGTGGAAAGAGGGAGGAAGTAAAAGAAAAATGGTTACTATCCTGCCAAGAGGGAACATAGTGTTTCTTGGAATCTGGCAGTGAGGGCTAGGACAGAAGAGGAAAGGGATCTTTATAGACTCTTCTTATTAGCTGTTCATCTAGAGTAGACCAACTCTATTATTTTACAGAAAAGGGAACTCTGGCCCAGAGAGTTAAAATGAGTGGCTCAATATTAGATAATTAGTGCCTGAGCAGAATCTAAACTCCCAAACTCTTCAACTATACAGAGCTACTCAGTCTAAGGTTTGAATAAAGTACATTATCTGTTATATTTCATCTATAGCCACTATCAATAACTCTAAACTTATTTGCTCTCTGGCATTGCTAATTATTTTATCCATATTGCATAAGTTTTATTTCCCCTACTTAATTGTAATTTTCTTGAGGGCAGGGATCATTATTAAAAAAAATTCCAATAGCTATTCAGATTTATTCTTTTGTATTACCTTTGGTGAATAGTAGGTACTTTATGGTGGTTGTTCAAATATTTATTGATTGAGGCTTTATATTCTTAACAAAGTAGTTGGGTTTTTGTAGCTATCCTTGTAGGTTTTAAATATAATTCTTAGTTGTAAATTGAGAAATAAAACATTTTAATAAATTGACATTTATTAAGTGCCTACTAAATGGACCTATACAGATGAAATCATGGGTCCTCTAAAGTGTGGAAGAATGAGCCACACTAGATGAGTGGGCATGGTGGATTTCCATATGCAACATTTGAGGGAATATTCCCAAAGACCACATCAGAGAGACAATGGAATGTTTGTAGGGGGCACAAGGCTAGGTAGGCACTAACGGGAATGTCTTCAGGATCAGATAACAGTCTCTGGAAAGTGTTCCAGTGCAAAGAGTACGATGGGTGGCATCCGGAGTAGTATGGGTTTAAGAGAACACTTTTTTGAAGACAATTTTTTCCCAATCACCTTATTTTTATCGAAGAACTGAGAGACAGACCCGCCTTTAAGTAATTTGTCCAAAGACACAGGTTACTAGCAACCAAGTTCTCTGGTACCAAATCCAGACCTCTCCCGGTAATTTAATCAGGCTAATAGCCGGCACTTTTCGTTTCTTAGTCTGAAGGTCATGAGCCTCCAGGGTGATTGCTGCCTCTAGGCACTCATTCCTGGATTTTTCAGGAGAGTGCAAGAGAGCATCTATCGGGAAAGGGGGCGGAGGAGTGGGCAAAAGGACGACCCACGTAAGAAGTCACTGATGCAGTGGAGAAAGTCTTAGGTCTTCGCTGCCCTCCAAGTGAGAACACCTATGCTAAGAATTACCGAGGAGAGGTGGCGAGGATGCTGGAGTGGGAAGAATTAAACAGCTGCCATCTATCTGGCTTCCACACCACACATTCGGCTGACACACCTGTTCCAACCCAGACTTGGGGGTCGGGAGGGGAAAAGTAGAGGCGGTGGTTAAAAAAGTGAAACTCGTGTTACGTGTGCGTGATAATGATGTCAGGGCAGTGACGTCGTGATTTCATCATCCCTGGGAAGGGAGGGCGCTCGGGTGGGGAGGAGGAGTGGGCGGCGTGGCGGCGGCGCGGGGGGCGGGGCGGGCAGCGAGGGGGGGGAGGCTCGGAGCTTCCAGGTGTCTCTCCCCCCGCCGGCGCCGGCGCCGCCCCCCTCCCCCAGCCCCAGCCTCCCTCCCTCCGGATCCGCGTCCAGCCCCTGCCGGAGCCGACTCGGGCTCGGTCTCTCATGAATATTGAGCGGCCCCTGTTGGATTTCCCGAGCTCCATTGCGGAAGCCGAACCTCGCCATATTGTGGTGCGGCGCTGCCGGCGGCGGCTGGGGCCCTCGGTTGCCCTGCGTCTTCCTCTGGCTGCTGCGGCGAGCGGACCCCGCGAAGGCTCGGGGCGGGCGCCGGTGAGTGAAGGCGGGGGCAGGCCCGGGCCTTCGGGCCGTAGGGGGCTCCAGGGAGGGGAGATGGCGCCGCTGCTGCCGCCGCCCCCTCGGTCCCGTCCGCTCCGGGGCCGGCTTCTGCTCCGGGCCAAGGAGCGCCGTCGCCGGAGAATGTTCATTGTTCCCGCGTCTCCTTGGGGTCGGGGGGGGGGGGGGGGGGGGAGTTTGGAGAGAGGGAGGAGGGGGAGGCAGATTTGGGAGGACCTGGCCGTTGGAGAGAGGGGTACTACGCTTTTCATCTCCTTCCTCTGTATTCCTCCTTTACTCCTCTTCCCTTTTCCTTCTCACTTTCCTTCTTTTCCCCACCCCCTCTTCTTCCCCCCTTTTCTCCTTTCTCTTCCCCCTTTCCTCTCCAGTTTCACCTCCTCTTCTTCCCCCTCCCCCGTCTTTCCCCCTCCTCCTTCCTGTACTCCCCCTCCCCCCTTTTTCTACCTTCTTCCTCCTCCTCTCTTCCCCATCTTCTTTGCCCTTTTTCTCTCCCTCGAGCTCACATCTCCATCAGCTTATGCTGGGGGGGAGAACTGAGGGGGGTCCCGATTCCCACGCTCCCCTAACACTCCACTAGCCAGCCCCCCGAGGTTCTTGCTCCCGAGATACAATTGGAGGGGGGCGGGCTGGTGTGTATGAGTACGGGAGAGTCTGGGTGGGGGTGTGCTCTTTGTGCTGGAAGCAGCCCCTTCGCCTGTGCGGTCGAGTCGGGGTGCTGGGGGGTGGGTTACCGGGTTTGTGTGTGCTTGTGTCTCCTATATCGGGGTGATTTGTAAGCTGGATGGAGGCCGGCGTCTCACTGGGGAGACATACTTTTGCTATCTCGGTTGTCTGTTGCTGCCTTATTCCTTAGGAGGGATCATGTGTGGGAAAAGGGGAGAAGGTCTTGATTTCTGGGACCCCCCTTATTCTCCCGGAGTCTAGCCTTAGCTTGGTGGCGCCAGTGTAACGTCATTGAGGTTGTCAGATTTCTCTTTCATACGGAAGGTATTTTTTTAGGTACGGCTAGGACTGAATGAAATCTACAAAACTTGTCTCTTAGCTCACTAAAACCAGACTACACCTTCTCTCTTTGAGGCTTTGTGAAACAACTAAATTTGAGAGGTGACTAGAATTAGGTGTCTAGCGTCTTAATATTTGGATCGTTAAGTATTTTAATCACATTTGTCTTGAAAGGAATAGATTTGAATTCTTCAAGATTGTACTCTTGCTTTTGCTTAGGCTCTCTTCCGCCCTCTGATTAATTGCCTTTATAATGTAGAGTTCAGTTTGGAGTTTCAAGACCTGCTTGGAAATTCCAGGTCTTGGGCAAATTATTTAATCTCTGGGCCCTTGTCCTCGGTTTCTTTCTCTGTAAAATGAGACCTTAGAATAAATAACCACAAATGTCCCTTCCAGATCTGTGGTTATGGTACTAAGATAAAGTTAAAGCTTGGTTTCTAAAAAGTGACCTGAAAATTCTAGGGGAAGATAGATGGGTTTTCATAATCCAATTTATTTTTGGTAAAGTTTCAAGATAATTTTGGTTTGAAAGACAAGCCAGGTTGCTAAGTTGGCCACCTATGTTGATTTATTTCTGAATTTCTATAACATTTATTACAGTACTCAATCATATATCTCTTTGGCATTATTCCTTAAACATTTCTTGTATTACCCGAATATCTTGTTCTTTACTTCACCAGTCATTTTATAAGTACTTGTTGATTTGCTTGCTAATTGGATTGGAGATACTTAAGTGCTTTCAACCTCTTTATTGGATGAATTTATTGAATTTACAGATGTTTCGTCCTGCCAGAATCACTAAAATAAATATTAGCTGACATTATAGTGCTTTAATTTTTCCAAAGTATTTAATATACAATAATTATAATAGCTAGCATTTATATGGTGCTTTCAGAGTGCTGTATATGCAAAGAACTTTATAAATAATATCTCACAACCTTGGGAAATAGGTGCGGTTATTTTGCTCAGTTTTTTAATAGATGAGGAAACTGGAAGACAAGTTAAGTGACTTGCCCAGAGTCTCACAGCTAATAAGTATCTGAGGTTAGATTTTTAACTCACATGGACCTGACTCCAGTTCCTGTGCTGTATCCACTGCACCATGGAGCTTGCATATATTATCTCATTTGAACCTCAAAACAATCTTTCACAGATAAGTACTACTTATTAGTTCCCATTTTACGGATGAGGCAACTATGGTCTAGAGAAGTTAAAGTAATTTTCCCACCTAATGGTCACGCTAATTTCAAACATTTGAAAAGCAAGTTATCCCTACTTTCCTACTCACAAGCCCAGTGCTATATCTATCACACTCTGGAGGATTTAGATGTTGTTTGATTTTATAGATGATTAGGTGATTGAGGTTTCTAATCATGAATTAGTTTATTTAATTATTATTCTTTTTTTTATTTAAGAACTAGGGATAATGCCTTGGGGTTTTTTGGTCCATTTCTCATTCTACCAGACCAGTGACTCCTTTTGATATTTGAATAAAATCCTTGCTTCTCTGCCAACACTTTAAAATTATTACACAACCTTGAAATAGTTTCCAGTTCTGGAAACTTTGTGCTTTGTGTAATTCGTTATGCATTTTTCTTTACTTTTCAGATTAATCACTTTTTTTTGCCAAAAATGAGTTATCTGTGCCTTTGTATCCTTACTGATCCACTATTGTCTTTAAAAACAAAAACAAAAAAGCAACCCTTACCTTCTGTTTTAGAATGAATACCAAGTATCTGTTCCAAGGCAGAAGAGCATTAAGGATAGATAATTGAGGTTAAGTGACTTGCCCAGGGTCACACAGGAAGTATCAGATCACATTTGAACCCAGGATTTCTGGTCTCCAAGCCCGACTGTATCCACCAAGTCATGTAATTGCCTCTGTTGGTGTCTTAACTGAACTTTGTGGAAGGCAATATACATATCAATTCATTGCCTTCTCTAATTAGAAGAACTTTAGGGATATTGCCTTTATTCTCAGTAAACTTTGTCAATTACAGGTTGCTGGTTTTGCAAATGCTGATGTAAAATGAGACATTAATACTCAAGATTTTAAAGATGAGTCACTTCCATGCCAGTGGAACTGCTCTAGGACAGTGGTGTTAAACTCAGGAAAAGATCCTGTTGGGCCACTTAGAAAATCACAAATTATCATTATATTTTTTATTTTGCTAAACATTTCCCAATAACATTTTAATTTGGTTGAGCATGTACTCTGGTGATTGGGGGTTGGGGGGACAGGTGGTGCTTGTCCCAACTGAATTTGACACATCTGCTCTTGAACAAAGTTTTGGTTTAAGGCAGAATTCAGTATGATATATAATGAATTCCTTTGATCCCTCTTGCAAGTTGCTCACAAAAAGAATTACCTTGATTCTGAAAACAGAATTATGAGCACCCCACTACATTTTTTACCTACATAAAGTTTGCAGTTTGTGTTTATTTTTTAATTTAAAATATGGGGGAAAAAACCCTTTTTATTAGTGTTCTTCTAATTGCTGGAATTCTTAAGACTCAAAGCCAAATTTATTTTTATCACTTTCTGTTAACAATACTGTTTTCATTATTTCTCCCCTCCCCCAAATTCTATTAGGGAAACTTATTTATATATAGTTAAATCTATAGGACAAAGAAAGAATAATGTAGTAGGGACTTAATACTATTGAAAAGTATTAATTTCCTATGTCTTCATTACCATAGGGACGTTTTAGAGATCAAATAGTGAGGGAAACATCAGAAAGCTACTCTGTTTTGGGAGTAGAGTCTAAATTTGTACATTTTCCTTTGGTTCTTACCTTTTCATACCTTCTACCTTTCAAAAGTGAAATTATCAAGGTCAATTTAATAGTTTAAAGAATTTACTTGAAAAAGGTGAGCAAACAAAAATGGGCAGAATAAGCACTTTTGTCAAGTGAATTGGAGGGAAGGGAAGGGGGACCTAGGAGGATAGGTAGGAGGACAGAACTGTCAGGAGATAAGCAAATGTATTTTTTAAAGCACTATATACTCGACTATATGACAAATTCAAGCCTCATGCAAGATTTGATTATTCAGGAACTCATGAAGTTTATTTCTGTTTTTAAAGGTCACTAATTTTTCTAAAACTATGTCCATTATACACATCTTTTTATGTAAAAATATGAAATGTATGTCACAGGTTGAAACATACATTTATTGTGACTGAATTTGTGGAATTTTAAGAACTACATTTTTATCTGTTTAGTTAGCTTAATAGAACTATAATTAAAATAATTAAGCTCCCATTAAGTGCCTTTTTTATGGAAGTGTATAGGAAGTGGGTTTTTTCTCGTTTAATATGATCAAATTTGGGGGGTGAGATTGGTGTAAAGGAAGAAGACTATTATAGCAGGTTTTTTTGTGGCATTTTAATTTTTAATCCTACTTATTCCCCAAGTTTCCCTACAAAACGTGTTAAAATAATCATGACTTGCTGAGTTTTTTAAATAAGTAGAGTTTTCCCAATAATTAGTACTCATATTTCAAACTTTTCTTTATACATCTTTTGTCTAGTTTAATTATAATTGGAAATATTAGGGGAAAGTTATTCTACATTTTTGTTGACTTAAAGAACAAACAAGTTTGTCTACTTCTGTAAAAGTGATTTAAAAGTTTGTTGTAGAACATCCTAAAATTCAGCCATATTGTCAGTATGTCACTGAGTGATATTCTTCTTTTTTCAAGAGTAACCACATATCCTGGGTAACCGTGCTTTTTAAGTCAAATCTGAACATTCTTTTCAAGAAGTCGAAATTCTCATGGTTGGTGGCTAAGTTCTAAATAGAACAATCTGCTCTTTTAAAATAAAATCAGCAATCATCCATTAAGCCTCCTCTCCTTTTAGATAAAATTACTTTTAAAATTGACTTGCCTAATTAGTTCCTATTTCTCTTCTCACTTTAAAATTTTTTCACATTTTCTCTTTAAAACTTTTTTATTTTTGAGTTCAAGACCCTGCCCCATACTTCCTTTTGTGTGCAACAGTTTGAAACTAATAGCCTCAATTTTATTTTGTAAATTCAAGGGGAATAAGCATTTACATAGTACTCACTATATGCTTGGCACTGTTAAATGCTTTTACAGATACTTCCTTTGAGCTTTACAAAACAATCCTACCATTATCCCCATTTTACAGTTTAGGAAACTGAGGCAAGCAGAGATTAAGTCATGTAGCTTGTTTCTGAGGCTGTATTTTAAACTCTAGTTTTCTCAGTGCTTCTAGTCTACTGTGCCACAAGCTCCTCAAGTGGGGAGGAAATGAAGGAGGCTGGGATTTAGGCTATTGATATTTCAATTGGAAATAACTTAATTATGGTTCAGTTTTATTTCATTTCTCTTTTTGCTTATATCTGGAAAGTCAGGAAAGATACACAATGATTTACAGTAAATTGCCTTCATAGCCCTTTATAGCGAATCTTTTTTATTCTTGAAAATCTTAACTCAAGCCAGTTCCTCCCCACCCCTTAATACAATATCTTTTGGGATCTTTTTCTCTAGTTGGGTCTCACTTGACACTTTGCATTCATATCTTCTAAGCACTTAGTGTTTTGTATTATAGTTAAATGTTCTGTGTGTTATCCTTCTAACTATAAGTTCCATGAAAACAAGAAAATCTTATCTAAACTATCTCCCCATTGTCTACATACAATTAGCAATAAGAGATTATTTTTTCATTCTTGTTAGCTTTTAGGGAATTTATCTTTGATCTTTAAAGTTATTTTGCTAAAATGGTGGTGGTGGGGGGAGACCCTGAAATTTTCATTGATTTTTTTTTCCCCACAAGGAAAGTAGCATCCTTGTCATCCTCTGAGAAAATCTGTCCACTGCTTCTGTATAGGAGCAATACATGTACCACTGGTGGTGGCAGCTCAATATGAGAATTTTTGAGGGCGTTATGGGTAAATGTTCTTAGTCTTAATGGTAGCATTTATTTATTTTATTTAGTTTAAGTGATAGATTGTTTGCATATATGTTAACAGTTCAAAATCAAGTTTCATTTGTCAGCTTAGGTGAGCAGTGTATCTGTAGTTCACTTTAGTAATTGCTCACTTCTTAAGTCTTAATCATTTTTGACAAGCTAATATTTCTATTAGACAAAATACAGACAGCTTGTCAATTCAGTTTATTTTGAATTGTGTGCTTGGAGCTATCTATTGGAATAGAGGCGATTTATGGCAAAACAAATGTCTATTAGTTACTAACCATGTCTCCAAGTTGAGACTAGTTTTTTAAAAACAAATTCTGCCAGCACTCATCCATTGTATATAACTCTGATTAGTTTGAGTCAAGTATTTCTTTGTACCAGTGGTTACTTTGTGCTATCATATATCTCTTGGGAGACTGTGAAAAATGAGGAAGTTGTTAAAATTTATGCTACTTAATTAGATACTTAAATGATATCTAAGTTGAGATATTTTGATGTTGCTCACAGATATTTTAACATTCATTGTAATAATGCCTAAAAAATAATGGATAAATATATTTTTCTCTTAAGAGTGGACTTCAAGGGCTGGGAGCAAATGCACTAGAATAGTAACCAGAAGCCTTGGAGTTTTAGTTCTAAATCTGCTGATAACTGTGTGACCCTAAAAAAAAATTATTTAATTGTTAAAGACTCAGTTTCCTCTTGGAGCAAAATGATAATCTCTAAATGAGATCTGTTGGCTTATAGTTCTCTAATTCTCTGCCTTTTGGCAAAAATAAATAAAAACCTTTTTGCTAGGTTAGTTAGCTAGTGACTTACTATACTAGGAATTAAGAATACAAAAAAGAAATTAAAATAATTTTGTGATTTAAATTTTTTTTTGTTTTAGTTTTTCAGTGACCAAAAATCCACCTCTTTAAGTATCTCCCCAGCCTCACCCCAACCAAATTGAAAACTGAAGAAAACCAAAGTCTTTGTAACGTAATCATAGTAAAGCCCCCCCCCCCCAATTCCTGTGCTGGTCATGTCCAAAAAATATGTAAAAATATGTCTGTCTACACACTTGAGTGTATTATTTCTGTATCAGGAGGTGGGTAGCCTCTTTCATCATAAATCCTTTAGAATTGTTTTGTTGATCAGAGTTCTTAAGTCTTTCAAAATTTTTCTTTACAGTGTTGTTATTAAATGGACTCAGTTCCTTCAAGTCTTCCCAGTCATACATTTATATATGTTAATCTACCCCAATTGATGGGTACTCTCTTAGTTTTCAGTTCTTTGCTACCAAAAATACTGTTATAAATATTTTCATATAGGGGACATTTTCCTCCCTCTTTGATCTTTTTTGGGGTATAGACTTAGTCCTTTCAATTGCTTTTCAGCATTACTTGCTCAATTCACAGGTCTACCAGTCCCTCCCATCATTTGTCATTTTCTTTTTTTTGCTAACTTTGCCAAGTCTCATGAGTGTGAGGTTCAGGAGTGTGTTGGAACTAGCTCATATGTTAGATTTTCAGCGTGAGCATTTATACCTCAGAAATTAGCAGACAGCTGGGTAGCTCAGTGGATTAAGAGTCAGGCCTAGAGATGGGAGGTCCTGGGTTCAAATTTGGCCTCAGACACTTTCCGGCTGTGTGGGTTCAAATTTGGCCTCAGACACTTTCCGGCTGTGTGACCCAGGGCAAGTCACTTAACCCCCATTGCCTAGTCCTTACCACTCTTTTGCCTTGGAACCAATACATAGTATTGATTCCAAGACTAAAGGTAATGGTTTCCAAAAAAAAAGAAAAGAAAAAAGAACTTAGCAAGCACTACAAATCAGGGATTTATTATTTTGTTGATTGCATAAGAAGCAATGAAGACAATGTAAATAATTCTGATAAAACTTAAAAGTGTGTTGTGGCTACATTTTTTTTAAACTAGAGAGCCAGCTGTTAAACATTTTACTGACCCACTCCTGGACTGAGATGTGGAACCTCAAAGCTATTTTAATTTAATTTGTGTTTCTCTAATTACTAGTTATTTGGATCATTTTTTCATGTCACTAGTGATAGCTTAAGTTTCTTCCTCTGAAAACTGCCTTTTCATAGTCTTTAACCATTTATCATTATAGTTCAAAAGAAACATGAGATGCCCAAATTTAGAAACCTTCATTCCCTCCATGTTCATCCAGGCTATTTGTGCCCGACCTATGGGAGAGCCTTTAGAACTATTGGTCTGATCAGCCTTAGTCAGATACACTGTATAGTGAGCTCAACATAGTGATTTCATTTTGGTCCTCTGATTACAAACCACAACAGCCTACAATCGTTTATGAATTGGTGAATGGACTCTTATTCTTATACATTTGAATTAATTCCTTATATATGTCTTGAAGGCAGAAACAGGTTTATTTTTCTTTGTTTCCCCAGTGCCTGTCATATAATAGGTGCTTTATTATATACTGTTGACTGACTACTGACCTCATAGTTTCATTGAAGGGAAGGATTTTATAGACCATAAGTGTATAAATATATAAATCTGAGCTAATTGCTGACATTATTTTCTATATCCAGTGCTCATCTTTCATGCTAAAACACAGAGAACCCAGTATTAAGTATACCAAAAGACACACAACTTTTTTGTTCCAATTACTTATTCTTTTTCTCTCATTCTTGGTTCTCCTTGTTTACTGTCCCCAAATAATTCTTCTATAGGATTAACTTTTTGCAAGAAATACAGTTCTAGGGGCCATCTGGGTGACTCAGTGGATTGAGAGACAGACCTGGAGACGGACAGACACATCCTAGCTGTGTAACCCTGGGCAAGTCACTTAACCCCCATTGCCTAGCCCTTACTGCTCTTCTGCATTGGAACCAATATATGGTGTCAGTTCTAAGGTGTGTAGGTGTAAAAATGAACAAATACTCCTAGTATTTTAAAAATAGAGGATTTTTAAATAATAAGTCACAAGAGAAGAAAAAAGAGTTCTTTCAGTCAAGTGAGCAGAGCAAAGAGATCCAGAGACTCACACCTGCAGCACTTTACCAGAAGCACAAGCTTCAGAAAGAGTCCCACAGCATGGGTCTCTTTTATCTCCCAAGCATCCTTACATAAAATGAGAACATAGCTTAAAAGCATGCTGGGAATGTAGCTCAGGTGTGGCAAATTTTCCACCTGCACAGGTGGAAGGTGAGAGTTTAAAGAAAGAAAGAAATACAGACCTAGGGTACATAACTAGGATATAGAAGAGTGTGTTGGCCACAATGTAAGTGTTAATCTACCCTGGACTGATGTGTGTGGCTTGACAACCCCCGTAAGACACACAGTGCTCTACTTTCCTCTTGACTCCCAAGTCATACCTGCTTAGACATCACTAATAACTAAAATGGTTTGGCCTGAGACTCAGCTGTACTCCCTAGGAATATTTTGTTGTGAGGGGTAGTGAAAACGTGCCTTTGGCCACATGCGCCTTGGATTTTATGATCAGCACATGGCTCAGGCTCTGTCACAGTACTATCATTTTCCATCTTGCAGCCTTTCCCTAACTGGGCTTATTTTTCCACCACTGACCTGAAAGAAAGGAGGATAGTCCTAGACTAAGAAGGATGCATACTAGAACAAGATAAGCTTCTTTTTATCTTCAGATTTAGAGCTGGACCCAGGAACCTTTTAGAAGTCATCTATTGCTGGAGGCAACTGGGTGGATTGAGAGCCTGACCTTGAGACTGGAGGTCCTAGGTTCACATTTGGCCTTAGTAACTTCCTAGCTGTGTGACCCTGGGCAAGTCACTTAACTCCCATTGCCTACCTGCTCTTTTGCTTTGGAACTAATGTACAATGTTGATTCTAAGACCAAAGGTAAGGATTTGTATATGTTGCTTGCCAGAGGCCCTAGGTTACTTTGGGGGCAAATCATCACTTCTCTGCCTCAGTTTCTTATTTACAAAATGGAGCTAGAGTAGGATCACATTCCCTTTCAGCTCTAAATGTAAGATATTATGGTTCTAAATACTAAAGTGATATCATCACTTAATATATTTAACATAAATTATAATTTTTTTAATCCCTTACCTTCCTTCTTAGAATCAATACTTAGTATTGGTTCTAAGGCAGAAGAGCAGTAAGGGCTAGGCAATGGGGGGTCAAGTGACTTGCCTAGGGTCACACAGCTGGGAAGTGGCTAAGGCCAGATTTGAACCCAGGACTTCCCATCTTTTGGGTAACATAAATTATTTTTGAGTGAATTAAGAACACCGAATTCTACTTTGAGGAAATTTCAAACTTTTTGTAGAGTGAAGTATTTTACCAGGAATTCGAGACTAAATAATATGGGTTATAAACAGTCATACCATATGCTATCAAATAGGCATTTATTGAGCCCTTTTTATGTACAAGTCAGATGTATTTAGAAATAATAAATCAGACTTTTGGCTGGAGGGAAATAGTGTAATATATGCCACGAAGGGTAGATTTGGTAGGCCTAGATATGTTTTGAAATAACAAGTCTGTTCTAAACTATCCTCTCCTACATATGTCCTCTGTCATTCCTGTTCTCTCACTAATCATCAATTGTATCCCTGCCTAGGATTTGTTTCCCTTTGACTAACAGACATGGCCAACTCGCCCTTATCCTCAGGAACCCTCACTTTGTCCATTCCCACTCTCATCCTGCATCTCTCCTCCCTTTTGTGTCGAGTCTCCTTGAGAAGGCTGTCCTTCTCCCTCCCTTCCTAACTCATTAGCCTAGCTTTCTGACTTTATGATTCAACTGAAAATGCTCTCTCCAAAGTTACCAATAATTCTTAGATGCCAAATTCAATGGCCTTATATCAGCCTTCATCTCCCTGGACTTCCCTGCTGTTTTTGACATTGTCAGTCATCTTTTTCTCCTTCTCTCTGCTGTTTTTTAGGACACATTTCTTGTGTATCCCTGCTAATTAACCATGAGTGTCCCACAAGACTCTGTCAGTCCTCTATTCCATACCATTTCATTTGGGGGACTCATCATCTTTTTTTACAGGAAACCTTTCCACAAGATTACTTTGTTATCTACTCTGTATTTACAATCTTATACATAATGTCTCCTTTATTAGAATGCAAGCTCCTTGAGGTCAGGGACAGTTTTTGCTTTTTTATCACTAACACTTTGAATAATGTCTGGCATATAGGAAAACACTTAAATGCTCGTAGAGTGATTTTTTGGTAACATTATTTTATTAAATTAATTGAAAATGATAAAGCAAAATTCTTGTCTCAAAAGAAAATTCTTCTCTAGTGTCATGCATTTTTCTCTTGATAGAACATATTTTTGCAGCTTACTTGGCAGATTGTGACAGTAAATCAAAATACAGTCAATCATTATAACTCTTCTCACCAGTTAAATATATTCAGATTACTGATTTTTTGTTACAAATTGTTCATTGTCTCTTAATTCTTTATTTGATACCTATTCATTTATCATTTACATATGGAGAATAGCTTATAAAATACCTTTTCTTCTGATAAAAATTTTGGATGAATAAAGGATTAATTTTTTTATCCAAGAAAATGATTTGAAAATTGCTGCCTTGTTTTTCAGTATAGAAAAATGGATTGCAAATTTGTATGAGTAACTGGACCTAAGAAATTTGAAACTGATATTTGAACAATCGAAATGATAACCATCAATTTAGATTAAATTATGTTATCACAATTTATATATACAACTGTATTTAATGGCTAAAAATAAAGGATGATGTTTCCCTTCTTATGCTCCTAGCTTTCTTTCAGTTTGTTTAATAAAATTACTTTCTGTCTTCAAGTCTTCTTTTTTCCTTCTGGGAATGTTTAAAAAAAATAACCAATTAAATATATATATATGTAAGAACCATTTTTGAGTATGGAAAATTATCATACATAACTTTATTATGGTAATGAAGTCTATAAAT
Source organism: Monodelphis domestica (assembly GCF_027887165.1). Taxonomy (NCBI): domain Eukaryota; kingdom Metazoa; phylum Chordata; class Mammalia; order Didelphimorphia; family Didelphidae; genus Monodelphis; species Monodelphis domestica. Next base: position 82,451,225 of record NC_077228.1, read on the forward strand.
GTGTATTTTGTGTGTGTATCTGTATCCCAAGAGATTCTCATTTTGTTAATTGACTTAGAGGGGGAAAAATTTTTTTAAGCCCTTGCCTTCTGTCTTAGAATTGATGTTGAGTGTTGGTTCCAAGGAGCAATTGGGATTAAGCGAATTACCCAGGGTCACACAGCTAGGAAATATGGGAGATTAGATTTGAATTTAGAATTTCCTGTTTCTAGGCATGGCTCTCTATCCCCTGAGCCACCTACCTGCTAACAGAGAAATTTTAATTTGCTGTTAGTAGACTTTTAAAATATGTTTGTTTTTTTTTAATTTTTAGTTCAGTGATATTTTCCCCAACTATTATATATAGATATAAAAAACAATTTTTAACATTTTGAGTTCCATATTCTTCCCTTCCTTTCCCCCTCATGAGACAGTAAGCAGTCTGATATAGGTTTTACATGTACTATCATATCATGCAAAACATTTCATATTCATCATGCTATGTTAAAAGACAGATGTAAAAATAAATAAGTAAAGCCCACGAGGAAAATAAAGTAGAAAATGATATTCCTAAATCTTCATTCAAACTCCATCATTTCTTTCTCTGGAAGTGGATAGCATTTTTCATCATGAGTCCTTTGAAGTTGTTATGGGTCATTATATTGCTGATAATAGCTAAGCTATTCACATTTGATCTTTATACAATATTGCTGTTACTATGTATAATGTTCTTCTAGCTCTGTTTACTTCACTTTGCATCAATTCATATAAGTCTTTCCAGGTTTTTTAATCCCATTGAAACAGTTTTTCATCCCCAGCCAATTTAGAAGGTTCGCGAGAAAGGCCTATTGCACCAGGGTGGGAGTGGAGCACAGATTGTTGTGCCAAGGCAAGCCCCCACCTTGGCAAGCCAGCACAGGACTTGGGGGGTAGCTGCATCAGCAGCAAGGGCTTCTTGAGTTCTTAGCCCATGGATAGTAAGGGGGGGTGGGCAACTGATCAGAAGGAGACTACAGGAATCCCTTTGCTGGCTCTGGCTTCAGAACTCTGTTGCATTGTCTATGTGCATATTCACAGTCCTGGGTCCCAAGGCAAAGAGGAGCATTATCCATCAGTTTTTGAGGCCACAGAGGAGCAGGAGACTCTGGACACAGTGCCAGGGCAGAGAAATAAGTCAAATATATAAGAATAAAAGCCAATCCCCAATTGATACATGTTCAAAAAGATATAATATAAACAAGAGGTTTTTAGATGAAGTAATCAAAACTATCCTGCTATAAGAAATGATAAGCAGAATGATTCCAGAAAAACCTGTAAGGACTTACATGTACTGATGCAGAGTGGAAGTGAGCAGAACTGGGAGAACACACAGTAATAATGTTATACGATAAAAAACCATGAATAACTTACCTATTCTTTGCATCTAGAGAAGGAACTGATGGAGTCTAAATCCAGACAAAAGCATATACTAGATTTCACTTCATTTCTTTTTGTTCGTTTCTTCCACAAAAAGAGTGATGTGGGAAAATGTTTTATATAATTGGCACATATAAAATTTATATCAGATTGCTTACTGTCTCAATTGGAGGGAAGGAAAGGGGAGAGAATTAGGGACTCTTATTTTTAATCTTAACGTTAATTGTTTTTGCATGTAATTGGGGGAAAAGAAAACTTTAAAAAAATGAAATGTAAAAAGTGGACGTTTTCTACCATTAGTAGAAATTTATGAGAGATAAAATCTCTTCTGATAACAGATTTGAAGAGAAGGAAAGGAACTTCCTTGGATTTTAGCACCATTTTTCCTTTTCATTCCTCATTTGCCTATTAATGAACAAAAACTTCTGAATGATTTTTTAAGTACCTTTTTTCCCATTCCCAACTCTCCCCGCCGCCCCCTCCCCCCCTTTAAATATTTGAAGAAATCATTCTTTAGGTTCTAGAGTACATTGACTATTTCTTGGGTCAAATTTGAATTTTGGCATTTATCTTTTTTAACCACATAGTATTTATTGCAACTTTAACTTCTTTAAGGAAAATTTTCTAAAGTTGATTTTTGGAAAAGGATTAATTTTTGCCTTTAATGACTTCTATCATAAAGTACTTTTGTGATATTTTTATCCTGTTCAAATAACTAAACTTTTACTTTTCTAACTTTATTTTCAGCAATGTCCCAGGCTGTACAGACAAATGGAACTCAACCTTTAAGTAAAACATGGGAACTAAGTTTATATGAATTACAGCGAACACCTCAGGTAATGTAAAGCAAGATAAAACTTAATTTGAAACATTGAGATAGATAAGAAATTTGTGTACTTATAGGAAATTACTTTCCTAACTTTTTTAACATTTTAAAAATCTAAAACTTATATAAATTAGGTAAATCTGTGTAGTGTTAAAAAAAAGTTGTTTATGTATTGTTGACCTGGCATTTTGCCATACCTTAATAACTAAAGTTTTATGATAATTGGTTAGTTGTATTCTGAGCCTAACTGCCTCTTATGATATTATTTTGCTTAGTCATTTTGGGGGTGGGAGTGGGATAAGGAACAGTTAATAATGATAAGTGGAGCATGCCAATTTGGGATATATATACCAAAGTATTACTGTAGCCTAATGTATCAGGCACATTTTTTAACAGCTTCTATTATTAAAAGCCCTAAAACCAGTGAATTTAAAATGACTCTTCTCATCTTTGTACTCTTTTTCTTCTGCCTTCAGCTATCTCCTGTCTTGGTTCCTTGGTTTTCTGGGTTGCAGTTGTATAAGAGAGAGTAGTTTGTAGTAAAGTATAAGTATTCCTTCTGCGTATTGGAGATTAGAGGTGTGAGGTGCCCCTACCATGTGGAAAATCCAAGTAAATTTTTTTGACCCTCTTTTTGTACCAGAGAAGTCTGGGATAGGGAAAGTGTTGATGTGGAAGAGATACCTGTATTTAGATATTTTATTGGTCTGTGGTATGATTGTGAACCACTGATTTAGATGATAGAATTTTAAAACTGGAAATTACTTGATTTAGTGCAATTACCTCATTTTGAGTAAGAGAGAAATGAAGCCTAACTAGTGGGAAAACTGTCGCTGTGAACCTAATAGGTAAATTCATAACTCCCACTTCAGTGCTTTTTCTACTATGTTATACTGCTTTCTATTTTTCTTTTATATAGATATGTATAGAAATCTGTGATATCAGAGATTTACAATGAAAGAAATATGAGCATTTTTTAAATTCAGGTTGTTTCTTTTATTACTTTTTTTTGATCTATAGGAAGCAATAACTGATGGCCTGGAAATTGTTGTATCACCTAGAAGTCTACATAGTGAATTAATGTGCCCAATCTGTTTGGATATGTTGAAGAATACTATGACTACAAAAGAGTGTTTACATCGCTTCTGTGCAGACTGTATCATCACAGCCCTCAGAAGTGGGTATGTTGGAACATTTTATTAGGCTCTTAAGTTGTATTACAACCTTGGCAGTTGGAAAGTCCTTTTAACTATTAGAAAGTATTCTAGTACCCTGACAGTTGTTGATAAAATGTGTAATTTTCATAAGAAGTATAAAGAAGAATAGCTCTATTTGGAAATAAAAGGGAACATATTTTCTGGGATTGCTTATAATCAACAATTTTATTGATCCCAAGATGAGAAAAATATTAAAGACTAAGTTATAAGAGTTGATTCTGTTCTTACAGTGTTATCTTAGGAGAGTATATATGTAAGATATGTGATTCTTGGGAAGGTTGAGAAGGAAGCAAGCCATATCTTTTCTAGTCTTTAAGGGTATAAAACTACATCCCTTTGGAGCATGGCATATACTATTTTAAGGCAAGCTGATAACAGATTTTTAAATAATCAGACATGAGTATGTTTCTTGTGTTTTCTATGTGTACTACCAGTCTGGGGAAATGAACTATAATATAAATTTTTTTAATTTCGGTTTTTTAATATCTCATATTGTCTCTCATAAGCATAATTTGTTCTTAGTGAAATATAAAATCATGGAGAGTTCTCTAGATTTTTAGCTATTGGCAAGAGTTGGTGCATTTTCTAAAGTCTTTGTTTTGGGGCTAGACCTGCAAAATGGTTACTATTGGCAACTCACAACTCAGAGAAAAGAAATATGTACCAGAGATGAGAAACTAAAGCTAAATCTTCATAAGTGAAGACTGACACTGAACAAAAAAGTAAAATCTTATAAAATAGCATTGGCAAGCAGAGTTTGAGTTCTTGCTCAATGTTTCCCATCTCCCAATCCAATATGCAGTAAATATAAATTGTGAGACTTGTGATTCAGTGAATGGTTGTGGGAATCTCTGCCCATTTTTCTCTTAAATCTTTCCCCAAACTCATCCCATAAGAGAGAGAACACCTTTTTCTGGTCACTGATACGGGAATTGCAAGAGAAATTAGTAATTCATGCTACCCAACTCAACAGACTTGCATTGCAGCAAGACAATCCATTTATTCATAAATAATTGATTCCCTATTTCACTACCTTTAAAAGCTATTCCAGACCTACTCTTTTCTCTTTAAGCCTTCCCCCTCTCCTCTAGATGAGTATCTTTCCTTGAGAAAATTGAGGCCATTTGATGTGAGTGCACCTTCATTTCAAAAAACTCTTCACGTCATTTATCCATTTTTATCCCCCTTTCCCCTGGTCTCTTGACAGTGAGGTTGAGATGGTCTTTTTCACCAAGACTACAAAGCTCTCTATACTTGCTGCCTCTGCTTCTTTTCTCCCCTCTGTTCTGACTTTAGTCAATTGAAACTGGTCTTGCTGAAGTTACCAATGATCCTTTCATTGCCAGATCTGTTGAGAAGATCTTATTCTTCCTCATCTGGATCTGCCTGCTGTATTTGGCACTGCTGACCACCACCCTTTCCTCCTGTATATTCTCTCCTCTCTGGGTTTTCAAGTTTGCTCCTTCCCACTTTTGAGAAAAAGTTTTATCTCCCTGGACAGCATTCCACTGAAGAAGGGGATAGGAGAGTCTTTAGGGGGAGCTAACATTTTAAGTGTTAGCCAGGGACATATGACTGGGCCTTATGACTTTGGACACAGTGATCAACCAGCATGTAGCATTATTTCTATATGACATTTCCCTCATGATAATATTTCTAAGACTGATACATAACAAAAAAATAGAGAGAATGGACTCTTAAGATGTACTGTTAATAGCAGAAATGGCATTGAGTGTGTTGAAAAGTAATAATAAATAAGCAAAGGGGGGCAAAAGATAAATCAACAATTTAAGTAAATTCAGAGAACTTAGGATACATTATATAAATAGGGAAGGGGAATAGACTCATCAAAATAATGTAAGCAAAGCTAATACAAAGGCACAGTGCTAAGTTAAGAAGAAAGTGGTATGGTCAATATAAAAGAAACATATTGGAGGAAAACTGAAGCCAAGCATTCATAATAATGAATTAAATCATTCGCTAAAATTCAGAGACTGATAAAATGGATAAGAACAAACCACCAATCTGCTCTAAGAAACACATAAAAAAGCCTAAACATACATACAGAATGTGTAAACCTTAAAATTTCTTAGACTTATAAATGTTGGAAATTTCACCATTGGGAAATTTCATACTTGAAAAATTTCCTATTGATAGTGGGAACTCTATTGGAATGTGAACCCCATTGGCATGAGAGGTTCCTCCTCCTCCCTTCTTAAGATTACTTTAGGACAGAAACCTTTTGCTGAACAATGGAAAGGGCTTTGACCTATGCTTAAGCATAGAACAGGAAGTTCTTTGAGTCATGATTGATTTTAGAATTGATACAATAGAGATACTTGGAATGACAGAACCAGGTCTTGGAAAATACAATTTCCACCCCACTCAGTCCTAACAGGATTTAGGAAGGGCTGCAGCAAAGGATCAAGATTTAATTATTTGAGAATATGACCTTCAACAGACATGTGCAAAGCCACAGACCTCTGGGCGGTCCTGGGTTAAGCTAGAGCCACCATTGGCACAGGGAAGACATGGACAGTGATTGGTAGATGTGAGAACTGAGGGGAGGGAACTTGGATGGTTTCCTTAAAGATAGAGGGGTCTGAGGACTGAGGGGTGGTTGGTTGGAGAGGTTTTTGCTCTGAGAGGTGGTGCTTTGAGAAGTTTGCTCTGAAGGAAGCTGGAGGTGGAGGCCCCTGAGACTGTTTCTCCATTTTGGTCACGTGAGTGATAGGGACTGATCTCTTTTCCTTGCCTCAGCTATCTAAGGGCTTGGGCCTTTTGGCCCAGCCTAAACAGAGGGAGTACTTAAGCCCTATTCCCTTCTCTCCCCTTTCTCTCTCCCTCCCTCTCTCTATCTCTAATACCTTTCTTCCTCCTGTTTGTAATTAAACTCCATAAAAGGTTGACGGCTGACTTGAGTTTTCATTTAGGAATTACATAGCTGAATTCCTTGGCAACCTTAAATTAATATATATCAGTCTTTTAAAGTGATTTCCTTGTCACAAATGGAAATGAGAAATTAGAAGTTACTGTGTAGCAGGTGATTATGAAGAAAACATAAGTTGTAATTTTATCAGACAAAACAAAAAAATTTCAAAATCAAGGGAAATAAAAATAAACATGGAAATAACATTTTACTTAAAGAAACTGATAATGAACCAACATATATATATATATTACATAATATACATAACATCTAACTTCATAAAGGAATTACAGAATTTGGAAGTTGAAAGGAACCTCAGTGGCCATTACACAAAAGAAAACCATACTATAATATACCTGGAAAATGATCTCCTAGCCTTTGCTGGAAGACCTTTAAGTAAAGGAAACTCACCACTTGTGAAGACAGTCTCTTCTATTTTTGAATAGTTATAAGTTGTTATGTAATTTTTTACTTATATCAGGCCTAAATGTGTCATTTTGCAGCTTTGACCCATTATGCCTAGAAGGAGTCTATTCCATCCCAATCACCCTCTCACTTCATAATAGTTCTTCAAGTACTTGAAGACAGCTTTCATGTTTCCCCTCAGTTATCTTTCTTCCAGATTCAGGATGCCTAGTGATTAAATTAAACAATATTTGTGAAGTCCTTTGCAAATTGTATAAATACTAGCTATTGTTACAAGCCCAGAGAACTTCCTTTTTGACAGGAACTTTTGAGAAAAATTAATGGCAGTTTGGCTGAAATTAGGTTTAGATCATCTATACCGAAAATGAAAAGAAGCCCAAAATAGATGTGTTGCATTACCATTAAAGGTCACCATTAAAAAAAAAAAGAAGACGAGAACCATATTGATTACCTTTGATAGCTATATAGCTAGGTCTTAAGGGATAGAGGTGATCACAAAAGAATAAATAGATAATTTTGACTACATGAAATTAAAAAGCTTTTTACATTATTGAAATCAAGAAAACTAAGATAAGAGAAGATAATTATTGTTTAAGGAAAAATCTTTGCTTCAAATAATTCTCATTAGGAATTGCTAATTAAGATTTATTGGGGGAGGGGAGCAGCTGGGTAGCTCAGTTGATTGAGAGTCGGGCCTAGAGACAGGAGGTCGTGGGTTCAAATGTGGCCTCAGACACTTCCCAGCTATGTGACCCTTGGCAAGTCACATTGCCTAGCCCATGCCACTCTTCTGCTTTGGAACCAATACAGAAGGTAAGGATTTAAAAAAAAAAAAAAGATTTATTGGGAGCTAACATAGCTATTTAAGACCAATGGCCGTTTCTTTCTGACTAAGTGGACAAAGAAAACAGAGACAAACAATTCTCAAGAGAATTACAAACTCTTAATATAAAAGATTATACTAAATCACTAAATTCTAACAAGATAAATATAGTTTATTTTTTAAGTTTTACCTTAACTTTGGAAAATTGGGAAAGATGACATAAGAGAATAGTCTACACAGATAGACAGTAGAAGGATGGGTACACATATTGTTATATCTAAGCATTCTAGAAAGCAACTTGGAATTATATTAAAAATGTGACTAAAATGTCCCTGTCTTTTGACCAAGAGATTCCACAGCTAGGCATATGCATAGGTCAAAAGCAAAAAGGTTTCAAATGCACCAAGATAGAAATACAAAAAGAGGTTCATTTTTTGTAATAGCAGTGAACTAATAACAAAGAAGATGCAAATCAATTGGGGAATGACTAAACAAATTCCAATTTATGAATATAAGGCATATTATAGCAGTTTAAGAAATGAATATTTAAATTCAGAATAGCATTGAGAAGACATGAATCAATAGAGTGAAATAAACAGAATAAAGAAAGGAATATACATAGTAACTACAAAAATCTTAATGGAAAGACCAGATATAGGAAATTGAATAAAGTGTTAATTATAGAGATCAAGCTTTATAGTGGAAAAGAATTGAGAAAAATTATTTTCTTTGCAGAAGAAAAAGATTGTGGTTATAGAATATAATATATGCTGTCAGATGTGGATCATATATTGGTTGGTTTTACTAACTTGCATTTTTTATTTCCTTTAAAATCTTTGTTATAAGGAATAACTTGGTGGGTGGAAAACATTTGGAAATTAGCCTGAGGTGTGTATGTGTGTGTGTCTGTGTGTAAGTAAATAATTATATATCCCTTTTAGACCTGTCCTGTATGCATAGGTATAAAAGATAACTGATTTGGTTCTCTTTTAGTTTTTTTTAAAGGTGTTTAATAATAAGTTAATACATTTAATTTGAGCTTGTCACAGTTTGTGGTATAGTTAGCATGACCTTAATTTCTGCCATACTGCCATTAATTTTTCCCAAAAATTCTTGTCAAATATAAAGTTCCTCTCCAAGTAATTTATGTCCTTGGGTTTATAACCACACACACACATATACATCATGTGTATACACATAACATAATGTAAAATAACATACATGTCTAAAACAAAATATATCAATAAATCTGATTAGAAAGAAAATTTTCTAAAAATATTTTTCTCAAAAATTTATCTTGTTCTGTGCCGTTTAAAGTTAATAACCAATTGCAGACCAAGTTTTTGGTTTTTTGTTTGTTTTTAACCTAAGGATTGGCATTTTATAAATTGATTTTCTTTCCTTTCACTTAGGAACAAAGAATGTCCTACTTGTCGGAAAAAGTTAGTTTCCAAAAGATCACTAAGGCCAGACCCAAACTTTGATGCTCTCATCAGTAAAATTTATCCAAGTCGTGATGAATATGAAGCTCATCAAGAGAGAGTATTAGCAAGGATCAGCAAACACAATAACCAGCAAGCTCTCAGTCACAGCATTGAAGAGGGACTGAAGATACAAGCCATGAACAGGTGTGTGGCAAGCAGGACAGTGAATGGCTGGCAAGTGATCAATTTATCAAAAGTGTCACTAAGCATTAAATTTGAACTTTAAAAAATATAGTAACAATATATATGGCTTTTTAAAAAATGGCTTATTGCGAAGGTAAATATTAATAAAGCCATTTAAACATACTGTGTGGATATTTGAACAAGTGAATTTCAACATAGGATATTGATAATTACTCAGTACTTCCTCATTCTTGATATTTATGTACCTCTTTTTTTTTTAAAAAAACTCTTACCTTCTGTCTTAGAATCAATACTTAGTATTGGTTCCAAGGCAGAAGAGGAGTAAGGAGTAGGCAATGGCAGTTCAAGTGACTTGTCCAGAGTCATACAGCTGGGTCTATAATTCTTTTACATGATTGTTTATACTCTTTTTTAAGAAATTTTTCTTTGCTTGAATTTATTTCATGTAGGTATTTCTATCCAGATTTCTTTAAATTCCTCTTTACTAATTTACTTACATCATGATATTTTATTACATTACTGTATTACAATTAATTTAGCCATCCCCTAATTGTTTAATATTTTGGTTATTTCCATTTCTCCCAGTAACAGGTGTTTGTCTTTCTTTTTTAAAATACTTTCAATATTGTGGTTCTAATAATGGAATTAGAGTTAGTGTAACTTTCATTTTAAAACTTATACGAGAGAAAGGAAGAGAAAGTTTGGCTATTTTTTCTCATTAAAAAGTACATTATGGAGTTTGCCTTTGAATTATGTTGTATCTTATATGTACATAGTTACTTGCATTTGTTTCCACTGTTAACAGTGACTTATTTGAGACCAGGGAACACTTTTTTTAATCCTAGGATTTAACATAGGACTTTGGCATTTAGTATGTGTCTAATAAATGTTCATTAGTTGATTCCAATGCAAGGACTCACAGTCTTATCATTCTCTAAATTTGCCAGTGATTACAAAATAAAATATATTCTCCATTATGGCCATGATAAATTAACACAGATAATAGTAATCTGTGTATCAAAATGAGAAGAAAGAGTAGATAATTGCATTTTATTAGTAGAATCATGGAATCTTAGTGTTTAAAGAACTTTGGAGGTTATCTCAGTCTTTCAAAGTAGGAGTCTTTTTAGCCACTGACAAGTGGTTATCATGACTCTGCTTGAACACTTTTATTGATAGGAGACTCATTCCCTTACTCTGGATGTGGACTCTCGGATAGGAAGAAGAATGCTTACCTTTTACTAAATTGAATCCAACTTCCCTCATACTTTAGTCCACTGATTTAGAGTTGCTTCCTGAAGCTTTATAGAGGCAGTATTTCCCATTCTTTTAGTTGAATACAAGTATTATGTTGTCCTAAAACATCTATTTTGTAAGGTAAAAATCACTATTTTTTAAAGCCATGTAGTTATGTTTAATTTCTAAATTGCTCATCAGTTGCCCTTCTACGAAAGTAATCTAACTTACTAATGTTTCATTTTAGATATGATGCCCTGAATTGAATAAAATATTTAGTATGGACTCTGACCATTACTAAATAGATGGAGACTATTCCAAATCTGGCTGGCCATACTAATATAATGGAATATTACCCCCCAAAATTTTTTAAGCAAAATTGTTAGCTTATATGAACTTAATTGACTAAAAGCCTAAGACTCCCTTTACCTTGTCCTTGTTTCAGGCAATAAGCTATATAGATAGGATTTCAAGTTTACCTCCTATTGGATTTAATGTTAGTTTTAGCCTATGGGCTCATCTTTTAAAATCCTGATTTTTGTTATCCATGGTGGTAAGTTATCTTCAGCTTTCTCATTGTCTTAGAATCAATAATAACTAGGCTAGGCAGTTGTAGTTGTGACTTGCTCATGGTTATAGAGCTAGGAAGTATCTGAAGTCACATTTGAACTCAGAACCTTCCATTTCTTTGCCTGACTATCCACTGAGCTACCTAGCTGCCGCCCCCCCATCAACCCTCTTGTTAAGCATATATGTTTTTATCCATGTTGTTGATAAAAAATGTTGAAGGGATAGTACTTTGTAGAGAGCACTGCATTGTATCACTATATTGTATCATTAAAAATATTCCTTTAGTAGTGGTAAGTGCTCATCTGTCTGTTAAACAACATAAACCAGAATTATTTTGGAGACTAGAATTAAACTAATTTTTCAAGTCTTTGTTTCCTAATTCAGTCTCTTTATACCTCTCAGTTCAACTTATTAATTGAGCATTTATTAAACATTAAGTGTTATTGCTGTGTGCTGGCCACTGAGGATATGAAGACAAAAACGCAAAAAATTCATTAACATTCTATTCATGGAGTCAACATATACATATATAAGTATATGCAGAATAGGTACAAAAGAAAAACCAAAATAGTCTGGGGGGTTAGGAGGGAACAAGGGCATTAGCTGTTGGTGGAGAATCATCTAGAGAGCTATGATGGTCACTTGTTTCCTAAAGGGATTCTACAGGTTGAGGTGCATTCCAGGCATATGATTTTTGTATCTGTGGGTTCTTTCAGGACTCAAGGGTAATTTAGATGGCCTGAAGAATTAAACTCATTTATGGTGGCTAGGTGTTCTTTTACTATTTCTTCTTAATGATATTTGTTTTTTCCTTTCTAATTTTGAGTATTATTATCTTTGAGAGAGAAGATGGATGCAAAAAAAAGGAGACTGAGTAGTTCTGCTTTTTCTTATCTGGTAACATCAGCTTTTTCTAAGCAGTATTCCTCTATTATTTTCTTGTTCTTGCTCTAAATATAATTATTTGGGAGTGGGGGCTTTGGATTTCATTCTGTACTTAATGATTCTAGTTTCACAGTTTTTGCCACTCGAGTTATTCTTCCCCTTTCTGCCTTCAGATGTTCCTCTACCCTTCTTTTTGTGTTATTATATTTTAGATTTGTCAATTAAGATTTAGGAGGAAAAGAATCATAATACTTTTACTTTTTCAAAGCACCTAATTAAAGGCAAAAACAAGTATTCTAAATTTTGGTTAAATGACTTAGCCTAACAGCTAGAGAAAAGACCTATCAGGTAGATACATTATAGTTTCCATCTGGATGATTTTATATATATATACATATATATATATAGTAGTCTCTCGGTGATCGAGAATGACTATTGTCTTTGTGCATTATCATCTATTGATGTACCCTCATGTGGCTTTGGAGTCCAAAGGCTGAGGCGCAAAGTTTGTGGCACATGGGGCCTGGGACGCCAGTGGTTACGGGAGGTGCAGTTGTGGCCTGGTGTCGGTGTTCACGCGCAGCGGCAAGATGTCGACGTCGCTCATCTTCAAAGGTGGTGGCGGCATGGTTAATGTGGGTTCGCCAGCTGCTTCTGTCAGAGGCAGCGAGTTCTAGTTGCTTTGGTGTGATGCCAGCCCACTTCAAGTTGGACTTTAGCTGATCCTTGAATCTTTTCTTTGGTCGGCCTTGTTTCCTGAGTCCAGCTGACAGTTCACCATAGAATACCTGTCTTGGTATTCGCTGTGGGTCCATGCGGATGACGTGTCCAGACCATTGTAGCTGGGTTTGGAGGACCATGACTTCGATGCTGGTGGAATTGGCTGTCGAGGACTTCCTGGTTGGTGATTCGGTCCTGCCATCGGATCCTCATGATTGACTGGAGGGAGCGTTGGTGGAATTGCTCCAGCTGTTTCATGTGCTTCTGGTACAGTGTCCATGTCTCGCAACCGTACAGGAGCGAGCTGAGGACCACTGCGTTATACACTTTGAGCTTCGTCGCAGTGCTTACACCTCTGTGTTGGAGGACTTTGCAGCGCAGCCGCCCGAGTGCCTGGCTGGCCTTTTGGATCCTGGCATTGATCTCGTGGTCTAGGGACCCGTCGTTGGCGATGGTGCTGCCCAGGTACTTGAAAGTGTTGACGTTAGAAAGCTGCGTGCCGTCGACTGTAATGCATGGCTGGTTAGTTGGCCTCCCTGGTGCAGGTTGGAACAGCACCTCTGTTTTGCTGAGGCTGATAGTCAGGCCAAACAGTTTTGTTGAGGTGGAGAACCTGTCCACAATGGTTTGGAGAGTATTTTCTTGGTGGGCCATGAGAGCACAGTCATCTGCAAAGAGAGCTTCCAGGATGAGTCTCTCTGTTGTCTTTGTGCAGTCAGGCGGCGGAGGTCAAAGAGTGAGCCATCCAGTCGGTATTTGATGTAGACGCCCAGGTCTAGATCCATCACAGCATGTCGTAATACTTGGGTGAAAAATAGGTTGAATAGTACCAGAGCGAGGACACAGCCTTGTTTCACGCCATTGGAGATGCTGAAGCGATCGGAAGTCTCTCCACCGGATATGACTTCCCCTGTCATGTCGACATGAAAGAGTTGGATCAGTTTGACAAATTTTGCTGGGCAACTGAGCTTGCTAAGGATCACCCACAATGCATCTATGTTCACTGTCTTTGTCAGGTCTATGAAGACAATGTAGAGACTCAGGTTCTGCTCAAGGCATTTTTCCTGCATTTGCCTCACTGTGAAGACCATGTCAATGGTGCTGCGATCTGGTCGGAAGCCACATTGTGATTCAGGCAGGTTCTGCTCTGAAACAGATGACAGTCCATTGAGTATAACACGGCAAGGATCTTTCCAGCAGTGGAGAGTAGTGAGATGCCTCTACAATTGTCACAGGTTGCTCGTGCGCCTTTGTTCTTGTATAGGGCTATGATGGAGGCATCTCTGAGTTCTGAGGGCATGTCTTCCTCTTCCCATAAGCTGGTCAGCACTATGTGGAATGCCTGGAGCGCCTTTCCCTTTAAGGCCTTGTACACCTTGGTTGGGATCCCGTCTTTACTGGGTGCCTTGCCTGCACTCATTTGTTTGATGGCTTTTTGGACTTCCTCTATTGAAGGAGGGACATCAAGTTGTTCAATGGAGCGGTTTTGGGGGATCTGGTCAAGGGCGCTTTGGTCGACTGAAGAGGGTCAGTTGAGAAGCTGACTGAAGTGTTCTTTCCACCTGTTGCTGATGCCTTTTTTATCTTTTATGAGAGTGTCACCGTCAGAGGATAGCAAGGGAGTGGTGGTGGGTTTTGATGGCCCATAGACAGTCTTGAGGGCACTGAAAAATTGTTTGTAGTTTTTCATATCAGCAAACCGCTGGATTTCTTCTGCCTTTTTTCCCACCATCGGTCTTGCATCTTCCTGATCTCACGCTGTGCCATGGCTTGGAGAGACTTGAATCTGTCCTTTTTAGGAGCAGAGTTTGGGTTTTTTTGCCACTCCATAAAGGTTTTGTTCTTCTTGCTCAATAGGTCTTCAATAGCAGTGTTGTTCTCGTCGAACCAGTCCTGGTGGTTGCGTTGATTTTATAGTAAAAGTAATACCTTCCATTTTCATGTTTCACATTTTACATGGAAACTTAGAACTAGCTGTACCTTAAAGGTCATCTAGTCATATCCCCTCATTTTACAGATGAGGGAACTGAGACTTGAGGTGAATGACTTGCCCAGACTGGTGGAGGGGGTAGGTCAGTTACTGCTTTTAGTATATGTCCTTAAATAGGAGCGAGGCTTTTTAAAATATAGATTACCAAGGCTCCTAGAGGTGAAGTGATCTGTCCGATGTTGCACAGCTTACAAGAAATAGACTTTGAAGCAGGCCCTTTTACTAAGACTCGTTCTCCTTTTACCTTCTCTTGGGATACCTGTTGTTTTGATATCAGGACACTAAGAATGTCTTGGTACTAGGAGTTTTCTAGATCCTCTGCATTTCGACCTAATAGTTATCTGATTTGGATTGGAAGGCTTGGTGGAGAAAACATCTATGCCAGACTGATTTATTTATAGTTTGGTTTAGGTAAGCTAGAAGAGAAAAGCCCCTGGAACCCAAGGAAAAACATTTTTGAACCACTTCTGGACTTCATAGGGTAGGGAGAAGAGTAGAGCCGTCCTCGACTCGAGCACAAACCATTATTTATCTTCATTTCATACAGAATACTTTGGTGTCTGTTTTCTCCTGGCAGTCTTCAGTTGTGGGTAAGATTACAGTCAAAGAAGGAGGAAGCAAACAGCAGCAGTTATTACAGAGGTGATACTTGGAAGAAGTTAAACCTAGAAGAAGAAATAAGACCCACTAATGGAGGTGTACATGAAGTCAGAAAACAGGATCCCGGGGAGAGAAGACACAAGAAATGATAAGATGGAATAGTAGTAGGCTAAGCCTATGTTGGTGAACCTGTGGCTGCTCCCTCCCCCTTTCCATGTGCCTGAGGACATTCCTCACATGACCCACCCCTCTGCCCAGCAGCCAATGGCAGTGCTTCCTCCCTCCCCTGCCTTGTGTGAGGTGGAGGCTCACATAACTAGTATGGGTTGCCATTTGGGCTCTCTGTCTCTAAAAGGTTCACCATCGCTGAACTTTGGGGATTCAATGGAAGGGCACCCTAAGCCCAGGATATCTACTGTATCAGCATCTGAATTTCATCCTCCTTGATCATTATACCTTGCTAATGACTCAGGCAGGTTAAAATGAAATTTCTCCACTTAAAAGGCAAGTGGAAGGATCTAAGTGGCATAGTCTGTTGTGTTGGATTTGGAATTAGGAAAACCAGTTCCTGATTCAGACAGTGACTTAAAAACACTTTAACCTTAGTCTTTTGTTTGTTTTTTCTTCTGTAAAATAGGTTTAATAATAGCACGTATCTCACTGAGTACTTGTGACCCTCAGTGAGATGTGAAGAGCATTTAAGCAAACCATAAAAGAACATATGCTGAATGTTAATTGTTGTTATCTGAAAAATTCACTATTGTCACTAGGGAATTAGGATTTCTGGTTATATCTTTACAGTGTATTCATTATAGCTCAGTATACATTTATGGATTTTCTGCAATACATTTTTTTAAATATCAAACTACTTGTGGGATGTTTTTAGCCTTTCTTGGCCTGCCATGTTCATTGGCAACTTGGTGGTGAACTGGACTTGGGAGTCAAGAAGATCCAGCTTCAAATCCAGCATCAGACATTTCCTAACTCTGTGACTTGGGCAAGTCATTTAACCTGTTGCACCTTCAATTTCCTCACTGGTTAAGTGGGAATAATAATAATTCTAATAAATTAATTTTAATACCCTGTGTAAAATAGGAATAGATAAGGCAGGAGAAAATATATTGGTTGTACTTTTTAAAACTTAAATGTACTTTTTCTTCCCTGAAAATGAATGTTGGATTTGATTTTTTATCTGTCTTTTAAAACTAAGGCATGCAAAAGAAAATATTTCATTTTGCTAGAAATTCTTTCTGTAATTTTGGTACTCTTATCACTTGTAATATAAGAATTCAAATGTTTAAGGGCTATTTTATATGGCCTTCCAATTTCCCTGGGATATCGTTTACATGCCTGTGGTGGGGAAATGTTTTTATTATACCTTTAGGAAAGTTACCTGTCAAGATCTGTCTAAGTGTTAAAGTACAAGTCTTGCTATTTTTTTGTTTTGCTTTTTAACAAAGCTAATAGTAATATCATATAATTTTGTTCATTAGGCTGCAGCGAGGCAAGAAACAACAGATTGAAAATGGCAGTGGAGCAGAGGATAATGGGGACAGTTCACACTGTAGCAATGCGTCAACACACAGTAATCAAGAAGCAGGGCCTAGTAACAAAAGGACCAAAACATCAGATGATTCTGGATTAGAACTTGATAACAACAATGCCACTGTGGCCATAGACCCCGTCATGGATGGTGCTAGTGAAATTGAATTAGTTTTCAGGCCTCATCCCACCCTCATGGAGAAAGATGACAGTGCACAGACAAGGTGAGTGTGCTTTAAGGGGAAAAAATGAAGTATTTGGATTCATTTTAGAATGAAAGTTAACTCTGAGCATCCTGTTATCAAATGCCTTATACATTGGAGGTATGTCATGCTTATTAAATTGAATCCTTGTTTAATTTTTTTAGGTAGGTGGCCTTGATATGCCCTTATCTTCTGTCTTAGAATCAAGACTATGTATTGATTCCAAGGCAGAAAAGCAGTAAGGGCTAGGCAATGGGGATTAAGAGACTTGTTCAGGGTCACACAGCTAGGAAGTGTCTGTAGCCATATTTGAACCCAGGATCTCCTCTCTACATGTAGCTCTCAGTCCCCTGAGCCCCCACCTAGCTGGCCATAGATATATACTTTTTAACAGGGACCAGTTATCAGTAGACAGTACCACACTCCTTCTGTCATACAGTTTTACAACCTTGCAATTAGGCTTGAATTCTAACTCCTTCATTATACACATTCATTCAGTTCCCAGATTTTATCAATATTGTCTCAATGGCATCTCTTGCATCAGTCCCCTTGTCTCCATTCATGCAGCCACCAACCTGGTTCGTTTTTGCTGGACTATTGCCTGGATAGTAGCCTCCTAATTAATTGGCCTCCTTGGCTCTAACCTTCCTCCTTTCCAATCCATGTTCTACGAAGTTGCAAAGGGAATATTCCCTAAAGAATTGGTCCAATTATATCTTTACCCCACTCGTTAATTTCCAATGGCTCCAGTTTACTTTTAGACTCAAATAGAAACTCTTTGTCTTCTTGACTGGGCTTCAGCCTACCTTTCTGACTTTGTTATTAACTTAGTTTTGTTTATGCACTTTACAGTATAGCTTTTTGATCCTCCTTATGCCTAGTGTCCCACCTCCTGCTTCTTTCCAGTTTCATAAGCTTGGAATCCACTCCCTTCTCATCTCTGATTTTCAGAATCCCCACTGTCCATCTTTTAAGTATAACTCAAGTACCATCTCCTACATGGGACATCTGATTGCCTCCACTTGGAGCTTACTCTGTGTATACTTATGTTATGTGCATACTCTTTTTCACATATAATGAAAGGTTCATGAAGACAGGAACTGTTTTTTTGGTTGGGCTTTTTTCTTTTTTTTTTTAATCCTTATGAACCTTATCTAGCAGCTAGCCTGTTATGTTGTAATTATTTAATGAATATTTTTAGATTGAATTTTAAAAAATCAGTATATTTGAATTTAGCAAATTGAAAATTAAAGTAGTTGAGTTTATGAGACTTAAAACCTTGATATAAAAATATTAGAGAAATTCCAGAGCCTCACCATCCTTTGTTCTCCCTACTCTTGTTCTGTTACAGATGGGAGAAATCCTAAACTATTTTAAATCCTAACTAGGTGGTAGAAGGCATGCAGGTAGTCTATAGTGTTCTGATTTTTCCATTTTATGTATTTGTAGTTGGAATCTATCTTCTCACTTTGCACTGTCACTGAGTAGGGGAAATAGCAGGACCAGATAAAGTGAAGTTAAATAATGTCCAATACTTCATGACCAGGAGGTTCCTGCCATGATTTCTACCTTTCTTTAATTTACCATATATTTATTAAGCATATACTCCATGCAATCAATTCAGTGCTATTCCAGGATAAATGAAATGTAGGGGGGCAGCTGGGTATCACAGTGGATTGAGAGCCATGCCTAGAGATGGGAGGTCCTGGGTTCAAATGTAACCTCAAACACTTCCTAGTTGTGTGACCCTAGGCAAGTCATTAATCCTCACTGCCTACCCCTTACCACTCTTCTGCCTTAGAACAACTACCCAGTATTGATTCTAGGGTGGAGGGTAAAGATTTTTTTAAAAAATGAGATGTGTACAGTCCTTATTCTCAAAAACTTTACAGTTGGGGGGGGGGTGAAGAGGAAGAGAAAAAACACCTATAGATAACTGTAATATAAATTAGAGCAAAATTGTGTAAGATGAATATAAATGATGGAAATTAAATAATGACAAAAACTCTCCCAAGCTATAGCGAATTGGAAAACTTTTATTGAAGTTGAATAATGAAGGGAGGGTCAATTGTCAATATGGTGATTGGGTAGGCGAAGCAGGAGCTATAGGAAATGCAGAAATATTTCTTAGAAATTTTTAAAATGAGAAATTTGTTTCATAGTCAACTTTTCAGATAATCATTTGTTTTATACCTCAATTTATAGATACCCTATTAGTAGGTTTTGAGGATTATTTTTGTTTTCAGTACTTAAAATTTTTTTTAAAATTCCTATTCTTACAGATACATAAAGACTTCAGGTAATGCCACTGTTGATCACTTATCCAAATACCTAGCTGTGAGATTAGCTTTAGAAGAACTTCGGAGTAAGGGAGAATCAAACCAGATGAACCTTGACACAGCAAGTGAGAAACAGTACACAATTTACATTGCTACAGCCAATGGACAGTTCACTGTAAGTACCTGAAACTGCTTGATTATTATATAATCCTTTTAGGGGATAGTCTTAGTAACACAATATTAAGAACTCCACCTGTCCTATAGAAAATACTGTTGCTTTTCTTTTGTCTAGAGATCTCTTTTTTTTTTTAAAAAACCCATACCTTCTCTCTTGGAGTCAATACTGTGTATTGGCTCCAAGGCAGAAGAGTGGTAAGGGCTAGGCAATGGGGGTCAAGTGACTTGCCCAGGGTCACACAGCTGGGAAGTGTCTGAGGCCGGATTTGAACCTAGGACCTCCCGTCTCTAGGCCTGGTTCTCAAATCCACTGAGCTACCCAGCTGCCCCCTCTTTCTTATTCAGTCAGCACCTAAGATTTTTGGAGGAAATTACCATGTGATTCTTGAATTCATTTTAGATCTTAATGCCTTTATTACAGTTGCCACACATTTCATTTACTCTAGGAATACTTGATCTCTTCCTTCATCCTGAGTAATTTAATGGCTCTTCTATTTACTGCTGGCTTTATGAGAAATAAAGATTAAGGATAAGAGAAGCTACAACAGCAAATTATGCAGTTTTTAACTCTGAGTGACTTCAACTGTATACCTTGGAGAGTTTTTGGAACTATACTTGAGGGTTTTTTTTTTTTAACTACAATACTGTAATATAAGAAATTGTATGGGATTTATTTTCTAAAGAATGATAATCTTTGTAGGATTCCTTTAGAACTTTTCTCTATAACTTATTTGAGTGCCTATTGGATCTGAAATGGAAGCTTTGTTTTCCTATAGTCACACTGACCCAAAGGGGACCAAAGAAAGTTAGCAATAAAATATAGAATTTAATTCATGAAGGGGTTTGGAGCTGGTTTTATTAGAAGACTCACTGTTTATTCATAGCATGCTTTAAAGCATTTGGCCAAATAAGTATATCTAAGAAATAATGGATAAAAATATTGACTAATGAAACCAATTCATAATGTTATGGTTTTTAGAATATGTTCATTCCTAGAGAATTTCCATAAGTATAGCTTCCTTTTTTGAAAGGAAATTATACATGCTAGGTTATTGAGAAAAAGGATTTCTCTTTAAGGAACCTCTTTTTTTTCCCCCCTTATAATATGCTATGCTAATGGCAGGGCTGTTTTTTTAGTTTTTAAATTGGTTTTTAGACATAAAAACTAACTTAGAATTTGTTTTTTAAAATCACTGTTTCTTCTCTTGCAGTTTTCAAATTTTTAGTTCCTATAATATTCCTTACCCCATTTTACATATTTTCTCTTTGTTCTTAGGTATTAAATGGTTCTTTTTCCTTGGAACTGGTCAGTGAGAAATACTGGAAAGTGAACAAACCAATGGAACTTTACTACGCACCAACAAAGGAGCACAAATAAGCTTTGGAAAGATGGCTTTGAAAATGAACTTTTTTTTATAGCTCCGATTTCTTTAATATTAAAGATGCACCATCATTGTTTTCATGGACATAATCTTGGATTTGCGTTCAGTTTCCTTGCTGAGCCAGACTTGTTTACACTATTAGAATTCGTGTTTGTTTGTTTCTTATTTAAGCTTTTCTTTTTCAAAGGGACTGAATGAAGCTATCCAGTGCATTCTTTTGAAATTGTCTAAATTGTGTGTCTTTTCACTGACGGAGCAATGGATCCCTTTGAGGCTCTCATCTGGCAAAGGAAGATTTAATGGGTCTTCATACTTAATGGCAACCTTTAATTAGTGTTTTTTTTCTCTCGGAAGTTTTTTTTTAAAACTAAAGAATGTTACGGTTGGTTTATGGTGATATTTTTGCTAGCTAAGGATATTATAATTGTGATTAGGGTTTTTTTTTTTTGAGGAACATATACAATTTAGAATATAATCTTCCTGATGACCTGATTTATTTATTATAGTCCTAGGCAAAATAGGTTATCTTTGTGAAGATCAAGGCTTAATAAATGTGCTTAAAATTTTCGTTTCATGGGATTCTTTTTATTATATAAAATTCTTAGCTAGCATTTTTGTTTAAAAATTGGTGTTCCTTATTTTACTGTCAAGCAGTGACATTTTATTTTTACACTTTTCTTCCTGTACCAGCCTTAGATTTCTTGCAATAGTTTGTGAATTACACAAATCAACATTATAAAGAGACACTGGTATAATATTTGCAAATCTTACTAGGGGTGGGAGTTAAATTAGCCCTAAATAGATAGTCCTTACATGTAAAACATAAGGGATCACTTTTTTTATCATAACTGAAACATCTTTTTTGTCCCTTGTGACAGTCATTTTTTTATAGTATTTGATAACCCTCTTGTAATACCAGAGATTCTGGGATATACTTACTTGCACTTTAAACTTGAAAAATACTGTACTATTTCAATAAACTGCCCTCACTTCTTTTTTGTGGCTATAAGTTTTGAGAACAGCATGATACTGACAGAAGTTTGAAAAGTTTGTATTTATCATTTTGTTTTCTAACTTAACCCCAGTGGTTTTTGTTGTTTTTTTGGTTGCTAGAGCATAATTTGCAATTCTGATTGAGCCACAGAAAAGTATGTTAAACCCTCCAAAACTCAAGCCCATTTCTGCTAGAGTACAGAATGCTTTGTTAAGAGTAAGTAGCACCATCTAAGAACAAGTTGCGCTTTGCTTTTCTTAATTTGGTGCTACTATAATATGAAGTACAGTGTTAGGTGTTTGGGCCAGACACGGCTTTGTACTGGTGGTTGAAAAGAAGGTTTGCATGTTATTTCTCATTCCTGCCACATATCCAGGTATGTTTCTGAGTTCTAGTGTTACAGTATTTACAGAAAACTATTCACATTGACGAAACAAACCCTGTAAGGTTTTGAAAGGAAGAAAGGAATTCTCTAGTTCCCTTGTAATTGAAGCTAATACTTGTAAATATTTAGCCGTCCCTTTTGACGGTTGGGGTCAGTTTTAAGTGCTTCAGCTCTACATGAAAACTCAATAGTTTTATTAAATAATTTTTTTTTACCATTTCTTTCTAATATTTAAAACCTGTTTTTACAAAAAAATTTTTTTGTAATGTGCCATGAAATTGAGAGCCACCAAAATTAAGAGAAATTTTGTATTCAGTACCTTTTTTGGTGTAATGTTCAGTTGTATATTAATGCATGTCTACTGACTATAACCTGGGTTCTATGATATAAATACTTGGGTTTTGTTGGAAAAATACTAGGTTAGTGGTTGCATCAAATAACTAAATTCCCATTGTGATTTTTAATAGAACTTTAGTCTTAAAGCAAAAGAGGTATTTGTGAATTTAAGCTGTGTTTATGTTTAGAGAATGTATGTGTGTGTTCATATGTTAGTGTGGGAGAATGTAATCTCTTTACACTATTAGTGAATTTATTGACTGTTGTCCTTTACAGAATATAATGTAAGCATTTGATAAATCATTGAGTGTACTGTCTTTATTTTAAAAAATAACTGACTTATAACCTATGAGACTCAAAAGCTTTTATTTTTACACACACACACACACACACACACACACACAAATGTGTGTGTGTGTGTGTAGTCTCCTCGTCTAGCCTTCTGATTTGTTGGTCCATCTAAGAGAAATATTAGAAAGGTATTGATTTCAAAAAGAAGGATGGATAAGGTTTACCAGAATACCAAGAAAAGGATTACTTTTGCAAATTGAGTGTAATGAATAAATGAGCAAGAGGTTTGTAACCGTGAAAAATGTGGGTTTCAAGACACTGAATTGCCAAAACTAAAGCTTTTGGCCAAACTGTAAAGATAATTTTTAGTGTCTTGATTTAAAATAAAAAATAAGTGGTCGCCATGGGAAAATTCCTAAATATGAAAATACCCAAGTCAGCTGGGTTTTATGGAGATTTTGATTAATATAAATGAAGGAATTAAAGGAAGAGAGAGAAAAAGAAAATAGTAGAAAGGGCCTAGGTCAAATGGCCTAGGCCTGAGCCTTAAGGGAGAGAGAGGTCTTTATCACTCACCACAAGATTGTCTCAAGCAAGTTCCAAACCTCCGAACTCCCATCTCCAACTACAAACTCCAACTAAGTTCAGAGCACCTCCTCTGAACTCCTGATCTCCTTTTAAAGAGAATTTTCTCTTATGTCATCTCCTCTAAATTTTCACATCTACCAATCACAGTAGACACTTTTCCCCTGGACTGTCCATTCTTAGTTCACATCTTCTTTTGTTATCACCTTCTCTGATTAGATTATATTTTCTGAGTATTTCACATGTCTTTGCTAAGCTTGCCCTTTGTAAATTGCTTGACCTTTTAGTGATTAATTTAACCTTTATGGGTTCTTATCACCTTTTTGTATTAGATCTAAAATAGACCACCTAGCTTAGGGTTTTTACTTCACTATAAGTATGAGTTGGGGACTTTTCATTGTTCAATCAGGAATTTTACAACTTTGTCTTCCCCTAAGGCACTGTCTGAGCAGCGTGGAGTAATTTTAAAGTTCTCAATACATTCCTGACCAAGTACCTCCATTGTAGAGAATGGGGAATAGCTTAATCAAATCTTCTGAAGTAGAATCTGAGCAGTTTTAAGATTCACAGGTTTCAAAATACTCAAATTTACTTAAGATTTATAATTTTGTAATAGCCTTTCAGTTAACTTATTCACCAAAGTAGTTCCACCTCAGGGTATCTTACTAGGTGATAGAAAATTCCACTTACTTGTATATTAAAATAAATTCTATTATTATTTCAACTAGTTTTACATTGTTAAATTTGTGAGCGTTTATGTAATATGATAAAACAGCGTGAGGTGGTAGAAAAAATATTTTAAGAATTGGAAAACTTGGATTTAATACCTGCATCCATTTATTAGCCTAGTGTTTAGGCAAACCACTTAATTTCTCCAGTGTTTCCTTATCTGTCGCACAGGGTTGTTGTGAGGATCAAAAGGAATCCTGTGGGAAAGCACTTGGTAATTGACCAGTACCATTGGAATGGAAGCCATTCTTTCTTTTTTTTTTTAAACCCTTACCTTCTGTCTTGGAGTCAATACTGTGTATTGGCTCCAAGGCAGAAGAGTGGTAAGGGCTAGGCAATGGGGGTCAAGTGACTTGCCCAGGGTCACACAGCTGGGAAGTGTCTGAGGCCAGATTTGAACCTAGGACCTCCCATCTCTAGGCCTGCACTGAGCTACCCAGCTGCCCCCAAAGCCATTATTTCTGCATTATAAAAGTTTCAAGTTTCTAATGTAATAATGTAAATCTAGTACGGTAATCAAAATTCCTCAAGGACTTGATCTACTTATTTATGTTTTTGATATTCCCTGTGGCTTCACATACATTGTATATTTAATAACTTTGACCCTAGTAGGATTTGTATGTCTATCAGGGGATCCACATTGTATACACCAAAAAAATAGCCCAAGAAATGTGTCCATTTGTACTTATTTCATAATAGGACTCTTTAAGGAGTTGAAAATTCATGTCAGTAAAATATACTTGTAAAAGTAGGATAGGAACCCTCTTGCTACTACTCTCTGTCTTCCCAACTTTTCAACTGCTTCTAACTTAGATTTATTAATTGGGTTTTCCAGAAATCATCTCGTTCCAGTGTCTGGTTAAATTTCTGTCAAGACCAGGGTCAGACCCTGGGATTCTATTGGGACTCCACTCCAGCCCTCTGACTCCTCTGAGTTCTCGGCTCTATAAGGGCAAAAACCATCAGATGCTTCCAAGTGAGGAAAGATTTTTGTGCCCAGAAAGAGTCCATGTAGATGAGGGCGGTGACGCTCCTCACCACACAAGCTGCAGGCTCCCGTGACGAAGCCTTAGAGGACTCATGATTTGCTGGGAAAAGCACAGAGAAGAATAGCATGTGTTTGCCATTCTGAGAAAAAGTTAAGTGATCCTGACTTCCCCATAGCATCCCAATGGTGACAGATTTTCCCATTACATCAATGAAGAGCTAGGAAGGATCAGCTCATGACTGACACAACGATTCTGCTCCTCCTGTTGGAGCCTGAAACCCTTGGAGAATTTTATTTGGCTTAAGATATTAGCCTAACACGAATACCAACTTGAAAAATTTCCTTCTTTCATCTTTTCCTCAGAGAGATCTTGCCTTAATGAACGTTTCTGCCTCTGGAGTACCACTGACAAAATGGAAATCCAACTCCCCTCTTCCATCAGTGGCAGGGAAAGCAGGATGGGAGTTATCCCAGGGGCAGCTCTACTCTAACACAGTGGCTATTCAGAATTCTCAGAATTCTGAAGGTTAAATAGTATGGTAATCTGTTTAAGGAGGCAAAGTTCATGAGACTTTTAGAAGCTATCCAGGTACTAGAGGAAACTTCAGTGATCAGCAAAATTCATTTTCATGGCTTGTCATCTCCCCTGGTGATAGGAAAAGGAGGCATTATTACTTTATATGGTTAGAATGCAATTAGTTTTGTATAAAGGCCATCCACAATCCAGATTCACAATTCAGATCCCACCCCTTACCTATGTGTCCTTGGGAAGGAGTATCCTCATTTGCAAAATGATGGGGTTAGACTAGTTGGTTTTGGGGTCCCTTGACTGGACTTGGAATTGGGAAGATCTGGGTTCAATCTCAGACACTGGCTCTCTGGCCATAGGCCTTAAAGTCATTTCTGTGCCTTGGTTTCCTCATCTTTAGAAAATAAGGGGGAACTGGAGGAATTCCATGTGAACTGGAATGAACTCCAGGAACTGATGCAGAACGAAAGGAGCAGAACCAGGAGAACAGAGACTGTGGTACAATTGAATGTAATGGTCTTCTCTACTAGCAGCATTGAAATGATCCAGGACAATTCTGAGGGATTTATGAGAAAGAACATCCAGAGGAAGAACTGTGGGAGCAGAAACAAGAAAAACAACTGCTTGATCACATGGTTCGATGAGGATATGTTGACTCTAAAAGATCACCCTAGTGCAAATATTAATAATATGGAAATAGGTCTTGATCTTTACACATGTAAAACCCAGTGGAATTGCTCATTGGCTATGGGAGCAGGGAGGGAGCAAGGGAGGGAAAGAACATGAATCATGTAACCATGGAAAAAATATTCTAAATTAAATTTTTCAAATCATACAAAAAAAGGGGGGGAATTGGACTGGATAACCCCTAAGGTCTTTTCTAGTTGCTTATCTGAAATCCTATCATTTAGATTCTAGAGCTATAACCCTATAAACAAGTTGTAAATTCAAAACTAGAAGTCAGATAAATAAGGATGTTCTGGGTATAATAAAGTGATTTATATATTCAGTTGTTCCTGACTCTTTGTGACCTTATTTAGTGTTTTCTTGGCAAAGATGCTGGAGAGTTTTGCCATTTCCTTCAACTCATTTTACAGATAAGGAAATGGAGGCAAACAAAGTAAATGACTTGCTCAGGGTCATAATTCATTAAATGTCTTGAACAAGGTAAGTGACTTGCTCAGGGTCATAATTCATTAAATGTCTTGAGTCAGGATTTGAATTCAGGTCTTCCTGGTGTCAGGCCAAGAACCCTAACCACAGCTGCCCCAAAGTAATTTGAATGAGTAACTTAAAGTTTGGTATCCAGATTCTATACTGTAAACCTTAAAATTTCTTAGACTTATAAATGTTGGAAATTTCACCATTGGGAAATTTCATACTTGAAAAATTTCCTATTGATAGTGGGAACTCTATTGGAATGTGAACCCCATTGGCATGGGAGGTTCCTCCTCCTCCCTTCTTAAGATTACTTTAGGACAGAAACCTTTTGCTGAACAATGGAAAGGGCTTTGACCTATGCTTAAGCATAGAACAGGAAGTTCTTTGAGTCATGATTGATTTTAGAATTGATACAATAGAGATACTTGGAATGACAGAACCAGGTCTTGGAAAATACAATTTCCACCCCACTCAGTCCTAACAGGATTTAGGAAGGGCTGCAGCAAAGGATCAAGATTTAATTATTGAGAATATGACCTTCAACAGACATGTGCAAAGCCACAGACCTCTGGGCGGTTCTGGGTTAAGCTAGTGCCACCATTGGCACAGGGAAGACATGGACAGTGATTGGTAGATGTGAGAACAGAGGGGAGGGAACTTGGATGGTTTCCTTAAAGATAGAGGGGTCTGAGGACTGAGGAGGGTTGGTTGGAGAGGTTTTTGGTCTGAGAGGTGGTGCTTTGAGAGTTGGCTCTGAAGGAAGCTGGAGGTGGAGGCCCCTGAGACTGTTTCTCCATTTTGGTCACGTGAGTAATAGGGACTGATCTCCTTTCTTTGCCTCAGCTATCTAAGGGCTTGGGCCTTTTGGCCCAGCCTAAACAGAAGGGGTATTTAAGCCCTATTCCCTTCTCTCCCCTTTCTCTCTCCCTCTCTCTCTCTATCTCTAATTCCTTTCTTCCTCCTGTTTGTAATTAAACTCTATAAAAGGTTGACGGCTGACTTGAGTTTTCATTTAGGAATTACATAGCTGAATTCCTTGGCAACCTTAAATTAATATATATCAGTCTTTTAAAGTGATTTCCTTGTCACAATACTTACTTCAATACCAAAGAGTTGCAAAAGGTCTATTTTTTTAAGTTAACAAAAAAATTAGTGAATGACCCCTATATTTCAACTTTGCCATCTATATGAAGTTTCAGAATGATCTATCTATCTATCTATCTATCTATCTATCTATCTATCTATCTATCTATCTATCTATCTATCTATGTGTTTCCCATGTAGTTGTGGAGTCCAAATGAGCAACCACTTTTTTATAGAAATTAAGAGCTTATAGATATTCTTTGAGGGCATTAGAACCATATCCATGTTATCTGCTTTTTAAAAATCTTCAGATTACTCAATTCTATATTTGTAAGGTCCATTCTGTTATTTCTACCTTCCCCTTCTTTCTTAGAGTACCTCAGTATACTTTAAATGTTTTAATTCAGTAAGCCCCATTTATCTTCTTGTAAAACAAATGAAATTTCAGAGAGATTTTGGTTAGTAAAGAAAAATTAGCAGAATCGGTGAGAAAAGGAAAGAAATGGCTTTCCTTTGTGTGACATAGATCCAAACTTAGCTCTTTTTTGAAACCAAGATGAGTATAGTGTTATATGAGAAGTTTGAACATATTAAATTGGGGAGGGGCTACAAGTCACATTTAAATAATTTCCTATCAAGATACTAGTTTGATATTCTTAGCATCTTAACATTTCACCCTGGATGATGGAAGTTAGAGTTGGAAAGGGCCTTAGAGATCATCTAGTTTGATCCCCCATTTTACAGACAATGGCATTAATGTCTATACTAAATCTTTAGTGGATTAAATATTAAACATCCATTTTATAATCTGCCCAATCTTTCAAAGAAGGTGGGATTTACAGAAGTTGAATCCTATTTGGGAAAATATCAGTTAACATTTTGAGGGCTTGGAAGTGTGTTTTTATAGAACTAAGGACAAATGAAAATGCCTGTTATGTGTATAGTCTTGCTCTAAAAGCTGAAAGTTGATGGAAGATCCCAGCTTATCCTTGAAGTAAGGTGTAGATTATATTGGTGGGGGAAGTGGCTGTGCTGTTAGTTTCAGACAGAGGGAATATGAACAAAGACTTTTCTGAGCCTATATATGTGGGAAAATGAGATATATAGGGAATAAATAAAAGAGGGAAGGCATCAGAATTAAGAAGTATAAGGATGATATTAGAAATTAAATCTTGTTATATTAGTTTAAAGTTAAGAAGTAGAGAAGCTGGCTTGAGAAAGAAGTGGAGTTTCAAACAGAGCTGAGACAGTGTCAGTTTCAAGTCTAATAGTTTTTTCTGTGACAGTTGTTCTCTGGGTGTGGCAGTTAGCAGAGTTAGAGACTTTCTGAGGGTTGGGAAAAGGTAACATTTTCTCTCTTTCTCACTTTCTGAGGTAGAAGGAAAGGAGGGAAAGGCCTGAAAGAGCTAAGTGTTTTCCTTTTCCAACTTGGGAAGCACTAGTGACTATTATGTTTTATAAATTGGGTTTATATCTGAGAAGACCAAAGAAAGACCTAGTCTTTGGTTTGGACTCTGAGTCAGAGTCCTGACTTGGTTCTTGCTGAGGCTCAGCCAGCTAGCCTTTGCTATTTTTATAACTTGGAGGCAAAGTTAAAGAATTATAAGGATAATAGTGTTAATTTAGAATAGTAAAAATTTGGGTTAGTCAGATCAGGAAGGATCAGTGTAGCCTGTGGAAATAGGAGAAGCTGTTCCTTGTGGAACCAGGGGATTTTGAGTGGAGTTAGAATCCCTTAGAGTTAGAAATCCTTTTTTATCCTTATATTTTCAATAAATATTTTATTTTTTGTAACAAGAGTCTTTTTAGCATCCTTGTGCCTGGCCCTGAAGAGTTCACTTATGAGCTTCACTTCACTGATATAAACTGAAGATACTTTGTAAGCACAGCAACCAGAGTATCTAAATCAGTTTCTAAACCAAAAAATTAATTCTTTGCCTATTAGTTTTACAGTTCACCCATTATTTTTGCAGAAGGGATGGGAAAGACTTCATGAAGGTGGGATTTGGAACTTTAAAGGAAGTCAGAGAGGCCAATAGCCTGTATCATTGGCTACTGCTGTAAGGAATGATATTTTCCCTTGAATAGAGGATTTGTGTAAAAGAGTAATGACAGGAGGACAGGAGGGTCAGGTGATGCACAGGATCTTGTATCAAGAACAAGAAATCTCAGTTGTGTCCTGTCCCCTATGGAAAGCCACTGAAGCTTTCTGAGCAGCAGAGCAATGCAATACAAATTGTTTTTTATTTTTCTGGACCTTCTCAACATGGATATCTGAGCTTCTTAAAGGAGGCCTCAGATGGCATTAACTGAGTCTGCTTGCCAACCTCAGATCATTCTCTAGGTTGATAATGTTCTTCCCAAAATAGGGTACTCAGAACTGCACACAAAATTCCAAAGGTGAGGAAAAGCCATGGATGATGAAAGTTTATAAACCATTCTGTCAGGGTAGGAGCCAAAAGGGGTAATGATAAGTAAGGAAGATAAAGCTGTTCAATTCCCAAGTTCTTTTTGGGTCCTGACCAGGAGAAAGAACTTTGGATAAAAAAAAAAAGAACAAAAGTGGTCAATGGGAGATTGAATCTTCAAAGAAGTAAGATAAGAATATCCCTTGGGTCCTAGATGGAATTAGTTATCCAGTTCACATGAACCATATCTTGGTGTATTGGAAGAACTGGCAGATGAGGTTGGTGAGATGCTATCAGTGATACTTGAAAGAAAATGGGAAAACATGGAAATATTTCAGGATCATCTAAGGTCAATGTCTAGATTTTTAAAAAATAAAGAATGGAATAAAATTATGAGTTTATGAGCTTGACTTAAAACTTTTGGCAAAATTCAAGGACAGTATTGATGAAAAAATAGTGAACATCTAGTAAAGAAAGTGAGTAGTAAAGGAAGAGTGTAGAAGAGGAAACTCATGACCAATGGCCATCCCCCCCTGTAAAATGAAGCAAAGTTCTCAGCTGAAAGGGTTTAGGTAGGGGGGATTTACAGGGAGTTTGAGGAAGGCTTGGAATAGCCACTGTGGGGGGTGAGAGAGTGAATTGATAAGGGAGGTGTAGGATTGCCTGGTAGCTGTGAATGGACCCAGGAAGAAATGGTCATGACTTTCTCCACTTTTAACAGTATAGAACAAGGTGGTAGATGGTGGGAGCAATTCAAGGCTGAGTTTACAGGGAACAATCAGTGTATTATAAGGGGGCCAGGGACTCAACAGAAGAGGCAGTGTAAGAGTTGAAATGCTTCACCAATGGGTCAAGAAAGGGGAAAGAAAACAGCTAAGTGAATGCCTAGGAGAGAACTGAAGGGCTGGTCAAGGGATTGGTGTTTATGGCATGGACAAAAAGAGAAGGGTTTAGTAAGAAAAGGCAGGAGGAGAGATGGAAAGTCAATAGATTATGGCCAGACAAGGGGATTTCAGAATTCTTGAACATGGAGGTGGTGCATTTGGGAATGATGGCAAGACCTTTTGTGTGGCTGAGGTAGAGAAGAGTAGAAACTGAGTAGGCTGAGAAACTGAGTGGTTTGGGTATTTAAAGGAGAATCCCCAGGTAGGAGAGAACTGTTTCAATCTGAAAGGGGAAGGGCATGTGAGAAAATGCAGCCAGTACTGAAGAGGGTACCACAACAAAATTGTCAAGGGTTGGGGGAGAAGCCAAGTTTTGTTGATTATTAGAATAAGGAAGGAAATACTGTTGCCAGTAGAGCAGAAGGTAAAATGGTGGGTGACATTTGGTTGGGACTTTGGGGGAAGGTTTGAGGATGAGAATGAGAAATATGGTAGCAAAGGATAGGGAATGGCTTTGGGATAATGGCCTTTGTGATTTCAGGATCATTTGAGATTTCAGTCAACAAGGATTTGTTAAGCACTTACTTTGCTTCCCACCTGTGAAGAGCTGTTCTGTGTAAAGCACTAGGAATACAAAGGAAGGCATAGTCATCAATTGTTCAAATGAAAGGTCCTTAGTGGAATGTTCTAGGGATCTACAGGGCTATTCAACTTTGTTAGTTGCCATTGGTCCTGCTTTTGAGAAGGATCAAGGACATCAAGGGGTGATGTGGAGACTTGTGCATGAATTGGATTTAATAGAGGCAGTTCCTCTCTCACTGCAGCCAGGCCTGGGATGCAGTGGATGACCTTGATGAATGACCTTTGCATCTCTGATGTCTGAGATCTAGGCCTTCCTACCAGCTGCCTTCAAGGCTTTGGGAAGGAATTATCAACTGTCCATTCCACCACAGCAGGAGTCTTCAGGTGCTTGAGACACACCCCCCCCTAACTCACTAATGGGTTTGAGGCCCCGTAGTTACTCTCAACCTGGTTTAGCCTATCTGCTCAGATAGTTTTACTGGGGCACGGCGGCCAGGCAGGCATATTGCAGTTTCTCGGAGCCACAGATGAACCTCGGATGAAAGGTGAACATCAAAGGCGGATGAGCATCCTTGAAAAGGTCCAGTGAGCAAATTCTTAGCAAGGACCTGAGAAGCTGTGGTTAATTGGACCGGGTACGGGTCTCACAGCCAGGAATGTTGCCCCTGGTACATATCTTGCTTCAAGATTCACCTATGATATGACAGTGTGTGTATGTATGTATATATTGGTGATATGTTCCTGGGCAAGTCATTTAGTCTTTCTAGGATAAGACCATAAATTGCATAGAAGGTGGCCAAACTGCACTGGTAAAGGGAATCTCTTGGGAGTCTCTATACCAATGAAAGGAAAGGTCAGTAACTTGAAAGGCATTCTCAGATGAGACAACTACAAGAAATCTAATCCCAGACACAGGATCCAAAAGGATTGTGACAGTCCAGAACAGTAGGCTAAACCTGAAGAACAAACCTAGTGATAAATATATAGGTTCCAAAAATGGATGAGAAATTGATTTGAAAAACATCTGAGAGCTTGGGTGCCCTGAAAACTTGATGAATCATTGTAGTATAGCAGTTAAAAAAGTCAATTTGATCTTAGGATGCATCAAGAGGCATAACTTTTAGAAATGGTCAGAACCCATCCGAAATACTGCGCTCAGTTCTGAGCCCATCTTCAGAAATGTATTGATAAACTCGAGTACAACCCTACAGGGCAACCAGGATGAAGGACCTCAATTCCATGCCACATACAAAGTGAAGGAATTGGGGCTTTTATTAGGATTATTATTAGTGTATGGGACCCAGTATGGAAGAGTTTAAGAGTTGTTCTTACTGACTCTTGAGGGCACACACAATTAGGAGTAAAAAGGGTGGATGTGATGAGGCCAATTCAGGCTTGATTAAGGGAGGACATCCTAAGAATGTTATCCTCCAGTATTCTGGGAGCCCTGGGGGCCTTCGCTTCAGAGGTCTTTCGGCAACTTGCTGGTTATGTTGTAGAAAGGGTCCTTTTTTTTGCATATAGAGTGGGCTAGATGGCTGTTTAGTTTTCCTCTAATCCTGAAATTCAGCAAAATGTAAATGCTCTGAGTATGAAGGAGGTTGTGACCAAGCTTGGTGGTTAAGTTGGATAGAAAAGAATAGGGAGTAAAAGAGAATTAAGATTTTAAGAGCTGAATTCTGACAGTATCATAGTTGAGAGTGGAATTTCAGCTGTGGGCGGAGGAGCTGGTTTTGGAGAAAGGTAAAATTGAGATGACAGTGGAGGACATCCAGGTGGGAAGGTCTAAAAAACATGAAAATGGGACATGGAGCCCAAAGGGTACAGCTTGGTATTTTCACCGATAGCTCTAGCCATCGTAAGTGTTCTTGAAAGTCCCCCAGAAATGCTATACCACATAGCATCAGGACTAGGCAGTTAAATGATAGTTATGTACTAGTTTTTATAATAATCAATACTTTTCTCAGGCCGTAGCTGCCTGGACTACTTATTTCCTTGTAACAAGCAAGCTTCAAGGAACTGTCAAGATATTCTGTAACCATTTATTTTCTTTACAGTCATTTGAAGACTACTACATCGTCGATATAAACTGAAGCTAATGCTTCAGGAGAAAACCTGGGCTTGCAAAATGAGAATGAACTATGGGAATGACTTTTGCATAGTGAATGATTGTTCATTAAGTGTAACAACTTTGAGAAATCAGATAAGAACAATGCATTGAAAATATGCTCCGTCCAAGTACCCAGTCTTCTTTGAAATGTCATTTCCATTGGATTTCCTCTGAAATTCACATTTGAAATTAAGGAATAACCTTTAACTTATTTAGCTGCTTTTATGAGAGGGTGGCTTAGTGGCTAGAACACAGGGTTCAAATTTGGCCACTGACACTTACCAGCTATGCGACCCTGGGCCAGTCATTTAACCCTTCAGTGCCAAAGGGAACTCTAAGAACAACTGTAGGTCTGTATTGATAGAGGAAGTTTTCCCATCAACAGTTTCCCACACCAATAAAAAAAATAATAAATCACACACTGACCTCTTTCCTCCCCAAAATGCTTCTCTTAGAGTTTACAAAAAGTTGGTGGAAAAATAGCTTAATAATCTTCAATAAAGAGGGAAGAGGCTTCTGGTTCTAGAACAACTTGTGACATTACTTAAGTCTTAGGAGTCCTAAAAAGCTCTTTCAAAAGTAAAATGCTAATATTCTCTTAAAAGTAATGCAATCATTTGAAAGGATAAAAAAGAGCAGAAAAAACATTCCAAATTTTTTTGCTCAAAAAAAAAAATCTTCAAATAAGAAATAGAAAAATAAAAAACCCCCAAATTTCTAAACCTATTTTTAGTCCTTAAGAGAAAAACAAACAAAAAAAACCTCTTACCTTATTCCTTAGAATCAATACTAAATATTGATTCCAAGGCAGAAGAGAGGTATGGGCTAAGCAACTGGGGTTGAGTGACTTGCCCAGGGTCACACAGCTAGGAGGTATCTGAGGCCACATTAGAACCCAGGACCCGGGGGCAGCTGGGTAGCTCAGTGGATTGAGAACCAGGCCTAGAGACGGGAGGTCCTAGGTTCAAATCCGGCCTCAGCCACTTCCTAGCTGTGTGACCCTGGGCAAGTCACTTGACCCCCATTGCCTAGCCCTTACCACTCTTCTGCCTTGGAGCCAATACACAGTATTGACTCCAAGACGGAAGGTAAGGGTTTAAAAAAAAAAAAAAAAAAGAACCCAGGACCCCTATCTCCAGGTCTGGCTCTCCATCTACTGAATTGAACTGAACAGCTGTCCCTATTGTTAGTCTTTTTACACTTTGATGCTTATATAAAATGCTTTTTATATAATGTTTAACACTGAAAAATCACTTCATAAGATTACATATTTTTCTTTTGAAAGGTAGTCAACCAGATGAATGAATGTTTATGCAGTGCCCAAGGCAGTGAGATCATTCACTTGTTGGTCTCTTACTGTGTCTAATAAGTCTGGTGCCTGATGTATTACATAATAATAATAATAAAAAAGCCTCAATTGCATAAGTAGAAATTGTTGCACTCATTCCTCTCCCTCATAAAACGCCTGTCATTTCTGCCTTTGGCACAGAGAAGACGTTTGACTGACCAGTGAGTGACGGGCCCAGGAGCAGGGCCCGGATTTGAGCTCCTCCGCTGTAGGCCCAGAAGAAACATCTGTATGCTCTGGGTCAGGGTCATGCGTCCAGGCTTGGGGCTCCCTCTATCCGCCCTATAAAAGGTGTGTTGACCACAAACACGGTGAATAGAGTGGGGTAACAAGCAATCTAGAGTATTTTAAGCCACCAGCAATGTACGAGGGGGTCATGGTGGTACTCTTCCAAGTTAATGTGTGTGTGTGTGTGTGTGTGTGTGTGTGATGACAACCACACAATCTGCATCATGAAACATCTGTCAAATTCTGAAACTGTCTCCTTTAGAATAGAAAGTTCCAATGCATAGCTCTCCCAACCAACTTAAAAACAGTTAGAAACTGCCCAGGTTTCCATATTAGAACAGGTGTGCTCCTTTGTATTGGCCGCATCCTGGGATCACAGAACAGGAGCTCTCCAAGCGTCGGCCTGGCCATCTGGGGGCGAGCTCTCCTCACCGGGTCTGTCCAGCCCCGCCGCCCCATCAGGGTCACTGTCCACAGCCATGGGGACAGAGTCTGTCCCAGCCTCGTCGGCTGCTGAAGACACGTGGCCCTCGGACTGCGCCCCGCCATAGGTAGGTGTGCTGTACTTGGCCAGGATGGCCTTGAACTGGCTCAGAGGCGCATCGGTCCGCACGCCCATAGGGTCGAAATGGGTGCGGCTCACGCGGAAGCCCGCTTGGGAGAGGTACTGAAGGAACTTGTTTAACCTGCCAGGGAGAAAAGAAAGAGGTCAGTGCCCCAGAACCCTCGGGGATGCCCGGCACCCCCATACCATCCGTCCCCTCCCCCACCCCTTACTTGGGCATGTTCATTCCCTTGATACTGTGTCTGTGGATGTTGTAGTAGAAGGGAGGGTGCTCTGCATTGACATCTGCCTTTTGTTTTTTGGTGGCGTTTCTGCATATTTCATTACTTTTCCTCTTTCCTGAAACAGAAACATTGGTCAACTTTCTTCAAAGTTCTATACGACAGCCTGTTTATAAAAGATCTTGTGAAGTACAGTGTCTTAAGAAATAGGGAGTTGTGCTGTGCCAATTAAGCCTTTGTTTTAAACTTATGCTCTTATAAGGTAAAAAAAAATGAAGCCAATAACTTCTTAAGGATACATTAATAATATACTATAGTATCATTATATAAATTGCTGGACTCAAGAATCACAAGACCTGTGTTGGGTATTATAGTTTAACTCCCTAAGCTCTTTGTGCAAATCACTGAACTTCTAATCCTCAGTTTCCTCAAAAGTAAAATGGGGCTGAGACTTGTCTTTCCTCATAGGGCCAAAGTGATAAACATAAAATAAATGCAAAGTTTCCTGGAGGTTAATTATCACTACACCATCCATGTTGACTAATTTATGTTTCTCCTTCCAACTAGATGTTAAACTCCATAAAGGCTTTTTAGATACATCTAAATATTAGATAAGTATATAGTTGCTAGTAAGATACTGTCAATGAGCAGAATGTCAGATAAACAAGCTTTTTCTATATTTTTCTTTTATGATGAATAAAATACATACCATGCACAACATAATAATCTGTTCCAGTATCTGGAGTTTTAATAACTACACCACATTCCTCTAAAAGATAAAGAACAAATGGGAATAAAATATT
Organism: Monodelphis domestica; assembly: GCF_027887165.1. Taxonomy (NCBI): domain Eukaryota; kingdom Metazoa; phylum Chordata; class Mammalia; order Didelphimorphia; family Didelphidae; genus Monodelphis; species Monodelphis domestica. Next base: position 82,488,283 of record NC_077228.1, read on the forward strand.
TATTTTTAAAATAATAGTGACAACAAAAATTCTATAAAATATGAAATCACTGATGTTGGAGCCCCACTTCCCAACCTGATTTTTTAAGCTGAATTACTTCTGAATATACAGAAGGAAGAAAAGTAAGAATAACAATCCCTCCTCTTAATCAAGGGCTAGCCATAATATAACATGAATACATTTATAGATGAAAGTAAATAAAAAGGATGAACAATTTTTTAGAGTTACTTGGACAAGACCCAAAAGGTCTTATAGAAATTTGGGGTCAGATTGCTCTCATGACCCTTAACAATCATTTTTCTACAAGTGGGAGAGTGGGGGGAAAGGGTTAATTAAATAACAAAGAGCTTTTAACTTCTAATTTAGGATAATCCATCAACTAAAGCTATCCTTGTTTTGTTCCTCTGATTAGGCACTAACAAATTATTTAATGCATATTGTGATATTTAACCATGACTTGAAACAAGAGTAACTTGGTTCTATATTTTTCAGAGGAATTTTCAAAAGAATGAATTGTTCTTTAAACATTTAATAGCATATACTTGTAAATCCACTGGAACCAGGGATTTTTTTCCCTTCAGATGTTCATTTATGGGTTGCTAAATTTTTCTTTCGGGTATTGTTAAAATCTCTTATTTTGTAAATTTAGGTATTTTTCATTGTTGTAGATCATCAGTGTCAAATATGTAGTTTGGAGTGTGGCCTGAACATGTTAAAATATAATTGGGAAACATTTAATAAGACAAATAAAAAACAACAGAACATTAATAATGTTAATATGTGGTTTTTAAAGTCAATATGCAGACCACTGCTGTAGAGAATTATCCACTTCCTTTGAGAATTCATAATTGCTAATGTATATAGTAGTTTCTGATAACTTTAAAATTTTCCCCACTATTCATTCTGAAAAAGGAGCCTTGGTTGAAAGCATAAGAGCTAATTGCCTCAATATAAAACTAATGCAGATTCCAATAAAGATAAAATATTTTTGGTGAGTGCTATGTAATTTCCTTAGTCACCTTGCTTATTGAGACTTGTAGGTGCATGAATTGAAAACTGTTTTAGAGTGGTGCATTCTGCTTCACAGATTAAAGTCTTTATTAGGGGCTGAATGTCGTCTAAACCATGCTGAACTGCTTCAAATAGCATTCTTCGGAGAAAGCCGGTATTAAAGAGGGAACCTGACCTGGACAAATAAAGAAAATAAAATGAACACTGAGCTTGAGAAATGCATATAGTTTTTAAAGGAAAAGAACTCTATTATTTAACCACTGACCAAATTACATGATATTGGGAGTGCTAATATTTAACAGGCAGAATTTATTATTCAATTTGAAATTTGCTTATTATTAATCTGGGCTATTGTTTTTTTTTTAATGATCTCAGTTCAAATGCTAAATAATAAACCTATTAGGATTAGTCAGGAAAAAGAAATCTCTTGTTTCTGCGGTGTGTATGGTGGCCTTCCTGTGCGTGCTGGAGACTCAAAGAAATATAAGAGTCTCTCCTTTTAAAGCTTATATTAAATGAAAAAATGCTTTATAATACACATAAAAATAGAGTATATACTATAAATGGCAATAAATGTAAAGTAAATGAAAGTAACTTGGAAGGAGGCATAACTGTTCTGTGTTGGTCCTAAAAGGTTATAAAATTAAAAATAATAAACTGCCTATGTTTGAAAAAATAAATTCAGATGCTTAATGTATTGGAGTATTGGATGGCTATACAACAATTCATGTGAACAAGACATTGGAGTTTTTAATGTACTTTAAAATCAATGAGTCGAGAGTGTGACATGGCAGCCACAAAAGTTAAAAAGATTTTAGGCTACATTGATAAAAGTAGAATATTAAATACCATTTAAGTTACTGTCCTATTGTACTCTGATCCAATCAGATCCAATCTGGAATATTCAGTTCAGTTGTGGCCACTATGTTTTGGGAATGATGTTGACAAGTAAGATTTGAAAGGATTATAGGATCATATGGAGCCCAAAGGAAAGTTAGGTCATCTACTACAACCCCCGTAATGTTTGGATTACAAAGATGTGGAACATAGGGCCAGGGTGACTTGTACAAGATCAGGTAGGTAATTAGAGGTACAGCTAGGATTTCAATCCAGGTCATTGGATTTCAGACCTTAATTCTCTGTATAATGCTGTCTTTTATGGGGGTTTAACTTAGAGAGAAGACTTGGGGAATATGTAACAGTGATATCCAAGTATTTGAAAGTCAGTTATAGCACAGAAGAATTTTAATTTTGTTACTCGGACTTAGAGGGCTGTGGAAGAAGCATGGAGAGAGAGAGAGAGGACTTGCAAGCCAGGTCATGCAAGAAACAAGGCTGGGGGCCTGTCTGTCAATCAAGGAGAAGGTTCCAAATGGAATGTTCCCAGGAGGAGAAGGCAGTTGGGAAGCTGACCAAGAGAGGAGAAACTGGAACTTGAATTCTCTCTCTCTGGGGGTTGACTGACCAAGAAAGGAGACTTTGGCTCTCTGGAGTTTTTTTCTGATCAAAGGAGGCAAGCCTGGCTGAAGGGGAAAGAAGCTGAGAACTAATCTTGTTAGTTTTTGTCCCAGGCTGAAGGACCCATGAGGGGTGGCTTCTGGAGTTAAGCTGAGAGACCTTGGTGGCTTTGTGGAGAAGAAAGAAGAATTTAAACAGTTGTCCTCCATCTCTCTGACTATCCCTCTGTCACAGTTGTGACTGGACTGATTTCCCAAACACTCAATTCTCCTTATAGTTCAGGGAAACCCTCATCCCTCTTTCCTCAGTTCTCTTATCCTGTTGTTTCCCAATAAACCCCTTTACCTGAGAAAGAAAACAAGATTATGTTATAGTCCACTGGGGGGGGGGGGGGGAAGGAAGACAAAAGGCTTCAAGAAGTGAGTGGTTAAGGGAGGGAGTGAGGGAGGAAGAGGGTAGGAAATAGATTGATCCGTTAGCCATCAAATAGGGATCAATAGGCAAATCCCAGAGCATTTCCCTGTAGCAGCATCTCACTATCTCTCTAACAGCATTTCTCATCTCTCTCCACTATTTTAACTAAGTAGCATCAGGTGTCCCCCTACTAACAGTTCTCTAGTAAGCCAGAGTACCTAGTTATTACAACAAGAAATAGTTTCCACAGATCACACTCTTTATTACAATTGGCACCTCAAAGTTGACTGAACCCCATGATCCTTTTACAAGCAGGGCAGTAAAGGAAGGAAAACAAAAATGTTCAAACAAGTGGTTTTTGGAGTGGTGGTCATTGCAGCCATTGCTTTCTTTCTATTACAGGGCAGAACTAGGAGCAATAAGTATTAAGTTTAAGAGTCTGATCTGTTAACCAACGAAGAAACTGAAGATCAATGAGGTGAAGAATATCTGAGGACACACAGGAAGTCAGTGGCATGAGGGAGATGAGGAGCCAGGCTCCTCTGCCAGTGCTTTTCCTCCATTCTATCCATACTATCTCCCATGCTTTCTCATATGATCCTTTCTAAAAGTCTAGGAGATGGGCTTACAAATGTGAATCTGAGGTCAACAAATGAGTGACACACTCAAAAGGTGGGATTTGAACTGAGGCCTCTCTGGACTCTGGCTTCAATCCTCTTTGCACCAGATGGTGCTATTTCCTAAATGCTAGTGGTAGAAGATACCTTAAACACTGTCTTACTCTTTCCTCCCCTCAGTAATACTTTACTCTAGTCCCCCCCTCCCCCATTAACATGGATAAATAATTTTTAACACGTTTTCTGTCATTTTGCACTCCAAGTTCTCTCTCTCCCTTCCCAATATGGCAAGTGATCTGATATAGGTTATATGTGTAAAACTGATTAATCTTCAATCTGACTTTGCAGCTAAAAACCAGAAAAAATAAGTGTCTTGCTTGGGATGGCCCTATTAAGTCATGGGCAGAGAGCCTAGAACTGAGGTTTCCAGACTTCTGGGTTGAGGGGAATTTCTACTATATCATGTGGCCACCTCTCCTTGTGTTCTGATGTCCACTTAAACTGCTCCTGTGTCATAATAGAGAACATTTATGTAATGCTTACTACATGCCAGGCATTGCATGCTAAGCACTTGATAATTATAATCCAATTGGATGCTCAAAATAATCCAGTGAGGTAGGTGTGATTACCTCCATTTTACAGGTGAGGAAATTGAGGCAGAAGTTAAGGGACTTGGCCAGGATCACACAGCTAGTAAGTGTTTGAGGAAGCATTTGAACTTAGGACTTCTTGAGTCCAGAGTGGGTGCCCTATCCTACTGTACCCTTAGCTGCCCTAGGCACTCCTCTAGGCTATTTTCTTCTTCTACTCTTATTTAGCACTCATAGCAGCTACACATGGTCAAGAGAGGAGAGAATCTCAAATCATGCTATTTGTTAAAAGTTGAGGTATAAAGAGAAAGGTGGTCATTTTTAATAGCCTTAAAAATTTTTTTAGATGTCTTATGTCTGCCCTTATCCCTTAGAATTAAATCTTGGCTATTAAGAGCAATTGGGTCTATTATTTCATTCTCAGGTACATACCATAAAGGACCAAGTTCTATTGCTGTCTTTCCAGGCATGCTTCCATGGCAGTCACATGGCAGCTGTCTATAAGGGTTTTCTGTAGAAAGATGAAAAAGAGGTATAGAATGAGAGAAATCAAAGGAATCTGCCCTACCCCCCCACCCTGGCCATTGAAGTATTGAGTATATGTTAAAAAAATGCTAAATTTTACAAAATAAGCATTTTTACATACAAAGAAAAAGAAGACTGCAATACAAATTAAATCACTCCTATATGTCTGGCTTGCTCTTTTTCATTATCTACACAATAAATTCCATCCGCAAGTATTTCAGGCTCTCCTCCATCCTGCCCACATCACAGAAGATATAGCCCAGAAAACTAACATGTTCATATAAATTAAGACTTTCATGTCTCACTTTTCTATTCACTTTCTGGAGGTAACATTCAAGTTTATTCTTCCATCATTAATTCTGTGGCTGTGTATAATGTTCTCCTGGTTCTACTCATTTCAATGCTTATCATCTTGTGTAGTTCTTTTCAGTCTTTAAAAATTGGTCTGCTCAATGTTTCTTATAGCACAGTAGTATTCCACCACAATCATATTCCACAATATGTTCAGCCATTTCCCAATTGATGAACATTCCCTCAATTCCAATTCTATGCCACCACAAAGAGAGCTGTTATGAATATTTTAGAACATATGGGTTCTTTTTCTTTTTCCCTGATCTCCTTAGGCCACAGTTTTATAACTCTCTGGGTATAATTCCAAATTGCTCTCCAAAATGGTTGGATTAATTCACAGTTCCACCAATAGTGCATCAGTATCCCTGTTTTCCCATATCTCCTCCAACATTTGTCACTTTGCTCTTTTGATGTTTTAGCCAGTCTGATGGGTGTGACGTGGTACCTTGGAATTTTTTTGGTTTGCATTTCTCTAATAACTAGTGATTTAGAGCATTTTTATGATATACCTATATATGGCTTTGATTTCTTCATCTGAAAATTGGCTGTTTAAATCTTTTTGCCCATTTATCATTTGGGGGGTTAGTATCAAGTAAATTAAAACACACTATACTAGAAATGAGAAAAGCTTTTGCCAAGATTTGGAGGAACCAAAACAAAACTATGAACTGCCTGCTCAAAACCAATACCTACATTCTATCTGAGAGAAGTTTTTAGAGAAACTAATTCAATACTGGATTAATTTAAATGCCTGAGAGTATTAATTTGGGTTAGAAAAGTCTAGGAGGTCTGTCATCATCTTAGGTCATCTCTAGTTCTGAGGACTAAGAAATTGTATATTGGTTTTAAGACTACTGTGAGGATCCATAGTAAACTGGCAGTTGAGTTTAGCACCTTCCAATTTACTCTAGAAGAGCCAAAGCCCCCAGAGAGCTGCTTCAGATAAGACATTTCACACTTTTAACTCCTCCCCAAATGCCTAGGCACATAGGTCAACTTTTCTCTCCTACCATCTAAAACCATACTTGTCTTCATAAACCTACTCCTTAAGTTTTCTTAGTTCTAGGCCAACAACAGTTATGTAATGGAACTATTGTCCCAAGGGAAGAGGTAGTGTTGGAAAGTTGCTTTTTGCACCTGGGGTCTCAGTGCTGAAGTTTATCAGGGACCTTGGACAGGCCCCAGCACAAGCAAAAGGCAACTTTCCAACAGTAGCACTTCAAGAAGAAGGAAAAGAATATGATTTTCTTATCAGATAGTAATCTTAAATTTTTATTTATACCTTTTGTGTTTATATTCCTTGGATTTTCAAGTGTCCCAACCCATCTCCATCTTTTATAACTGTTTGATCACAACAACTGAGTCTGATAGTCTGCCCCCTGCTAGACTTGAAACAGAAGACTTGAGTTTGAATTTTGCCTCAGACACTTACTAGCTATATGACTGGGCTGATTCTTTATAACTTTCTTATTTCTTTCAAGAGCATCACCATGTTACCAGTTACTTAGGTTCATAATTTAGGTCATCTCACCTCCCATATCCAATCTTTGGCCAAATCTTTGATATACCCTCCCTTCTCTCTTCTGCCACTGCCACCAACCTCATGCGGGCCTTCATTACCTCATTCCTGGGCCTATTGCAGTAGGTTGCTAGTAGGTCTGCCTGCCTCAGGTGTCTCCCCACTCCAGTCTATCCTCCAAATGAATTGTAGAACTCATCTTCCTAAAGTGCAGATCTGACCATATCACTCCCCTATTCATTAAACTTCCTATCACTTATGGGTTCAAATATAAAATCCTGTTTGGCTCTTAAAGCCCTTGATGATTTGGCCCCCTCTTACCTTTCTAATCTTCTTATAGCATACCTGACTGACTTACCCCCATGCACTCAGAGACTGAGTGACACTGGTGTCTTTGCTGTTCCCTAAACAAGCCAATCTACTTGTGGATTTTGTCCATTTTCACCAGCTGTCTCCCATTCCTGGAATCCTTCCCTTCCTCATCCACTTCCTGGCTTCCTTGAAGTTCCAGTGAAAATCTCACTTTTTTATAAGAGACCATTCCCTGGTTCCCCTTAATTCTAATACTTTTCCTCTGTTCATTACCTCCAATTAGCTCTTATCTATATCTTATTTGCAGGTAGTCTCCTCATTAGACTGTTAGCAATAATTGCCTTTTTGTTCTTCTCTATATTCCCAGTGTTTAGCACAGTGCCCTGGATAGAACGGCTGCTTAATCAACTGCTAACTGATTGACTTAAACTCTTTTAATCTCAGAATGGCATCAGGACATTTTCCTATCAGGCAGCTAGAAGGATTCAAATGAGAGAATATATACAAAGTACTATGTAAAATTTAAAGCATCAAAGAAACGTTAGATTTTGTTGTTATGGCTGTTCTCCAGGGGCTGAGGCTCAGGAAGGCTTCATGCAGAGGGCAGATGCTTAAGCAGTATCATAGAGAAAGGGCCTCATGAGGCGAGGGGAGAGAGCTCATTCTGGCAAACACAAAGGCAAGGAGACAGGAGAGAGTGTACATGGCAAGGCAGGAACAGAAGGAAGGCCAACCTGGAGGGTTCATATATGGGAGATGATAAATAATGGCCAATGAGTTTGGAGAAATGGGTCATGGCCAAGCTATGTAGAGATTTAAATAGCTCCATCAAGGAGGCAATATGGGCAATCACCTTAGAGCATTGTAGGATGGACTGGAAGAAGGTTTTGCAATCTCCCAGGTAAGATGTGATGAGAGACAAACTAGTGGCTGTGTGAGTGGAGAAAGGGGGACAGATGTGAAGGGAGAAATGATAAGATCTGGCAAGGGACCAGATACGTAGGGGTGGGGCTGATGGAGAGTGCAACGTCTAGGACCAGACCAAGGGTATGGGCCTATGAGACTGGAAGGACAGGGATGCCTTTGAAAATGAATCGCTAGAAATGAGGGTTCATTTACATAGCATCTGAGGTCCCTCTTGGCTATTAGAGATCTATGATTCTGGGACTAGACATGGTTTTGGCAGAAAAGTAATATGATCTATTTTACTTAAAGGGGTGAGGTTGAAGACATGGTAAGGTTTGGTGAAAAGAACACTGAACTGGTATTAGAAGACCTGGGTTCTACTCTTTAGCTGGATGACTTGGGCACAATCACTTAACTCCTCTCAATCTTTGTTTGCTCACGAGTAAAATGAAGATAAAGCTACCATGACCAAAAGAGAAAAAAGATAACTCTTTGTAAACTATGAAGTCAGTCAACTGGTATTTAAGTACATGCTTTGTGCCAGGCACTGTGCTAAGAGGTGGGACTACAAAACCAGTCTCTGCTCATAGTTTAACAGGAGATGATGATAGGTCAGTGCAAACAACTATATACAAATAAGATACAGATAGCATAATTTGGGATAAATTCAGGAAAAATTATGGAGACTTCCTGCAGCAGAAGGTGGGATTATAGCTGAACTTGAAGGCAGCCAGGGAAGTCAGGGGGAAAGGTGGGAGAGAGAATTCCATGTATGGGAGACAGTCAATGAAAATGCCACACAAGCAGTTATAAGGGAAAGGCTTGGGCTAGAAAGCAGATATCTTTATAAGTGCCACTTTAATAAATTCATGTGAATATTTTAATTGCTAAGGAAGGGAATTCTAACATGGGAAATAAAAGGAGTTGAGTATCCACATCAAATATCAATAATATGTATAAGTAAATGATATAGTTAGGCCTTATTTATAGATTATATTGAAATAGACGGGAAATTAAAAGTCTTATTTACCTTCTATCATATTACCATCCTTCTGAAAAATCCTTTCTTCACACCACTGACAGTGGATCAGATATCGAATTTTCTTTGCTGTTTCATCAGCTGGGGTAGGACCCCTCAACACTCTCACAACCACAAGGACAAAATGTTCCAGGGCTACGGCAAACAACACTTCTATACCTTTATTACAACGAGTTGCAGCTCTGTAGAAATGAGGAAGAGGAAAAACTGCTTTTGGAGATCAGCTACAGTTTCACTTCTTGGATAATTAGCTAACTTGGACAGTGCAGATTGAGAAGAAAGAGAATTCAATTCTTATCAAAAAAAGTTTCGCAAATAGAACTATCACTATTACTTTCCTCTAGTTTAAAACATGGGGAAATGGAGTTGCTTGGAAGGCAAGGTAGGGATCAGAGATACCCTCCACTCCCTGCTCTGCTGACAGGTACCTCTTGTACCTCATCTTATTTGCCACCATTCCTGCTCTACACCTTGTCCTGCCATCCCTTTCTAATCCATTACCTTTTAGTCTGTTATAGCCTGTTTTGATTCTATGTATGAAATTTCCTTACTTAGGATTTTTTCCTTTAATAATTTGTATATACATATTTATTAAGCAATTACTATAAACTAAGTATAGAGGCAGCTGTGCCTTAATAGTTAAGAGCATTGGATCTAGAGTCAGGAAGACCGAAGTTCAAATCCAGTTTCAGATACTTTCCAGCTGGGTGACCTTGGGTAAGTTACTTAATCTCTGAATTCATAGGAGGCAGCTAGGTGGCTCAGTAGAGTGTTGGGCCTGGTGCCAGGAACTCTTGAGTTCATATCTAGTCTCAGATACTTCCTACCTATGTGACCCTGGGCAAGTCAACTAACCTCTGATTGCCCGACAACAGGACCCACTGGATCCATGGAAGAAGGAAATGGCAAATCACTCCAGCACCCTTTCCAAGACAACCCCATGGATAGCCAGGGTCCAAGGGGTCCCAAAGAGTCGGCCACAATGAGTGACTCAACGACAACAATAGGTGCTTAGTGCTTGGGGAGAGATACAAAGACAACATCTTCCTAGTATTCATGGTATGACATATGATAACTATGATTATAAATATATTTCAGTGTAAAAATTGGTACATACCAAGAACTTTGTGAGGCCTGAGGGAAAAAAGGTTGGAAAAGCTTTTATGGAGAAGGCCACACTGATCTCTCCATGGAAGGATCAGATCCAGATGGGTGGTGGTAAGGCATGAGTAAATGTACAGAAGGGTAACAAGGTGGAGACATGAATGGAGACAACAAATATCCCAGTTTTAGCAGAGCATGGAGGGCATGAGATAAGACTATAAGAATGGGGGGGGGGGGTACTGGACTGTGGAGGGCTTTGCTAAGGGTAAGCTAAGCAGTGCACTTCAAACAGTATTGAAAGTCTCTAAGCAGAGGAATGTGACCAGATTTACACATGAGGAGTTAGTTTGACAACAATAAGGATACACTGAAAAAGGTAGATGCAGCCAAGTCAGTTAGGAAGGCAACATCATAATTTAAATTGGTGGTAATGAGAGTTTATACTAGGGTAAAAGCTAATGGATTTGACAGATTTTCTGGATAAAGAACCTCAATAGGAACAAGTGACCTGATATATGGGAAGAAGGAGACTTTTCCCTTTCTATCCTGTCCTAATTTATATCCACTAAAAAACCCATTTATCTTCACCAAGCCTTCTTTGATTTATTTCAACTGGATCTGATTAGACATTGTCTTACTGTTGGCCTACAGTATTAGTTTGCTTTGCACATACTAACTTAACATCTGTGGATGTTTCCTTGGAAATATTCAGTATGTTTTGTCTCCTTAGACCAGGAAAAGTGCCCCAAGGGACACAGGGACTTATTTCTTGTGTTAGGCACCTACTTTGGCAATTTGTACATGATGGATGCTTGATAAATACTGAGTGAATAAAGTCCTCCACTTCTCAGCTGAATGAAGAATCTTTTCTTGAACCAAACCAATTAAATAAAGTAGAAACAAAATAATGTAGACATAAAATAATTTAATAAGCTTTTTCCTTAACCTTGGATAAAATGTTTGCTTTTCCTGTTACTTCTGTCCTACATTTTTTATCCCTTCTTATCCTCTACAATGAAATATTTTGTTTTGACGTTATCTTTTACTTCTAACTCTCCACATCTTCAATTTTCTTTTCAAAAGCTTTAAAAGGTATTTGTATGACAATAATCTATACTTCTAAGCACAGGTTTTTGCCTATTAAGGCAAGAATTTTTTATAAAACTCCCTATGATTAGAAATAACCGTATAAAACAAACACAAAAATTAACATAAAATCAAATTTCAGATATCAATTTATACTGCATGGTTATTGTGTAAACTAGGCAGCAAACCCTGCTATACATCATTTTATTAGATACTAGAATACTACTACATCTGATGTTAATAATCAGTACCTTGCCACTGCAGCCACAACAATCCTGGCGGCTAGTTCCTTGTAGTATTCAGTTCGCACAATGTTACAACCATAATGACGCCGGGCCACATGCAAAGCCTTCGCATATAAAGAACTGATGTCTGTTGAAGTTACTGATACAATTCCAAGATTCCTAACATTTCTGAAGGCAGAATCTAGATAGTTGACTGATGTTCCAAAAGGGTCCAAATGTCTAAAATCACAAAACAGGTATTTAAAAATGCATTAATAATCACAAAACTTCTGAGTATCACCCTACTGGTTAGCTTATCATAAAAATTCTGGCAAAAGATATATATATATTCAGTCATGTGAGAAGTTGAAGGAGAGATGTTCCTCTCAGATTTTCTGTTTTATGATTTAAAAATATTTTATACATCTAAGTCAGATATGGAGACCATTTTTAATAGTGCATGACAATCAAGTGGATAATTTGAGAAAACTCAAATCAGAAACAAAGCCAAAGTGAAATTAGCTTAGGGAAACAACTACAAAGCCTAGAGCTATAAAATGAGTTGTTGATCCTTTTTTTAAGCTTTTTTTTACCTCTAATTTAATTGGCTTAGGGATCTGCCAGTGAAGAATCTCCCTGTAAGGATTGAAATAGGCAACTATTCTGCATCTTAGATTCTTGGAGAACTGCCTGGGGCACTGAGACATTAAGTAATTTGCCTGGGGTCACACACACTGAAGTTGTCAGAAATGGAACTTAATTTCTGACACGGCCCAGATCTTTATTCACTATATTTATGTAATGCTACTTCTCTTTTCTTAAGCTAATATAGAAAAATTCCTCAATTAACAATAGCAGTAAAAGAACTATAAATAGTAGGAAGGGAACAAATACAATGTATTTTTATCTTACATAAAATCAAATGATCTCAAGTGCATTAGTACGTTGGCATCCATTTTGGTCACTTCAATAGCACCAACATTTTCCTCTCCTTCTTCAAGAGTTTCGTCACACTCATCCTCTTCTTTACTGTCCAACATCACTTTCATTTTGTTTAAATGGCAATTTTCCTGAATCATCGTCACAGAGTTTTCATTAAAATCATTAATAGTAACCTTTACTGAATTCCCAAGGTGTTTGGCCCACTGCAATCCCATTATGCCTTTGGAAAAATGAGGAAGGAAAAAACCATTTTATTTGCAACAAAATAACAATTAATAAAAGTAATGCAAATTATACCTACTGCAAAGTGTATAATTTTAGAAACATTAAAATGTATGTTTCTGTTCATATCCCTATTAAGATTTTTTAGATCCTGGTTGAAGATAAATGTGTACCCATTCTTACACCTGAAGAGTGTAGAAGAAAAGCAGTGAGGTACTGAAAGTCACCTCAGGAGAGATGGGGGTGATATCCTTTGCCATGAGGTCCAGCCCCAGGAAAGGGTACCCATATGGTTTGGGGCCTGAATTTGGGGCCTCATTTACAGCCAGTTTCAGTGCTGAAGACATAGCCTGACCAGACAGAGCTGATAATGGAGCATCTCTTTTCACCATCCCATTATTGAAGAGCCTGGCTCTCTCTCCTCTGTGGCCACAGTAAGCAGGCCTGCTCTAACCCTACTGGGGTTTTGATCCATCCATTTTCTGTAGCAATATTCCAATTAACTGAGAGGCTTGAGATACATTTTTTTTCAATGTGAGGAAGGAACACAAGATTGTAAAGAATGATTTCATTAGTGTGTGGGAGAAACAGGATTGCTATTGACTTTTGGCTCATAATTTCCTGACCAAAGATTTATTAAGCACCTGTTATAGGAAGGGCTAGGGGCTAGGCTCAAGTTGGTGAACCTATGGCACATGTGCTGGAATGTGCCAGAATGGCTGCTCCCCTCCTTCTCTCCATGCATACCTGAGAACATTTCTCACAAGACCCAACCCTCTGCCCAGTAGCCTAATGGTAAGCTATCTGTCTGGGGTAAGGTGGAGGCTCACATATAGCTTGAGGGTTGCAGTTTGGGCAATCGGTCTCTAAAAGGTTCACTATCATTGGACTAGGTTCTTAGGGTATAGTATCAAAAAGTCTCTGATTTCAAAGAGTTTATAGTCTGTTTGTGGAGAAGTAATAATAATGATAGTAATAGCTAACATTTATATGGCAAATACTTTATGATTATTTTCACATTTGATCCTCACAACAATCCTGGGAGGCAAGGACTCTTATTATCCTTATTTTACACATGAGGAAACTGAGGTTAAGTGTCATACAAACTAGTATAAAAGGCCAGATTTGAACTCAGGTCTTCCCATCTCTAGGTGCAGCACTCTCTCTATTGCACCCTCTAGTTGTCCTGTAAGTCCCCAGAGTCCCTGTAAACCTCAAAATTTCTCAGACTTATGAATGTTAGGGGTTTCCCCCATTGGGGAATCTTCTACTTAAAAAAAATTCCCTAGCAGATAGTGAGAATTCTACTTGAATGTGAGGGCTCCTTGCCTTGGGAATATCCCTACTCCACCCTACTTAGGACTGCTTTAGGACAGAGAGCTCCTTGAGAACAGTGAAAAGTGCTTTGACCTATGCTTATGGAAAGGACAGGAAGTTCTTTGAGTCATGACTATTTTAGAATTGATACAATGGGATACTAAGTACCTATAAAGGTGGGGCAACTTGTAAACTACTTAAACCTAAAAGGGTGATAACTTATTCAGAGGTTTTTTCTTAATGAAATTTGTCGACACAGCAGCATTTTTTTCTGACTTACTAAAGAGATTAAAACTACTCAGCTGTGAATTCAAAATGGGCGGTCCTTTAGAAACATCTACAGTGATTGGTAGATGTAAGGACTTAGGGGAGGTGACATAGGAGATTTTGCCCTTAAAAATAAGAGCTCAGAGAAGAACTGGATCTGATTCTGAGGGAGCTCATTTTGAGAAGATCCATTCAGGGATCTCGATTTCTCACTCATCCTGAAGGAGAGTTCTTTGAAGAGCTCCTCTGAGGAGCTCTGTCCCTCTGGGGTAGGAGCTCTGGAGGCTCTTGAGAGAGGCCCTTTGAAACAATCTCTGGCTGGAAGACTCTTTGAGGAAGGACGCTGGCCTGGTGTTACTAGAATCCTTGTTTAGTCAGACCTTGTGGTGAGTGTTAAAAAACTGACTGATTTCTCTTTTAAGACTCAGGTCTAGGCCATATTGGCTTGAGGCCCTTCATACTTATTCCTTTCTTACTCTCTCTCTCTTTCTTTGATTACTCATTGTATTATTAATTAAAATCTCTATAAAACCCAATTGACTTGGGTATTTGAATAATTGGGAATATTTCCCTGGCGACCACCTTATATTTGATTTTAAAACCCAAGACACTGTAGTGAAACTTATTTCTGCGGTCAAATTTACTCACCCTCTCTTATATCTATCACAATTTACATCTTCCACTATTTTAATCACTACAGTTTAAGACCTCAACCATCTCACATCCACTCTAACCCTGTTTGTGGTACAGAACTGATACCATGTTCCTGAAGGGTGAGCTAATGGAATATAAATTCTGGCAGGTCTTGGAAATACCGTGACTACTTTCTCCAGAATCAGCTCAACCAGGGACAGGGAGATGAATCACCAGTTTTTAGATATTCCTATCTAACAATGAATTCTTTGTTCATGGCAACCCATGAAACAAAAAAAGGTCAAAATAGTCCTCAGTCAGCCCCTTCCAATTTGAAAGGAATGGTAGAAAAAGGGGTAGAGGGAGCTAAAAAAAAACCACACCATTTTAAGACTGTCTACAAGCACTGGTATTCTAAACACTGGATACTTGTTTAGTGTTTAATGGAGCCACTGAATTCTATTAGTCTCGGCATTCTTGCACTACATGAAATGTGAAGGTGGAAGGAAGCTATACCTGTTTGGCTCACATCTTCTAAAGAGGCTAATAAAGCTGGTGAACTTTGGTTTAGGATGTGCAAAAAGGCAAAACCTCACATCATTTCATAGAACATGTAGTCATATTGACAAGTATTTTTAAAAGACTATCATTGAAATCACAAAAAGTTGCAATATATAGACCTGTTGCAGGGGACTAAAAGGGAGGAAAATTACATGACAAACTTGTTTTAGTATATACAGGAGGGAGGATTCCTAGAAGTTTAAGTATGAGGTAATTGGGTAATGAGTTAGTGGCTAAGGAAGTGTTAAGGGAATTAAGTCATTGACAGAGGAACTGAGAAGACCTGATGATTGGCTGCTTAAGGTGAAAGGGATGAGAAGCAAGGAAATGAATGAAATGGAAAGTTGAGTGCCTGGAAAATCTTGGCATTTTAGACTTGTATGTCAGGGGTTCTTTATCTGGGTTCCATGAACTTGTTTTTAAAGCTATTTTGATAACTCTATTTCAATATTATAGCTTTTCAGTCTAATCTGTGTCATTATATGTATTTAAAAACAAATTTTCTGAGGAATCTATAGGTTTCACCAGACTACTGAAGGGGTTCCATGCCACCCATAAAAAGCTAAAAGCCTCTGCTGTGCACTAAAGCATCATTAGTGAGGAGAATGAAGATGACAAGCTTCACCTTAACCAGGCACAAAAGTCCAAAAGAACTCTGACTAAAATAACTTCCAAGAGTAAGAATGAGGCTTGAGTACAAATGGCCTGTTTGGCTTGACACTACAGGCTTTTGTCACTTTCTTTTTGTCATGATTACACCCATATTTGGGAAACTTCTGTTCAGTATCCTGTTCTCCATTTATTTTAACCTAGATTTTTAATTTTATACCAAATTTTCCATGTTAGACAGGCATGTCTCATTTTAAGAACTACTCAAAGAAAAAAACAAGGTAACAAACCTAGTAAGTAAAATTAAGTTTTCTTTGTTTTTCTTTAAAATTTCTTTTCTTACCAGTGGCCCCAAAAGCATCCAAACATTCCAAAGGCTTTCGTTCTTCAGCCAATACAGCCAGTGTAGAGAATATCAGTTGCCTGGAAGAAAGTTTCAAATTCTAAAGTAATTTTACTTCTATGAGGGCTCCTTTACCACTTTAAAAAGTCCTCAGGATGATTAAATAATCTTTCTAAGGAGGGATTTCAGAGAACATCTGATTCGACAACTCCAATCAACAGGAATCCCTTCCACACTATCCCTGACAAGTACTGACTTCAAATAGTAAAGGATCCATAGATATTTGGAGTAGCCTATTTTGGACAGTTCTAGTGTTTAGAAGTTTTTCCTTAAAGAAAAATCAACATTTATCTTTCTGGAACTTCCATGTTCCAAGTTCTGTTCTTAGGATCAAGTAGAACAGGAAAAATTCTTTCTGTCTTAGAAGCAAATACTGTGTATTGGTTCTAAGGCAGAAGAGCAGTAAGGACTAGGCAATGAGGGTTAAGTGACTTGCCCAGAGTTAGGGAATGCCTGAAGCTATGTTTGAAAACAGAAACTCCCATCTTTAGGCCCTGGCTCTCTATCCACAGAGACACTGAGCTGCCCCACAAACCACAAATTTCTTTTTTATTCAGTAGCCTTTCAAATTTTTAAGAGGTCTTATCATGAATCCCCTAAGGTTTTTCTTCATCAGGCTAAATATCCCACACTGAATGAATGAGGCCCTTGACCATCTCCGGTGGACCATATCTTCTGAACACTGAAGTTTATTAATATACTTCCTAAAATGTATCATCCAAAACTGTTCACATTACTCCTGATGCAGTCTGATCATAGAAAAGAAAAATGGGAATATTATCCCATGAATTCTGTAAACTAGATAACTTTAAATGCAGCCTGAGGTTGTCTTGGGTTTTTGGGTGATACACAATGTCTTCTTTAATCTTCAATGTCTCTATACTTATTGGCTCCTTCCCTATTGCATACAAACACAACCATATCTTTTCCAACCTTAAAAAAATCCTCATTAGACTTGTCATTCCTTCAAGCTATACAGTCTATAAGTTGTTCTTTTAACAAATGAACTCTTAGAAAATGCTGTCGTCACTAATTGGCTCCATTTTCCTCTTTTCTTCTCAACTCCCTGTAATCTGGCCTCTGAGCTCAGTCCTCAACTGAAAAAAAATTTTTTTTTTAATCAAAATTACTGATGACGGTTTAATTTCCAAATAAAGTGTCTTTTTTCCACCTTCATCCTTTGTGACCTACTTGTAGTATTATGTTTGCCAGTCTTTCTCCCTTAATATTCTTTCCTCCCTGGATTTTCAGAACACTATTCTCTCCTAGATCTATTGTGAATGATCCAATCATTCCTTCAGTCTTCTATCTTGAAACATCATCCATATTCTACCCCCTAACTTGGGTGTGTACCAGTGATGTGTCTTGGGCCTTCTTTTCTTCTATTTTACAGGGGGGGGGGGGTATCTCTAAATGTTTATGATCATGCAGCCCAATAGTAAAAGTTTTTGAAGGAGGTTGACACCCTTGCACCCTTGCCACTAAAAAGGAGGTTTAGATGAAGGAAGCAGAGTTGAGAAGTGATCTAGGAAGCAGAGGTAGAAATGCTAAGAGGGCAAAATTTCCCCAAAGACACTGGTGTAGCTGCAGTTCTGGGGTAGTAATGAGATTGTGACTCCTTTGAGGGTAATGAAGAGGGCAGAAGTTGGGAGCTGGCATAATGGGGTAGGAGTGGTGAGATATAAAGGGGGTGTGTGTAGTGGTGGTGGAGATAATCATGGAGACAAGTCCCACGTCTGCCTTCTGTAGGGAGAATGGGATATGAGCCATCTTTTCACCCTACCATTATTGGATAACATGAGCCCCCTGAGGGAAGATGAGAGCTCCCACTTTGGGAGACCACTGCTCTACTTTTTCTTGGTGACCTTCCAAGGAGTTCAATTATCATCCAATTATCATACATGTGACCCCATGCCTAGTCTTGGATTTTTTTCTGATACTCAGTTCTATAACACCATATGCCAATTAGACATGAGGTATGATAGGCATTAATTATTAATTAATTAAACATTTTCATTGTTCTTCCTCTACAAACTCACTTTCTTTATATCTTCCCTATTTTTCTCAAAGGTGCTGATATCCTTTTAGTGACCCAGATTTCCAACTTCAACCATTTTTGACTCTTCAGTTTCCCTTTACCCCACATTTTGTTTCAATTTTCATATTTTGTAAATTCTACATCTCTTGCACCTGTTCCCTTCTTTCCCCTAACATTAACATCACTCTAGTTTCTGGGCTTCATCACTTTTCATCATAACTACCGCCATATAGCATAAGGCATTCAACTGAGCTCCCTCATTCAAGGTTTTTTCTTCTCTAATCCAAATTCCACATAGCTGCCAAAATATTTCTTAAACACTGCTCTTTGCCACTCATTTGCTAACTAAATCCTAGTGGTTCTTATTATCTATTGAATTAAACAGGTTAAAAATATACACAAAGTATATATAAAGTAATTTTGAGGAGAAACTCTTAATTACTGTTTGGCATTAAAAGATCTTTATAACTCTACCATACCTTTCTAGTTTATTATTCTATTATTCTCCTTCACGGACTTTATAGTAGCAAACCCCCCCCAAAGTTTTCATACATGGCACCCCCACCCCCACCCCATCTCCTTTCTCTGTGATGGTTCAGGCTGTCCCTTGCCTGGAACACTGCCTCTTCTCACTTGTGCCTCCTTAAGTCATGATTTCCTTCAAAACTCAGCCTCCAAATTACCTTCTTCTTTTTTTTAATTACCTTCTTCTAAGAAACATGAGGTCTTTCTTGATCTCTTCCCCATAGAATTTTTTTGTGTATATATTTAATCGATTTAGATTTGTCCTTCTTGTTTCTCCTACTGAAGTCAAGCTCCACGAGTGCAGAGAAGGTCTGACTTGTTTTGTATCTTCAGGGTCTAGCATACTGTCTGGCACACTAGAGACACTTTTCCTTGATATTATTTTGTACAAATGGCTGTATAACCATATCTTCTCTGCCATATACTTGTGAAATTCACTTTTTGAATACAAGTGTATTTTAGAAACAGTCTGACCAACCAAGAATAGAGGGTCAGTCTGGACAGCCCATCTCTATTACTGGACTATTAAGATTACACTCAACAACCTTTGTGGTTGCCAAAATATACCACTGACTACTTTTAAATTTAAAAAAGAATGGAAACTCTCAGATCTTTTTTTACCTCTGACTTAGCTATAGTGTAATCTGTGCAGTTAAAAATTTAAATTGCAAGTATAGTACTTTATTCATGTTAAATTTCCATATATTTAAAGATTCAACCAAATACATTTTGAGTTAAGAAAGGTTTAAGATATGTTGAATTTGGTTTGAATATTTTTTATGAATATTCAAGATATTTTATTTCTGATCTAATTGCTAATAAATGAACAAGTCATGTATAATATGGCTGGCTTCCATCTATCAGAACATTTGATTTCTCACAACATCCTGTTTCTTGTAGGGCAGCTAGGTGGCACAGTGAATAGAGTGCCAGGCCCAGAGTAAGGAAGACTCATCTTCCTGAGTTCAAATCTGGCCTAAGACACATGTTACCCTGGGCAAGTCAGTTAAATCTGTTTGTGTTGGCTTTCTCATTTGTAAAATGAGCTAAAGAAGGAAATTGCAAACCACTCCAATATCTTTGCCAAGAAAATTCCAAATGGGGTCACAAAGAACTGAACATACACATCTATTTCTTGCCTAAACTGGATGATAACAATTTATTTTCCCACAAAATAAATATTTTAAAATAAAACATTATGATATCAAATATTAATACATTCATCAATATCCCAATCAATTTTTTCTTACCTGTTTAGTTTCATTTTTGGATTAAAATAGGAATCTGTTTTCTGAGGTGTAGAATAATTAGGAAGAACTTGTATGTCTGTATCTGCTTCTTTCAATACTTCACGGGGTGGTTTAGCAGCAGAGGCTAAAAATAAAAGATTTCCAGGTGATAAACATATATAAACATAAACAAATATATCTAGCATATATTTGGAAAGACAACTTCCTCACATGAATTTATGCCATAAAGTACTTAAACTTTACAAAGGGCTTTTGCCACCATATTCCAGAGAGGGAGGGAGAGAGAGGGAAAAAGGGAGGGACGAAGGGAGAGAGGGAGAGACACAGAGAAGACAGAGATAATGAAACTGTTAGACCACAGAACCAAGGCTTAGAGAAACAAAGTGCCTATGTTGATGGTAGATAGATCAGTCGATGACAAGCTCAACCAGCAAGCATCAATCAAAAAGCATTTACTAAGCCCCTACTGGGTGTTAGGGAGAGACATTTATATGTATAAATACATGCACATTGTAGGGATAATAATGAGATCACTGGTTTCACTGGCAAAGGAAATTGCCAAATGAGAAATTTCTAGCCACCAAGTCAAACAGGCATCTTCTCTCTAACTTAAGCC
Source organism: Monodelphis domestica (assembly GCF_027887165.1). Taxonomy (NCBI): domain Eukaryota; kingdom Metazoa; phylum Chordata; class Mammalia; order Didelphimorphia; family Didelphidae; genus Monodelphis; species Monodelphis domestica. Next base: position 82,508,822 of record NC_077228.1, read on the forward strand.
AGTCTCTTCTTGCAGAATAGACAAGTTCTTTCTTGGGGCATCTGTTTTGGGGAATAGGCCCACAGGGTTCTATTCTGGGCTCTCTTTTCTTTTTCCTCAAAACTACTTCACTTTGTGATTTCATTAGATCCTATGGATTTAATTATCTCTATGCTGATAATTATCAAATCTACTTTTCCTGCCCAAATCTTTGCTTAATTCCAGTCCCTCAACTCCAAATGCCTTTCAGACACCTTGAAATGGAAGCCCAGCTGATATCATAAACTTGACATGTCCCAAACTGAGCTCATTATCTTTCCTCCTAAATTTATCCCACCTCTTAATTTCCCAATTACTTTCAAAAGTACCATCATCCCCTATTAGGAAAACCATTCACAAAATTAACCACATCAACAAGCAAACCAACAAAAATCACATGATTATCTTAATAGATGCAGAAAAAGCCTTTGACAAAATACAACACTCATTCCTATTTAAAACACGAGAAAGCATAGGAATAGAAGGGCCTTTTCTAAATAATAAACAGTATATATTTAAAACCATCAGCAAGCATCATCTGCAATGGGGATAAATTAGAAGCCTTCCCAATAAGATGAGGAGTGAAACAAGGATGCCCATTATCACCTCTATTATTTAACATTGTACTAGAAACACTAACAGTAGCAATTAGAGAAAAAAAAAGAAATTAAAATATTAAAATAGGTAATGAAGAGACCAAGATATCATTCTTTGCAGATGATAGGATGGTCTACTTAAAGAATCCTAGAGAATCAACTAAAAAGCTAGTGGAAATAATCAACAACTTTAGCAAAGTTGCAGGATACAAAATAAACCCACATAAATCATTAGCATTTCTATTTACTTCCAACTCATCCCAGCAACAAGAGTTAGAAAGAGAATTTCCCTTTAAAATCACCATAGACAGTATAAAATACTTAGGAATCTATCTGCCAAGATGTATGAACACAACTACAAAACACTCTCCACACAATTAAAACTAGATCTAAAAAATTGGAAAAACATTAATTGCTAATGGGTAGGACAAGCTAATATAATAAAAATGACAATCCTACTCAAACTAATTTACTTATTTGGTGCCAAACCCATCAAAGTACAAAAAAACTTTTTTACAGAATTAGAAAAAAACAATAACAAAGTTTATTTGGAAGAACAAAAGATCAAGAATATCAAGGGAAATAATGGGGAAAAAAATGCGAAGGAAGGTGGCCTGGCAGTACAAGATCTTAAACTGTACTATAAAGGAGTGACCATCAAAACCATATGGTACCGGGGGCAGCTGGATAGCCCAGTGGATTGAGAGCCAGGGCTGGAGACAGGAAGTCCTAGGTTCAAATCTGACCTCAGACACTTCCCAGCTGTGTGACTCTGGGCAAGTCACTTAACCCCCATTGCCTAGCCCTTACCACTCTTCTGCCTTGGAGGCAATACATTGTATTGACTCCAAGACAGAGGTAAGGGTTTTTAAAAACAAAAAAACAAACCATATGGTATTGGCTAAGAGACAGAAGGGAAGATCAGTGGAATAGACTTGGGGTAAGTGACCTCAATAAAACAGTCTATGATAAACCCAAAGCTTTTGGGACAAAAATCCACTATTTGACAAAAACTGCTGGGAAAATTGGAAAACAGTATGGGAGAGATTAGGTTTAGATCAACATCTCACACCCTACACCAAGACAAACTCAGAGTGGGTGAATGACCCAAATATAAAGAAGGAAACTATAATAAGTACATTAAACACAGAATACTGAACACAGAATAGTATACTTGTCAGATCTCTGGGAAAGGAAAGATTTTAAGACCAAGCAAGGGTTAGAAAAAACTAAAAAATGCAAAATAAATAATTTTGATTACATTAAATTAAAAAGTTTTTATACAAACAAAACCAAAGCAATCAAAATTAGAAGGGAAACAATACATTGGGAAACAAACTTTATAACAAAAACTTCTGACAAAGGTCTCATCACTCAACTTTATAAGGAAATAAATCAATTGCACACACAAAAAAATCAAGCCATTCCCCAATTGAGAAATGGGAAAGGGACATGAATAGGCAATTTTCAGATAAAGAAATTAAAACTATTAATAAACACATGAAAAAGTGTTCTAAATCTCTTATAATCAGAGAAATGCAAATCAAAACAACTCTGAGGTATCACCTCACACCTAGCAGATTGGCTAACATGACAGCTATGGAAAGTAATGAATGCTGGAGGGGAGGTGGCAAAATCAGGACATTAATGCATTGCTGGTGGAATTGTGAATTGATCCAACCATTCTGGAGGGCAATTTGGAACTATTCCCAAAAGGTGCTAAAAGTCTGCTTGCCCTTTGATCCAGCCATAGCACTGCTGAGTTTATACCCCAAAGAGATAATAAGGAAAGACTTGTACAAGAATATGCATAGCAGTGCTCTTTGTGGTGGCCAACAATTGGAAAACGAGGGGATGCCCTCCAATTGGGGAATGGCTGAACAAATTGTGGTATATGTTGGTGATGGAATATTATTGTGCTCAAAGGAATAATGAACTGGAGGAATTCCATGTGAACTGGAATGACCTCCAGGAATTGATGCAGAGTGAAAGGAGCAGAACCAGGAGAACATTGTACACAGAGGCTGATATGCTGTGGTACAATCGAATGTAATGGACTTCTCTACTAGCAGCAATGCAATGATCCAGAACAATTCTGAGGGACATATGAGAAAAAACGTTATCCACATCCAGAGGAAGAACTGTGGGAAAAGTAACACAGAAGAAAAACAACTGCTTGATCACAAGGGTTAGTGGGGCTATGACTGGGAAAGCAGATTCTAAATGATCACCATAGTGCAAATATTAATAATATGGAAATGGGTCTTGATCAATGACACATGTTAAACCCAGTGGAATTGCACATCGGATACAGGAAGGGTTGGGGGAGCAGAGGGAAGGAACATATGTCTTGTAACCATGGAAAAATGCTCTAAATCATCTAATTTAAATAAAATAAAATAAAAGTACCATCATCCCCCCAGTACCCTAGGCTCCCAACCTAGGTGTCACCTGCAACTCCTCACTATCTCATATACACTCATATACAATCTGTTGCCAAAGCCTGTTGATTTTACTTTTGCAACATCTCTTGATTATACCACTTGCTCCCCCCTCTGATGCTGATACAATTCTGTTATAGGCCTGTATTACCTTGTATCTAGGAATACTGCAAGAGTTGGCTGATAAACTGACCTGCCTTAAATGTCTCTCTATTCCAATTCATTTGCCATTCAGCTGTCAAAGCAATTGGGCATATCACTTCCCTACTCAATAAACTGCAGTGGTTTCCTATTGCCTTTAAGATCCTGTATAAAATCCTCTGGTGTTCAAAGTCTTTTATAATCTCCTCCTCATTACCTTTCCAGTTTTCTAGCATCTTTTCTTCTACCATATACTCTTGTGATTCAGGGTTGCCGGTATCTTTGCTGTTCCATGATGAAGACACTTTATCTCTCAGTTCTAGCAAATTCTTTCACTGCCTGGAATGCTCTCCCTCAATTCTATATACTGACCTTTCTGACTTCCTTTAAGTCCCAACTATAATTCCATCTTTAACAGATAGCCTTTATGAACTTCTAATTTTAATGCCTTTCCTGTTAGTAATTTCCTATTTATCCTGATTATAGCTTGCTTTGTAGATTTTTTTTTTTTGGGTAGTCTCCCTCATTAGATTGAAAGCTCTTTGAAAGCAGGGACTGTTTTTTGCCTTTTTGCATCCTCAGAGTCTCAAGTATAGTAGGTGCTTAATGTTTATCATTTTATTGATAAATATTACTATAAACACATCCAGTAGGTGACCTAAAATCACCTGTCAACTGTTTCACAATTTTCTTAACCTTCTTCCCCACTTTGGTCTTTCTAAATGTATCCAAACCAGAATTATTAAGAGATGATTAAATCTCATTATCCATTTTCCCTTGAGGTTTTCAGTGATAATGATCAGCAACTAAACATGGCTTTATTATTAATTCCAAAGCAAGGTCAGTTGCTATCATACTCAGCTTTAGTGTGAGAATATTACTGTCCAAAGATTACTGATTAGAGTAACTAGGGTTATGTGAATTTTAGATTTACTCCACCCTGCTTAGTCTTTAGAACTTTTAGCAACTAGGAATGTTTACACCCCCACTTAAGGATTAAGTGTAGGGGAGGAGTGTCTATGGTCTGAGAGTGCTAGCAAGTGACAAATCAGAAACAACAGACTGACCCCCTGGGCTGTCCAAAGCCAAGTTCAAGCCACCATTGGTACATGTGAGACCCAGGAAGTGGATGTAAAGAACCGCCTTTATATTTCCAGTCACTTCCTGTGAGAGACTTGGTGGTAGAACTTGACTTGAAGGAGCTCGAGCGTGAGACCTGAGACTCCTTCTCTGAGACAATCATGTGGCTGACTCCCCTTTCCTTGGCTTTTCTGGAAGCAAAAATTCTCCTGCGACTCTGTCTCTGTCTGTCTGTCTGTCTCTCAATTTCTTCCTTCTATTGTAAATAAACCACCATAAAATTCCATTCTGACTTGAGTATTTCACTGGGATTTAGAATTTAAATCCCTGGCAACCAACTAAAAAAATATATTCAGTCTCAACCCTAAATTTTACCCTTAACAGTCATTTGTAGTCTCTCCTTTTCTAACTCTAATTTGTAAGTGATTCTATGAAGTAAGACCAGTTGTCAGGTCTATAGCTTTGCAGGTGTTACAGGTGTGAAAGGAAATTCTTGGTTCTCTTTGACCATTCTGAATTTGCACTCGTGAAAAGGGAATCCTTTGTTCTCTTTGCCTAGTTGGTGTTGACACTTTGGTTAATACTAATTTTGAAGCAACAGAAGCTTGAAGTAGGTGGTAGAGCTCACAAATCATTTAGTGAATTCACACCTAGTGCTAGATGAGAAGCCAGCAAGATTCTTGGAGAGCTCCACTCTTTTTTCTAATTCAAACAGTCAGAAACTTGTGAATCCTGTTAAGAGTTCACTCTCTCCAGAAGGTGCGAACTAGTTCCCACAAACACTGCCCTTTGGGCAGTGCTAGACAGTTTGGAAGCTGTGACTGACCCCTGTAAAGAGGGGAGAAGACAAGAAGTCACTATAAAAGGCCCTGAATTTCTGAGGCTAGGGAGAGTGGACTCCAAGAAGTATTGGCTTCGGGAGTCATCTTCAGCTCAAGTCATTGTCTTGACCTCCTTAAAGGTAACTTGGGTAAGTGGATAGCTGGTTTTCCTTTCCTGTCTTCTGGAGATAGTTTAATTCTGGTTGAAGGTTAACAAGTTCTGGCTGAGCCAAGTACTGGAACAATATTTAGTTAGGTTAATGTCTTTTCTACCCTTTTATATTCCTCTGCTTTCACTATTTCCACCTCTTTTGTAAATAAAAAGATTTATAATTTTCATATATTTAGCCAAATTATTAACAGAGACAACTTGATTCATTGTGTTTGAGAAGGTAACATCTTGAATAACTATTATCAGTTCACCATGGATTTAAACTGCACTTCACAAGAAGTTGTTTCACATGTGAAAATAATAATTTTCCCTATTGTTTAATGACATGTTAAAGACAAATGAAGTCATTCCACTTACCTGCAATATACCTGGATTCAGTTTCTCCTTTGTTCACATGGCGTTTGATATGTCCTATCATATCAGTTCTACGTGTAATGGTTGCTGAACAAATGATACAATGATAATGGGCTCCCATCTTACTAGATGTCTATGAACAAAGGAAAGCAAAATTAATTAAAATACATGATAGTAAAATAAAAATAAAAATAAACTGATGTTAAAGAAACTTTGAGACTGAAATGGTGAGCTAGCTAAAGAGACTTAGGGACAGAAGCTCTAATAGAAGCACTCATTTGTCCATGTGATTTTTTTCCTGTTTTCCTTAAACGTGCATCCTTCAGATTACTTTTCCAGGGACTTTGAACTGAATTTTGTAATTTACTTTTTCTTTCCTCTAATAAGAACTACAGTTTATTTTTTATAAAGACTGCCTGTAGATTATAGAAATATCATATTAAGACTTTACTGAATACCTTTTAAAAATATACAGTAAATTTAAATTGTGGTCTCATATTAAGAGTATTCAGAATGTTCTACTCAAGAGGATAAAAGTAAAAGTCCTTGGAGTAAGGAAGACAGAGGGTAGGGATTAGCTTCCACATCCAATAGGCCCAGTTGTACTTGCTGTATTAACCCCTAATGGAACACATTATAAAAATAATAATTATTATTTTGTAAAAATTAAGAAATTAATAATTTATATTGATTCAATATTCACTATAAACCAACCTTTTATTTATTTGTTTTCAGACTAGTTAAATTTTATTTTCAGTTTCAAAATCTTCCCTCTATTCTTCCCCCACACCCTTAAGGAAAATGAAATATTCATTATGTATATATGAAATCATTCAAAACATATTTCTACATTAGTCATGTTCTGAAAAAAAGAGAGGAAAAAACATGCTTCAATCTGCACTCAAAAGAGTTCTTCAGTACTCTATGGAGGTGGACATTTTTCATCATGTATTTGTAGTGGATCATTGTATTATTTAGATTTACTAAGTCTTTCATAGTTGTTTATCTTTATAATATTGCTGTTATTGTGTAAGTTCTTCTGGTTCTGCTCCCTTCACTTTGTATCATTTCATACAAGTGTTCCTCAATTCTACAAAACCATCTTATTCATCATTTCTTAAAACACTTAAAAATAATCCTTCAGTTTCCAACTATTTTCTGCTGCAAAAAAGAGATGCTATAATAGTTTTTTGTATATATGGGTCCTTTTCCTTTTGTCTCTTTTGAGGTATAGACCCTCAATATTACTGAGTGAAAGGATATTCAGTTTTATACAATTGGGCAGAGTTGCAAATTGTTCTCCAGAATGATTGGACTATGCTCACAGCTCCAATAACTCATTATTGTGCCTATTTTCCTGTATCATCTTCAGTATTTGTCATTTTCCTTTTCTGTCAACTTAGCCAATTTGATGGGTACGAGGAGATACCTCAGAGTTATTTTAAAGCACAATTTTCTGGTCATCGAGAGTATTCTTTTTATATGACTATTAATAGATTTCTTCTGCTGAAAACTGCCTATTTATATTTCTCCTGACAATTTATCAATAGGGGAACAGCTCTTATTCGTATAATTTTGGCTCAGTTCCTTATATATTTGAGAAATTTGCTGCAAAGATTTTTTTCCTTAACTTCCTGCTTTTCTTCTAATTTTGAAGCAAAAATTTTATATTATTAAAATTATCCATTTTATCTTCTGTGAAACTCTCTATTTCTTCTTTGGTCATCAACTTTTTCTAATCTGCAGGTCTCCCACATGATATCATCCTTTATGGCTAAATTATATACCTTTTTTGAGCTTATCTTGGTATAGGGTGTTAAGATATTGGCCTATACTTAGATTCTGCCAGATTACTTTTCAGTATTCCCAGCAGTTTTTGTTGAAGTGAGTTCTTGCCCCAGTGGTTGGGATTGATGGGTTTTTCAAACACCAAGTTATTGTGCTCATTTGTTTCTGTATATTGTGTACCTATTCTGTTCCATGATCTACCATTCCATTTCTTATCCAATACCAAATTGTTTTGATGATTAAAGCTTTGTAGTACGGGTTGAGATTTGGTATTGCTTAGTTCCCCCCTTTCTTTGTTTGTCTGTATGTTTTTAATTGATTCCCTTTCTTCCAGATGAATTTTATTATGTTTTCCTAGCTCTAAAGTAATTCTTTGGTAGTCTGATTGGTATGGCTGAATATATAAATTAATTTAGGTAGTTTTATTTTTATTATATCAGGTTGGTCTACCCATGAGCAAATTGGAAATTTGGGATTATTGAAATAGGAGACTTGATATTTTTAACTTTAGGGTAAGGAAAAAACCCTAATTAGTGTAATAAAGCAAGTTCTATTATTCTAAAAAATTCATTACCTGGTCTCCAATAAGGTTTGGTTTCACTGGTCGACAAGGTAAGTGACAGATGCACATTCGGTAACCTAGAATGGAGAATGTTGAAATATATGACATTTATTTGAAGGCCAATTTTTGAAAAGAACTATAATTGTACTGCTGTTGGTACTCCCTCAAACCAATGTACTTCAGAATTCCTCTGTAGCTTGGTTGTTGGGTTTCATGAGCTGAGAGGTTAAAGGTAATCTTTAACACCTGCCAGCCCAGCCTACTAATATTGAGGCTCTTTGAATTGATCTAGGTTGTACTTTGTATGGCAAGCATACAACTGGTTGGTGGGCAAATACGTGAAGCCTTTCTAGTTTGTTAAGTTCTATTAGAGTTAGTGCTCTGCTGCCATTGTGTGTTGGAGAAGCCAGTGTTATCTTCAAGTCATGGTTAAAAAAGGGCTTTGGGGGCAGCTAGATAGCACAGTGGATAGAGCATCGGGGTTGGAGTTGGGAGGACCTGCGATCAAATCTGCTCTCAACACTTCCTAGCTGTGTAACTCTGGGCCAATCACTAATAATTCCTTGCCCATTTGCCTTCAGAATTGTTATTAAGACAGAAATAAGAGTTAAATTGTGCATCCCCTTCCCCCTCCAATTCAACAGGACTTTAGAGAGGATGTTCAACATGCAAGTGAAGTTCAAGCCCAACCCTGCCCAAATGTTCAGCTCTACAGGAGGAAGTAATAGTGAATTCACTAATTAGGATTATGCTTACATTTGTACCCGTAACTAAATTAATTTCTTTTTGCATAGTGTGCTAGAGACAACAGAATATAGTCAGGAGACTTGAGTTTTGGTCCTGGCTCTGCCACTGAGTTGTGTGATTTCAGGAAAGCTATACCTTCCCTGGGTTTCAGCTTCCTAATCTCTAACCTGCTCTGCCCACTCTCTATTAGAATTGTTTACAAAAATAAATTTCTTCATTGTCCTTCATAGTTCTGTATCATTTGATGCTGTCACCTATTCTCTACTCCTCTTTTCTTCTCTGGAATAAAACTGGAATGTTTATTAAGATTGGCTTGATGACTTTTTGTGTTCTACTTATTCCTCTTGCTCTTCTGGACTCTAACTGAAGGTATTTCTCCAACAATCAATCTCCATTTTTTTCCCTTCTGTATTCTTTCTTTTAACTGTCTCTTCTGTTCCTGTGGTTTTGATTATTAATGTTATACAGATAACTTCTAAAGCTCCATCTTCAGTTATAACCTCTTTACTGGGTGCAGTTCTATATTTCTTATTGCTCATTAGATATCTACACATAGATACCTGGAAAATGTCTCAAATTTAGTATATCTAAAACCAAACTATCATCATTTCTCTCAACCAGCTTTTCTTTAAGCCTTTCTTATTTCTGTTAATGAACAAGCCACTCTTGCAAATATCCATATTCAATCTCATCTTTTGCTAATTTTTCTACTTATTCTCTAGAAATAATCAGTCACTAATATGTCTATCACTATCACAAGTTTGTTGCTAATGGGAAATTGAAAGAAAAGAATAGTTGAATAGCAAAGCAGCTATATTAAAAATTAAAACAACAACAACAACCTTAATGTTATTTATAAGAACAAAGTAAAAACATTCTCAGTTTAGTAGTCATGACTTGACAAATAAGTGGCTATTTTCAATCTTATCTAAAGGAGTGTTTATTTTTCTGGGGAAGGGTTTTTTATTCATCTTGGTTGGCTAAATAAGGCCAAAGTTGTTTTTTTCATTAATTACTTAGTTTTACTGCATAATAAAAAGCTATGTAGCTTTATCTAAAAACTTTTATTTATTTAAAAATAACTTCCCTTTCCAAATTATGGCACTGAATGTTTTGTTATATACATTAAATATCTTTAAGGAGAAAAAAAAGCAGTTTTGAAATTACAAACCTTCAAATTCAACAGAAACTTTCCAATGTAAATTCTGAAGGTGACGATGAAGTTTATGGCTATAACAAGCTTTGAATTTTTCCTCAGGGCATAATGGACAAAGCTTCTTGCCAGCTAAAAAGGGAGACATAAAAAAACACTCAAGAAACAAACCAGTTATTAAAGAATAGAACTGTACTATAAGTCAGCTGAAACTCTCTCTACCCCAAGTAATAGTCTTTCTTTGTGGTAACCTTATCAATGAGGTCCTTGAAAATAGGTGACAGTTATAGTCTACTGTCTAGGAGCTATTTTTTTGCAGTATTTATCACACAGTTCCTCCTGTTATATCTAGCTAATATTACTGCTGCCACCAGGAAAGGAAAGGAATGATACTTGTAGCATCTTGCATGCACTCTACTTACTCTCCAGAAATAACCAGTCACTAATTTTAATATGATGACCGCTTGCCAGTTAGTGTGGGAATCACTTCTTAAAACTCTAAGACATAAGGAGTAGCAATTGCCTCACATGGTCAGAATAGTAAGAGAGAGGGAGCATAAGTCATTGTTACAGTTTTTCTGTTAGATACAGGGACAGCATCCTCAAGTTGGAGGAACTATAAGTTAAATTAAAAAAAAATTTATTAAACACCTACTATGTGCTGAGTACTGGTAATATAAAGATTAAAAAAATGAAACCAATCCTATTCTCAAGGATATTATATTCTATTGGGGGAGACTACACATACATGTTACATATAAGCCATATGGAATAAATTCCAAACAAATGCCAGTTGTTAGAGAAGCAGGATGATTAGGAGGACGAGGAAAGGTGATACGTGGAAGGTGAGGCATGAAGTAGTCCCTGAAGGAAGAGAAGAATTCTATGAGGTAGAGGTAAGAAAGAAGTTGGAGATATTCAATGTGGAGATAAAAACATGAGATGGAGTATTAGGTAGAAGGAAAAAAAAGGGCAGTTGGATGGACTGTAGAAGATGAGGACTAATATATAAGTCTGGAAATATAGGTTAGAGCAAGGTTGTGAGGGGTTTTAAAAGCTAAATATAAAAATTTATATTTGACTGTAGGAGCAATAAGAAGCCACTGGAATTTACTGAAAATTTATCGAATAGGGGAATACCATTGGTCAGATCTGCAAAAGACGTTTCAGCAGTATTTGGAAGACAGTTTGAATTTAGGGAGCCTTGAGGCAAGGGGCCCAATTGGAAGACTTTTGCAAGAGTCCACACAAAGAGGCAATGAGGTCCCAAACTAAGGTTATGGTTATGTGAGTAGAAAGGGGTCAGATGCGAGAGATTTGGTAAAGGTAGAAATGGTAAGTTTTGGCATCTGACCAGAAAATAAAGGGCAAGGGAAATGATGCCCCTCAGAATACAGTTTTGGGGAACACACATAGATGGAGGTGAGGTGGGATGGTTCATGATTAGCCAGCAAAGAAGGCTAAGAAGCAATGGTCAGACAGGTATTCTAAAAGAATTGAGAGTCTAATATCACAACATCCAGAAGGAGAGCAGACAGGAAGACAAGAGTAGTCAACAGCATTAAATGGTAGAAAAAGGGCAAAAAGCAAGAGGACTGAGAAGAGAACAAAATTTGGTGATTAAAAGAGAGTTGGTATCTTTAGAGAAAGCAATTTCTCTAAATGTCAGAATGCAAAGGGTGGAGGACTGAAAGGAAAGATGTAGGATGATGGATTTGGTTCAAGTTTTAGGGAAGGGGTATGTTAATAATAATAATTCTAATAATATTATTGGTTATAAGCCTTGGCAACATGCCTGGATCTATACTGTATCTAGGATGCTAGAAAATATATCAGACATAGCCCTTTACCTTGGTTATACAGTACTACATAAGCTACATTTTAAATAATATTTTTTATCTACTGGGAAAAAGTAGACAGTATCAGAAAATTAACTATCTTTTTAGTCACTACTTAAAGAGTCTTAGTTGCGTAGGGCAAAGTTATTAAGTCATAGCTGGCCCAATCAGATTAAAATGTGCTTGGAAAATATTTAACAAAATAAAAATAAAACAATTCACATAATGTTGATGTGGCCTAAAGAGATTCTTGTGTGTGGCTTAGTGGCCCCTATGTAAGTTTGATGCCATTGACTTAGAGCACTATGAGAATAAGTAACTTGGCCAGGCTCAGAGAGTCAGTATTTGTCAGAGGTGGGATTTGAATGTAGATTTTCTTGGTTTTGTTGACAAATCTCCATCTACTATAATATGCCTGTCTCCTTTTATCTACCTATTTATTTATCATTTATTTATTTTCCCTCTTGAAGATGTACTCTTGCAGATGCATACACGTATGCACATGCTACAGAGTAAGGGATAAAAAAGAACAGAGTCCCTCTAAAAGAAGTAAAAAAAAAGTTTGTTACTAGTCATCTATAGTAAACTGCGGTGTGAGTAATTATAATGGACACTGAACTTGGCTTTAAGTATTTTGGTGCTTAAGTAGAAAAGAAAAACATTCAATTACATTGTTTTCATCTTCTGAAAAAGGTAATCTTGTTTCCTGTAATTAATCACAACCAAGAATTTAGAAGATCTTTCTTTATCTAAGGGACAATGGGTAATTTTCAATGATAGTTTTTATCAAAGACCTAGAAATCTTGTTAGATGACTTTTATACTGATCTTCTATAAAGGTAGAGGAACTAAAACCAGATCTTATTTCAACATGATTTCTGTGTGCTTATCATAGAAAGTTGAGGAAGAAGTTGGAAAAAATAATGGTCCAGTGAGTTCATTTGCTGATGATTTAACAAAAGGCTATAACTTAAGAGAATCAGGATGAATTATTAACATGGCCATTAGACTATCTCTCTCAATTAGCAGGTATGCTAAGTAAGCCTTTAGTAGATACTGGATGGAAGTCAATTAATAACTGAATTATTTAGTAGGAACCTAATACTACAGGCAAATATTTAAAGAACTTTATTACCTATTATTTCAATTTTCATTATTTTTTAAAATAATGGAATAAGGCCATTTTATTACTGTTCTCAAAAAAAAATAAAAAAAATACATTGCTAGAAATAATATTCCCAGAAATATCTAGAGATGGAATAGAACAAATGGTGTCCCTTGCTGATACAGAAACTGCAGAAGTGGGGAGGTGGTATCATGTATGATTCAGGACATGTTGGATGAACAAGCACATCACTTCCATTTCTACTCCCCAACTTCTTGTTATCTGTATGTATGATTTGGGCATTTATGTGATTCTGGTAGAGATTGACAATTGACATGTCTGATGTGGGAAAAGCTAAGAAAAGTAATGAATATTATTATTCAAAAGAAATAATTATGAAAGTGCTTAGTACTATGGAACTAGATAAATGTTAGCTATTTTAAAATATTATTTGACTGATGATAGGCAGGAGAAGTTCTAAATTTTATTCCTCTTTCCCTACCTACAATAAAAGAGATGTTCAAATGTTTCTCTCTTTATAAAGTATGACTGTTGGACAAAGGTCTTAGGACTGGGAAAAGCATTTTTCTTAAATTGTCATATGGATTATCTTCTAAGCAACACTATAATTTCCATTAGAAGAGGGAAATTTCCTTTGATTGTTCTTTCATTTTTACCTACAAATAATCTGACTATAGGTGTTGAACTAGATTAAAACATAATTGGTAAATGTTTAACAAAATAAAATACAATACAACAAAGTTAATTTGTGATTTTCTAAGTCAAGATGTGGCTGCAGAGATCATTTCTCTTTTAGTCTTGACTTCACTGATCTAGACACTTAAAAATACTTCACTTTCCTCTTAAGAGACCTGCAGTGGTCTTATTCTTTCCTCACATGATACAGTATATTAAGCATTCCTCAAAACCCGGCTCTGGACTAACATGAGCCCAAGCTAGGCACCCTGCCTTTCCTAGCTTTGGTTCCTCCATGTGTAAATGTAGGGACTGATGGTTTCCAAAGTCCCTTATCATTCTAAATTTTGGATTCTATGTTCCTATATTTTTATTCTTTGAAACATGTCTCAGATTCAATTCTTCCTTCTATTCCCAATTCCATCACTCTTGTTTTGGTTTGTTGCAATTGTATTGCAGCTAGTCTTCTTTCAGTCATTCCCTCTTCTAATTTAGTATATATGTGATTGTTAATGCTAACTTTCCCAAGTGTGCCTTTCATCTTACCATTGCCCTGCTCAAGACTCTTAAGGGCTCCTTCAATTGTGTTTAAATTCCTCAGCCTGGTCTTCAGGGTCCTTCATAATCTGGTGCCAGCAACCATGAGTACATTTCTTTTTTCCCCACTCCAACTGTACCTTCCACTTCAGTATGGTTGGTTCCCATATTATTCTCTCACATTTTGTACATTCTCACCTCTGCACTGCTACTCCAACTACTCCCTTCCTTGAAATGCTCTCCTTTCTTGTCCACTTCCTCAGTGAAATCCTCTAACTACTTTAGCTTTACTTTTCTTTGTACTACAGAAATTATATTCCATAAACACAGTTTAACATTTAATTATTCTAATTGTTTAAGAGATTAATCTTTACTCTGGAGATTAAAACCTCATGGATAAGAATATTTTATATTTCAGAATAAAAATGGTGCTTAGGCACAATGCTATTAAAGACTACGACATGGTCATTATCATCCTTATAACAGCAGTATTATAATAAGCCTTTATTCTAGTCTGAGTTAAGGCCATTACACTTTTTTAAAGGTCATAAAACACAATATATTTAGCCAGCATGAAAAGCGCAATGGCCTGAGAGTCAGGCATGAGCAGAGTCTTTGTCACTGCTCTAGCTGTGTATTGAGAACAGGGATTTAATCTCTCTGGGTCTCAGTTTCTTCAGCTGTAAAGTGAAAGTGCTGGGCTACATTATCGTCAAGGTCTTTCCTCAAATTAACTTTCTATGACTTGGTGAAACAATATATGATCTAATAATAAAAGGAAAATTTCCCTTCACTAGAAAAAAGGATTGTTTTAAAGTGATAAAAACAATTGTGTTAAAGTGAAATAAACTGACAAATTATATTAGAATCATTATTAAAATGAAATAAAAAAAGAAAAGAAAAAAGAGGTGGTAGGGAATAAGCCACTGTTTTTTTTAATTGTTAACACCTAGGGACAAAGAGAAAGCTACAAACAGGTTTTTATTTTTAAAATATAATAAAATAAATTAAGTGGAACATCAGCTGGTGTTAAGGATACTAAAAACCACTACAGGTCTTGATAATTCTTGTTACCTGCTTCTCTATGCCACAATTTGATGTGGTAGTCTTTAAAATTACCCCTGATCCTCCAAAAAAGCCTCCAAAACAATAATGCTACCAATAAAAGCCAGAAATATGAAAGAGAAAAGGATAAGGGAATACTTATGTATCACATCTCTGATGAGTCACGGAATTTTACTTAACTTGCTAATTTACTTCAAAGAGACAATTCTATTTTGTGTTCAGTTCTTAAGAGACCATGGGGCAGTTTTCTCCATTTTTTGACTCCTAGGAAACATTAGTATAAGCTACCATATCTAAAAGCTAAGGAGCAAGATTTACTAAAGATAGTGTAATTTAAGGATATGTTGTAAATTTGGGAGCTAAATTGTCCATATTCTGAGAGAGGTTGTTACTATGTGCTTCTTCATCAAAACATTAAATAATTTGTTATTTTTATTTACATACAATTAGGAATATATGTAAAATGTAAAATGTAAAATGTAAAATATAATGGGGCCTAAATGGGCACAGAATTGGTCTTGGAGTCAGAAAGCTCTGGGTTTGAGTCCCAACTCTGACCCAAATTAGCTGTATGATCTGGATAAGTCACTTAACTCTTTGAGATACAGAGCAAGAGCCAATCTGGATCAGTGGTGGAAGTTTTCTTAGTGGGAGTTCCCTATACAGAAGAAATCCAATTATAACTCCTCAAAAAGTTATACTCACTTATAGTTATTTTTATTCTTTCTGATACTAATGAACCCCCCCACCCCACCTCAACAAGCTAAATAGTTCACATTGCATCTCCAAATTTAACTATTTTATCAAGGTGTTTGAAAAGCATTTCCTTTTGTTTTCCATAAACGACACCCTTAAGGTGCACTAATTTCTGCCCTATTCTGTAAAGAGCATAATTTAAGTATATAATGTAATTTTTTGAGCTAATTTATTTCCTTAGAAAGCAGATAACTGAGTTTTATAAAAGAAGTGGAGAAATATTCTCAGCATTTACAAACAAAACCTTTGAATAACATTAGGAAGTATTTGGTAAAACTAAGGAACTTCCATGTTCTTATGAATGGTTTTGTTAATTGAATTACTTTTGTTAATTGAAAGAATTCCTTACCACAAAGCCCAGTCCTGGCTTCTGTAACATACCACATAAGAAAAGTACCTGGCTTGGTATTGGCAGCTGAGTTATTCAAAATTCTTGAGTACAGCAGGGAGCAGAGATTACCTTTAGATTCCTTTATTTCTTCCCCCTCAGATATTTTAACCACCACCAGAACCTACTGGGTCCTTATGCCCAGTTCCCCAGCTCCTTCCCCCTCCCAAAAAGGATGCACAGAAAGATCCAGAAGCATGGAAGAGGTAAAGGGTGAGGAAGGTGTGTCTATCATACCTCCCTCTTTCCTTTACTGGGTTCAGAGCATTTCATTTCACTTGCTAATTCAGTCCTGAGAGGCTGGGTTTCAATTCTGTTTTGTCTCCAGCTCTTGTAGACCTGGAATATGATTTTTTAGCAAATTCAATTCAACAAATATTTGGGTGTCTATTATGCGCAAGATTCATGCTACATGCTATGGGTGATAAAAAGAGGAACTAGCCACCAAGGAATTTACAGTTTAGTAAAGAATATTAGAAATAACTTGTATACAAGAAGAAATGGGGATATGTGGCCTAAGATGCAACAGAGAACTAAAGCAGTTCAGAGGAAGCAAAGAACTTTTCTAATTGAAGAGGTTGGGGATGAAGAAAAAAATTTCATGAGAATACAAGGAAATCCAGAAACATCTGTATAAAAAATGTCGAGAAGATAGTGGGAATAGAAAAAACACACAAAGTATATCTCTATGTAATTAGCTGAACTAAAATACTGGCAAAATTTTATAAGTACAAGGAAGAAAAGTAGAACAGAAGGGGACACAATAAACTGCTGTATTAAAGTTTATATTATATTCTTAAAAAAAATAATAGTTTAGAGCCTATGATTTTATTGAGGATTTAATACCATACTTTACTTATACTTGGCAAGTGGGTAAAGTTTATGATTTTGGGGGAGGTAAGAAAACTTCAGGAAGGATATTGCTAAGTACTAGATTTTGAAGAGTAAGATTTCAATAGCTGTATATGGTAGTGTGGAATATTTCTTAGAACAAGACAATCATCCAAAATGAAGTTACAGCATATTAAATTGAATGGCTGTCATGTTTTGTTACAAGTACCTTGTCTCCTCACTATTATTATATATAATGTTGCTGAAATCTGACTTGCAGATCATATGATTTTGTAAAATTCCTATTTGGAAGATGTGGAGTATGAAAACTCACTCTAAAAAATGACAACTTCTTCAGCCTCAGAGAGTAACAAAATAACACTAGTGGGAATTCTGTTCAGCCTTACATAAACCCACAAGAGGCCACATAAATGGAAAATAATAAAAATTTCAATGGAAGACTAAAACATTTTTCTAATAAGTTAAGAAAAAAATTTGAAGTATTTTATTTTGTCATAGAACCATAAAAATTTGCTGTGTTGTTGATATTCGTTCATTTCAATTGTGCCCAACTCTTTATGACCCCATTGGGATTTTCTTGGCAAAGATACTAGAGCGATTTGCTATTTCCTTCTATAGCTCACCTTCCAGATGAGGTAACTCAGGCAAATGGGGTTAAGTGAGTTGCCCAGCCCCACAAAGCTACTAAGTGTCTAAGACTGGATTTGAACTCAGATCTTCTTGACTCCAGGCTTGGCACTCTATCTACTGCATCACCTAGCTGACCAGATAAGAGTTGTTTCCTTTTCCCAAAAATCATTTAAGAAATCTAATGCTGTTAATTATAAGTAGAAATTATAGTTGAAATATCAAATAAGCAAAAGCATCAATATATGAATTTAAAGTCAGCAAGAGAAGCTAATGTCATTGCTACTTACTCTCACTTATTGAATTAAAATCACTTAGATCCAAAGAAATACTCCTGAGGGATTTTCCTCAAGAGCAATTTACTAGATTTGGATAGAAGATGATATATAGACATATATATGCCTATCCAGAAAGTTATAGATTAACCAAAGGTCATTGGTCTAGTTCTAAAAATAAATATAGTTACTTACCTGTGGGAAAGAAAACTTAGCTATGTGAATGAAAAATTAGATTAGAATTTAGTTAGCAAGAGTATTGAGTTAATCATAATTATAATTCTAAGATAACCACCCACTCTTATGATTTACATCATTAGTTCAGGCTCCCCTGCTCCCCCTTTGTCTACCAAGTGACTCTCAAGTCATCATCAAATGACTTCTTCTACCAATGAGAAGTATTTCCTGATTACTTTAACTAATCCACATCTCTCTTATCACTATCCTGAATTATTTTTAAACTAGTCTATAAGTTGTCTATTTCTTTTAGGCATAAAAGAAGTCCTCTCACAATGGTCAGGGTCTTTTGGTCTTGACCAGAAGTCCTGCTTTATTGTGAGACTGGCCATCTCCCAATAAACCTATTTCTTTTTGACTTGGAGACTTTTTTCTCTTATTTGCATTCCTGTGCTTAAAAATTACACAACAGCTAATATAGTTTTGGAATGTATACAACTAGAGATGATAGCTAGGGGCATGTAGCCCTTGGAGAGCAAAAGCAAAAGGGTTCTAATGTCTGTTACAAAAATTTGAACAGGAAATGAAATTTACTGCTAGTAACTTCTTTGAGAGACCTGAATAAGTAGAAAGAAAAAACAATAAAGAAAGAAATTTAACCTGTTGAAATACTTTGTCAAAGAAGGGCTTATGCCTACAAACATACCTGCGTCGAGTTGGTCTGTGTTTGATGACATAACAGAAACAGATTCACCTTCACTCATGTAAGCTAATTTCTCTAGATCAATCAGTTGACTTTGAATTGAGATGTGTTTTTCTGAAAAAAAAAATCCATTTAAAAGAAAGTTAGAAAGGGACACTTCAGTGACTTATTTACAAATTCTTAGCTCCCTAAAACTAGATTACATATAGCTTCACTCTCTCTTTGTCTCTCAGTCTCTCAATTTCTCACTATAGGAGGTGGCTGTTTCCATCAGTAAATGGTAAATTTGCAAGTATAATTCAACAATTTTATAAATTAACAAGTTTCTACAAAATATGAGTGCAAAACATACATATCTTTGTATTTACCAAATTGTGTTTTAATTGTACTAATAGTAAGCAAGTTTGTATTTCCTAAGCACACATTGGCTAAGAGAAGTTAATTGGCAATGTGTTTAGTAAGAAGAGAATGCAGCCTAGTTTTAAAAGCCAGTTAGAAATTTCTTTAGTAGACTCTCTACCCATGAAGTGACCATTTTTTTGAGTCAGTAGGTCATATGGACTGTGATGACCTGAAAGGTAAGAAGCCAGGAACTCACTCCATCTCTAATAATATGGAGTTGAATGATCATGGACCTGTTAACTTGGACTCTCAGAGCTTCAATTTCCTTATCTAAGCTAGGAATGACAACCACATCATCTGCTTTCCTGTGAATCAGATATAAAAATGTGTGCATGTAAAGGGCTCTGTAAACCTTAAAATGATTTATATAAAAATGAAATACATTTTAAAAAATTACCTATTCTTCCCAAATTTCTAATTTGTTTGCTCTATAAAATGTTTCAAAACATTTTCAAGTTTGCCTGTTTTTTTTTTCACCATGATGACCATTTAAGTCAGTGCTTTTAACTTAAAAAACAAAACAAAACAAAAAACAAACCAAACCTTACCTTCATCTTAGCACCAATACTGTATTGGTTCTAAGGTAGAAGAGAGGTAAGGGCTAGGCAATGGGCATTACTTGAATTGCCCGGGTTTCACACTGTTAGGAAGTGTCTGAGACTACATTTGAAACCAGGACCCTCTTGTCTCTGGGCCTGCCTTTCAATCCACTAGGCCACCTAGTTGCAACCTCTTTTTACTTTTTAAACTACCATATAAAGAACCAATGGTTGGTAGGTTGTTGTACTTTGTCCTTGAAAAGGACCAAAATGATGACATCATGACATCTGGGTCAACGTACGGTATGTCTGACATTTCGGATGGAGTTGTCTCAAAATCTGCACATCTCACATTTCTTTTGCACTACTGCAATTCTGCTTTGCTCATAGAGCACAGTACCTTCTTTAAAACAGGCATGTCATTGCTGGATAGTCTTGTGCCAATGTCTCTTCTGTCTCTCAGTTAATACCAAGTTCTTCAGAGACCTTGCATGTTTTCATAGCACTTCTGATTCCTGTGTGAGCTCTTGCCTTGTGAGAGTTCTCTGTAAACTATTCTTTTAGGTATTTGAACATAGCCTCTGCAAGAGAGTTTGAATACTTGGCAGTTCTACTAGAGAAAGGATCCTTGTGTCTGGTACATTATCTTGCCAGGTAATATTCAGAATCATTCTAAAACAATTCAAATGGAAGCAGTTCAATTTCTTAGCATGGTGCAGGTATACTATACAGGTTTCACAGACATATGACATGAAGATAGCACAATGGCTCTGCAGACTTTCAGTTTGGTAGACATCCTAATAACTCTTCTCTACCACACTTTCCTTTGGAGCCTCCTAAATATTAAGCTAGTTTTGGTAATGTGTGTTGACATTATCTATGCATACATTACTCTGGGAGTAAATGTGTCCAAATTCAAAATTTCTCCATCGGCTGTAACCAATGGTTTCAAGTATGGATGGGGTGGTGCTGCCTGGTAGAGAAATTTCGTTTTCTTGGTGATGATTGTTAGGTCAAAATTAGCACAAGGGGCAGAGAATCAATCCATGCCCTGTTGTTTATCAGACTCAGAGGCTGCATTGAGCAAATTATCATTTGCAAACAAAAAGCCAAGCACCACCTCTCCCTCCACTGGTCTCAAGTGTGTAATCTTTTCAAGTAAAATAATTTGTCAACAGTACAGTAGCTGTCCTTGATGCCATTTTTATCCTCATTCAAACATCCAACAACATCGCTGAAAACATCATTCCAAAGGCAAGGGAGGAAGCATATAGGCCCACTTCATTACACTGGTAACTGGGAAAGAGTAAGAGCATTGTCAATTGTCCAGAACCCATGAAAGCATGCCCAATGGAACTGTGTTCTGTGCAGCAGAGTTTGAATTCTGAGCATTTCAACTTCAGTGTCTGGTACCTATCTTATCTTGTCATTTAAAGAAGTCTTTAGTTCTTAGTATGTTTCTCCTTCCTCCATGCTTCTGCATCTCTTAGCAAGTTACCAAGTCTTAAATACTCTCTCTTTCCTGAGATTAGCAAATGAATTTCTAATACTTGTTTATTCCTATTAGTCATTCTTATTGTTCCATGGGGCAGAAGACATACTTTTTTTTTTTAACAACTCTAGTTTCTCTTCTGTATTAGGTTTTCCTTGATGATCTCTAGACCCTATTTTTTATTTCCTTCTATCTCCTTAGCATCATTTTCTTTTAGTTGTCCCTTTTCTATTTTTCTTTCTATCCAGACTAGAAACTCATTTATCCTTTCTGAGCAAATAGTATTCCTTGAGCCCTTCAACTTTTTCTTTAAAGATAATGACATCTTTATAAGCCACTGGAGTATTTCTCCTAGATGTCAAATACTCATGTATATCAACTATGTCCAGGAACAGTCCTGCCTGGATGCTTCTGAAAACTCCTCTTATATACTGTCATAGCAACCTATCTCTTTAATGCTGCTAGTTGCTATTGGCCTCAGATGTCTGAGGAGTAGACTCCTGATTTTAAACTCATCTAATCACTATCTTTTCTAGGGTTAATATTTGCTCATTTTCCTAGGTGGAAAATCAGCATTCATCTGGTAATCATGAGAAAGAAATATGAGAATCCAAATAAACAAACACAAAGAACATTTGTTAGAATATTCCCGAAATCTTTTGTCTTTTTGCTTATTTTCCTGATTATTCACTGTTGACATTGTCTTTGTCTGGATCTTTCTGGTGCTCATTTCATAAGGTGCTCATATTCATACAATATGATTGTATAAAGATAATATGCTCCAGTGCAGGTGAAAAAATACCATGGCTCAGTATAAAAGTAATGCTGTTCGTTTTGTTTCCAATGTCCTTCATGATGACACCTGTTTTTTTTAGCCAAAATAACCATTGAAGCACAATGGACCAATGATCTTAAGAGAAATTAAATAAGATTCTATGATAGAAATATATCAAATAATATTATAATTGTACATTATCATATAATATATATTTAAAATATAATATAAATGTATGTAAATAAAAGAAGAAATTAAATTTTTTTATAAGTAGTTAAAATTAAACCATTAACCCAGAGGCGTAGAGGTCTTCATTTAGTTTTTAACTGATTATGAGCAGAGACAGATTTATAATTAATTCCTTGAATGCTCAATAAATAGATTTCTTATGCTAGCTGTTGCTAATTTTTAATATTGCTAATATAACCAAAGAAGTACATTTCCGTATCTCTTCACCATTTCTCATTTGGTCATTTACTGAGGCAGCTAGAAAGAACTGTGGAAAGAGAACCACGCCTACAGTTGGGAGAGGGCTGGGATCAAACCTGGCCTCAGACACTTTCCTAGCTGTGGGACCCCAATGAGTCACTTACCCCAGATTGCCATTCTTCTGTTTTAAAATTGAAACTAAGAAAGAAGAGTTAAAAAGAAATAAAGAAAAAAAGAAACTTCCACGTATGGAATTTTAGTGCTTAAAGGCATTGACTATTAAGAAGTAAGAAACCTTAATAGCCTTCCAGGCCTATACTTATTAGGACATGCTTGTCTTTGTCACCTTTTGGTATGTTCCACTCTGGTTCTACATTTCTATTATCTCTGAAAATTACATAAAGAATATTTAATCCAAGCTGCTGATTTCACAGAAGAGGCAATTGAAGCTCAGAGGGGCTAAGGTCACATTTGGTAGAAGTGAGACCAAAATCTAGATCTCCCAATTCCTAGTTCTGCTAGATCCAGTCATTATTTAAAATATAGGCAGTAATTCCACAAACAGAAATTTATCTTAACAAATTGGTAATAAAAAAGACAATATGGATCTTATATTGTTCTCTTGTAAGATTCATCCAGTGCAGCTGGAATATGGAGCATATGTAAACACATGCTATTTTATACTATGTTAGAAATAAAGGTTCATGTTAAGATACCAGAGCAAACACAGTAAACTGAAAATCAAAAGATCAAAACAAAATTCCAGGGGGCAGCTGGGTTGCTCAGTGGATTGAGAGCCAGGCCAAGAAATAGAAGAGGTCCTAGGTTCAAATCTAGCCTCAGACACTTCTCAGCTCTGTGACCCTGGGCAAGTCACTTGACCCCCATTGCCTAGCCCTTATCACTCTTCTGCCTTGGAACCAATATACAGTATTGATTCCAAGATGGAAGGTTAAGGGTTTAAAAAAAAATCTAAAATTCTTAGACATTGAGTAGAAAGATAATTTTAAAGAATTTAAAGGTATTTCAAACCTGCTGATATATTACTATGTAGATAATAAAGAACCTGACTTAAAGCCCCATAATCCACTTCCTACTCTATACCATAATTTCACAATTTGATGAGCAAACCTCTTGATAAATCAGATGAAGCCAAGATGCTATAAGGTTCTTTCAGGGCTTCCTGTTCTGCTTCTTTCTCATTAGTCTTCAATTCCATTTCAGATACATCTTCATAAATCCTGTTGCTTAATTTCATTGGACTAATTAGGTCATCTAAAGAATGATGAGGAGCAAATTTGTTTATATAGGTAATTAAGTCCTAAATTGTAATCAATATATTTAAAAGTTTTCATTTAAAATTTTCCTCTTACTCATGCAATAAAAAATCTTTATACAAGCTCAACTCAAATATAGATTTAGACACATAATCAGAGACTATCCAGGTCAACTTCTTCCTTTTACAGATGAAACTAAGGGTCAGAAAGATTAAGTTATGTGTCCAGGTTCCCATAAATAACTGACATTTATGTAGCATTCTAAAGTTTACAAGTGTTTTTTACATGTATTGTCTCATCTTGGCCTTATGACTCTGTGAAGTTGGTACTACAAGCATTGCTAATCTCCATTTTCTAGATGAGGAAACTGAAGTTCTTTGAGGATGTGTGAATTATCCATGCCCCTATAGCCAGTAAGGCTCAGAAGGATATGAAATGAGATGTCTGTATGGCAATGAGCTACTTCAAGATAGATTTAACATGGTTACTTTTAGAGTGAAAGGAGCAAATATTGCACTGACTTGTGGTCTCTCTTGGATTGCCATGTTGGTTTTCTGGTAACATTAAAGGATTCCTGGTTGTACTCTCCTTCCCACAAATTTTACACTGTGACTGCTTCTATTACTATTATTCACTCATTTTAGTCATGTGTAACACTTCCTGACCCCATTCAGAGTTTTCTTGGCAAAGATACTGAAGTGGTTGGCCATTTCCTTCTCTAGTTTATTTTACAGATGAGGAAACTAAGGCAAACAGGGTTAAATAACTGGCCCAGGGCCCATAACTAGTAGCTGTCTGAGGCTAGATTTGACTCAGGAAGAAGAATCTTCCTGATTTCAAGTTCAGTGTTCTATACACTGAACAAGTCAAATATTTCCCTTGAAATAGTAGTTTGCTGTTGAGTCTTGTTGGACTAGCAGCAACTAAATCCTGCCTAGAACTTCTGTTCTATACTATTAGGATGTGTTTAATGCTTTGGTCGATGGTCGATGGTTTAATGCTTTTGGTATCTTCCATACTGGCTCCCAGTTACTTCATGATCTCTGACTATATTATGTTAAGCTCATCAATTAAGGACTTCCTCTCGCTTCATGCAGACCAATGTGATATCTGGCTAAATTCTCTCTTAAGACACCACTGTTGAAGATAAATGTTACAAATAAAAAAACTCAAGTCAATTGTTTATCTTGTTTAATGGCTAGTAGCATACTAAGAGGTTTATAATTTTGGAATGTTATAAATAGATATTATTTAATCTATTTCTTTAATATTTAAAGTACAGGTGATTTCATCTATATGAGCATTGTCTCACTGCTGTGTACTACAAATCCTTATGCATTAGTAGATTGTTCTGTGGTGGCTGAAAAATTTACCACTTTGACCAAACTGGTTATAAATCTTTCCAAAGTTAACTGGGTTGCTCCTTAGAAATGACATAATGGGTGTCCCAAAAATCTTGGTGCAGTTTTAAGATTCAACAGCTATTAAATATTTAATATTGAATTAGTTTTATTATTCTCTTTAGAAGAGCACTGCCAAGTCTGTGCAAGCTTGTTATGTACAAGACCAGGTTGTGCCCTTTCAAAGCCCACCATCATTTTCACACTATAATGAGAGAAACTTTAATCTTATAGTAAAGTATATCCATCAATTATAGCAATGTCATAAGAAATGTTCCAATGAATGAATTTTGGAAAACCTTTTTTATAACTGGGATGTCTATAGTTGTGTAGCACTTTTTCCTTGTGCTACTAAATAAAATTTTAATATATATTTATAGCAAACTACACTGATGCCTTGACTGTAAGTCATAAACCACCAAATATTAATTAATTTTTCCACAATATTTCTTTCCATGGCTCTCCCTTCTCTAAATCCTTTTTTGGATTTTAAGTATGTTAATTTTCCCTAGACCTTGTCCCGTCTATCCTCACATGGAGTGTTATTTACTATGATTACAGCAAAAAATCCAATTACATATTAATGAGTTCAAGGGTCTATCAATATTAACTTCAAACAACAGGGTTGCAATCTGTTGAAATGAATAAAAGGTTGATCAGAGTCAGGTTCAATCATGTGCCTGCCTTTCATGTGAGAATTAAAAAAAGATTTTTAGAAGAAAAAACCCATCAGAGTATGTTTCCCTTATCTTCTTCACATGTTCTGATACCCCAGTAATAGAAAATGTGCCCCCAAACAGGGAAACCTTGTCAAGAGACCATAAACGGGGAAAACTTATGACCAGGAACAAGATAAGGGTTTCTGAGAATCTGAACAAACAAGTTTTTACCACCTGGAAATAGGTATGGTTAGACCAAGGGCCACAAACCATAAAATTCTTCACATTCCTTCCTCATTCTTTCCCCAACCGCCTCCCCCCACCTCATGTGTATATATTCTTACCCTGTGCCTGCAATAAACAAGCCTTGACACCACTAGACTGACTCTGTCTTTCTTGCGTGCTTGGTCTCCCCTCTCTCCCCCTATGATCTTTTAGGTGGCTACTTCACGGACCCCACGGTTGTATCCGGCTGGACCCGGATAAAACCTCAAAATAGCATAAGAGGCCAATCTAGATAGACAACTAACATTTTAAAGGCAAATTGCAAAATTAATTTATTGTAAACCTATAAAGGCTATACATATAAACCTTCTCAAGAACCTAAATCATTAGATTCTGACCTCCTTGAGGGCAGACTTGGTTGGTGTAGCAGCTGGCATGTAGACACTTGAATGCTTGTAGACATAATTCATCCCTATTAAACAGGAATTTATTCATTCAGTACCACAGGGAGGTGAAACATAACTGACAGATCCTTGGAGACTGAATTTCTGATCTCAATCAGCGCTGTGGAAGCCAGCACACTACTGGAGGCATTTAATAGAGAAATCTTGAAAAAATGATTTAGAGAGGTGTCAACTAGGTGGCTCAGTGGATTGATAACCAGGTCAGGAGATGGGAGATCCTAGGTTCAAATCTGATCTCAGACATTTCCTGGCTGGGTGACCCTGGAAAAATCACTTATCCCGAAATGCTTAGACCATGCTTCTGCCTTGGAACCAATACCCAATAGGGATTTTAAAAAAATGATTTAGAGAAAGATAAAGTAATTTATCATAGGAATTACTGATTTGGGACTTTAAGAATGATCAGTCTTTATTTCTCTACCTAAACCCAATTAGCCAATAAAATAGCCTTTTCTGATAGTTCCAAGCCTCAGAGGCAACTAAGTGGTACAGTGTATGGAACAATGGACTTGGTGGTCGGTTAGACCCAAGTTCAAATTTAGTTTCAGCCATTCTGTGACTAAGGTTTCCCCACCTATAAAATGAGAATCATGATAGAGGCTACCTTCCAGGGTTGGCGTGAGGATGAGATGCACTAATGTTTGTAATATGCTTTTAGCGAACCTTAAAAGTTCGGGGTACACAGGTACACATGTACACATAAACACAAATGCATATATACATATACACATATGTGCAAAAGTTCATGTATGCATGTGTGTCCCACAAGCACAGACATAAAGTCAGGCTTGGGGGAAACCGATCATCTTACAGTTGCTTCTATCCCCTCCAATGACAGCACCTCCTGGAAGTTCCGCAGGCACCCGTGCAGGCCTTCTTTGACACGTGGGGCTGCCTCAGTTTCCCCCCAAGTTTGGCCTTGGTTTCTGGACCCTATTAGCCCGCCCCCATAACTCCTAGGCCCCTCCCCTTACTGCTTTCCGCAGCAGCTCCCCGGGCCGTCTGGTCTGGCTCAGGTTCTGGCTCCAGCTCGGGCTCAAGTTGCGCTTCGGCCACTTGCAGCGGCGCCGCCTCCTCCGCCATGTTCTCCATAGTTACCGCCTCCACGCCCAGCCCAGAGTGGGGCCCTGGGGGGGTCGGGGGGGCTCCGCGGCGCTGGTCCCAGCAGGTCACGCGATGGAGGGCGCGGGGGTAAGGGAGAGAAGTAGGCAAGGGCGGGAGATGCTGACGGTGGGAGATGGGGGTGGGGGGTAGGGGAAGGCGCCCAGATTCCTCAGGCAAAGACCTAGGGAAACACCGGTATTCCGTGATGTCGGAGGTTCCCCAGTCCCGGAGGCCTCCACGCACTCCTGCGCACTGACGTAGTGAGCTCTGTCCAATGAAGTAAAAGAGTTCTGTTTCCATGGCACATTCACTGGTACTCGGAATCTATTCTCCACCCTCTGAACAATGAACGAACTACAACACCCAGGCTGCACTGAGAGGCCAGGGAGGGAGGAGGCCTAGAGAAGGGGTTGGGGATAGGGGGAGTGGAGGCGTTCTAAGCTCGAAAGGGGAAAGAAAAGCAAACCAAAACAAACCGAACGCGCGAGCTTCCCGGGAAGACTAGAAGAGAACTACAATTCCCAGGGGGCATTGGAGCAGAGGGATCCTTGTTAGGGCCTGGGCCTTCGGTGCTGCTGCCCGCTGGGGTGAGTAGTGGAGGGTCTCTTGGGAAGAGGGCCTGGCTGGTGACGGGGTCGCGGCTCACACGGTTGGGTCCACTCTGGTGGCGTTTTGGTGGTCCCTCCTCGGCTAGGTACCCTTCCGTTTTTGCTTTTGTTCTTGGTAAAGTTTAGTCACACTAGCCGTCTCCTCCCCCGCCCCCGGCTCGGTATTTCATTTTGGTCTCTTTCCGTGAGCTTCCTATGACAGGCAGAGGACCCACACCGGCTCAACCCGTGGAATTCCTAAGGGCCTTTCTTAGTCAGTTGTCTGTGAGTGCGCCTTTAATAATCGCCTCCCGATACTTGGCATCGGGCTAATCTTTGGGGATACCGAGACAGACAAAAGACAGCCCCTGCCCTCAGGGAGCTTACCGTCTAATTGGGCAGAGAACAAATAAACCCCTCCGTACGTACAAAATGTAGATGGGACGTGTTGGCGCGAGAAATTCCGAGAGAAGGCGCCCGGATTAAAGGGGACGGGGGTGGGGGTGGGGTGCGATGCGATGCGGTGGGGTGGGGGAAAAATGGGAGATAAAGGGAAGGGAAGGGAAGGTGGGACTTTGGGGGCGACTTAAAGGAAGCCAGGGAAGCCTGGAAGTGGAGAGGAGTGACCAGGGCCTAGCTTGAGGAAGACTGGAGAAAATTCCCAGAATCTGGAAATGGAATGTGTCTTGGGCAAAGATGAGAGAGGATGAGGAGTGAAGGGGAAAGGTGGGGGACAGGTTATGAAAGGTTTTGAATATCAATTAGAGGATTGTGCATTTAATACTGTAGTGGGTGATTGAAAGCCCTGTTGTTGGAGAGGAGACAGAGATGAGAACTGCGCTTTAGGAAGACTGGTTCGACCCGAGTAAAGGATGGATTGGTATGCGGGCAAATTTGAAGCTGTGGTCCGTGGTCCAGATGGGAGGTGATGAGGAGTTGAGTAGGATCTGCTTCGGGGTGGTGGCATATTGGGATTCCTCCAGGGCTTTTTTTGATCCTCCCTAGAGGTTACAACCCCCCCCCCCAGTTGTTATGCAAAAAGGTTTTGGTAGATCTCCCCTACATTGGATTATGAGATTTAGAGTTGAAAGAGTTTAGATGTCGTCTAGCTCTGCCTTCTAAACTGAGGGAACTGAGGTCCAGAGAGAAGACTAGCTATTCAGTTTTCGGATTCTGAACCCAGTGCTTTTCTCTTGTATTGTCTTTTTTTCTTTTACTTCACCAGCAGTGTAATCTGAAAGCAGTCAACCAACAAATATTTATGAAGAGCCTACTTTGTGCAAGGCCTTGTGCTAGATGTTGGGGATACAAGTAAAAAGAATGAAACAATTCTTACTTCCAATACATTTGAATAGGGATACAAGTATATATAAAGTATATAAAAAGAGATATACAGAATATGTAAAAAATAACTTCTATGCATATGTAATGATATATGTAGTTATTTGTATACAGGTATATGTAGAAGTCTGTATATACACTACCGGTGTATATGCACATACATAGCCAAACACATACAAAGTAATTAAATAAGAGTTAGTTTGGGAATGAAGGCATTAGCAGTTAGGGCACCAGGAAAGGCTTAATGTGGAAGCTGATACTTGAGTTGCATTTTAAGTAATAATTAACAATAGCTACTAGCATTTATATCTTTTTTAATGAGAGAGGTAAGATGGGAATATATTTCAGGTGTGGGAGTCAGCCAGTGCAAAAATACCAAGATTGGAGATAATCAATCTGTGTGGAGTGAGGAGAATAATGAAAAGGACATTTTGTCAGGATTGCAGTTGGGGAGGAGGAGAAAATAAGAATTTCAAATATTGGGTTGGCTTTTTTCTATTACTGTAAAAGTAATAGATGGAACTGGGCAAATAGGAAGAGCAATCTCTGCACCCCTCCAAAATGTGGCCACGAGTAGTACCTTCTTAAAAAATAAAGACGCTTATTGGATTGATGAAGTAGAGTTATTTGACCTTATCTTTTGGGTTTCAGATTGATTAGGTCTGTTGTTGCTTGGGTTGCATCTATCTACATGGAGTTAGGATGGCTTGTTTAAATGCTATCTCTGAGGGGGGTGATCTTAGGATCATAAAGTTAGAGATGGAATTTTATAAGTGAAGAAATGTAATAGTATGAGAACTTAATGGACTTACTTGCTTAAGATTTGAAATGATGCCTTTAAAAAATTATTAAAAAAACAAAGAACCCTCACTATTTGTTTTAGAATGTATACTTAGTATTGGTTCTGAGGCAGAAAAACAATAAGGGCAAAGCAGTTGGGGTTAAGTGACTCTCCCAGGGTCACACAGCTTGGAAATGTCTGAGGGCAGTTTTGAACCCAGTCTTCCCAACTCCAGACCTGGCTCTTTAGCCATAGAGCCACTTAATTTCCCCTAATTTATGCCCTTTGACCCCAGGTTTGGAGCTCATTCCTAGGCACTTAAAAGTGATGTGACTTAAACTCTCAGTGTTTTTTCAACACTTTTTGTACTTCCCTCACAATGTTGTGAGGTTCTAATGAGATTATGTATGTAAAATGCTTGGCAAACTTGAAAGTGCTATATGAATGTAAATTGGTGAGGATGTTATTTTTTCAGATTCATAGAAACATTTTTTTTGTGAAGCATTCTGGTGAAATGTGTTTAATTTTAGTATGTTAAAGAGTAGCCAGTATATCTGCATTACTTAAAGGGTTGAAAAGTGCTTTGCAAATGCCTTGTTTGATGCTCACAACATCAATAGGTAGAAAGTGCTATTTATTATTTTTACCTTTTTACAGATGAGGACTCTGAGGCAAACAGGTGTCACAAGTTAAACCATTTGTCTAGGGTCACACAGCTGTGAGTGTCCAAGGCCATATATGACTTCAGCTCTTTCTGTCTCCAGATCTAGAGTTCTATCAAGAAATTTTATATTCTATACCTGAATCTACAGCTGATTTATTGTATAACAGTGAATTAAGAGTTGGACCACTGACTAACAGCAATGGAAAGTTCAAAGATTGTCTAGTATTTTAGAAATATCTTAGTCACTAAATCTAGATAAATATGTAATGGTAACTATCATTTTAGATTATAGTATTGTCAACTATAAAAAGTTAACTACCAGAGTATAATAAAGAGTCTTTAAGGGAGATCAGAAAGATTTCAATCTGAGTTCCCTCACAGCACCATGTACCATGGGACTTGGTTCTCCAAATTGATACAGAAAGAGGGGGGCTAAAAAATCTTGGGGAATGGAGGAGGGAGAAAAGACTGGTTACTTTAGAAGAGAATGAGAAGTAGAGATGCTTATTGTAGATGACTTTCTCAATGTGTTTAAGGCACAAGAGGAGAAATATAGGATTATAGGTAATGGAGATAGACAGATCAAGTGAGGATATCAATGTTTATAGGTTATAGGAAACAAGGGAGAAATTGAAGATTGACTAAAGAATATGATAGAGGGGGCTGCCTAGTAGAGAAAATGGAATTAAGATGTTCTCCAAATTTTTCAGATCATTACAAAAATGCTTTTTATCTCAGTTACCTGGATAGTTTTTTTTTTTTAAGACTGGGTCTTTCTATTTTACTCAGGTTGGAAGTATAGGACTATTTACAGATATATTCCCACTACTTATTGGCTCAGTAACTTTGTGCTAGCTTGCTTCTTCTTAAGCAAACTCCCCGGGGCTCATCCTACCTAAATTCTTGGAAAAGTCATTTACATTTGTTGCCTGTATTTCCTCATTATTCACATAGCTTTACCCCTTCTGATCTGGTTTCTGACTTTTACTATACTGAAACTGCTGTTTTCAAGGTAAAAAATCTCTTAACTGCCAAACTTAAAGATTTGTTCTCAGGCTTCATTTTTGACTTCTCTAACATTTGTTATTTTTGATCACCCTCTGCTGCTGGGTGCCCTCCTGGGTTTTCATGTTGCTGTTCTTTCCTGATTCTTGTTTCTATCTTGCATTCTGTTGGGGGACATTTATACAAATAAACATATACAAGATAATTTTTGGCAGCAGGAGGGCACTAGTATCTAGGAAGATCAAGAAAGGCCTTGTGTAGAGAGTGATGCTTGACAGTAATCATCAAAACAGTCTAGTATTGGCTAAGAAATAGAATGGTACATTAATGGAATAGATTAGATACACAATAAATAGGAGTAAATGACTTTAGTAATCTAGTGTTTTATAAATTCAAAGGAACACCCCCACCCCCACTTTTGGGATAAAAACCCAATGTTTAATGAAAACTGGAAAACAGTATGGTGGAAACTATGTATAGACCAGTATATTATACCCTATTCCAAGAAAAGGTGAAAATGAATATATTATTTAGATATAAAGAGTAATATTATAAGTAAACTAGGGGAACATAGAGTAGTTTATCCTGCAGATCAATGGAGGAGGGAAGAATTTCTGACCAAATGAAATAAAGAGCATTACAAGATGTAAAGTGAATAATTTCAATTATATTAAGTTAAAAAGCTTTTGTACAAACAAAACCAATGTAACCAAGATTAGAAGGGAAACAACAAGCTGGGGAAAATATAGCATATTTCTCTAATAAAGGTCTAATTTTTAAAATTTATTGAGAATGAAGTCAAATTTATTAAAATACAACTCATTCTCCAGTTGACAAATGGTCAAAGGATATAAACAGGCAATTTTCAGATGAAGAAATCAAAACTATCAATAATCATATGAAAAAATGCTTCTAAATCACTTTTCATTAGAGAAATGCAAATTAAAATAACTCTGAGATACCACTTCACACCCATCAGATTGGCCAATGTGATGATAAAGGAAAAGGATAAATGTTGGAGGGGATGTGTCAAAATTGGAACATTAATGCAGCATTGGTGGAGTTGTGAACTGATCAACCATTCTGGAGGGCTATTTGGAACATTGCCCAAAGGGCTATAAAACTGGACACCCCTTTTGGTCCTGTTATGCCACTACTATGTCTGTATCCCAAAGAGACTAAAAAAAGGGGAAAGGATCTACTTATACAAAAATTTATAGCTGTTCTTTTTGTGGTGGCAAAGAATTGGAAATTGAGGGAATGTTCATCAATTGGGGCATGACTGAACAAATTGTGGTATGTGATAGCAATGGAATTCTTTTGTGCTATAAGAAATGATTAATAGGATAATTTCAGAAAAAGCTGGAAAGACCTACACGAAGTGATGCAGAGTGAAATAGAACCAGTAGAACATTGTACATAGTAGCAGCCATATTATGGAATGAACAACTGTGATAGATATAGCTATTCTCAACAATGCAATGACTCAGTAGGATTCAGAGGAACAAAGAATGCTATCTACTTGCAAAGAAAGAACTGTTGGAGTAGGAATACAGATCAAAGCTTACTGTCTTTCATGTTTGTTTATTTATAGCTTTATTAGGAAGTTTTATTTTTATTTGATTATTCTCTTAAAACAGTGACCAATTTGGAAGTATGTTTTGCATGATAATATATCTCTAACTCAGACTGAATTGTTTGTCTTCTCACAGAGTAGGGGAAAGGTTCGAGGAAGAGAGACAAGTTGAATCTTATAATATGTGGATAATTGTTATTACATGTAATTCATTATGGGTTATACATGTATCTTTTTTTACAAATTTCTGAAGTTATGATGAAAATAAAATATCTTTGAATAAAAAATTAAAAAAATTGATTGAGCCAAACTTTGATTTAAAAAATTATAAACTTGACATATGTAAACATTAGCATTTTTTTGTTCAAAGAAAAACAAAAAGAAGCTTGCCTATGACACCACAAATCTCTGCTATGTGTGACTTGTTTTTTAAAAATTAGGTATTAATTTTGAATTGAGCTTTGAGGGAAATGTGGGAAGAGTTATGGGTGAGAATGGCATACTTTCCAGTACAGGGAAAGAACAAAGTTGCCTTGTGAGACAGTTGTTATGTCCTTTGTGAGAAACTCCTGGAAGTCCAGTTTGGCTGGAGCACAGAGTGTATGAAGGGGGGTAATATATACTAAGGCTGGAAAAGATTTTTGGAACCAGGTTGTGAAGAGCTTAAAATGCAGACTGAGGGGGTTATAATTGACTTGAGATAAAATGAAGCTAATGGAGTTTATTGGGTAGGGTAATGACATGATAGACCTGTGCTTTAGGTAAAACATTTATTTGGACAATTGCATGGAGGGTAGATTAGAGACTAGATACAGGAAGACTGATTAGGAAACTACTGCTGCTGCTGCTGCTGCTGCTGCTGCTGCTGCTGCTGCTGCTGCTACTACTACTACTACTACTACTACTACTACTGCTACTACTACTGCTACTGCTACTACTGTGTGACCCTGGGCAAGTTAGTTAAACTTGTTTGCTTGAGTTTCCTCATCTAAAATGAACAGGAGGGGGAAGCTGGTAAATCATTGGATTGAGTGTTGGGGGGAGGTCCTGGTTCAAATTTGGCCTTAGACACTTAAGTCACTTAACCTCATTCCCCAGCTCTTACTGCTCTTCTGCCTTGGAACCAATATATAGTATTGATTCTAAGATAAAATAAAATGAGCTGGAGAAGGAAATGGCAAACTGTTCTTGTATTGTTGGGTAGAAAAACTGATTGGGATCACAAAAAGTTGGATATGACTAATCAATTAAATATCCATAGTACAGGTAAGGCAGCTAGGTGGCTTAGTGCATGGAGCACTGGGCCTGGGGACAGGAAGATATGGGTTCAAATTACTGTGTGACCAAAGGCAAGTCACCTCACTTCCTTTTGCCTTAATCTACTGGAGAGAAAGAAATGGCAAATTAAAGGTTAGAACTAAGTTTGAGTATAAAAAAATGAGATGGGGGCAGCTGTGTGGCTCAGTGGATTGAGAGCCAGGCCTAGAGATAGGAGAGGTCCTAGTTTCAAATTTGGCCTCAGACACTTCCCAGCTGTGTGACCCTGGGCGAGTCACTTGACCCCCATTGCCTAGCCCTTACCTAACACCTAGCAAATTATTTGAATGGGGAGGATGAAAAAAAGAATGACTACCTATTTTATTTGGCCTCTCAGATCTTGGGGTTAGAGCAAATACCTGGATATTGTATTTCTAGAAAACTAGTATGGAAACACTGCTATTCTGAGCTTTATTGTTATTCAGGGAGCAAGTTGGCAAAGCATTTACACACAGTGGCAAGATAGACACTGCAGTTTGTCCCCAGAGAGAAGAAATTCATCCCTGTCTGAGAGTGGAGACATGGGGAGTGTGGGTTTAAGTGGCAAAATTATATACTCTAAAAATGGACTTGGTTGAGAAAATGGGTATTAGTGCCCAGATGGAGAAAGGGCATTCCTAATCAGACCCAGATGTGGTGGGAAAATTCTTGGGATCCCTTATAATTGATTCCATGTTTGGGTGATGCCAGGGAAAGGGGAGTTTCTTTTTTGTGACCCCAAACTTATAGGGGGATCCAATATTAACTAAACAAAAGAATGATTCCAGGCCCCTCTACCAGGTCAAGAGTTTGTCCCATCAAGATCTACAAGCCTTATCTGCCTGACAGAGGCAATTGTGGAAAAATGTAACTATGTTTAGTTTATATGCTGCAATCTGCATTAGAACCACTTATCTCAAGTAACTCCATTTTGGAGTTGTGTCATAATATGATATTAAAGTATAATTTAAAAAAAGGTTTATAGTTGCCACACTGGTGAAGAAAAACATGGAAATTTTGAGTTATTGTAAGAATTGTGGTCCCCTTGATAGACATAGGGAATTTCAAGAAAGGAGTAAATTCGGGGGAAAGATGATGAGGTCTGTTTTGGACATTAAGTCATACTGCCTCTCTTAGGGGATAGAACATAGAGAAGATAGGAAGACCAAAGTCAGGATTTTTCTTTCTTGACAGGAAGTAGAAATTTATATATTGGCAGTCTCTAGTAAGAAGTGGGTCATTGTAAGATTTGGAGAAATGTACTTTTAAATTATGTTTTTTTATCTTTTCTTCTCTTCTAGCTTTTCACAATGTCCAAGAAAAACTCTAATGGCAAACTGGAAAAGTCTCAGAAAAAGGCCACATCACCATCACAGAACCTTGATGAAAAAGTAAGAAGTCTGATTTCATGACACAAATAAAATATTTTCACACTTCGATTTTTATATTGAGGGGAAAATTTAATTTTTAGAGTAAGACAACACTGACATAGAAAAAAGTAAAATAATTTATATTTTTTTCTTCTATGTCATGGTTTGCTTGTCCCACAACAACCAAAGTAACATTTTCCTCAACCTTTTTTTCTTAAAAAAGCAATTTTTATGAAGATGAAATGGCATGACATAATTATGTTATTTCTTAAGTCTATAGATATCATTAGGAGCAGCTATAAGTCAAGTTTTGTTAATTGTTGTTAGAGTTGTTTACTATGTATCTCATTATGCCACAAACTGATGATTTAATTGACCTGAAGTGGAATGTAAGATTTTAAATAGATAGTTTCAAATATTATTTGGATATAAATGTGGATAAGTCTTGGAGATGGCCATCAGTGGTACTAGCCAAGGTGAAGGCCATAGTAATCTCCTGATTGGGCAAGGTGGGTTGTCAGAAAATTTCAAGTGTTGTATTAATCCTGATTTTGATAGCCTTCGGATTAATCAGATCCTAGAAAGAAAAGATAGAAATAGTATGGATATCATGGCAGATAGAAGTTTATTGTCAGCACCTCAGTCAAGGTATTTAAGGTAGGGCCTAGCCCTTATATACTGAATATGTTATTGATGGTCCCACAACTAGCACCAGGAGATCAGGCTAATGTATCATTAATTAACTAATTAATTAATAATTCAAAAGAATGTTTATAGGAACATTCAACTATAGTTATTTTTTTTGGCAATAACCCTATCCTATTTATTTTGGAAAGGGGTCCTGGTAGGATGCATCAAATCTACCAGTGGACTTGATAGCACTGAGTGGTATCATAAGCATTCTTTAATTTTTTCTTTCAGAGGAAATTTTTAGGAAGCCTTATACCCTTTTCCTAATCATCACTGAAAAAAATGAATTAATCTAGGAACTTCCCTAAGATCAAGTATCAATAATAGCTACTAATGAAGCATATAGTGTTTACTATATGTCAGGCACTATACTAAACACTTTACAATTATTATCTTATGTAAACCTTTCAACAATCTTGGGAATAAGGTGCTATTATTATATCCATATTATAAAAGAGGAAGCTGAGGCATATAATGATTAAGTGACTTAGCCAGGGTCACAGAGCTGGTAAGTATCTGAGTCTGGATTTGAATTTAGGCATTTCTGACTCTAGCCCAATGCTTTATCTTCTGTACCACCTACCTGCCTAAGTTAGCAATTGTGGTTAGCAATCAGAAGATTCATCTAAGGAGTTTTGAATCTTTCACTGCAGAACATTTATTGATTTAGCTTGCTTAAAATTACATTAGGATAGCGGTTCTCAACCTCTCAATTTGTAGCAATGAGAATACATAATGCATATCAGGTATTTACATTCCAAATTATAACTGTAGCAAAATTACAGTTTTGAAGTAGCCACCAAAATAATTTTTTTGGTTTGGGGTCACTGCAACATGAGGAACTGTATTCCAGGGTCACGGCATTAGAAAGGTTGAGAACCACTGTATTAGGACATAAGGACATAGTTAAAAAAGCTTGGAGTATATTATATTTATTCACAGATTAATATGAATTATTGCTGATTACCACTGCTAATATTAATGCTATCAGAAGTTATTATTGTATGCTATTTGAGCTTTTTAAAAAAATATACACAGTAAAATACATGAGTTACAATAAAACAAATTATATTGAAATAAAGATGCATTTCATTCTCCCCTAAACCCCCTCCCCCCTTTCAACTACAAGACATTTCTGAAATTTATCCAAGAAGGCCTTGTTGGTCTAGGAACCCAACAGGGACTTCTGCTCTTAAGCATCACTATTTGTAAAAGAGTGAATTCCATGGGTATCTCTGACTTGTTCAAGGTGACAAAAGCCACAGTAGACTAGGATTACTGTGTTTTGAAAGATTTACCCCTGGCACGAAGAAAACCTTGTTTCCCCTGATGGCAAATTCTCCTGGCCTTGTGATCCTGGGCAAGTCACTCCTCTTCAGGGAAATAAAGGGGCTGCACTTAATGATTTTTAAGGTCCTTTCTAGCTTTTAATCTGTGCTCCTGTGGGACCTAGGCTCTTAACTTACCTAGAATCTTCAACATGAGAAAAACCTTTACTAACAAAATGAAGGCTTATCTTAGGGCCTTATAAAGTAGTAGTTTTAAGCAAAGCCTACTTGACCACTTGTTGGGGATATTGGAGGGTTTATTCTTCAGGTGTGGTTTGGACTTGATGGTTTCTTAAGTCTCTTCTATCACTGAGATTCTCTGATTCTTTATTTTAGACCTTCCTGTTTATATAAGGTCCTTGAAGGCAAAGATTGTGTTGTTTTTCATCTTTGCCTTCCCGGAACCTAGTATAGTGCTCTGAAAGGCTAACTAAACCTTAAAAAATAATAGAATCTTAGAATGTTTCATCTAAAAGGGAAGTTGGGAGGCCATTGGGTATATGCTACTCACATAAGAAACCAAGGCTCAGAAAGTTTAAGCAATTTGCTTGCTGTCATAAATTAGTTATAGATTCAAGAACAGAATCCAGGTGTACTGCATTTCAAGTCTGTAGTCTTTCTATCACAACTGCTTCCCCACTTTACTTCTTATATAATTTTGGTATCCTTTTGTTTTTTCTCTAATAGCTTGCAGGTAATATTATCCATTGAGTACTTAATCAGCATAGATTAATTTAAGATGTTTAGAAGGAACTCTTTTCACAGCACTTTTAAAACTTGTACTTTCTCTTCTTCCCTTTTTTCTCTTGCATTCTTAGGAAAAGAAACAGAAAAAAATCCCTCCAAAAGCACCAGTCACTAATATCTCATCTTATTCCAGATGCTCAACTTCTTTAGGCAAGAGAAAGTTGGTAAGTTTTTAACTATCCTAAGTAATTTAAATTATGTATTGAAAATCTTGTTTCTTCTCATTCTGTTTAATTAATTTTTTCTTTGCAATACTCTTATACTTTGACTTACTTTCTTTTTGGCTATAAATTTTAACTTTCTCATCAAAAAACATTTGTTGATAACCTAATGACATTTGTATATACTAATTGTTGTACTTGTAGAACTATAATACATGTGGAATTGTAAACCTCAAAATTTCTTAGACTTATAAATGTTGGAAATTTCACCATTGGGAAATTTCATACTTGAAAAATTTCCTATTGATAGTGGGTCTTGGCTATTGGAATGTGAACCCCATTGGCATGGGAGGTTCCTCCTCCTCCCTTCTTAAGATTACTTTAGGACAGAAACCTTTTGCTGAACAATGGAAAGGACTTTGACCTATGCTTAAGCATAGAACAGGAATTTCTTTGAGTCATGATTGATTTTAGAATTGATACAATGGAGATACTTGGAATCAATCTCCACCCTACTCAGTCCTAACAGGATTGAGGAAGGGCTGCAGCATAGATCAAAATTTAATTATTCCAATCTCTACCCTACTCAGGTTAACAGGATTTAGGAAGGGCTGTAGCAAAGGATCAAAGATTTAATTATTTGAAAATATGACCTTCAACAGACATGTGCAAAGCCAGAGACCTCTGGGCAGTCCTGGGTTAAGCTAGAGCCTCCATTGGCACAGGGAAATTGATGGACAGTGATTGGTAGATGTGAGAACTGAGGGGAGGGAACTTGGATGGTTTCCTTAAAGATAGAGGGGTCTGAAGACTCAGGGTGGTGGTTGAGGAGTTTGTCTGAGTGGTTGGAGTGTGCTCTGAGAAGCTTGCTCTGAAGGAAGCTGAAGGTGGGGCCTCTGAGACTGTTTCTCCATTTTGGTCACGTGAGTAATAGGGACTGATCTCTTTTCTTTGCCCCAGCTATCTAAGGCTTGGGCCTTTTGGCCCAGCCTAAATAGAAGGGGTATTTAAGCCCTATTTCCTTCTCTCCCCCTCTCTCTCTATCTCTAATTCCTTTCTTCCTCCTGTTTGTAATTAAACTCTATAAAAGGTTGACGGCTGACTTGAGTTTTCATTTAGGAATTACATAGCTGAATTCCTTGGCGACCTTAAATTGATATATATCAGTCTTTTAAAGTGATTTCCTTGTCACATTGTGGCGACCACGAAGGGAATATATAGTAACAAATGGTAAAGGCCATTCAATATATACCTAATGTATGAACAGGTAGGTAAGTTTGCACCAAGGATAGAAGATGAGAGAGCAGAGCATAGCCAGGCAAGGCAATTTTGAAAGTGACATAAGGAATTTATTATGTATTTTTTTAAAGTAACCATTATGGAATAGAGATCCATTTCATAAATTAATTTAGAATCCTCTTTTGTGTTGTGTTGTGCATATGAAAGTGTTCTCTTTTGTTATTAAGTTCAGAGAGAGAATAATAATGTAAAAGGAAAAAAGGCAAGCAGGGAGATGGAGAAACTTTATCAGATTGGAAGTTATGTTTGAGCATGCACATCAGATTATAAAATTTTAAAGAAGATACAGCTTGTGGTAGGAGGAATTGGAATTGAAATTAGAATCTACAATTGTAGCATTAGTGGGCTAGTTATGTTTAACACTTTCTTTATCCTCTTTCCTAGAGCACAAAGGTTACTCTAGCTTTGACCATTTTCATAGTTATTATACCATGTAAATATTTTTCTATGTCTTTTTGTTATTTGTTACTCAGTAAATTATATGGTTAGTAACACACACACACAGAGAAGGCAGGAAACAAAGAAAAGAGAAAATACTCAATCCATATATACCTGGTGATATCCTATTTATCTCTCCCTTTCATGACTAAATTCTTTGAGAAAGCCACTGAAAAGGAAGCTGGGGGCTCAGTGGATAGAGCATTGACATAGAATCAGAAGACCCTAGTTCACATTCTGCTTCAGATACTATGTGATTTTGAACAAATTACTTAACCTCTGTATGCCTCAGTTTTCCTAGCTGTAAAATAGATATAATAATACCTACCACCCAGATTGTGGTGTGGATCAAATGAGATTATGTTTTTGAAGTGCTTAGCACAATTCTTAGATCATAGTAGGATCTTAATAAATTCCCTCCATCTACAATCTGTGCTTTTTCTTCTTTTACTCTCTCCTGAAGTTTGTGTAATCTGACTTCCAGCTCTATTCAACTCAAACTACTTTCCCCAAAGTTACCAAGAATCTCTTCGTCAACAAATTCTATGCCCTTTCCTAATCTTGATCCTTTCTGATCTCTCTATAGGTTTTAACATTGTTTGTTCACCCTTGACTTGGTATTCTCTCCTCTCTGGATTTTCATGGCATTATTCTATCCTGTTCTTCTATCTGTGTGACCTTTCTCAAGTTTCCTTTGCTGAATCTATGTCATAACCACCTAGTGATGAATAACTCCTAAAACTGTTCTGGGCCCTCTTCTCTTTCTATACTATGCCATTTGGTTATTTCTTTGGGTCTCATGAATTTAGTTAACATCTCTATGTTGATGATTCTCATAGTTCTTTAACCAGATATACCCTCACTCCTGATCTCTTCAATCTGGCATGTCTCATAGAGATACCTTAAACTCACCATGATCAAATTAAACGCATTACCTTTTTCCTTAAGTGCTTCCCTTTTCCCTAACTTTCCTTTTACTGTTGAGGATACCACCATCTAAGTTTAGGTATCATACTGGACTCTTCAATTTTTTTTCGCTCCCTCATATCGAATATGTTATTAAGCCATGCCCATTCTACTTTGCAATATTTTCTGTATATTCTCTCTTCTCCCTTTTGATTTTTCTGCTGTTTTGGTGCAGGTTCTCACCACCTAATACCTGGATTATTACAATAGTCATTCTAGTACATCTTTCACTTTTCTGCTAAATTGATCTTCATAAAGTGTAGGTCTGACTATTCATTAAATTCCAGAGGACTGGACTACCTATTATCTTCAGAAAGAAATATAAAAGTCATCTGTTTGGCTTTTAAAGCCTTTTCTAAACCTTTCCCTCTCATATCTTTCTAGTCTTCTTATATTTTACTTCCCTCCATGTACCCTACTCTCTAATGACATTATCCCACTTATTCCTCAGAAAACACTCTACTTCCTGACTCTGCATATTCACTGATTCTTTCTCATGCCTGGAAAGCTCTCCTTGCTTTTATCTACCTCCTGGCTTCCCTGACTTCTTATGTGTTTTAGCTCATGTCTGATCTTCTGTAAGAGGCTTTTCCTTATCCCCCTCAATTGCTAGTATTTTCTTTGGGAAATTATTTCTAGTTTACTCTGTATATAGCTTATTTGCATATAATTACATGTTCATTAGAACATGAACTATGAGGACAGAGACTGTTTTTGGCTTTCTTTGATATCTTTGGTGCTTAGCACATTGTTTGGACCATAGTATGCATTTAATAACCAAACATGGACTTATGTAGTATGACAAATGAGTCATTTTGCAAAGCCTTATCAAATTATTTATAATAAAAATAAGAACTGTTAAAAAATTCAGAATACATGATCATTTTTCATAGGATCATAGATATTTATAGAACTAGAAAAAAGCTTAAAGATCATTTAATGCAAGCCGTATCATTTTACAGCAAAGAGAGACCTAGAGCAATTACTGCCTTGTTTTGCTATCCTACCATTTGTAAGATTTAAATTTAGGTTTTTGACTAAATATGAGTTAGAAAGTAATATTGTGGTTGCCAATTTTAAAATATTATAGCTTAAGTCAAAATAATTTTTTAACAGCTTTTATTTAGAAAGCGGTAGAAAGAGTAAAAGTGTAAAATGTAGATAAAGAGACAGATTCCTAAGAAGCCTACCAGGCCTTCTCTGGTGAAGTCTGGCCCAGCCCTGGCAGGGATTAGACTGTGTCCATGTGAATTTCCTGGTGTTGTCTTCCGCCAGCCAGGGTTCCACCAACAAAGCCTCCTCCAAAGCTGAGGCAGGAATCTCAGCTACTCACTCCAAACACCAGGAAAGGAACAATGATCTCTAGACCATGCTGGGCTCTTCTATGTTCCTTTTCCTTGTCACTTCCTGTCACTCCCCTTTTACAGAAACCAATTGCAGTCTTTCAATTTGCCTAGCACTGTGGGGGTTTGATGGTGGGTAGGTGAGTGTGGTTGGGGTTGGGGTGGGGCAGTGGCCTTTGGAGGTATGAGCTTACTATTCTAGTAAGTGCCTTGCCATCTCCCCTACTTAATGGTAAGTAGGGATACTTTTAAGTTCTTGATTTGATTAGCTAAAAAGAGACAAGGAGAGAGTTAATCCTATCTTCACAATTTTTACACATCTTGATGACCATTCCAAATTAGTCTGATAGCTTCACAAGAGGAGGAAGCCTTTTTTGAAGAAAAAAAAAAAAGCCTAGTATTGCTTTGCAAAGTTTGTGCTCATTCAGTTCTTTCTTCTTTTTAGAAGTCCGATGATACAGACATTTTATACTGTGATCCAAAAAGAAAAGAGGACCTTCAGAGGTAAATTCCTTATTTTTCTAATATCTTTATGCTTTTTTTTTTTTTGGTTAACATGGATGATGGATGTTGAAGCCCAAGGCAGATAAAAATAAGAATATATTTTGAATTTGGATAAG
Organism: Monodelphis domestica; assembly: GCF_027887165.1. Lineage (NCBI taxonomy): Eukaryota > Metazoa > Chordata > Mammalia > Didelphimorphia > Didelphidae > Monodelphis > Monodelphis domestica. The sequence goes on from NC_077228.1 coordinate 82,552,691, forward strand.
TTTGGAAAATCTTTTATTTAATTGTCAATCTGTAAAAACATAGAGCCACCAAAGCAGTTACAAAAAACAAGTCTTTAATCAGTACAAGAGTTCTTATGGCCACCACACAGATTCATGCACCACACTGAATTAGGCTCTGAGATGCTGGGAACAATGTTTTTGGGGAATTGGACCAGGAGTGGGAATCTCCATCATGGGAATTTCCATCCAACTGAAGAACTTGGGATCTTATATACCAGTGATGGTGAACCTATGGCATGGATACCAAAGATGGAACTCAAGAGTTCTCTGTGGGCACATGGGCCCCTACCCCACCCCAGGTCATTATTAGAAAGGCAGAGGGAATGACATGGGTGCCTGATAACATTTTTTCACATCTCCTTCCCCTCTGCTCAGTAGCCTAATGGTAGCACACAGGGGGCAGCTCACATGTGGCAGAGCTGGAGGGGAGCAGAGGGCTTGGGCCACTCCCTTCCCTTTCTGTACACTCACTGAGGAGATTCTTCACTTCACCTCCCCCTCCATCCAGCAGTCTAATGGGACCACTTCCTCCCTCCCCTGTGTAGGGTAAAGGGGCAGCAGGGTGTACCCCTTACTCAGGGCCAGGTTGGGGCATGGCCCAAGGTCTTTTGGGGGGGGCAGGCATAGTACATGGTCATGGTGGTTGGGTTTGGGGTGGAGCCCAGCACTCCTGAAAGGTTCACCATCATTGTTATATACCAGTTAGGGAGTATAGGATAGGAAGAACAATTGATTGGCTTACATGGAGACTGGGGTTGGACCATTCCATCCTGGCTTTACTATTTGGGAGTTGCCTAGATATACAATGAGAGAAACTTCTAAGACAAAAGGATATTAAGGTTTGAATATCTATCACTCCAATTCAGGGCGCTTAATGGTTGCTTGACAGCTTATTGTTCACTCTGGGACTACAGTCAATCTGGGAGTTCCTTGAAGGCAAGTTCCCATGGGACAAAGGTAAATTTGGGTTTTCATAAAGCAAGGTTGTTTAATTTTCACTTAACTATTTTCTTCAATTTTTGCACATAAAATTGTTTCTGAGGTGATACATAAATTCTGGTCATAGTAGTAACAGTTTTGTCAATATCACCTTAAGCAAGAAAATTTTCAATGTGGTAAAAATTTCATCAGATTAAACCTAGATTTTAATCCTAAATAATTAGATTTTTCTTTCTTCCTTACAAAATTTTTAAGAAAACATTAGCATATGTCAGCATGAAATTTGGGAACCCCAGGTTTACCCCTGTCCCTTGGGAAAATACCTTAAGGGAGGTCCCAGACTGACCTTATTTCTGGCTGAACTATAGACCTTAAAGTACATAATGATCCTAGTTTAGGTGGGACTAATGGACATAATCAAATGTTAAGTACCCTTTTTGTCTTAATTTCACCTATCAAAGTCCTCTCCCAGGTAGCCCAGCTAGACTCTTTTTCTTGTATCCATTGTAAGTTAGGCCACTCCTTGATACCCTAGCCTCTGGCAACATCCTCTTTCCCAAGCCTATTTGTGCACTGTCTATGTATGTTTGCTATACCTAGTTCCCCAAAAGGTATATAAGATTCCTGCATTCTATTATTCTTTGGAGAATCCTCTTGGGGACACTGTCCCCATAGCTCCGAGGGTTTGACTCTGTGTGGTATTTAGCTCTTGGCTCTGTGTGACAGCCTAATATTAATGGACCTATCTCTTTCCTGATTAAAGATTTGGTTTTGCTGACTACTTTAGTGATTCTGTGTTTTTCCAAGTTGACCATATGATAATTTAAGAAGTGAATATACAATTTATACTATGTGGAGTTTGTATAAAATTGATACTGGCCAACTTTGATGAAATGCTTGGTAGCAGAACTAGCCAGGAGAACTGATGAGATAATTATAGAGGATTATACAAATAGAGGGTAGACTTGTGATTAAATGGCTAAAGGATATAAACAGATTGTTTTCTAAGGAGGAAGTCTAATTTAATAGCCATAGGAAAAGATGCTTCAAATAATATTAATATAGAAATCCAAATGAAATCAACTCTAATGTTCCTCCTACCACTCATTGTCATGTTAACAATATTAACGAAAAAGGAAAATCACAAATTTTGGAGGGACTTTTGGAAGATTGGGTACATTAATACACTCTTGGCAGAGCTGTGAATTGTCTGACCATTCAGGAAAATAATTTGGAACTGGTCAGAAAGTCACTATACTGTACATGATATCAACTGAAATTGAAAAGAATTACCAAAGTAGATGGCAGTCTGGGGTCACTACACCACTGAGGTGCAAGAGTAACCACTAGTTGGGAGAAGAAACAGAGCTTAAATACTTTTCCCATGGGTGTGAGTCTTTTTGGAAGGCAAAGCCTAGAGAAGCTATTAATAAGTTGTTTTGCATAACAAATGAAAGTCTTTGAGGAGACCAAAGAAGGCCCCCACCTTGCTGCAATGCTGGTGGGATGTTAATTTGTTTTACAAAATAGCTGTGAACCCTCAGGCAATTTTTAAATTAAGTGTACAATATACTTTTAACTGCATCTTTTTACATTTTCTTTGGAAATTAATTGGAATGATAATCATCAGAAATTTCTTGAGTTGGTATAAATACTACCAGGGCTGCTTGTGAGTATTTTAATATTGGGTTAGCTTTCCAGGCACTTAATTTGCAGAGAGAAAAGACAAAATAAGTGAGAAGATACCTCATTAAGTTTGGATCTGAGGGCATATAGATATCTCAGTGGACAGAAAGGCAGGCCACAAGATGGAAGGTCCTAGGTTCAAATTTGACCTCAGATTCTTCCTAGCCCTATGACCCTGGGGAAGGCATTTTACCCCAATTACATGCCCCTCTTACCACTCTTTGAACTTATACTTAGTATCAGTTTAAGATGGTAAGGGTTTAAAAACAATAGATCAGATATGCCAAGTCAAACTTGATATAAAAATGCAGTTTGCTTAAAACTACCATAATACTGATAAAATTTAAAAGATAAGGGTTTAAAAAGACCAAAAAAAGAAACAAAACCCCTAAAACAATTTTCCTATACACAGTTTTCTGCCATTCTAAAACCTCAATTCATAATGTTTTTCTATACTTATTGCTTAAAAAAAATTTTTTTTAATAAAGATTCCTTTACTGAAGTGCTTGTTCAAGCACATATCAATGAAAAAATATCAAACAAGTTGATTTTAGGTGAGAATATCATTACCCAAATGAATGACAGGATATCACAGTCAGACTCAGATTTAAGCTGGTAGGAAGATTTTTTTATATGTGAAGCTGAGCCAGCAGCATCTTAACTTAGGCTTCCCAAATTGCCCTTCCAGCTTTCACACGCATTGAGCTACTGTCATTTTCCCAGAAAAAGTGAAACATTGGTTGGGGACACAAGCCTGAATGTGAAGCTCAAAAAAGAAAATTAATGGTCCTGAAAGGTTTCACCTTAAACAGTAAAGTTTCATTAACACAATAGGGCTGGATACAGTTGTTAAATTGTTACTAAATTAGCTCTCAAATAAAGTTCTCAGGCCTCCAAAACAAAAATCACAAAGAATTTCATTTAACATCCCTTTCTACAAGTTTTTCTCCTTTTTTAAATATAGCTTAAAATTCACCTTGAAATAAAACTAAAGTACTAATCTCTTTAATGAAGTTTAAACCCCCCCAAAAAAACTCTTACCTTCTGTCTTAGAATTCTGACACTAGGTTTGCACCTAGGACCTCCCATTTCTAGGCCTGGTTCTTTATTCACTGAACTACCTCGCTGCTCTTGAAGCAGAGATATTTCTAAGTCTAGTGTAATTGTCAAAATACCTGGGGCCACCATTCCCCTCAGTCCTTAAAAGGAGATGCTTAATTAAAGCCTGTATGGCCAAGTGTCAGTGTTGAGGTGCACTTTCAACATTCATATGATGGTTGCACTCCAAACTTCTGAAGAACACCGAATTGGATAGACTTATGAGACTGCTACTGTCAACCCTTAAAAAGCAGAGAGGGAACAGTTACTCTGTTCTTTTGAAAACCAGAGAGCATTGGGTTTTTACCTGCTAGCTCTAAAAAGCAAAGAGCCAAAGTGTGATTAGCAATTCGTTTATTTCCTTTGAGAAAAAAACCAAAAACACTGTATGGAGATTGGGGTAGAACCAAGCCTGTGGAAGAGGAGGTGTTATAGATTTCATAGTATTCTAAGAAGAGGGAAGGGGTAGAAGGTTGGGCAACAAGGGTGGAAACTTTTGCTTAGCAACAGCAGATAACAAATTAGAATGAAGACCAAGACAATCAAAGATGGAAGAAGATAACCTTAGAATTATCTCCAGGGACTCTTGGTTCATTCTGATATGAACCATTTTTGGCTTGCAGTGATGGCAAACCTTTTTGAGAGACTGAGTGCCAGGCCCTAACCCCACCCCATCCCTCAGACTGAGCATTGTGCCCCCCCTCCAGAACCTATGTGCTGTGCCCCTCTCCCCACCAACTGCCAGGCTTGCCCAGCCCCCCACCCTTGCACCACATGAGGAGGAAGAAAGAGCTCCCATTGGGCTGCTGGGCAAAGTGGGGGTGGATGTAAAAAAAAATGTCATCCTACATAGTGGAGAGGGGGAGGGGAGCAGCTCCGCCTGGATCCTTCTACTTTTCTAGTAACAAACTCAGGAGGGGGTGGGGTAGGCTGCATGCCATAGGTTTGCCATCACAGTTATATAGGAACATTTGTGGGTTTACTTCAATCAAGGGCATTGTTTTATCAAGTTAATTCTGATGTTTCTCATCAAGATCTATAAATCAAGGCAATTTTAATAGTATAAAACCATCTGAGACAATATCACCTTGACACTGCTAAGTTAAGATGTGTCTTTTAATATGAATAAATTTAAGTAGAATTTACTTTCTTAATGTAAGCTTATTTGTAAATTCTTCCAATTTAATTCAGTATGAAGTGTTAAAAAATCTTATACCATAGCAGCAGAGCTGATGCAAACCTACAACCTTGCCAATTAGCAAGTCACTAACATCTTATCAGATAAAACAATAAAGAATATGTTAACAATATTCAGGAATACGGGCTCCAAAGAGTCAGGTCAAATTCTTTGACAGGGCATGGCTTTTTTTTTTCCCCCAGAGTGGAATTGGAGAATTCTCACAGAACACTGAGAGTTAACATATTTCCAGTTTGCACAATATAAAGAAACATTTATGGTTATATCTAAAACAGTATAGAGTGCAAAAAATTACTGTAGCCAGCATTTATATTGTTAAGGAGGGTATCTGATTCCCGTCTAACTTCATTCAAAACTGGCTAAGCCATTAAAACTTCAAAATTTCTAGGGCCCTGTTAGCAAAGGTGTGGCATATGTGCTCTGGCAACACAGAGGGGGCTGCTCCTTTCCCCGTTTCCACTGTACCTAAGAACATGTTTCACATTCTCTTTTCCTTTGCCCAGTAGCTAAATGTGAGCACTTCCTCACTCCACTGTCTGGGGTAATGTGGTATAATGGGATTCTCTTCTTTGTTTTAATATATCTTTTAACATTTTCAGATCCCAACAATTTCCTTTCCTACATCTTATTCATAAGCATCCTGTTGGAGAGATACAATTTAATTTAAAATGAGGACAGAATAAATTCAATTATATCTGGATCTATTTTGCAGATGGTATTACCTAGAATCTCAATTTATAATTTTAATTAGTATTATGGGGCCCATGATTTTAAAAGTGGTAGTGTGATACTAGTTTTTAATCTAATTCAATCATCTATTTAAATTTAAATTTAGTTCAAATCTGGGTGTTTTAATGGCAACATTTAAAATCTCAGAATATAGTTCCCATTGTTTTCCATTTATTCTTAACTCTATAGATTTTCTTTATACTTCTAAATCAAGCTGCAATTTTTTAATTATTGTAGTTCCTAATAAAATAAATGTTTTTTCACACAACTTTCTACTTGAAACCTAAACTTCCTTTAAATCTTTCTGTTCTTTAATATACTTTTAGGAATTATAAGCATCTTTATCAGCTCACAAAAATGTAGTCCTCTCAAATAACAATTAAGTTCTGCTAAATCATTCACAGAAGTAAAATCAAAGATATTTTCTAAATAAATACCTACATTTCAAGTTGCTTTTTTAAAATAAGTTTCTCTTTTGGGTTCATGAAGCAAAATAGTTCTCAAAAATTCTAATATTTATTATCTATTATGAAAATAAGTAGGAGTCTCCTATAATATACAGCAGAATTTCTTATTATAAAAAAACAACAATCGTTCCCAAGTATCTATTTAGATTTTCTATTCAGATTTTGTTTACCTCTAGGCTTTTCCCTTATACATATAAATTTTTCTCTTTTCTCTCCTCCCTTACCTTAAAACTGGTGGTTGAGAAGCCAGTTTCCCATATTCAAATGAAACATAATCTATAAACCTCAATTTTGAGATTCAGTTACACTTGGATTTATAATCTCTGTTACTCAAGATAAGTTCATTGAAGTTTTCTTTAGTTAGAAACAAATTATTTAAAAGCAGGTTAAAAAAATTAAGCTGTAGTCACCCTTAAACTGCTTCTCAGGGTAAAATTACAGAGATTAGTACAGTTTTTGAGCTATATTATAAAAAAAAAGGAACTTATTCAAATGAGTTGGTTAGGGTGGAAAAAGAGCATCCAGAACATTTTTCTCTTTGCAGTTTTGGGCCCCAATTATTTATAAAAATTCTTAAAAGTGACCTAGACTAGGGGACCATAGCTAGGTGACTCAGTGGATTGAGAGCCAGACCTAGAAACAGGAGGCTCTGTATTCAAATTTGGCCTTGGTCACTTACTAGCCACATGACCCTAGGCAAGTCACAACTCCATTTACCTAGTACTTACTGCTATTCTGCCTTAGAACCAATATTTAGTATCAATTTTAAGATAGAATGTAAGGGTTTTAAAAAATGGCCTAGATTTAAACCTTTCACTTTTCACTATGACACTTTCAACTTCACTACAGTTTCACTACAAAACAGAAGTCAAATGTATGGCTATTACCACAACCTTCCCCCTCCCCTGCTGCTTAGACCATGAGAGTGAGAAGAAAAGCCTCTTGCTTTTTACTCTGGACACACAAACACATAAACATACCCACAGCATACTTAACCCAAATAACACTTCACAAATAGACAAAAGTATAAAACATAAAACATATACCTGGCAGCCATCCTTTTGGAGGTGACCTGTTGGAGTGCCATAGTCTGACTGCCATCCAATTAGGAGAACCATTTTTGTATGTTTCATCATTACTGATACCATTTTACACATGGGGTTACTGAGAAAATGCTTGCTGAATTGATGTGAACCCCAAAACCATATGAGTATTATGCCTGTAGACCATTAAGAGGTATAAAACTAACATTATGGTAGAAACACTATGTTTGGATAAATTCCCAAAGCTTTTCCCCCACTATTCTTTATTTGAGACATTTGTTACATAAGATTTTTTTAATTGTAAAAAACCTAAAACCTTTTTCATATACTTTTTAAAATATCACTTTAATTCCTGAATATAATGAGCCTTATCATTTGAAACAAGGAATTAAAAAGAGAAAGCAAAAGCAGTTCCATTAAATAACTAATAATCACCTAAACTTATCTTGATAGTCTATGCAGTGATCCATACTTATTATCTGCAGAGAAGGAAAGGATATGCCTTTTGATCTCTTTTTAACCAAGCTTGGACATTATCATTACATGACGGGCTTATCTTTATTTATTTATTTATTTTTTCTCATGCATGCTATTGTAGTCATGGTGTACATTTGTAAAAGTTTTCCAATGTTTCTCTGAATTCTTCATATTTGTCGTTTCTTGCTAGACAATATTTTTCTATTACATTCTGTTTGTTTAGCCATGCTTTGGTTTGTTTCCAGTTTATTTTACTAGAAAAAAAGTGTTGGTGTGACCATTTTGTTATCTATGAGACCTTTCTGTTTCTGACCCCCCTGGCATATATATATATCTAGCAATGGATCTCTGGATTAAAGGTAGTGGGCATTTCAGCTGCAATTTTAGCTTGATTCTAAATTATTTTCCAAAACATTTGAACCAATTCAAAGCTTTTCTAATATTGTATGAATGTGCTATTCTTTCTCAAGCCTTTCTAGCATTGGGTGAGATTCTCATTAGTAAAAATGGGATAATAATACCCATAGTACTCATTTCCCTGATTTATTGTGAAGATAAAAAGAAGTAATACAGTTGAAGCATTTTATAGACTTTAAAGCCCTACAAAAATGTAAGCCATTACAATAGATTGTTATGAATTGGGTGTTAATCAGATATGTTTTTGCTGCTCTTGAATTGTTAAAGTATTTAACTGGGGTTTGGAAACTCCAAGACTTAATTCTTAATGCAGCTTATATTAGTTTATGTTTTACACTATATCAATATAAGTTTGAGAGTTATAATGTATAATTAGGCCTGTAACTTATGTTTCTGCACTACTTTGTAGGTTGGATATTGAAACAGGCACTCAAAAGAAGAAACAAAAAATCAGTTCTTTTTCATCCCAAGAGCCTGATAGACTCCAGAAGAAATTGTTTGATGACAGTCAAAGTACTTCTCACAGTCAGTCTTTAAACAGAACTGAAAAAGAAATAAAGAAGTATGTTGCTTTAAAACATGAAGATGTAAAATCAAAAAGTGAGAACAACCAGAGTAACTGTGACCTCAAAAGTAGTAGCAGCCTCACATGTAACAAGAAGGCACAGTCTAAATCTGAAGCTCCAACCAGTGAAAGGAAATGGCCTCATTATCTTGCTCAGAGGGAGAAGTTAAAAGCATTAAAGAAGAGAGAAAAGAACAACAAAGTCAAAGATAATTTAGGAAAACCTGTGCTTGAGAAATACATCAAAGATGAGTTTGCTAAGGAATGTAGTTCCAAAGCCTTGAATAAAGAAGCACTTGAATCTGAAAGATGCAAAATCAGTTTCAAAGTTGCCACAAAATCCTGTGGTACTCTTCGAAAACCAATAGAGAATAATGTTTTTGATTCTAAATTTCCTAAACCAAAGCCTACATGTGAGAAAAAAGAGACTCTCCAGAATCCTCCAAATTTTTCTAAACACAAAGTTAAACATTTATTACCATCAGTCACTTCATATAAATCATCTGATTGTAAGTGGAAAGAAAAATATCATCCTGAGCATTCCAACCAAAAAAGAAACAATTCACAGCCAGAAGAAAGCTCATTTCCTACCACTGAATCACTAAAACAGGTGGAGTGAATAGATATTTTGGTCAAAAGAGTTTGATAGTAGAGAAAGCTTTTTAAGTGGATTTGTATTAGAAATATTCACGATGGAAAACTGATTAAACTGAGAGGGGGTTTTCTTTGTTTCTAGGGCTCAAACATCATTATATAATAGAATAAAATGTGGGGAAAGAGGGAGCTCCTATCCTTTCTTCCTTGATAGTGAGTGGGTTAGTGCTTTTGTACTCAGTAAAATTTACTTTTAAAAGTTGCCAGTTATTAGAATGAATGCTTCTCTAGGGAATTGAGTATTTTAGTTTTATCTTTTTGTCCTCATCACTTTTCATAGCACATGGTGCTTCATAAGTGCTCATTCTTGATTAACTGAATTGGTTGAAAAAGTTTCATCAAAGTGGTCTTTTTGACTCTTCCAATGATAGTCAGCTGCCAGAAAAACTCAAACAGTAGCCCTGTACTGGTAAGCTTTCAGCATTCCAGTGCCCTCCCTCCAGTTATAATTTGTTTAGTTTTTCTCTCTTAATTTCTCAGTTCATTTTTAGAAATGAGCACTTTTTTTGCTGGGTTCAATTCAATTCAGTAAGTATTTATTAAGCAGTTTTTATGTGTTAGGCACCAGAAATACAAGAAACAAGTGTTCCTATCAAAGAGCTGAAATTCTGCTGAGGGATACAACTTGTAGACATAGAAGTAAATGAAAGTATACAAGTATAATTTTAGAGGATGTTGGGGTATAATCCCTAAAAACTAAGCAGATCAGGAAAGGCATATAAGAGTTGATACCTGAATTATGTTTTGAATAAAACTAGATGTTCCAAAAGGTAGATATGAGGAAAGAATGCTCTGAAGGCATGGGGGGAGATAGCATATGCACACACACACACACACACATGCATATGCATATACATATGCACACAAATGTATATATGTTATATATAGGTAATAAGTACAAAGTAGTTGAATACAATGTAGTTCAGGAGGATGGGCATTAGTGGTTGTAGTGATTTGGAAAGTTCATACAGAAGATGGTGTTTGAACTTGCTCTATAAATGAAGAGAGGCTCTTTCAGGCAAAAGATAGAGAGTACATTCTAGGCATTGGGTGATAGACTAATACAAAGGTATAGAGACAGAAGAAGTTTGTGCAGAATGAGAATCCCTGACCTTTTTGAAAAATTATGACTATAGATATTAGAATCAATCAGTATTTATCTAAAGGAAGTGATTAATCTGGGATAGTGATTAATAATTATAGTAACTATATAAGGCTATTAAGCAAACTGAATGTAATGTATTTAGCTGCTTTTCTCTATGACCTCATATTAGCTGCTTTTTCTGTAACTTTGAATAAGCCAGTAAACTAGCATTTTGAAATGGGATGTGGCCTCATCCAGCCTGTGTATCCCAAGCAGAAGGGAATGACTGATTTGTGGGAAGGTTAGAGCATCCTCCAAGCAAAAGGCCAAAAGGCTATGTTTGCCCTCTGGTCTAAAGATCTGTGCTCTCTAAGTGGATGTTTTCCCAGGTATTCACAGAAAGCTTGTCCCTCGGAAGGTCTACCATATATAGCTTATCCTCTTTGCCATCTAAGGCATGTCCCTGGAAAGAATGGGGGTGGCTATTCTCTGAAGATCCAGAAAAGAGGAAGTGTTAGGTATATAACTGGTAGCAATCCCTCATTAAATTGGCTTAAGATGTGAGGAAGCCTAATGACACTGACATCTCAATAAATCTGTTACTGGCTTAGAGCTTTGCCTCTTTATTTTCTTTCAGATTGGCTTAAAAACATTTGTCACAGGAATAGAGAAAAGATCAATTTGGCTGTATTCAACAGTGCACTGTTGAGTATGTAAAACTGGGCAAAGGTATATTGAAACTAGAAACACAAATTGGGATCAGGTTGTTAAGGACCTTAAAAAATAAAAGAAAAACTTATTTTTTCCTAGAAAAAATAGGAAGTCATTGGGATTGATTGAGTAGGGAAGACATGGTCAGATCTGTGCTCAAGGAAAATTACTTTGGTAGCAGTGTATACGATAGACTGAAGTGGGTAGAGATTTGAAGCAGAAGATAACTTAGAAGACTATAGCAATAATCTAGCCAAAAGGTGATAAGGAATTCATCTAAGGCAGCAGTGTGAGGGAAGAGGAGTTGGATGAGAGATGTCATGGAGGTAGAAATGACAGGGTTTGACAACTGTTTACATATGTAAGATGATGGAAGGCGAGAAGCTAAGACTATTCCCAAAAATTGTGAATCTGAAAGATGGTGATGCCTTTATTAGGGGAGTTTTGTAGGGGAGACCATTTGGGAAGTAAATTTGAGGTCAGTTTTGGATCTATATTTGAGTTGTCTTCTGGATATCCAGTTAGAAATGTTGAAAGGCAGTTGGTGATGTAGGATTGCAATTTGGGGACAGACTAGGTTTGGATACATAGTTATAGAGTCATTTCCATAGAGATGATAATTGAATCCCTAGCTCTGCAAGGCATTAGCAAGAGAGACTATAGAGGGAAAAGAGAAGAAAACCTAGGACAGCATCTTGGGAACAGTCACAGTTATGAGCTTGTGGTTGATAAGTAAACAAAGGAGAATGAGGAGTTGAGGAAAACAACATTATGCCATGAAAATCCAGTTATTCAGTTGTAAATGTGGGTGATTGTAAGGTTATTGGTGCCTTAAATAGAATAGTGAACTTTGGAGGAAGGATTGGTTTTGGAGAAATTAGTAAGTTCCATTTTGTGTGAGTTGGATTTGAGATTCCTGTAGGGTGTCCATGTTGAGATTTCTAGCAGGCAATTGATAAGGTAGGACTGAAGTTTAGGAGAGATATGAAGACTAAACTTATAGATTGGGGATTCATCTGCCTAGAGATGATAATTAAGTCCTCAGGAGTTGAAGATATCTCCACTACTATAGTAGTGGACTACTATAGACTATGGTGGGGACATACCTACATATAAAACCATTGAAAAAATATAACTGGTTAGGATGTAGGCTTAGAATCTGATATGTTCTTTTATCATTAACTAATAAAGTTAAAATTTTATTTTAGAATTTCAAAGCAACAGACTCTCCTAATTCAAGTAATTGTGTTCAGGATATGGATCAAGAGGTTAGTACTCTACTTATTTATTTTGAATATATCGATTACAATTGCTAAATTGAGTTCTTGGCTTATTAACACTAAAAGTGATGTGAATATAAATATGATGCTCTTGTTGCTACACTATAATCATTACATATAATTATGTAATATATAATAATTGAGAGTCAGCATTATATAGCAAATGGATAACTGGATTAACAGTTAGAGAATGTGGGTTCAAATCCTACCCATCATTTACTGCTTGTATGATCCTTGACAATTAACTTAATCTTTTTGGGCCTCAATTTCCTTACTTGTAACATGATAGGTAAAATATAGACTAAATAGCTTCTAGAAAACCTTCTAGCTACAGTTCTATATGTTTAATAATCATTATATTTATGTAATTTTGTGGCATGGATTCCTTTAAAAGCTTTAATCTGAGTATTTAAAAATATTCCTCCATCATCTGACCTTTTGCTTTCATCATTTTTACAGCTTGTCTGTATCTTAAGCTATTATTCTAATGCAGATACCTAAAGATGATATGCCCATTGTATTTATAATTTCAAAAATGAAGTTTTTAGTTATATTCTCATAATAGACAAGAAAATGGAGACTCCTTGAAATTTACATGCATGTCAATCAAAGTTGTAAATTTTGGCAATAGGGAAAACACCATGGATTTGTACTTTAACTGGTCTCAGTTTAGACCTGAAATATATTTTTAACTATATTTGCTGAATGGAACTTTCTTTTTTTCTTAGTTAAGTATGATTAAGTACATAGGATATTTAAAATTTTTCTTCAAAAAGATTTCAAACTTTATTAAATTGTTCATTATTTTTATAATCCTCAAAAAATTTTATGGATATCTTTCTGATATGAGAAGCCTTTTTTTTTAAAATTTAAATTTATTGCACTTTTTAGTTTCTTTTCCATTAAGGAATTACTTCCTCACAGTGGGTTGGGTCTAAATATCCAGGTTGTAACCTGGAGTATATTTTTATTTTTAACTTTTCCCATACCTTTTATCTTAGAATGAATACTGAGTATTGGTTCCAAGGTAGCCAAGTGGTAAGGGCTGGACTGGTGAGGTTAAGTGACTTGTCTAGGGTCACATGGCTAGAAAGTGTCTGAGGCCATATTTGAACCCAGGCTCATCGCTAGGCCTGGTTCTTTATCCACCGAGCCACTTAGTTGCCCCTTCTGGAGCAATTCTTAAAACTTAAAAAAAAAAAATTCTGAGGAAGAACATTGAACCAACTACATTTAAATATTTTTAGGATGTTAAAGTTAAAATTTTTTTTTCTTCCTATACATAGATCTTGTGTCTTGAATACAGATGGTTTTCATTTTCTTATTAACTTGGAAATTGTTAACAACTTGGAATACATTTAAATGTGAATCTTTCTACAATTCATTAAAAAAATCAATATTACAAATGCAAGATTGAGAAGGCATGGCTAGAAAGCAGTTAGTTTGCAAATGATCTGAGGGTTTTAAGAACTTTTAAGAATGTGAGTCAGTATTGTGATTTGGTAGTCAGGAAAGCTAATGTGATCTTGGGCTGCAATGAAGGAGACCTAGTGGCCAGGAAAAATAAAGTGATAATAATGTTGCTGTCTTCAGCCCTGGCCTGACCACATTGGAAGTAATGTGTTCTGATCCAGGACTATGGTATAGGAAGGACATGGAGAAGCTGTAGAGTGTTCAGAAGAGGGCAGCCAGGATAATGATGGCCTTTGAATTCATGCCCTACAAGTCTGTTGAAGAAGTGGGATATTTAGCCTGGGAAGAGAAGACTGCTAGTGGGGTGGAGAGAGTATAGCAGGGGGTGGGGAGGGCACAGATATGAAAACTGTCTTGAAATATTTGAAAAGCTGTTGCCTGGTAGAGGGATTAGCCATGATCTGCTTTGCCCCAGAGGGCAGAACTAGGAGAATTGGGAGCATATTGCAAAGGACCAATTTGGACTTGATGTAAAGAAGAATGTCTTAATAATTAGAGCTATCCATAAGTTTAATGGGTTTCTTTTATTGTAGTGGGTTCCCCTTCATTTGAGATCTTTAAGCAAAGACCAGATGACCACAAATCTGGTATGTTACAGAAGGGATCCTTTTTTCAGATACAGGTTGGATTAGGTGGCTTCTGAGGTCCCTTCCAATTGTGAAATTCTGTGATTCTGTGATAGATGCAGATAGTAGAAGAGCTTCATGCTGCTCGTGTGGGGAAAAGTATGGATTTGCCAGTGGTGCCAGCTTCTGGAGAGCTGACAAGTATGGAAATTGACTTGGCTGAAGATGATGTGCATCCTTTTGTTGGTATGTCCTCTATATTAACGTTGATGGTTTCACCTGGTCTTTTTCGCATATCAGCACATTAACTCATTATTTTGACTATGTTAAGATCAGGAGGAAATATTGAGTTCAAAATGTTTTAAAGAAATTGTGCATTAATAGTCTCCAGTGACAGATTATAATGTATTTCCAGTATTCTCCCCTGTCATAATTTGTTATAGTCTTTAAGTTACAAGGCAGTTAGGTATGGTTTTTGCTTTATGACACAAGATTTTTTACTATAATAAACAAAATTGTACTTTTTACTTAATTTGGGTAAGTGATAGCCATCAAAGTTTGACCTTTCAGTTTTTTACTCTTAACTGTAATTGCATACTAATGAAGATTTTTTTTTTCTCTGTTAAGGCACTGACTGGATGTAATGTAAATTGTAATGTGTGGAGGAAGTGTCATCTTGAATTTATCCTGGTTATACAGTCAGGTCTTGGTTATCCTTGGTAATGGGAAGGAATAGTGGTATAGACAATCCCCAAATCATTTATTGACTTTGGAATGCATAATATTATTTTCCTGATTAATTATATTTAGTTATAAACTGATGTTAATATTAGCTTATAATTAATGAACACACTAACTAATGACAGAGTAAGGAGGCTTAAAAGCATAAGTGGGGGGCAGCTGGGTAGCACAATGGTTTGAGAGTTAGGCCCAGAGATGGGAGGTCCTAGGTTCAAATCTGGCCTCATACCCTTCCTAGTTGTGTGTCCCTAGGCAAGTCACTTAAACCCCATTGCCTAGCCCTTACCACTCTTCTGCCTTGCAACCAATACAGTATTGATTCCAAGATGGAAGGTAAGGGTTTAAAAAAAAAGCACATAAGTGACAAGGGGAAGTCTATTTAATTCAAAAAGCAAAATTACCTATTGTGATAGGGAGAGAGAAAATTTTAGATGAGGAAGCATGTTCATTGCTCTCATGGACTTTGTAGTATTTAAGATAAATAGACACAAACAAGTTCACTATAGAGTTACAGTGCAATTGAAGTCAGAGATGTGTAGGGCTATTATCAATAGGGCATATTAAGTAAAGTTTCATGGAGAAGGTAGAATTTGAATTGTGCTTTATAGAATGATTATTAATTCACTGGGTAAATAGGTGAAGTAGAAACCTTGTAGGAGAAGGGAATAGTCACGAACAAAGGTACAGAATCAAGAAAGAGTTGAGTGTGTTTGAGATATTGACTGGTTATTGAGAGACTGTTTAGTAGAGTGAGGAATCTGTTTAGGGGTATAATGTGAGATGAGGCTGGAAAGATAGGTATCATATTGAGGTCTCTGAATGTAGATAAAGGAATTTGGATTTTATGCAGTAGGGAGTTAATGAAGATTGCTAGCTAGAGGAATGATTTGGCAGGTCTTTATATAAGGCAGTGGTATATAAATGGTATGGAAAGTGTGAAAATGATTGGATTGGGAGGTAGGGAGACCTATTTGGAGGTTATTGGAGTAGTACCAGAAGGTAGTAAGGAAGGCCTTCTATGATTATTGCTGGGGGAATAGTAAGGGAGGGAATAGTAAGAGATTTTGGAAGTTTAAGGGACCGTACAGAATTGAGCATGAGAGTTGAGGCAGCAAAAAAATAGGTGAACATGGTTTTGGAACTCAGAGACTGAGTACAGAGAGTCCTAACAAGAAAGTAAAATTGTAAGAAGTAGCAGGATTTGGGTGAAAGTTGATAAGCTTGGTTTTGGATTGTTGAATTTGCGGTGCTTGTGGGAAATTAAGAGGTAGAAATTCTATAGGCATCTTTAAGCTTTATGATATATCCAAATCTCAGATGAGGAATCTGGGTTTGAGCTTTATATTTGGGAACTTTCTTTTAGAAATAGGTGATACCATGGAAGTGAATAAGATTGCCACGGGGGAAAGAAGATAAAGGCAACAGCAAGGCTAAAAACGAAATATTTATTAAAGAGTCCAAAAGAGAATTAGGAACCTGTGAGAGAACTGACAAAATGTTATAAAGATTGGACTAAGAACCAAATGAGGGTAGTATGCATAATGCTAATTAAGGATGAGTATCTAATAAAGAAGGTGTGATCAAAGGTGTCAGATATTAGAGAGGAGGCAAAGAGAATAGGAACTGGAACATGACTATTTGACTGTTAGCATGTCACTGATGTCTTTTGAGAGAGCAGTTCAGTAATATGAGATGCAAATTAGTTCAATTCAAGAGCATTTATCTCAAGACACTAGTATAGGGTTACAGAGAAGAAAATGAAAATCTCTGACCTTAAGGAGCTTATGTTCTACTTGAGACACAGAAGCCTTACCATGAAGATGCTGAAGAGGAGATATTGCATGTAGATAGTTTTTCTGCCTCCCCAAAAGTTTGTGGTGAAGGAGAGGTAAGAGGAGAGAAATGATAGCTGGATAATATAGAAAGGTCAAGGGAAGGCCCTTTTTTTTTTTCAAATTGGGAGAAATTAAGAAAGTTTCTTAATCATATGGTAAAGAGCCAGTGAGAAGAAGAGTTTGACATGCATGAGGGAAGGGGGAGTGATTGGTAGAATATGTCTTGAATCAGTCAGGAAAGAATAGAGGGATAATTTTCAGTCTTGAATTTGAAATTTGCTGTAGGTATTCATAAAGTAAATAACTTGTGGGTAATTGGACATTGATTTCATTGAAATCAATGTCTTGTCAAGGTAGAAGACTGTCTTCCTATTTCTAGATTACATTTTTATGAGTTAAATTCAACAAACAGAATTTTATATATTATGTAAAATATTTTAAAGAATAATATAATATTAAAACATTGGTGTGCCTTTTTTTTCCTGTTCAGAGAATACTGCTTCAGATAAAAAACTTTTAATTGTTATTGACACAAATATTCTGATGAATCATCTCAAGTTTCTTGGAATTTTGAAGACGATGGATGTCCCAGGTATTCATATTTCCTGATTCTTACTAGAGAGTGTCTCACAAATTACTAGAGATCACAATATCAAAATTCTTATTTCTGTTGTGCTTTAGGGTTTACAAAGCACTTTACTAAATAATTGCTTTGAGGTAGAAGATGCAAGTATTATTCCCTTTTTACAAAACAATGAAAGGAACCCAGAAAGGTTTAAAGGTGATTTATCAGTAATTACCAAGTGAACCAAGACTAAAACAAGGTCATCAGAAATCGTATAAAGAATTTTTTTTCTGTCACACCACTTCCCTTCAATTACAGTATTAACTTGTGAACTTCCCAGAGAAGGACAAAGTATTTTCTTATGCTTGCCAAAATAATTTTATTTAGTAAATTCTATACTTGCTAATCACAATAAAATGGGATCTTCAGAGATTGCCCTAGCAATGCAAAATCTTATGCTTTCCTTTTTATTAAAAAAAAAATCTAATTTTAACATCTAAAAAAATTTTGAGTTTCAAATGCTCTCCCTCTTTCTACTCTCCCTTATCCATTTAGAAGGCAAGTAATGTATCAGTTATACATATGAAATCATGCAAATAATTTTTCCATATTAGCCATCTTACCAAAAAACCTCAACATAAACCCCCCAAAATAAAGAAACTGAAGAATTTGCATTGACCTGTACTCAGACTTAATTTCTTTCCTCTCCGGAGGTGGATAGCATTTTTCCATCATGATTCCTTTGGGTCATTGTATTGATCAGAGTAGCCAAGTCTGTATATAATGTTCTCCTGGTTCTGTCACTTCACTATACATCAGTTCATATAAGATTTCCTAGATTTTCCTGAAACCATCCTGCTCTTTATTTCTTATACTACAATCATATTCTATCATTGTCATATACCATAATTTGTTTAATTGAATCATGTAATTGATGGACATCTCCTCAGTTTTTATTTCTTTGCCATACCAAAAGGAGCTGCCTGCTGTAAATATTTTTGTGCATTTGGATCCTTTTCCTTTTTCTTTAATCTCTTTGGATTACATACCTAGTAGCAGTGTTGCTTGCTTGGTCAAAGGCTATATACAATTTTATAGCCCTTGGGCATAATTAATTCTTTTTTCCTGAACTCCTTTTAAATACATGTGTAGATAGTTAACCTCAACTTAATTATAAGGTCTTTGATAGTTAGGAAGATAGCTTATATTTTTTTGTAAAGCCAGTGTGCCTAGTATAGATGTCAGAATATATATTGTTGATTTGATAAGATACTTGAATTTTCCAGGATTTGATAAACTTGTATTGATAATTCCTTGGGTGGTTGTGCAAGAACTAGACCGCATGAAAGCTGGGAAATTACTGAAGCATGCACAGCACAAAGCTATACCTGCAGTTCATTTCATCAATAACTGTCTCAGAAGTCAAGATGGAACGCTGTGGGGTCAATCTATTCAACTTGCGTCTCAAAAACTTTGTAAGTATCCCATGGATGTAAGTATCACTGAATGGGTTATGGTGCTAAACACTCTACTCAGGCTACATATGGCCTTGAGATAAAGGGAAATGATTCAAAAACTTAATTTTCCTTTGGTAAAAAATGATTGACATCAACAACAAAAATTGCACTTTTAATTGTAATTTTTCATTTTTTAAGTTGTATAATTAATATGTAAACTAGAGATTTAGTAAGAAGTTTCTATGCTATGTAACTATCATTTTTTATTCCTTTTTAAAATTGCTGCATAATATTAATTGTTGAGTGATAAGCCTATGGTGCATTTTTCTATATCTTCAATTTTTTTTAGGTTGTATTTGCCTCTGTTAGACTGATTTGTTAAGAACAGGAACAATCTCAAATTTTTTTTGTTCCCCCAATGCTTGGCACATACCAAATTTTTAACAAATGCTTTTTCATTCATTCATATCAGGTTTTGACTGGTTGTAATTATGGGTAGATGTGTGTTTGGATTTCTATAATAATGAAGTGCTGTATAATACAAATTTTCCACATTTTTTCTCCCTTAATCTAGTATCTAACTTAGAATTTTTAGGCATGTTATGAATAGTGCCTATAAAATTAATTAACACATTTTTCTGATGTTTTGTTTTATTTTTCCAAAAGGGTCTCTTTCTTCATAGCTCAATGTCTTTAATTTATAAATTTTCAAAAAAATATTCTTCAAGATGTGATACATTATTAGAATCTACTGTAGTACAGCTTTTTTTTTTTTACCATATTTCCTCACTTTAACACAGAAAGGAGTTTCATTAGAGAGAGTCTAGAAGAGGTGTTGTTACTGTCCATTTTGGGTAAAACGTGAATTTTTATTTTTACTTTTTTGCATTTTTATTTTATTTTATTTTTAAATTTAAAAATGTTTACAAAATATTTAGAAATTTCCACACGAGTTTTCTGAAGTTATATATCCAAATTATCTCCCTTCCTTTCTTCCCTCCCTCCTCATGAAGCTGACAAGCAATTCAATCTGAGTTATACATATATTATCACGCAAAACATGTTTCCATATTATTCATTTTTATAAAATTCCAACCCTAAAACATATACCCCTCCAAAGAAGTGCTAAATTATATGCTTTCATTTGCATTCCTACTCCTATAATTCCTTCTCTGGAGGTAGAGAGCATTCTTTGTCCTAAGTCTCTCAGAATTGTACTGGATAGGTTGCATTGCTGCTAGTAGCTAATTCTGTTACATTTGATCTTTCCACAATGTTTCAGTTCCTGTGTACAATGATTTCCTGGTTTTGTTTATTTACTCTGCATTAGTTCATGAAGGTCTTTTCAGCTCTTTCTGAAATCATCCTGTTCATCATTCCTTATAGCATAATTGTATTCCATCATATATCACAGTTTGTTCAGCCATTATCCAGTTGAAGGGCATCCCCTCATTTTCCAATTTTTTGCCACCACAAACAGCGTGGCTATGAATATTTTTGTACAAATAGGTCCTTTTCCATTAAAAAAAAATATCTTTGGCATACAGACCTAGTTGTGGTATTACTGGGTTAAAGGGTATGCATTGTTTTATAGCTCTTTGGACACAATTCCAAATTGCCCTGCAGAATAGTTAGATCAGTTCACAAATTCACCAACAATACATCAGTGCCCTCCAGTTTTGCCACATCCCCTCCAACATTTATCATTTGTCTCTACTGTCATATTAGCCAATCTGATAGCTGTGAGGTGATACCTCAGAATTGTTTTAATGTACATTTCTTTTTTTTATTTTAAATTTTTATTTTTAATTTCAAACATTGTTCCTTGGTTACAAAAATAATTTTCTTTTCCTCCCTCCCCTTCCCCTACCCCAGCCATAGCCGATGTGCAGTTTGACTGGTTATTCCATGTGTTCTTGATCAGAACCTCTTTCCATGTTGTTGGTATTTGCAATAGGATGTTCATTTGGAGTCTTATTTCCCCATTTATATCCCCTTTGACCCATGTCATTAAGCAGTAGTTTTTCTTTAGTGTTTTTACTCCCACAGTTTTTCCTCTGAATGTGGATAGTATTCTTTCTCCTGTACCCTTCTGGGTTGTTCAGGATCGATGCATTACCACCAATGAGGAGTCTATTACCTTCGATTATACCACAGTGTATCAGTCTCTGTGTACAGTGTTCTCCTGGCTCTGCTCCTCTCTCTGCATCATTTCCTGGAGGTTGTTCCAGTCCCAATGGAATTCCTCCACTTTATTATTCCTTTGAGCACAATAGTATTCCATCACCAACATATACCACAGTTTGTTCAGCTATTCCCCAACTGGAGGGCATCCTCTCGTTTTCCAATTTTTTGCCACGACAAAGAGCGCAGCTATGAATATTCTTGTACAGGTCTTTTTCCTTATTATTACTTTGGGATACAAACCCAGCAATACTATGGCTGGATCAAAGGGCAGACAGTATTTTATCGCCCTTTGGGCATAGTTCCAGATTGCCCTCCAGAATGGCTGAATCAATTCACAACCCCACCAGCAATGAATTAATGTCCCCACTTTGCCACATCCCCTCCAGCATTCATTACTTTCCATAGCTGTCATGTTAGCTAATCTGCTAGGTGTGAGGTGATACCTCAGAGTGGTTTTGATTTGCATCTCGGATTATAAGAGATTTAGAACACTTTTTCATGTGATTATTAATGGTTTTGATTTCTTTGACTGAAAATTGCCTATTCATGTCCCTTGCTCATTTATCAATTGGGGAATGGCTTGATTTTTTTGTACAATTGGTTTAGCTCTTTATAAATTTGAGTAATTAGACCTTTGTCGGAGTTTTTTGTTATGAAGATTGTTTCCCAGTTTGTTATTTCCCTTCTGATTTTGGTTACATTGGTTTTCCTTTTACAGGATCTTTTTAATTTGATGTAGTCAAAATTATTTATTTTACATTTTGTGACTCTTTCTTTTTTTTCTTTTAAATATATTTTATTTGATCATTTCCAAGCATTATTCGTTAAAGACATAGATCATTTTCTTTTCCTCTCCCCCACCCCCCATAGCCGACGCGTAAGTCCACTGGGCATTAGATGTTTTCTTGATTTGAACCCATTGCTTTGTTGATAGTATTTGCATTAGAGTGTTCATTTAGAGTCTATCCTCTGTCATGTCCCCTCAACCTCTGTATTCAGGCAGTTGCTTTTCCTCGGTGTTTCCACTCCCATAGTTTATCCTTTGCTTATGAATGGTGTTTTTTTCTCCTGGATCCCTGCAAGTTGTTCAGGGACATTACACCGCCACTAATGGAGAAGTTCATTACGTTCGATTATACCACAGTGTATTAGTCTCTGTGTACAATGTTCTCCTAGTTCTGCTCCTCTCGCTCTGCATCACTTCCTGGAGGTTGTTCCAGTCTCCATGGAACTCCTCCACTTTATTATTCCTTTGAGCACAATAGTATTCCATCACCAACATATACCACAGTTTGTTCAGCCATTCCCCAATTGATGGGCATCCCCTCGTTTTCCAGTTTTGGGCCACCACAAAGAGCGCAGCTATGAATATTTTTGTACAAGTCTTTGTGTCCATTATCTCTTTGGGGTACAGACCCAGCAGTGCTATGGCTGGGTCAAAGGGTAGATATTCTTTTGTCGCCCTTTGGGCATAGTTCCAAATTGCCCTCCAGAATGGTTGGATCAGTTCACAGCTCCACCAGCAATGAATTAATGTCCCTACTTTGCCACATCCCCTCCAGCATTCATTACTTTCCTTTGCTGTTATGTTAGCCAATCTGCTAGGTGTGAGGTGATACCTCAGTGTTGTTTTGATTTGCATCTCTCTGATTATAAGAGATTTAGAACACTTTTTCATGTGCTTGTTAATAGTTTTGATTTCTTTATCTGAGAACTGCCTATCCATTTCCCTTGCCCATTTATCAATTGGAGAATGGCTTGATTTTTTGTACAATTGATTTAGCTCATTATAAATATGAGTAATTAAACCTTTGTCAGAGGTTTCTATGAAGATTTTTTCCCAATTTGTTGTTTCCCTTCTGATTTTAGTTATATTGGTTTTGTTTGTACAAAAGCTTTTTAGTTTGATGTAGTCAAAATTATTTATTTTACATTTTGTGACTCTTTCTAAGTCTTGCTTGGTTTTGAAATCTTTCCCTTCCCAAAGATCAGACATGTATACTATTTTGTGTTCACCTAATGTACTTATAGTTTCCTTTTTTATGTTCAGAATATTCACCCATTCTGAGTTTATCTTGGTGTAGGGTGTGAGGTCTTGGTCCAAGCCTACTCTCTCCCACACTGTCTTCCAATTTTCCCAACAATTTTTATCAAATAATCGATTTTTGTCCCAAAAGCTAGGGTCTTTAGATTTGTCATAGGCTTTTGCTGAGGTCCCTTATCCCAAGTCTATTCCACTGATCCTCCTTTCTGTCTCTTAGCCAGTACCAAATTGTTTTGATGACCACTGCTTTATAGTATAGTTTGAGGTCTGGGATTGAAAGGCTGCCTTCCTTTGAATTTTTTTCATGATTTCCCTGGATATTCTTGATCTTTTGTTCTTCTAAATGAACTTTGTTATGGTTTTTATCTAATTCCGTAAAAAAAGTTTTTTGGAAGTTTGATGGGTATGGCACTAAATAAATGGATAAATTTGGGTAGGATGGTCATTTTTATTATGTTAGCTCATCCCACCCATGAGCAGTTAAGTTTTTCTTATTGCTCAGATCTAGTTTTAGTTGTGTGGAAAGTGTTTTGTAGTTGTGTTCATGTAGTTCCTATGTTTCTCTTGGGAGATAGATTCCTAAGTATTTTATATTGTTTAAGGTGATTTTGAATGGGATTTCTCTTTCTAATTCCTGCTGCTGTGATGTGTTGGAGATATATAGAAATGCTGATGACTTATGTGGGTTTATTTTGTATCCTGATACTTTGCTAGAGTTGTTGATTATTTCTACTAGCTTTTTAGTTGATTCTCTAGGATTCTTTAAGTAGACTATCATATCATCCACTAAGAGTTATAGCTTGGTCTCCTCGTTGCCAACTTTAATAACTTCAATTTCTTTTTCTTCTCTAATTGCTACTGCTAGTGTTTCTAGTACAATGTTAAATAATAAATAATAGATAATGGGCATCCTTGTTTCACTCCTGATCTTATTGGGAATGCATCTAGTTTATCCCCATTGCAGATGATGTTTGCTGATGGTTTTAAATACATACTGTTTATTATTTATAGGAAAGACCCTTCTATTCCTATGCTTTCTAGTGTTTTAAATAGGAATGGGTGTTGTATTTTGTCAAAGGCTTTTTCTGCGTCTATTGAGATAATCATGTGATTTTTGTTGGTTTGCATGTTGATATGGTCAATTATGTGGATGGTTTTCCTAATAATGAACTATTCTTGCATTCCTGGTATACTTGATCATAGTGAATGACCCTCCTGATCACTTGCTGGAGTATTTTTGCTAGTATCCTGTTTAAGATTTTTGCATCTATGTTCATTAGGGAGATTGGTCTGTAGTTTTCTTTCTCCGTTTTTGACCTACTTGGCTTTGGAATCAGTACCATATTTGTGTCATAAAAGGAATTTAGTAGAACTCCCTCTTTGCTTATTATGTCAAATAGTTTGTATAGTATTGGGATTAGCTCTTCTTTGAATGATTGATAGAATTCACTTGTGAATCCATCAGGCTCTGGGGATTCTTTCTTAGGAAGTTCTTTGATGGCCTGTTGGATTTCTTTTTCTGATATGGGATTAATTAAGAATTCTGTTTCTTCGTCTGTTAGTCTAGGCATTTTATATTTTTGTAAATATTCATGCATATCACCTAGATCGGCATATTTATTGCCATATAGTTGGGCAAAGTAGTTTTAAATTATTGCCTTAATTTCCTCTTCATTGGAGGTGAGCTCCCCCTTTTCATCTATGATACTGTTAATTTGCTTTTCTTTCCTTTTTTTAATTAGATTGACCAGTACTTTTTCTATTGTTTGTTTTTTTTTAAGTACCAGCTTCTGGTCTTATTTATTAGTTCAATAGTTCTATCACTTTCAATTTTATTAATTTCTCCCTTAATTTTTAGGGTCTTTAATTTGGTTTTCTTCTGGGGTTTTTTAATTTGTTCACTTTCAAGTTTTTTGATTTGCATGTCCAATTCATTGATCTCTACCCTCCCTAATTTGTTAATATATGCACTCAAGGATAGGAATTTTCCTCTGAGTACTGCTTTGGCTGCCTCCCATAATGTTTGAAAGGATGTCTCACCATTGTCATTTTCTTCAATGAAATTATTAATTGTTTCTATGATTTGTTCTCTAACCAATTTTGGAATTATCATATTATTTAATTTCTTATTGGTTTTTAATTTGGCTTTCCATGTACCCTTAATGATCATTATTTTTATTGCCTTATTATCTGAAAAGGTTGCATTTATTATTTCTGCTTTTCTGTATTTCTATGCCATGTTTTTATGACCTAGTGTATGGTCAGTCTTTGTGAATGTGCATGTGCTGCTGAAAAGAAGGTGTATTCCTTTTTGTCCCTATTTATTTTTCTCCATATATCTATTAACTCTAATTTTTCTAAGATTTCATTCACTTTTTTACCTCTTTCTTATTTATTTTTTGATTTGAATTATCTAAATTTGATAGTGGTTGGTTCAAGTCTCCCACTAATATAGTTTTACTATCTATTTCCTCCTTTAATTTTCCTAGTTTCTCCATTAGAAATTTGGGTGCTATACCATTTGGTGTATACACATGTTGATTAGTGATATTTCCTCATTGTCTATACTCCCTTTTATCAGGATGTATTTCCCTTCCCTATCCTTTTTAATCAGGTCTATTTTTGCTTTGGCTTTGTCAGATTTCATGATTGCTACTCCTGCCTTCTTTCTATCAGTTGAGGCCCAATAGGTCTTACTCCAACCTTTAATTTTGACCTTGTGAGTATCTCCCTGCCTTATGTGTGTTTTTTTCTTTTTCTTTTTAAACCCTTACCTTCCGTCTTGGAGTCAATACTGTGTATTGGTTCCAAGGCAGAAGAGTGGTAAGGGCTAGGCAATGGGGGTCAAGTGACTTGCCCAGGGTCATACAGCTGGGAAGTGTCTGAGGCCAGATTTGAACCTAAGACCTCCCGTCTCTAGGCCTGGCTCTCAATCTACTGAGCTATCCAGCTGCCCCCATGTGTGTTTCTTGAAGACAGCATATGCTAGGGTTTGGGATTCTAATCCATTCTGCTCTTCATCTACGTTTTATGGGTGAGTTCATCCCATTCTTGTTCAAAGTTATGATTGTCACATGTGAATTCCCTGGCATTTTGATCTGCTTTCCTAATTCTGACCTTTCTTTTGCTATAACTTTTTAAACCAGTGGTTTGCTTTAAATCAGTCCCCCTAGTCCCCTCCCTTGATATGCTTCCCTTTCTAGCCCCTCCCTTTTTGTTCCCTTCTTGTTTTTTTAATTTTTTTTTTTAGAGTCTGTTAATTTCCCTCTCCCCTCTCCTTCCCTCCCTTTTTGTACTCCCTGCTCCCTCCCCCCCTTAATTTTCCCTTCTCCCTTACCCTGTTGGATAAGATAGAATTCAAGATCCCAGTGGATCTAGATGCTCTTCCCTCTCAGAGTTGATTTCACTGAGAGTAAGGTTTAAGTAATACCAATCAACACTCTCTTCCTCTCATTCTTGTAAGAGAATTCTATCCCCTCCCCTTCCCATGTGTATCTTTGTGTGGCAAAGATTATTCTATTTAATTTATTTCTATTTATTCACATATATCTTGGTATCATCATAGATTCACCCCCTTCCTTTTTCTTTCTTTTCCCCCCTCCTTTCTCCATATCATCTTAATGCCCCAATCTTTCCCTATGAGTGATTCTTCTAATTACTCTAATAATGCATACAGTTTTTGAGAGTTACTCATAACATTTCCCCCACATATTAATATATATAATTTGATCTAAATGTAGTCCTTATAGAAGAGAGCTTCAGTAAAAGAAAAAAACCATTTTTCTTCTTTTCCTTTTCTTTCATATTTACCTTTTCATGTTTCTCTTGCTCTTTGTGTTTGGATATCAAACTTTCTACTGAGTTCTGGTCTTTTCTTTACAAATACTTAGAAATCTTCTATTTTGTTGAATGCCCATACTTTCCTTTGGAAGTATATAGTCAATTTTGATGGATAGCTGATTCTTGGTTGAAGACCCAGTTCTCTTGCTTTTCTGAATATCGTGTTCCAGGCTTTGGGGTCATTCAGTGTGGAAGCTGTCAAGTGTTGTGTGATCCTGATTGGTGCTCTTTGTATCTGAATTGTCTCTTTGTGGCTTCTTGTAGGATTTTTTCCTTAGCTTGAAAGCTTTGGAATTTGGCAATTACATTCCTGGGAGTTGTCTTTTGGGGATTTAGTGTAGAGGGTGTTCTACGAACTCTTTCAATGCCTATTTTGCCTGGATGATATCTTGTATTATGATGTCAAGATTCCTGTTTATTTCTGGCTTTTCAGGTAGACTAATGATTCTCAGATTGTTTCTCCTTCCTCTGTTTTCCTGATCTGTCACCTTGTCTTTGAGATATTTTATGTTTTCTTCTAAGTTCCTAGTCTTTTGTCTTTGCTTTATTAATTCTTGCTGTTTTGCAAGCTCATTGTCTTCCAGTTGCCTAATTCTGGTCTTTAAAGACTGGTTTTCCTTTTCAGTTTGGTCCATCCTGCTTTTTGAATCTTCCACCTCTTTCTCCAATTGGGAGTTCTTGACCCTCAGATTGTTGTATTCTCTTTGCATTAGTTCCCATTTTTTCCTGCCTGAAGGCTTCCATCTTTTTGATAACCTCCAATTTAAATTCTTCAAAAGCTTGTGGACAATTTCCATTTGTTTTGGAGCATTTATTTGGGTTTCCTCTTCTACTATTTCCTCTGTATTCTGTATTTTTCCTCTGTAAAAACTATCCAAAGTTAACCCCTTCTTCTTGCTTTTCTTCACTTGGGAAGTTGTTATTGGGCACTGTTTGCCATCTCTATGGTTTTTCCTTTCCTTTCCAGTCAGAAATCTGAGTGAGGAGGGCTGGCTCTCTGTGTATGGATCTAATGATCAAGGCTTTTTGCCTCGGGCAAGCTCTTGCTTCTTTGTAGCTGTGCTATCTTCCCTGGGCAACCCAAGGTCTGCCTTTCCCTGCATGCTGGCGTTTCGGGTATTACTGCTCTTGGGTGTAAGTCCTTGGTGGTCTTAGTCAACTCCTAAGACCTATAGGTGCCCTTTGCTCACTCCAGGGGTGCCCTTCGCACACTCGTTTATTATGGTGCGCTGGTTCAGAGCGCCTGAGTTCTGAGCTCCCCTTGCCTGCCTGCTGGGGTTTCGGGTGTTACTGCTCTCTGGGGTAAGTCTTTGGTGGTTTTAGTAGCTCCCAAGACCTGGAGTTGCCCGTTGCTCACTCCTGGTGTGCCCCTCCCTCACTTGTTGGTTCTGGCATGACTTTAACTCTGGCTCCTTAGGTGTGATGGGGGAGGGTAGGTCAGCTCAAGTTTGGGGAGCTTTTTTGTTCCCTTATAGTGTGGAAATGCTTGAATCCCAGTGGAAATGCTTGAATCCCACGTACCTTCAGTGCTGCACCCTAGTATAGAGTCCCTCCGTTCTTATGAGGATGGTTTTTTGGGCGTCTTTTGAGATCATCTGTATCTTTAGGTCTGAGGAGGGGAAGCGAGCCGCATCTAATCTGCCTTCATGCTTACCTGGAAGTTGAAAACGTGAATTTTTAAAAAGAACCGTATATGTAAATATTACCAATAAAAATAGAATTTTAATGGTTAGATAACTGTAGAATAAACCTGAAATGGCATGAAATTGGGCCTGTTTAATTCAGTCATCTTTTTAGTTCATATTTAAGAATCTTGAATAACAATTTCTCAGAAATCCTTGAGGTATGAGGATTATTTGCTTAACAGAATACTTTTCTTTAATATTTTGTGAACATAATAACAGTAATCTGTATTGACATGGGGGGGGGGGGCTTAAGATTTACAAGCCTTTTTCTTTGGAGATTTGCTATGAAATAGCTGATACACAGTTTATCATCTCCATTTTACAGGGGAGAAAATTGGACCCAGAGAGGCCAAATGATTTGCCTGTGGCACCCTGTATTTCCTCTTTTACAACATCAAAATTCAACAAAAATTACATTTAAAGTTTTTAATTTCTTAGGCTATGTCATTAGTACACAAGGTGAACTACAGATTGAGTAGGAACTATTTTGCTTTTTAGCCATCATTTTTATATTCTTTTAGTAATGAATGAAAGATAAAATTAGGAAACAATAGTTCAGTCTTCTGAGCATATCTTTTTATTAAGCAATGCATGGCAATTGCTCAACAAATTGGTACTAGATCCTTCCTCGCTTAAGTTTGGACCCTAACTCCAGAGGAAACAGATTTTAATATTTTTAAAATAGTTAATAAATAATAATATAATAATAAATAATGTCACCACAAAGAGTGCAGCTATGAATATTCTGGTACAAGTCTTTTTTCTGAATTGGTAGTTTGAAAGCAAAATTATTTATTGAAACAAAGATAAGATCAGTTGTCATAGGATCTTAAATTTTGGTGCTGGAAGGTGCCACAAAAACCGTCCAGCCTAACCTGTTATCTACCTGAGAAGTTATCCAGCTGCCTATTAAAGACATTTAGTGTTGAGACTCATTCCTCCCAAGGGCAGTCCATTTCATTTTCTGGCAGCTCTAATTGTTGAGATGTTTTTCCTTTTATTAAGTTGAAATCAATCCTTTTGCAACTTCTACCTGTTGTCCCAGGCTCTCCCAATTGCTGCCTCTTCCCCCTTTCTATTTTGCAAATAACTCATCTAAATCCCAGAGCAGTTTATTAATTTGCTTATTGTTAGATAGTCAATAAGTGTAGTACTTAAGGTTTAAATCAAGTCTTCTTAATTCAAGTCCTGTGTTATTTTCACCAAACTTCATCAAACTAGCCAATCCTATGCATTCTTTATTTCATAAAGGTTTTCTCATTGTATATAAGTAAGTGAAGCTTTGTGAATATTGAGACTTCATTTCCATGTTGGGTAATGATTATGGAAACTTTGACTTGTGTAGTACAGTGGGAAAGTTCAGATTGGAAATTAGGAAACTTAGGTTCTTCTCTCTCTTTAAAATGGAGTTGACTGAGGTAGTCCCTAAGATCTCTTCCAAATGTGACGCTGTGTTTTTTATGTTGATCTAATCACACATTTTTATAGACCTGAGATACATGTTAGGTAGATTGCATACAGAAATTGTAGTGCATTTTATATCCTTCCCTTCCTCTTCATTTGAAGACTTTTCATTTGCAATGTAAGAATTTTTAATGTATTAATTGACTTTTACTTTTGCTCAATTTGCAGATGGAATGAGTGATGAAAACAATGATGACCGAGTCCTGAAATGCTGCCTTCAGTATCAGAATTTATTTCCATGTTCTGTTGTCATATTGTGCACGTGAGTTTCATGAACAATTCACCGTTTTCAGTATAAAACTACAGATAATTGGATGATGTGAAAAAATGGAAAGAAGATATTATTTCTTCATTTTCAGATCTAAAAACTTATCCAGCTTACCCTCTAATAAGCTTTGGAACACAGTCTTAATTTTTTGCTTGGTCTATTTCTGTTTAAAACATTGTGAAGGCATGTTCATCATGATTTATTAACTTTCTGCCCATCTGACATATTCTGATTATAAAGTACATTACAAACTTTAAAACACTATATAAACCTAAATAAAATAAGTTTTTACACCAGTGATCTTGAATAATGTATTTTTAAGAATTACATTAAAAATAAAAGGCACTATCTAAATAAATGAATTTAGTGTTACCATTTCACAGTTTGAATAGTGGTCAGAAAAGTTAGAAAATATCAGAGAAAATATTAATGAAATGATTTGGTAAAATATAGACAGTTTCTTCCTAACTTAGGAACTTTAGAACAACCTCCCAGTATAAAGATTTCTCTTCCCAATGTATACTCCAATGAAATAGCCTAGCCTAATTCTACTTTTTATATGATAAACTGATGCATTTTCTAATCTATCCTAGACCCAAAGACTTTTTATACGTGTCTAGATTGTATAAGAAAAATTGCATGTTATTTAAGTATTGAGGCATCAGGGCTAGGAAGGAATGATATGAATAAGAGAAGGGAAGTATTGCTTGCTTATTCTCTTGACTGCCACACATAGGAAGGCAACTCAAGCCAGTGTCTGTTTCCATTGTTCCTAATAATAATATCTTTTTGCTAATCTCTAAAATTCATGTTTCTATTTCTGGAAGAAAGAGAAGTATAGAAGCTGAGATTGTTTTCACAGCAGCATGTGAAGTTGGCCTTGAATTCCATAAAATAGGGTCAAATCCTATTCTAACATTTACTAGCTTTGTAATCATGAGCAGGTCACAAGATAACAGTTCAGTCTGTGATAGTGATATGGTTCTGGTAGGTTATTGGTTAAATTTACTAGGATATTACTAGGATATTTTGAGATCTCTATTGTATTATGGAGATTTGACATCTGTCAAGCCATGCAATATTGCAAACTTCTGATGTATACTTACATATAATTCTATGTGCAGTATCATTTCTTGCTCGATATTCAGTATGGTGCTACATTTCTACGGTCTTCAGTGATGTGTTACACTATTAACATTTTCTTGCATAATCAGCATAACTAAGTTCATGCTTTTTAATGATAACTCATATAATTTTGGGGGGGCAGTAATTTGGTCTGATTTACCATTCATAACTCCTGTCATTACAAATACATTTATATTGCTCATCCATTGTTTGACACTTCTTTGACCTCTTGTTGACTGAGTTCATATGGATAGCATTCCCCCTCTCTGTTAACTTTGATTCTGTTTTTGGTTCTTATTTCTTTTGTGGGCTCCCATCTAGAGATAAGCTACTTTTGTTTTCTATAAACAAATTCATTGGTTTATAGCTATTATCATCTTTGATATTTGCTCGTTGGAATCTATTCTAAGACTGTTTATTATTCTTCCTCCTTTTTGATGTTGTAGTGTTGATGTGTTTAGAGTTGACTTAAAGTGATGGTCCTGTTTTTTATTTACATTGTAATGGTTTTTGTTAGTCTACTGTACAAGTCTATTATGTTGTACTTTATAGTTCTAAAAGTATACATCAACACTACTATTGTGTAAGTGCTATTTTCTTTGAACATGTTCATCTCATTCAGTTTTGGTATCAGAAAGCCAGTAAGTCTCTTATTTAGCCATATCCTTTCTCATTCTCTTTTTTTTTTTGGCTTGATGTGTCTTGTGTGGAAGAGACATAGCTTTGGATTTCAGTTTGAATTTCATCTCTTTATCTTTCCTTTGCATACATTAAGAATTTTACTTCATCAAGTCCAAATCATTCATCTATATTAAGTGGTTAATAAGATGTTCTGGTTCTTTATTTTGGAAATCATATATTAGCTTTACTTAAAAGAGTTAATAATGGATTTAAAATTGGGCAGAACCATAATGGCCTTAAAATATCTCCCTGAAAAATGCCACATTTTATATTAATTGTTCTTGATGTTCTTAGGTTGGTAACACATTTTAAATAGATAACAGTTTTCCATTAGACATGAAATACTATATATTTTTAGTATGTGAATAAGATGAATTCAGAACTGAGTTAGAATTTTTTTCATAATCAACAAGATATTATATGTATTATGGTGCTTTGGGTACCTTGTCCTTATACAAAGATATAGGCTAAGTAAGAGGCCTGTAGGCTAGGGACAGTGGGAGCAAATAAAGGCAGAAGAAGTCATTGGGGGAAATCTGTAGGCAGAGGTGACAGAAGCAGCTTCTAAGCTCTGGTGGTTTAGTGGAAGGTTATGATAAAATCAAACATTTGTTAAATATCTAAGATGTGCTGGTTATTATGTGTTGGTGCTGGAGATCCCAAGACCAGGATAAGTCTGTTACTTTGAGTACTGACATTTTGGTCATATGTGTTCTATGTAACATACACAAAATAGAAGCCAGATAATTTTGGGGGAAAACAGCAGCTATACAGAATCAGGAACACCTTTATATAAAATATAGTGAGGTACTTAAGCCATGAAGGAAACTATGGGTTTTCTATACAAATGGTTTTTGCTGGTAAGGATGCCCATTAAAAAAATTTGGAGAATACTGATAATATACAACCAGAAGTTTACCATGTCCTTTCTAGGAGTTCTGTCTTTGTCCTAATTTTTACCTTCTGAAGCCTGTGGGATAAAGTTTTTGATTGGTGGTTTTTTTTCCCTTGTTCTTTGACTCCTTTTCTGACCATAACTTTATGACTTTTATTTTCTGGCATTGATTAAGCAATCTAGAATTTTTGAGATGCTTTTGGTTTTTGGGGAATTTTTTTTAATTTTTTTTTGCTTTTAAATGGATGATAGAGTGCTCAAAAATTTTTTTTTTCTTTTTAATAATCCTTTTTGTCTTAGTAATAACTCAAGATAGAAACACAAGAGTTAGGCAACTGGAGGCAAGTGATTTGTTCAGGATCACACACCTAGAAAGTGTCTGAGGTCAGATTTGAACCTGGATTTCCTGTCTCCAGACTTGATGCTCTACCCACAGAGCCATCTAGCTGCCTTGTGTCCAAATTTTTTTACTGAGTATACCAGATCAGTATTGGTTTAAATCTTCCTCTTCTCTTTTGCAGCTCAGTAGCTCTTTAAAGTCACTTCTTCCATTGTATTGTTTATTGTGAACTATAGCAATATTGCTTAATAAGCCCCACTTTTTTTTTGTAATTTTTGCTGTGGCAGATGTCTGCTACATGTTAGTGCTATATGCTTTACTCTTTGTCAGCTGCTGCAAGAAATGTATTTGTGATTAACATAAGAGATGAATTTTTCTTAATAACTCTTATCTTTTGTCTTAGAGTCAATATTGTATATTGTTTCTGAGGCAGAAGAGCAGTAAGGGCTAGTTAATGAAAGTTAAGCATAACTTGCCAAAGGCCACAGAGGTAGGGAAGCATTGAATCTGGATTTGAACCCAGGATCTCCCATTTTTGGGTCTGGCTCTCTCTCAATCCACTAAACCACCTAGGTGCTTCTGATGCCATCTTTTTTTAATTACTCTTTTTTGGCATTATTTATCTGTTAGTTAGATTCATGTTCTCCACCTTAAAAATACCTTTTTGGGGATTTTAGTCTGGTATCCTCCATCTTGTTTTCAAAATAATCTTGATTTTGGTTCTGCTTTTGTTATGAGTTTGCCAGTTAGATATAATTTCCAGAGTTCTTATTAAGTGAAAATTTTCATTGATCTCAGCGTCTTCATCATTTCCTTTTTCAGCCTCTTCTAGTTCCTCTATTTAATTATTTTCTCTAATATAGGCTTAGGAAAAATATTTTAAAAAATGATCTTTAAGGTTAAATTGTTATGTTGCTTGGAGCTGAGGGTACCTTTTAAAAAGCAGTTTTCATTTTTGTTATGGTATTGGCAACTAATGAAGACTTAGATATCCCCATTTGTTCAGTATCTTTTACCTTCTTGTGTTTCTAGAACAAAGGAGGGTTGGTCATTCTGCACTCCTTAGTGTTTTTCTGATCATCACTATGGATTTGGGTAGGCTTAGATTCATAGTAGAAGAAAAACGTATAACTTCTTATGTTTTATACACATACACCTCTCTCCCTCTCCCTCTTCCCCTCCCCCTTTATATAAATAAGGACTTACACTTATATTTATGTAACCCTTTAGCATTCACAGAGTTCTTAAAATAATCCCTGGGTTTGATAGTTCATGTTTTTAACTCTCTCACTGCAAGTAAACAAGATTGCAAAAGGTTAATAGTGACTTGCTTTGAGGCAATGTAGCCAGCAAGCATCTGAGCTGGGCTGGGATTCAGGCCACTTGCCTCCAATTTTAGAACTATTTTTATCATCAAAGGTTCCCCCCCTCCCCCTTTAATTAAATGTAATAAACTGTAAAATGTTATTTTATTTCTTTACAGTCTTATTCTTATCAACAAGTATTTATTGAGTGCCTACAGTGTCCAAGGAATTGTATAGTCATTTCTTTATGTTAGTTGAAGAAGAAAGGTTAATTCAGAATATGATCTTAGGAACCAGAGAAGTGATTTTAAGTTGTAGGTTTTAATTGCAGTTTAATTCCCTAATTGAACATTTAAATATTTAGGATTTACGGTTCTCCACAGGAAACAGTTATAGAAATTGGAATAATTCTTTGAGATTTATATACAGTGGACTTTTACTATACAAAAGTATTACCATTTTGCCTATCTTGGAGGATATTAATGATTTTGTTTTGAAAATGAAGGAAAATTAATGATTTATTCCTGCAGGATGTATTCCTTTTTAATTTTAAGGCTAGTTCGTTTTTCCCATTCTGCTATTGCTTTTGATGGACTTTGGTTAGTATTAATCATTAAGGCATTTAAAATTACGTTACAGAAAAGTTACCTAAAATTGAACATTTTTAGATGTTCATTTAATTCTTACACTTTTCCACATCTACCATTTTGGGGTAATAATTTCAAGAGGGGAATGGAGGAATGTGGAAAAATATAGTAATATTTAATTTTAATTTATTTTATTTATTTTTTAAACATTTTCACTTTTTACATTTAAACTCATTCTGTTTTTAACTTAACCTGTTTGAAAAGATGCTTTTTGTTTTTTTGAAGTGTTAGTTGAAACCCTGGGAAACAGTTGATTCTGTGAGTCAAGGGAAAACATCTTTTTCCTACTCCTAGTTTAGCCATTGAATTTATAAGTGCCTTAATTTTAATGTTGTAGCTTTTTAAGACTCATATTGTATTTGCTGTACTTACTGATATTTCTCAATATCATTTATTTATCAGCAATTCTGTTAGAATGTTTGAAATGCCTAAGGTGCATTTTCTCTTTGGAGAACAGTTTACTTACACATATCCCACTAATGCCTCCTTTGTTCTTTTCTTTTTCCCCCCCAAATTTTCTTTTTATACGTGAATATTTTTTATATGTAAATAATCTTTGTAATCTTATAAATCTTCATCATTCTGTTGATCCTATTTTTAAAAATATTTCATGTCTTGAAAAAAATTTGAACCTTTGCTTTCAAAGTGATCCAATTGATTTTAGTATTTCAAGGGTCTGTTTTTAAAAATGCTATGTTTAGTTGATTTGCCTCCTTATAACTTTATTGGTAAATGCGATAATAACTTGAATGTTGAAGAGATGAAATCAAAACTGTATAAGTTGACTATATTTACATTTTCAGTTTTATGATTAACATACTCTTTATGCATTGTTTTTTTTCCTAAGAACTTTTGGTTTCTAAGTCATGCTTTGTCATGTTATTTTATACTGTGTTATATTCTATTTGTAGTACTTTGTTATACTATAAGAAGTAAAAATATACATTTTTTCCTCCCAGGGATGATAGAAACCTACGCAATAAAAGCATAATAAGTGGCGTAAAATCATTCAGTAAAGAAGAGTTAAGTGCAGAGTTACTGAATCTCAGGCCCAAATCAGTCACTGTACACAATCAGCCACTCATTTCTAATCAGCATACCCAAGCAGGTTAGTCTTTTTTATATTTATAGCTTAATAAATAGCATATAAAAATCCATGTCCAATAATCATTGATAGCTTTCAATATTTGTAATTTATATTTGCTTTTTAACTGAACATCATAGAGGTTCATACACAATTTCCTTTTTCTGTTCTTAGTATAGTGAGATGCTTATGTAGGGTGAGGCCTATTAAATTTATAATATAAAAAGATACTTTAAATAAAAAAATAAGCCTTAACTGTTCTGGGTATTTTTTTGGGGGGTAATAATCCTTATCTTCTATCTTAGAATCAATACTAAGGATTAGTTTTCCAAAGTAGACATGCTGTAAGCTCTAGACAATTGGGGTTAAGAAATGTCTGAGGTCAAATTTGAACCCAGAACCTCCCATCTACAGGCTTGACTCTTTATCCATTGAACCTTCTAGCTGCTGCTGTGTGGTGGTTTTTAGAGGAATTTAGCAACTTGGGCAAGTTCAACTGTAGTATAAGATTACTTTCTGTATCCCTCGAGACAAGTTTGAAAATATAGTATTACTCTTGTTGTGCGCAAACTCAACACAAGCAAATTCAGGTATCTGCCTTTGGCAGTGGGAAAAATAAAGGCACAAAAATCTATAAAATAAAAATAATAAATTAATGCTAAATCCATGCTATCAACATAAAGCTTAAATTTGAAGCATTTACCTAGTCATATTCATTCTTACTTAGAAATGTAAGTATGAGTCATTACATTGTTTTGTACCAAATATTAACTACTGCATTAGTTTTATGTCTGGAATTCTCCCTGAAAACCAGTCTGTCCATAGCAGAGCAGTGCTTCCTTTTTTTTTTAGACACTATTTGGATATTAACAATGGCCCCGAAGTACAAGAGTAGTGATGCTGGTAGCTCTGATAAATCTAAGAAAAGCAGAAAAGTGCCAGGTGTGTTCATATACGGAAATATTTAATGAATATGGAGTTTGCTACTATATGTGATTTTTCTACTCATATGAAGGGCCTTGAAACGTATTGGTCATTTAAAACAAGATTCTGCTGTAGCTTGAATTTTATGGAGGTTCTTAATTTTACTATTTTCAGTTTTAATAATTTGCTCTGAATATTGTTCTAACTCAAATAGGTGTTTTTAAGGAATCCGATAATAGTACTACTTTTCATGTTGAAAAAATCATATAGAAACAGGGAAAGTCAATGCTGTCACTTTCGTACTCATAAGGTAGTAGACTAAATAGAGTGCTATATTTGGAGTCAGAAATTCTCTTGGATCAAATTCACACACATCCCACTTGTATGACCCTGGATGTGTAACTTGGTCTTAAAAAAAACAAAAAACAAACAAAAAAAACTTGGCCTAAATTTTCTCGTCTGTAAAGTAGGGATAATAGCATCAACCTCATAGTATTGTTTTAAAGGTCTGATAAGGTAACATTTAAAGTATTTTGTAAACCTTCAAGGAATTTATAAATGCTAGCTCTTATTGTTTGCTACCAACAATAATAATAATCATTTCCCTCAAAAAGTCCACCTCAAAGCATGGGAGAGAATTCAACATCAAACCAATCTGTTGTTCGTGAATAATATGGTTATTAAGTATATGAAAGGCTATCCTCCAGTCTTTATTATCATACATATTAAATATTATTTATTTGTAGATGTATGTGTGTGTGTGTGTTCTGCTCTTTTGCCCTTTGAGGGTAAAAAATTTCAGTTGAACAAAGTTGGAAGTATATGTTTTCTTAATTGATTATATCTATCTTAATTGATTATATCTATTAGAGATAAACTTTAAAAGTTTTGAGTTTGACTTTAAAGAAATTATATTTGCAGTTTTTTTTTTAAGCCCTTACCTTCCATCTTGGAATTGATACTGTATATCGGTTCCAAGGCAGAAGAGTGGTAAGGGCCAGGCAATGAGGGTCAAGTGACTTTCCCAGGGTCACACAGCTGGGAAGTGTCTGAGGCCAGATTTGAACTTAGTACCTCCTGTCTCTAAGCCTAGTTCTCATTCCACTTAGCTACCTATCTGCCCCCTTTGAAGTTTTAAAAAAGATATTGATTAAAGGCATAAGTTAAGATGAAGAAAATTATTTTAAGTGCATGATTGAGAGGAATGGAGGGGAAATAGAATAAATAGTTGAATAATTGATTTGTGAATTTTTTTAAACAAATTTTTGCTTTGGGGGTAAGATCATAAAAAATAAAATTTTCAATATTCATTAAATAAACTTTTAGAAGAAGTTTTATATCAATCAAAATAAAAAAATATGAATTCTGATACTTTTAGTGAAAGGTTAGATAGTTTTTACCAGCTTTGAAATAGCAGTTGACAGTAGTTGAGATAATGAATAGATTTTAAATATCTAGAATATAATTGTTTGTTATATTTTTAGTCAAAAATTAAAAAAAATGAAACTTGTTTGTAACATTAACATTTTAATTTCATTTTTCTTCCTAAATCTTATGTTTATGAGTATTTCTGATGCTTTCTCGGGGTCACATATGCTGTTTTTAGTATTTTTAAAATGATTTAAACTTTACTAACTCTGTAGGATGTACTCTTAATGCCCTATAACTTTATTTTACAGGTCCAGAGCTCCAAGAGAAGAGCTGTACTGAAAATACTATATCATCTCAAATGGCCATTCTACTTGAAAATATTATTTCTGAGCTTGAAAAATGTCTTGGAATAGCTTTATCTTCTATATTAGAAGTAGAAATGAAAGTTGCTTTTGGAGACCTTTGGTTAGAGGTGATTATTTCAACTATAATTAACTGAAAATTTTTTATCAGAGTTGAAGAGTGAATATTGTAATTTAAAAAATTATTTAATTAAAATGATGACTTTAGTGTGATTAAAATCTGTATTTTTCATATTATTTTTTTCTAGGCATTTTGAAGTCACCTTTTCTGAAAGAAAAAAATACTCTTTTTATAAATATCAATTTTGGGACAGCCAGATGGCTCAGTGGATTGAGAGGCAGGCCTAGAAATGGGAAGTCCTTGGTTCTAATCTGGCCTCAGACACTTCCCAGCTGTGTGACCTTGGGCAAGTCACTTAACCCTCACTGCCTAGCCTTTACCACTCTTCTGCCTTGGAGCCAATACACAGTATTGATTCTAAGATGGAAGGTAAGGGTTTTAAAAAATATATTAGTTGCCTTGTGGCAGAAAAGAGCATCATTTCTGAATAACTTGCTTAAAAAAATTAAAAAAGTAATTTTTAAAGAATTAGGGGGTAGTTATGAGAAACATAGATATTCTTATATTAAGGAATATCTAATATTTAAAATGTAACTAGTATTTATAGGCATTCTATGCAAATCCATACATAAACTGTTTTCTCAAATTGGCCATACTATAAAAAAAAAAATTCTTACTTTTCATCTTCAAATCAATACTGCATATTGGTTCTAAGGCAGAAGAACTGTTAGGGCTAGGCAATGGGGATTAAGTGACTTGCCTAGGGTCACACAGTTAAGTGTTAAGAGGACAAATTTGAACCTTGGTCTTCTATCTCCAGACCTGACTATCCACTGAGTCACTTTTCTGCCTCCCCTTCCTGCTTTTTTTTCTTTAATACTCTTCAGTAATGCTTTATTTTTTCCCCCAGTTACATTTAAAAACGGTTTTTTGTTTACTAACATTTTGTATTCCAAATTCTCTCCCTCTCCTTCCCCACACCCCTTCCTGAGATAGGTTTTATATAGGTTATACATATTCTATATTACAAAACATTTCACCCCTTTCTTTCCTCATGGATGTTTTGCTTCTGACTACCCTCTCCTCCAATTTATCTTCCTTCCTATTAATAACCCCACTCACTCTTTCTCTTATCTTCTTCCCCTTCTATTTCCTTATATGGTAAGACAGATTTCTATATCCAACTGAGTGAAGATGTTATTCCTTCTCTGAAACAATTTTAATGAGAGTAAGGTTTAAGCATTACTGGTTACTCCATTTCCCTCCCCAATCTTTTCCTCCACTATCTTAACTCATTTATATGTCTTCATATGAGATAATTTATCCCCTTCTTTATCTTCTCTCTTCTCCAAGTACATCCCTCTTTCTTATCCCATAATTTTATTTTTTTTGTATATCATCTCATTATATTTAGTTTGCTCCTGTATCCTCTGTTTATGTGTACTCTTTCTAACTACCTTAATAGTGATAAAATTCTTAAAAATTACAAGTATCATTTTTTCCATGTGGCAATGTAAACAGTTTAATCTTAATGAATCCCATAATTTTTCTCTTTCCTGTTTATCTCTTTATACTTCTTTTTATTATTATATTTGAACATCCAATTTTCTGTTCAGCTCTGGTCTTTTCATTAGGAATGCTTGAAAGTCCTCTGTTTGATTAAATATCCATTTTTTCCTCTAAAGGATTATACTCAAGTTTTTTTTACTGGGTAGATGATTCTTAGTTGTAATTCTAGCTCCTTTGCCTTTCAGAATATTCCAAATCATCCTATCCTTTAGTGTAGAACCTGCTAAATCTTATTTAATTCTGAATGTGCTTCTGTGATATTTGAATCTTTTCTTGGCCTGGGAACTCTAGAATTTGGCTATAATATTCTTGTTTATTTTGGGATTTTTTTTCCGGAAGTAATTAGTGGATTCTTTCAGTTTCTATTTTCCCCTCTTCTTCAGAGATATCAGAGCAGTTTTCCTTGATAATTTCTTAAAATATGATGTCCACATGCATTTTTGGATCTGGCTTTCAACTAGTCCAGTAATTCTTAGGTTGTCTCTCCTGGATCTAATTTCCATGACATTTATTTTCCTGATTTCACATTTTTCTAATATCTTTTCATTATTTTGATTTTTATTGTTTCTTAATATCTTAACGAGTTATTAGCTTCCACTTGTCCAATTTTAATTTTTAGAGAATTATTCTTTTCTGTGAACTTCTGTATCCCCTTTTCCATTCAGTCAATTCTTTTTTTTAGGGAGTTTTTTTTTT
Source organism: Monodelphis domestica (assembly GCF_027887165.1). Taxonomy (NCBI): domain Eukaryota; kingdom Metazoa; phylum Chordata; class Mammalia; order Didelphimorphia; family Didelphidae; genus Monodelphis; species Monodelphis domestica. The sequence continues at coordinate 82,594,244 of NC_077228.1, forward strand.
TTGGTGAATTTTTGTATATATTTTTCCATTTTTTTGTGTCTGTTTCCTTTGTTGACACTTTTTCCATGATTCTTTTGCATTACCCTCATTTCTTTTTCCAATTTTCTCCTACTTATTTGATTTTTCATATACTTTACAAGCTCCTTTAGAAGTTCTTTTTAGGTTTGACACCATTTCACATTTTCCTTTGAGATTTCACATATAGTCATTTGTCATTATTGTCCTTTTCAGGGTTTTTGTTTTGATCATTCTTCTTTGTCACCACAGTAACTTTAATATAGTTGGGTTTTTCCTTTGTCTTTTGCTCATTTTTCCATCCAAGTTTTTAATCTTTACCTATATGCTAATGTTTGGTTCTGTTCTTATGGAAGGGGCCATGTCCCAAACTTCTGTGGCCTGCTTGGAGGCTTGGTTGCCTTGAATTTCTTTTGGTTCTTTGGATTGTGGGACTGTTTAGTTGCCTTGAGGGCATACTGCTTAGAAGTCTGTGGTGTTGTGTGGGAGTAGCCTGACTGGCTTGCTCTTGGGAGGTTTGTGGCTGGCTTGCCAAGATGCTGCCTGTGCTCGATTGCGCTAGATTTTGTATTCCTCTCCTTTTGCCCCCCTCCTTGTTTTGGTTGCCCTGATGCCACTTGCAGTTGATTGATTCTTATACCACTCCTGATAGTTTGCCAGATTTTGTCTTCATTGGCTTATTTGCCTTCTTACCTTGGTGAGATAGATCTTTCTTGCCCTCCTTCTGTGTTGTCTTGGACTTTAAAACTTTTAAAACTTGGACTTTTAAAACTTTTAAAACCTCATCTTTTGTTGGTTCTGCTGTTTTAGATTTGTTTTGAGATTTTTTTATTTTAAATAATTGGAAGTGAATTTGAGCTCATTCAGAGGGTACCTTCTTTATTCTGCCATCTTGGCTTTTGGAAGTCTGGCCGTACTTCTTTTAAAAAAAAATATATATATATGTATATATATATATTTTTTTTCCTCCCCTAGTTACATATAGAAATAATTTTATTCATTTTCTTTAAAGTTTTGAGTTACAAATTCTCTTCTGGTGGCTTAGAATAATGAAAAACAAAATGAAACCCTGAGATGGCAAGCAATCTGATATAGATTTTACATATACAGTTGTATAAATAGTTTACCCTATTAATCATATTATGGAAAAGATCACATACAAAAGGAAGATAGTGAAATATTGCATTTTTTTAGTGTGCATTCAGATTTCATCAGTTCTTTCTTTGAACACAGGTGGCATTTTTCCATCATGAGACTCTGGGATTATCTTGAATCATGGCAGTGTTGAGCTTAATGAGGTCATTCATAGTTGTGTATTAAAAAATATTGCTGTCACTGCATAAAATTGTTGTCTGGTTCTGCTCACATCACTTTGCATGGGTTCATTTAAGTCTTTCCAGATTTTTCTGAAATTATTTTTCTTACTGTTGCTTATAGCACAAAAGTATTCTTATAGTCATATTCTACCTTCCCCAATTGATGGACAACTCCTCAATTTCCATTTTTTTACCATTACAAAAAATACCTGCAATAAATGTTTTTGAACAATTAGGTCCTTTAAATAAAAAACATACAACAAAATCTTTTAAAGTTAAATCCCTTATTACCTTTTGGCTAGATTAAGTGTAATAGCTTTTTAATTATTTTTCTTGGTTCTTTTCTCCTTTCTCTTCCACATAGTTATTTTATTATTTTTTTGTTGATCTTTTTGGGATATAGATCTTGTAATGCAATTGCTAGATGAAAAGGTATCTATAGTTTTAGAGCCCTTTGGGCAAAGTTTCAAATTGTTCTGCAGGATCACTTCATAGCTCCACCAACAATGCATTAGTGTTCCAATTTTCCCTCATTTCTCTAGCATTTATCATTTTCCATTTCTGTTGTATTGGCCAATCTGATAAGTACAAGTTGGTACCTCAGATTTGTTTTAATTTGCACTTTTCTAATAAAGCATCATTTAGAGATTTTTTTTCATATAAGTATAGATGTCAGCTATACTTTAAAATGAGATCTTTTCTAAAAAAAGAAAATATTTATGTATGTACTTAAAAAGTAATATTAATTATAATTTATACTCAGCTTTTCTACATGTCAAATTAGAGAAAATGTTTGACGTATAATCTTATAGAAAGCTTTATTATATAAATAGTATATAGAACCAATGAGCATTAATCAGTGTGTGATTAAAAGACTTACTAGAAAAGTGTTTTGAATTTACTGTTAGCCCAACCTTCCTTGGATTTGTAATCTCATGAGAATAGTTATATTAGCTATTTTTGCAGATAATGTGTTTTTTTTATCTGCATTCTCCCTTAGATTCTTTGGAGTGGATCTCCTCAATATATTGGTGTGAGCCCTTTGTCTGGGTGGTCATTTTATATATTGTGTCAACCAGTGCAACTCTTGATCTCTATATTTGTTATTCTTCATTCTTCACTTCCTTTCCAATCTTGTTTATACTAAATTATCTCTTATGTTATTTCAGTCTATTTGTGCCCACTGTACAGATTTCCATTGGCCTTGGTTATCTCCTATTTTGATTATTTAAAAATATTTATGTTTTAGGATTCATGTCTTGGTAGAGTCAGTAGGAAGACCAAACCATTTGAACCCCGCACAATGTAATTTGTCATTATACTAATGAATTCTTTTGATAACTGTATGCCTCCCTTTCATTTTTCTTGCTAATTACTAATTATTATTAATCAGAAGATGCTGAACAGAACTAAATCCATGCTTATATTTACTTAGTCATCTTATGTGATCTTGAGGACATTCCCCAAGTTTCTGTCCTGGTCTGCTTTCTCTCTCAACATTCTCATACTGGATGCTCTCATGAATACAATTATTCCTGTGTAGACTCCCAGATATATATAATTATCCTTGATCTTTCTAATGAACTTTAGTCCCCAGTAATGAAGATTATTAAAAGTTTCCACCTAGATATCTAATGTGTACTCAGTTTAATTGTCTTTGAGCTCATGATGAAACCTATTGTACCAAACGTTGATTTATCTCTTTGAAATGAACCTTTGAGATTTTCTTTCAAGTAAAACTTCCATCTTTTGGTCTTCTCATTTTATTTTTCATAAGGATTTCAATATTCACTGTTCTAAAGAATATGACAGCTTTTGGTCATTGGATATAGAAGTTACATTTAGAATAAAAGGTTCTGTTAATGTGCCTCCTAAAAACTATAATTCTTTGTGCCCATTGTTCTTTTCTGTCACTCTCATTAATGATAATGAGAAATATTTGATTTTTTACCATTATTGGGTTTGTGTTAGTGATGTTCATCCCCAAATTAAGTATATTTTGCTAGTTTTTACTTGTGATGGTTAGTTTGCCATAAGATAGGTTGTTGAATATTCGACTAGCATGGGAGAGGGTTTTCAAAATTTGATTTTGATGAGCCAGTTGTCAAACCATAGACATAACCTTTGCTTGGTGATAAGTTGGAAACGTTATACCAACAGGTAGATTGACTATGAAGGAAAACACCTATCACTGATTAATGATATTTTCTATGGTAAGTGATAAGCATTCAACAACCATAGTCTATGAAGATTTTTTTGGTGGGGTTTTTTTTTTTTTGGTGATTTTGAAATTTTGAAAATAGTTTTCAGTAAATTAAATAGATGAAAATTAGAGAAGTACTATAGCAACTAAAATGATAGTGGAGGTAATACTCATAGTAAGAAAAACTTTTGAAATTTTGAAGTTTAATAATCATTCAGTAAGCTATTTATTAAGCACTTACTGTGTGCCAGGTGGTACTATGCTAGGTTTTGGGGGTATAAAACAAAAATAAAGACAATCTCTAACTTTTTTTAAAAAATCCTTCCATCATTGTACCCATACAGTGTATTGGTTCCAAGGCAGAATAGCAGTAAGGGCTAGGCAATGGGGGCCAAATGACTTGTCTAGGGTCACACAGGTAGGAATTGTGTGAGACTAGATTTGAACCCAGGATGTCCAGTCTCTAGATCTGATTCTCTGTACCATTGTGATGCTCCTGAAAATCCCTATCTTTGAGGAGCCTAAATTTTAATGGCTGAAATAACACATGAATAAGACTTTTCAAGACAGATATAGAATAGGGAGGTAACTAAGTGGATTGAGAGCCAGACCTAGAGATGGGAGAGCCTGGGTTGAAATCTGATTTCAGACACTTCCTGCTTTGTGACCCTGGGCAAGTCACAATCCCCATTGTCTGGCCTCTATTGCTCTTCTGCCTTGAAATAATAAACAGTATTGATGTTGAGATGGAAGGTGAAGGTTTTTTTTTGTTTGTTTTTTTTAAGATTAACTTTAGAATAGAGAGGTCAAAGGTAATTATGAATAGGAAAGCACTATTTACTGGTTAAGCGTGAGAGTGAGAAATAGGAAATGCCTTCCTAAGAAGGTGTCATTTGGAATGAATAAGATTCTGAACATATTTTGGCTTTTCTTTTTTATCTACAGATGGTGTACTTCAAGCCCCCTTGGACACTTGCACATTTATTACAGTGTTTTAAAAAACACTGGGTAGCTGTATTTGGATTAGTTATGGAGAAAGACTTGCTTCTGACAATTGAGAGCCTCTATGAAAGTCTTTGTAAAGGTAGGAATCTTTCATTTTTTTTTAGCCCTTTCCTTCCACCTTAGAATTAATAATGTATATTGGCTGTAATGCAGAAGAACAGTAAGGATTAGCAATGGGGGTTAAGTGACTTGCCCAGACAGCTAGGAAGTGTCTGAGGCCAGAGTTGAACCCAGAACCTCCTGTCACTAGCCCTGGCTCTCAATCTGAGCCATCAAACTGCCCCCAATCTTTCTATGCTTGTTATCTTCTTAAAGATTTATTTTAAAGTTCATTTTAAATTGGAGTTCTTTTAGTAGAGATCTGAGGATGAGCAGATATTTTATCCTTGGTCTTCCTTTTTTCTTGCTTTACATTGTCTCATTTACTTATTCCTTGATGAAGATGATTTCCACCTCTGTACATCTATCTTATCCTGCTCTTAAGGCATACATTTTATGGAAAATCTCTATATTGGCACTTTAAGCTCCTTACACCTAAAACTGTAGTTAGTATATTTCTTTTAGGATCTCCTCTTTGTGACTTTATTTTAATCATTGTCACCACCATTTATCCTTCTCTGTAGTCCTGATATGAGTCTTCTCATTTCTCCCTTCCACATCTAAACTAATTATTATATTTTTTCAGTTGCACTGTTCCAATATCTCTTACATCTTTCCCTTACATTTCCATTGTGAACAAGCAGGGACCCTGGTCATCATTCTCCTGCACTATCTTATTTGCATACTAACTAGTCATTTTATCTCCAGTCTTTTAGCTCCCTTTCATTTTCATTAGGCTGTCACATTATTTAATCTGGGCAGATTTGATCACATCACTTATGCTCAGAGTCCACAAATGGTTATCAACTTCCTATGGAATAACAGCTGTTTCTTAGCCTGGTAGCCAGGACCCTAAAAAATTTGGAAATACCCTGCCTTTCTAGCCCTGTTGTCCCCACATGTAATCAGTGCTGTAGCCCAGTGATGACAAACCTTTTAGAGATGGAGTGCCAAAAATGTCATCAGGCACATGGAGAGAGGGAGTCCCTCTGCTTTTCTAGCAATGAACTCTAAGTCGGGGGAGGGGGGGGGAAGATGCCTGCGTGCCCACAGAGAATGCTCTGAATGCCACCTTTGGCATCTGTGCCATTGGTTTGTCATCTTTGCTCTAGCCAATGTAGATGATATACTTGTGTATTTATGTATATCTTGTGCTACTTTATCTCTGTGCTTTTACATGTGCTGTTCTATGCCTGGAATATTTTTCTTTTCACTTAATGTCCTGGTTCTCCCTCCACCCCAATCTCATTTTATTCAAATCGTTTCTTTTAAAGCCATCTCAGATACCACCCTAATCTTGTAATCTTCTCTAATTGTTGATCATATTTTCCCAAATTCTTTTTTTTTTTAACCCTTACCTTCTATCTTAGAATCAATACTATGTATTGGTTCTAAAGGCAGAAGAGTGGTAAGGGCTAGGCAATGGGTATTACGTGACTTGCCCAGGGTTCACACAGCTAGGACCTGTCTGAGGCCACATTTAAACTTAGGACCGTCTCTAGGCCTGACTCTCAATCCCCACTGAGCCACCCAGCTGCTCTCTCCCCAATTCTTTCTCTAACATAGACATTGTTTTATTTTGTTTTTCATTTTCCTTTATTTTGTGGTATTTATTCATAGTTGCCTCAAATCCTTTCTTAGATCTGAAGGCTGTTTTTTCTTTTGTTGGTCCTGTTTTTCCTGATGATTTATGTTTATGTTCATGGTCTTTTGAGTTTTCTTCTTCCTGAAATTTTAGTCTTTTTTTTCCTCTTATTTTCTTTCCTCCCCTCTGATCATAGTTTTCTTGGCTAAAACTCAGAGCAATTCAGCCTACTCCCTACCCTGGGAAATTCACAGTTTACCAGCCTGTATTTCTAGCCTTATTGTCTTGGGTGGTCAGAATTGGCCCCATCTGGATATATTCTCATCCCTCAGGCTTGGTGGAATGCTGCAAAGTACCCCCCATACAAAGTATTCTGCTCTGTTCCCTTTGTTCCCCAGTTCTCTGTTCAGGCACTAGCAATTCAGAATCTGTTTCTCTGGCATCAGCAGTTCAAACCTTTGAAGCTTTGATGCTTCCAGTTTGCATCCTTTGACTTTTGATCCTAAAAGGCTATGACTAAGTTGGCAGTGGCGACTTGAGCAAATATTTCTACAGACTATGGCTGGGATTTCCACACTGGAAAGAGGGAGGTGGGTCTCGGAGTGTAGGGATGAGGTTTGTTTTAAACCTGTGTTATATATCTGTGATTCTCCTAGTAAAGCCTCATTGCCAGGAGAATGGAGGTAGTAGAGGAGTTCTAAATGTGTTCAGTCAGTGTGTTAATTTCTGTTTTTTTGTTTTTTTTAAATGCTTCTTTTAGTGTCTTAGAGCATGGAAGTGACTTTAATTGCTTTATCTGGTGCATAATTTATATTTTGGAGAGATTTGAGAAGTCATGGGCATTAGAAAAAAATGTCTTCTTATATATTATTGCTTATGTCTTTTTTTTGCCAATAGACATTATTGGGTTGTCAAGCAAACTGCATTTTATTGGTCTGTTGTATTCATTTGTTTTTTGATCTTGGTTATCTAGACTGTTCTAGTAATCAATATTATCTTTTTTAGTCATTATCAAATAATTTTTATGATTTCTTGTTTTATAATTTTAATTTGAGATCAGATAATACTATGTCTCTTTAATTCCTGCTTTTTTACAGTTTTCCTTTTGAGATTTATGCAGATCTTTTTTGTTATTGCAAATCAATCAATCAACATTTTTCAAGACCCTACAGTATATCAGACATTGTAATAAATACTGAATGAATTTTGCTATTATTTTTCCTAGTTCAACACAGTAACCTCTTGGGAGTTTGGTTAGTATAACATTAAATTGATTAATTTTATAGGTGGTATAGTCACTTTAATTATGTTGATAGTCATGAACTATGATTCTATGGGACTATTTCTACAGAGTATTTTGTAGTTGTGTTTATGTAAGCCTTGAGTAGGTTTAGTAGGTTAATGCATTATAGTTAATTTTAGATGGAATTTCTCCTCCAATGTTTCCTTTTTGTTTTTGATAGTTTTTGTGGCTTTATTTTTTGTCCCACTACTTTAATAAAGGGGTTTGTCTCAGTTTTATTACTATTTCTCTGTTTTCATTGCTAATTTACCAAATTTTGGTGTGTTGTCTTATTGTTTTCATTCTCTTTTATATATTTATGTTTTAATTGATTCCATTTTGTTTCTATTCTTTGCTTGTTCCCTCAAACGAATTATTTTTTTATTCATGGTCTGGAAAGAATATATATATTTTTATTTTCTACATCTGCTTTATAGTTTCTTTGTTCAATAGCATATATTCAATTTTTGTAAAGGTTCTGTGTGATGCTAAATAGTTCTATTTTTAATATTCTTATTAAGATGTCAGTTTTTCTATCTTCAGTTTGCAACATTCTATTCAGTTTTATTTTTTCTTTCTGTTAGAGTTATGTAGCTCTACAAGAGGAACAGTAACCTTTTCTCCAAGAATGATGTTTCTTTCTTTGTCTTTTTACAGTTCATTCATCTTTTCTTTTATAAGAAATATATTTGGTATATGAATTTAATAATTTATTTTTTCATTTTCTGTGTTGCCTTTAAGCAAAATGTAGTATCCTTGATTATCCCTTTTTACATTATGAATTTTCATTACTGCTTTGTAGGAAATAAAAATGCCACTCCTGCTTTTTTTTTTTTTGAATCACCTAATGCTTAATAAATTTTATTTATTTACCTATTTTGGTTCAGTGACTTAATTTTGAAATATTTTTATTGTATGTGTTCATTATATCATTTTTCATTTTATTGGGGAAATTAATCCATTTTCACACTTGAGTTTATAATTGTTAGATTTGTGTTTTTTTCTCTTTGTTTATATTGTTTCTCATGTATATCAAGACATGGTCCCAATGATTAGCTTTGCTTACCCTAATTTGATCCCACTCATCTCCCCTAGGTTCTATTTCTGTATTCCTCCCTATATTTACTCCGCCAAGAGTCCAATTTATTTTATTTTATTTCACTCTTATAGTAAATGTAATTTGGATGACAATTATGCTTTTCTAGATATTGATACTTTTCAACACAAATGGAAGTTATTTTTCTGACATAATGTAACAAAATGATAATTATGTAATTGAAATAAAGTATCTTAACAGTAAAAATACAAGTATTTATGAAACTTTTAAAGGATTTTACATATTAAGTTCAAAACTGAGCATAAAAAGTTAATGCTTTTTTTTAACCCACAATACTGTAAGAAAAATAGAAATCAAAGCATAGAATATGACCTCAAAAATATAAATAAAAAAATCTCTAAAAGAACTTGAACTCTACCTCAAAAACTAATAGTACTTCTAGAGAAATTGGGGATAGAGTGTTGCTTACAGTGACAGATATGGTTGATTTATCTTTTTTTTTTTTTTGCTTACCTATGTTAGGTTGTTAAAAGTTCTGGAGGGCAGCTAGGTGGCTCCATGGATTGAGAAACAAGACTAGAAATGATTCTGGATTAACATATGGCTTCATACACTTCCTAGCTGTGTGACCCTGTGCAAGTCACTTAACTACCATTGTCTTGCCCTTACTACTTTTCTGCCTTGGAACTAATACACAGTATTGATTCTAAGGCAAAAAGTAAGAGTTTTAAACTAGGCCATTCCCCACTTGACAAATGGTCGAGGGATATGAATAGACAGTTTTCAGATGAAGAAATCAAAATTATCAATAATCATATGAAAAAGTGTTTTAAGTCTCTCATAATTAAAGAAATGCAAATCAAAACAACTCTGAGATAGCACCTCACATCTAGCAGACTGGCCAATATGACAGTAAAGGGAAATAATAAATGTTGGAGGGGATGTGGTAAAATTGGGACACTAATACATTGCTGGTGGAATTGTGAATTGATCTAACCGTTCTGGAAGGCAATTTGGAACTATGCCCAAAGGGCGTTAAAGGACTGTCAGCCCTTTGATCCAGTCATAGCACTGCTGGGTTTGTACCCCAAAGAGATAATAAGGGAAAAGACTTGTACAAGAATATTCATAGCTGCGCTCTTTGTGGTGGCAAAAAAATTGGAAAACAAGGGGATACCCTTTAATTGGGGAATGTCTGAACAAATTGTGGTATATGTTGGTGATGGAATACTATTGTGCTGAAAGGAATGATAAACTGAACTGGAATGACCTCCAGGAATTGATGCAGAGTGAAAGGAGCAGAACCAGGAGAACATTGTATACAGAGACTGATACACTGTGGCATAATCGAATGTAATGGACTTCTCTACCAACAGCAATGCAATAACTCAGGACAATTCTGAGGAACTTATAAGAAAGAACACTAACCACATTCAGAGGAAAAACTGTGGGAGCAGAAACGCAGAAGAAAAACATATGGTCGTTCACGTGGTTTGATGGGGATAGGATTGGGATTCTGACTTTAAATGATTATTCTATTACAAATATTAATAACATGCAAGCTTTGGGAGGGGGTAGGAAAGAGGGGAGGAAAAGAACATGAATCATGTAACCATGGGAAAATATTCTAAATAAATAAATTAATTTTAAAAAGAAAATAAAGAGTTTTTAAAAAGTGAAGGTTTATCTGTTGCAGGAGAATCAGGTTGGGGGTGATTATGGTGAGAAAAAAGTGGAAAACTGAGGGGGAAAACCAAGAGTATATCCAGAAATTACTGTTATATTAAAAAAAGAAAACCTAGAAGGCATCAGAAAAACTTATTTTTTTAAAAGAACTTCACTTTTGCATTTAGCATCTTGATTTTTAAAATATATCACTTTGAGTATATAATCTGATCACTTTGGGGGTTTAATAATATACATCATTTTATCAGTATCCATAAGGCAACAAACTTCTTTTTGGTACCTGCTCTGTTTCAGGTATAGTACAGGAAATAGAAAGAAAGGTCACAACAGTCTCTACCCTGACCCCTATTATAATGGGGCAGATAATATCAAAATAACTAAGTCCGTGAAATATAATTACAGAGTAGGTAGAAGGCAATATGAGAGGGGAGGGCACTAGCAGCTGGGGGCAGGATAGAGGGCTATAAGGGAAGGTACATTTTGAGCTTAGTTGTGAAGACAAGGAAACTTAAGATATGGATGTAAGTGCATAGAGCACTCTAGATAATGAGAGCACAGGTTCAAAAATTAGACTATTGTTTGAGAAACAGTGGGTTGGCCAGTACAATTGGATGAAATAATATGTAGAAAATGGTAAGAAGAATACTTGGAAGGTAGGAAAGGCCCAAGTTATGAAGAGCTTTGAATGCTAAACAGAAGAGGATTAAATTGAAAGCTATGAAAGAGTGTGGGTGAGAGGTGTTGAGAGCCCAAAAGAAGATGGTGGCTTTGGGAACAGAGAGAAAGGGGGCATATACAAAAGATTTTCTGAAGGTAGAAATTATAAGATTGAGCAACAGTTTGAATTTGTGGGGTGAGTGAGAGTGAGGAATTGTATATCATATCAGATTGTTGACTCTCTTGATTAGGAGGATGGTGGTGCCTTTGAAAAAAATAGGAAAATTCAGAAGAGGGTAAAATTTTTGGGAAACAATAATGAGATCTGTTCTTAAAGTGTTGAGTTTGAGTTTTATTTGGGAAACCCCATTTATGTTGTCCAAAAGGTAGATGGCAATATATGAGTGAAGCTCAACAGAGATACTATTGATATATGTGTTGATCATTGTAGAGATAATTGAACCTACAGGAGCTGATAAGATCACCGAGAGAATAAGTTGAAGAGAATGGATTCAGTATAGACCCTAGGTGAAGACTCTTTAAAAATATGTTTTTCAAAAAATTTGACTGAGAATGAGTAGAGAAATGGAGGATAATAACTGGTGTGGATGGTAGAATCTTTATTTTCAGATTGACTCATGTATATAAACGTAAACCTTATTAAAACATACTAACTTTGGTGAATTTTTGCTCATTTATTTGATTTTTGACACTACCTGGACAAAGTTGAAATGAAATACAGGTTTAAGTATACATGTTTCTGACTTAAAAAAAATTAACATTAATTAGCTTCCTAAGTATCTTCCATAAATTTATAATATGTATAACAACTTTGTTTTTAAAATTTCTTGATATCAGATAAGACAGTGGACTTGGCAACAACTAAATTCTTGCTTACGGACTCCAAACATTTGTTACATGCTTTTAGTACAAGGTCAAACTATGATGGGATTCTACCACAGGCTTTTGCTCAAGTAAATCATCTACTTCAAACACTGTCACAGGTAAGATGTTTTTGGAATATTTTCTAAATTAATGGTGCCAATACCTCTTTTAGTGCTATAGTTGATAAAAAAATTAAATATTTGTTATTATTCTAACTTGTTCATTTTCAAGAAATATTAGGTGAATTAAAGGATGACTCAACAAGCAGCTTTAGGTTTGGGTTATATTCCACATCTTATCCTTTTAGGGAAGAAGAGTTCACAGTGTTTGTTAAAAGTATGCTTGAATTCATTTTTGTCAGGACGACAATTCTGATTATCATTTCATTGTTTTTCCTATGTAAGTGGTCCACTTTCAAATTAATTTTCTTGTTAGAACTTAAACCCCTTTTAGATCCCAAAGTTAGAAAACTCTTAGAAGTTGACACATTTCAAATATATATAAGCTAGAGTCAGCGCAATGTAGCACAACTATGAAGTAAGACATAGCAAATACAAGGTGACATTGTCTTCCTTCTGTTGTTTTTTTCTCATAAACCCCAAATTCACTACCTTTTCTCCTTTATTTTCATGTCCAGTTAAAATCTATTACCTGTCTTCTAAACTAAAGAAAGAGGTGATTATCATAAACCTAATCATAATTGGTAAAGGAGGAAAATATTAACCAAGAGATCATTTTTATGTTCTCATAGGAGGTATAGTATATTCTGTAATGCTTTAGAAAATAGTGTTTTGTTTTTAATTTTTAATTGGTTTCCATTTGAGATCATCATACTGCTAATGTGAAATGTAATTTTTGAAAATAAGACTTATATAGCCTCCTGAAGGGAAGAGCAGAATTCAAGACTGTAAGAAGTTACTGTTTGATTTTTGTTTGTGAATTGTTTTTAGAATACTTCATTCCCATTTATATCAGAGATAGTAATTTCAGCATCATAGTATCCATTGTGAATAGGGATAAGAATTAGGGATTAGACCTGTGATTTCATAAGTTTAGGGAACTTCTGAATGAAGATTGTTTACCAATGCAGGTAGGTACTTTCTCTTCAATTTATAAGCCTTGAGATTTGCCTAGAACCCTGAGAAATTAGGTAAATATGCCTAGGGTCATATAGTCAATATGTGTTCAAGGCTAAACTGAATCCAGATCTTTTTTGATGTAAGGCCTTCTCTCTAACCGGTGTAACATACTGCCTTGTGGCCAATTAGCATGTCCTTAATTGGTCATTGACATAATTAAATATGCTAAGTGCTTACTATATGCTAGGCACTGGGGATATGTAGAGGAAAATGAGGCAATCCTTTCCCTTAAGGGTTATAAATAAAGCTTTTTCCTAGTATCTGTTGTGGAACGTGAAAAGATAAATTTCAAGAAGAACTTGATTTAAATCATCAAAATGTGTGATGGTAGTCTTCTCCAAAATAAATCAGCTTATATTATAATTATCTACTGATGCAAAGTTGTAAGAATGGGTGAGGATACTAAAAACGTGTTGGAAGATATGAATTAAGTATATATATGATGAAAGACACTAAAACTCATGCCTATAACCTAGAGTACCTTCTCCAAGAAAAGAATTGGAAATCCCTGAATATGGACAGCACTGAGTAATATCACAAAAAATTGGGCAGGAAATAGAACAGGAGCAACTTACTGTTTGATGTGAGATTATCAATTTTTTAGAGCAGAAATTTATATTTAGTGTCTGAAAGCAAAGCAAAAAGAAAGAATAAAGATTTGATAAAGATTTGTTGTGCAATTAAAACAACTTCAACCTAAGTTAGCTAAGTGAGTTGATGATGAAAGAAGAGATATGGACTAAAAAATGATAGCCACTAATTACAATAATTCTAAATAGAAGTTAAACAAAACTAAATTATTTTTAATAATGAAGAGATCAAAAGAGACTAAAAAGTGCGTTACCAGTAAACTTTCAAGATGTAAGGACAACTAAGTCTTGCCTCGCTTGCTGTTTCTTGAGTCTTCAAAAAACCTTTGATTGGATAGAGACAAATACTTCTTTAAAGTCTCTCTTCCTGATTCCTCATGACTTATGTAGGATGCCTTGAAATATAGAACAATGGAGATAATCTCATTTGATGCTTTGATCATTAATATTAAATGAGACAAAATAGCTGTATACTTGCTGAAGGTATTCACTTGTATCAAACAGGAGATTCAGTCTTCAATCCAAATTGAGAGTCCTCTAAACACTACTATGTACAGATTACATTGTATTCATTGCACCAGCACTGAGATTGCAGAGCCTTTTGAATGAGATACCTTGCTATTCAAAAAAGTTTGGCTTTATCCATATAAGGAAAACAAAGCAGATAAAGAACACTTACTGTTCTCTCATTACTTAGTATGCTAGTACTCATCTATTTATACCTTGGATAGACACTGACAGTTTGGGCCCATAATTGAACAGGAAGAAGAGAGATGGGTGAATTGCTTTTGGGAAGTTGCACGGTTCATTTATTGACTAGAAGAGCTGCCAGAAACTAAGGCCTATCTTGTTTATGCCAGTATGTTGCTGGTGGTATTATATGTCTATTAGTCATGGGGAACTATAGTCTCCAAAGAATAAAGATTGATTTTCAGCCAGAGGTAATGATGAAGTCTCTTGTGGGTAAGCAGGTTGCAGTAAATAAGAAATAAAGAATTATGAAGAACCAAAGTAAAGAATGCTATTAAATAAATAGTAGTCAGAAAAGATGGGCTGGTCATGTGGTGAGAACAGATGATAACAATTTAGAAGCTTATGTATCCATGCAGTGTTGAGAAAAAGAAAATATGGCTCCCAGCAAATTGGAAAGCTCCCTTTGTGGAGAATTTATGGGGGAATATTGTTAAGAGTCACACAAGATGGGCAAGTATGGATGGATTGCTGTTTGTATGACTATTGATTAATATCTATATCAATGAAATCATAGATCTTTTTAAATAATGGGAAACGATATAGCCCTTTTATTTAAGATTATTATGTGAAAAATTAATTACTAATGGTTTTGGTGAAAATAATATTGATTAATGTAACAAGGCCTATGTTAAGATTTTTAAGTCTTGTGCTATGAAGATAACGTTGTGAAGCTATAGGTATATTGTAATGGAATAGAGTCTGGGTATTGCCTTACAAGCCTAATCAGATTTATTCATAGATCTTGAATTATTTCTCAACATTGGCTGAGAGGCTTGTAAAGGTGAATGGCAAAAAGAAAAAAAATGAATTCCTGCTAGATACTATTGCCAGTGTTTCTCTCATTTCTTGGTATTTCTCACATTTAGTATCCTTTTAGTATAAATGGTTCTGTTGGAATGACTTTCCATTTGACTGATGTCCATCTCCAAATATATGGGACAAAGGTTCAGTCTTTTCTTAAGCCTATAGGGTAGACTTGTTGCAGCTGAAAGAAAATTATAGATGAAGTGATGTGGCAGTAATAAAATAAGCTTAGAATCTGAGAGACTCTATAAATTGTTTTGTTGTTTACAAAACTGTGAAAAGTACCTGACAGAAAGGCCTGCAGAGAGCCTGGCCTGAGATCCAGATGAACCATATAATCCTTAGATCACTTCTGCATGAAAGAGAGCAGATAATACTCAAAACAGATATTCTGGATTTCTGATAATGACCTATTCACATTAGATTTCAGCCATATTTGAACTCTTTCCCCAAAGGAAGTGTCAGTGTTAAATTATGGAGATGAAATCATAATAGAATAGAAACTGAAGCTGACCAAATATATACAGAGATAATTAGTGCTAGAGGTATTGTAGTTTTACAATCAGAGAAATTTTCAAAATTTCTTGAAGAGGAAAGATCTTTCTCTTTCCTCCTCCAAGGGAAAAGTTCACTGATAATTGTTTTACTAGAAAAAAAATGACTTAGAAAACATCAGTTACTTGTCATGTGTTCATAGTCTTAGCTCTATGAAATATTTAAGAATAATCTATGTGTATATGTGTAAGTGAAAAAAGAATGAATAATAAATTCAGTGATTTTTTGTTTGTATATGTGTGTATATAAAAGCATACATATACAATGTACAGAAATACATGTATAACTATATTTATGCATAACATGCAATATATTTATACATAAATATACACATCTATATATGTATGTTTTTGTTGTTCAGTCCTTTTTTAATCTTGTCTTGACTCTTCCTGACCATATTTTGGGATTTTCTTGGCAAAAATACTTGAGTAGCTTACCATTTCCTTCTCCAGCTCATCTTACATTTGAGGAATTAATTTATTAATTTGTTAAATAATTAAATTAAGTAATTTGCCCTGAGCTACATAGCTAGTAAGTGTATGAGGCTACATTTGGACTTATGAAAATGAGTCTTCCCAACTCCAGACCTGGCATTCTATCAACTATGTCACCAATATATTAATATATTTTATATATTATATATATATACACACACATATATAATCACAGAATTTGTCCATTATTCATTCTTTACACAGACATATATGACAATATATGTGAAATAAAAAAGTAGCTCTCAAAATTGAGTGGTAGAAGAATATTTAACTGAATTGGGAAATTATACAGTGTTGCCAATAATCCCAAACTTCTTGTTCTGGAAAACAACTTTAACATTAGTATTTTCCATTGAGGCTATGTATTAGAAGTCATGTAATATCATAATCTTGAAAGAATTAAAATTATATTGACAGTGTTGATTCATGCAGGAAAGAAGGCATAAAAGATGTTATCAAGGACTTGTATCATTGAAAAAAGTCAGTCACATAGGATTACAGACAAAAAATGGACATTCTAAATGTGCTATAATTGTAACCTTGAGATATGAAAGAACCAGATGAAATGTTCTAGTGATTGGGTAAAACATATATAGAAAAAGATGGACAAGGTATCATTATCAGATAATGTGTGGAGAGATTATAATCTGTAATGGCAGAAAGAAGATTCTATCAATGAGATTATATCAATGAGATCACAGATCCATCTAAATATAGTCTAGGTGAATGGTGGAGATATGCCTTTTATAGGTAAGAGACCCAGTCGCTTTAATGGTTCTGACATTGACTTATTCTGTGACCGTAAATTTTTCTTTCTTTAAAGAAAATCTTTGTATTTCTAGCTCTTAGGCCAGTGCTTTGTTTGTAATTAGCACTGAAATGTTTTTTCATTTATTCATTATTTTTGAAGAAAGCATGCCAAAAAATAATTGGTACCATTAGGGCAAATATGGTATAATTATATATTTTGCCAACATATTGACTTTTTTTTTCCTCCTTTAGATTGAGCCTTTCCACATTGCTCAGATCTAGATGGGGTGGTAATCACTCCTGGGGCTCACTGATTACATTTGCCTGGGAGCTTTGACCTCCATTTCTGACCAGGGCAGATCAGAGGACAGGAGCTTGTTGACTCTTAAGGGCTCACTGTATTGATGCCTAACTTAGACACCCAATCAGTTTGGTTGCTGCAGCTTAGAACTTATAAACTGAAGATATTCAATAGCCTTAGGATTCTTCAGTAGTGGGGGTTTTAGGCATGGGCCACCTTCTGGCATGAGGTTAGAGGCATAATGTTAAGATAAAAAAATGAAGTTACTGTTATTTTTTAATCCTTGCCTTTTGCTTTGGAACAGACTATTCTAAGACAGAATGGCAGTAAAGGCTAGGCAGTTAGGATTAAGTGACTTACTCAGGGTCACACAGCTAGGGAAGTATCTGAGGCCAGATTTATACCCAGGTCCTCCTGATACCAGGCCTGACTATCCAGCTGAGACACCAGCTGCTCCCTGAAAATGAAATCATTCTTTAGATAAAGATGAATCTTTCACCATTTTACTATTCTTCTTAACCTTTGCCATTTTGTGGTTTTATTTACGTTTATAATCTGGAAGCTTAGGAAAAGCTGATGTCTATTTTTTTTCCAAGTGTTAATAGTGAAATCAGTATTTTAACTTAAAATTATTTGTCTTTATTGGTATTTCATTAAATAAATCATTAATCCTTTGTAATTAAGTAGAAAATATTTGGGAAAGGGTAATATTTATTCTAATGCTGTCACTTTCCCATGAGTATTCTGTGTACAGTAAAGAACCTGGCACATTACAGAAAACTATAACATTAAAAGGTACAAATAATTGGTATTCCATTTTGGACACTTACTAGTCTCAAACTTGCTGTATCTTATGCAATTCTTGTTTCCCCAGGTCACTTCTAAACGTAAGCCAAATTCTACAGAATCAAAGAATACAACATCTAAAAATCAGGAGAATAATGTACTGCTCCAGCTTAGTAATCAGGAGAATACAACAGTGTTGAGTACTCCACTTCCCCAACCCAACAGACATCAAGAAATCTGGTCTGTCCTAGAGAATGTTTGGACCGCATTATATCTGAACAGGTACTAAAATCAGCAAAATAATTTGAGCTCTAAAATAAGTAATAATTTTGATGACTCTTATCTTTCTGTCTCTCTTTCTTTGTTTCCTTATTTCCCTTTGTCATCTAATCAAATACTAACTTCCTACAATGTACAATATCACATATTAAGAGTTAAACAAAATTTTTAAAAAATCTGGCTATTCTTCTTGAGGAGCTTACATTCTATATGCAGACGATTCTCAGATTTATTTGTCTATCCTTTATTTCTTTCCTGACCTCCTGTCTCACATCTGGAACTGCTTATTAGGTTTCTTGGACTTCAAAATTCCTAGACATCTTAAACTCAACTTGTCTAAAACAGAACTCACTATTTTTCCCCTCCATCCCCTTTGCCTCTTCTTGACTTCTCCACAATTAGAGAGGATGCTATCAACTTTCTAGTGACTCAGGCTCACAATCTATGTGCCATCCATGACTCTTCCTTTTTATTCTCCTGTTCAGTTAGTCACTAAGTCCTGTTATTTATGCCTTTGTAGAATTCCTCTCATATAGTCCCTTCTCTCTTGTGTCACTACCACATGCTCACACAGGCCCTCATAACCTCCTGCCTAGAATACTCTACTGCAGTAGCATAGTGGCTAATCTCCTGCCTTTCTTCAATTCTCCACTGTCAAATTGTATCAACTGTAAAATTGATTTTCTAAAGTGCTACTCTTGAGTACATCACCTCCCCCTTTCCAAGGAAATTGGTTTTCTGTTTCAGATATAAAATCCTCTTAAAGGATGATTTTCAGCCCTCCTACCTTTCTAGTCTTTTTTTTTTACCCCAAGGCAGAAGAGTGGTATGGGCTAGACAATGGGCTTTAAGTGACTTGCCCAGGGTCACACAGCTAGGAAGTGTCTGAGGCCAGATTTGAACCTAGGGACCTCCCATCTCTAGGACTGGCTCTCAATCCACTGAGCTACCCAGCTGCCCCTAGGATGTAATTTTTAATAGTTTAACTTTTTAAATTGTTTTTTAATTTTGATTAACAGTTATTGGAGTAGTTTTTTCTATGTGGTATCATTGTTTTCTATTTTATCTTCCTATTTTGAGGAGCTTTTAACTCAATCCTACATAATGTATACCAGGTGATAATTTAGTATTTTATATCAGCAAAAATGTTATTTAGTTTTAGCAAGGTATTTTAAGTTTAATACAGAATTTGTGATACTAGTTAGGTATCTTATTTCAGGAAAGGCATATACATTAATTTTTTTCTTGCTCTAACACTGATCTATTAAAAATATAACTACCTAATATAATTAAATTATAACAAAGGTAGTTTTCCACTCTTCCTTTTTCTCACATATAAATAGTACATTTCACCTACCATGTTACTATTTTGTATATAAATAAACAGTTTTTTTCCCTAGACCTCAGGGGATATCTAATCTTCACCTGTGCAGAAATAGTCTTTAATATCATTCCCTAAAAGTATTCATCCTACTCCCACTTGAAGACCTATGATTTTTAGGCTACCTCAAGAAATAATTAGTTTCCTTTATGCTTTTGAACCACTTTAATATGAGGCAGACATCTGTATTTCCAGCTTCTAGCCCATTGCTTCCACTTACTTAAAATAGTATAGATTTACATGAAAAAAAATGCAAAGAAAGGAGGACTTGCAGTCCCAGATCACAAACTATACTATAAAACAGTGGTCATTAAAACAATTTGGTACTACCTAAGAGACAGAAAGGAGGATCAGTGGAATAGATTGGGGGTAAATGACCTCAGAAAGACAGTCTATGAAAAACCCAAAGATCCCAGTTTTGGGAACCAAAACCCACTTTTTGATAAAAACTGCTGGGAAAATTGGAAGACAGTATAGGAGAGATTAGGTTTGGATCAACATCTCACACCCTACACCAAGATAAACTCAGAATGGGTGAATGACCTGAATATAAAGAAGGAAACTGTAAGCAGATTAGGTGAATACAGAATAGTATACTTGTCAGATCTTTGGGAAAGGAAAGACTTCAAAAACCAAGCAAGAGCTAGGAAAAATTCACAAAATGTAAAATCAATAATTTTGATTTCATCAAATTAAAAAGGTTTTGTACAAACAAAACTAATGCATCCAAAATTAGAAGGGAAGCAACAAATTGGGAAACAATCTTCATTTTTTTTTTTGCTTCACAAAAACCTGTGACAAAGGTCTAATTACTCAAATTTATAAAGAACTAAACCAAATTGTACAAAAAAATCAAGCCATTCCCCAATTGATAAGTGGGCAAGGGACATGAATAGGCAATTTTCAGTAAAAGAAATCAAAACTATTAATAAGCACATGAAAAAGTGCTCTAAATCTCTAATAATCAGAGAAATGCAAATCAAAACAACTCTGAGGTATCACCTTACCCCTAACAGATTGGCTAACATGACAGCAAAGGAAAGTAATGAATGCTGGAGGGGGTGTGGCAAAGTTGGGACACTAATTCATTGCTGGTGGAGTTGTGAATTGATCCAAGCATTCTGGAGGGCAATTTGGAACTATGCCCAAAGGGCGATAAAGGACTGTCTGCCCTTTGATCCAGTCATAGCACTGCTGGGTTTGTACCCCAAAGAGATAATAAGGAAAAAGACTTGTATAAGAATATTCATAGCTGCATTCTTTGTGGTGGCAAAAAATTGGAAAACAAGGGGATGCCCTTCGATTGGGGAATGGCTGAACAAATTGTGGTATATGTTGGTGATGGAATACTATTGTGCTCAAAAGGAATAATAAAGTGGAGGAATTCCATGGAGACTGGAACAACTTCCAGGAATTGATGCAGAGTTAGAGGAGCAGAACCAGGAGAACATTGTACACAGAGACTGATACACTGTGGTACAATCAAATGTAATGTACTTCTCCATTAGTGGCAATGCAGTGATCCTGAACAACTTGGAGGAATCTACGAAAAAAACCACTATCCACATTCAGAGAAAACACTGTGGGAATAAAAACACTGAAGAAAAACAACTGCTTGAATACATGGGTTGAAGGGATATGGTTGGGGATGTAGACTCTAAATGAACGTCCTAATGCAAACAACAACATGGAAATAGGTCTGATCAAGGACAGAAGTAATACCCAATGAAATTGCGTGTCAACTGCGGTAAGGGTCGGTGGAGGGGAGGGAGGGAAATAAAGTGAGTATTGTATCCAAAAAAAAATTAATAAAATTAAAAAACAGTATAGATTTATAGAATTGGCACTCAATCAGGTCATGTAATCTTAACCCATATCTGAACAAAAATCTTTACAATATACATGACTAGTGGTCAAACAACTTGTTTTTTAAAGACTTTTGGTGAGTGGGAACCCACTGTTTTCTAAGGCAGACCCATCCTACTTGATTGTTAAGAAAAGTTTTTTAAATTGAATCTTAATTTTCTTCTTTGTGCCTTAAACCACTGCTTCTAGTTTTAGTGCATGGGACCACGTGGAACATACATAATCCCTCTTCCACAGGATATTTTTAAAATTATTTGGAATTAGCTCTCAAGTCTCTTTCCCCACTTCTTGGGTGCTTTTTCCAGGCCACCTAGCCTCAACTACTTTTTATATGACTTGATTTCAACTACTTTTTTCTCCTTCCCCATTTTGGATTGCTTCCCTCTGGATGCACACACAGGTTGCTAATATAGTACCTAGAAATAGCCCTCACCACTTCTTTCCATGACTGTTTCAGTGGCCTTTATAAGGATGATATTAGAAAATAGGTATTGTTTTATTAATTTAAGGACAAGAAGTAGAGTGGCTGGCTTGAGAAAGAATTGGAGTTTGAAGCAGAGCTGAGAAAGCATGTTAATTTCAAATGTTGACAGTTATAACTTTTTCTGTGTAACTCTCTCTGGCCCTTGGCACTTGTCTCTGGCAGTTGGCAGAGACACACTCAGAGACTCTCAGGATTGGAGGAGATAACATCTTTGCCTATCTCTCTGTCTGAGGGAAAGATCTGAAGGAGCTTTTCCTTTTCCAACTTGGTAAATACTATTGACTATGTATTGTGGTTTTTATAGATTGATTTAACTCTGAGAAGACCAAAGAAAAACCTGGTCTTTGGTTTGGACTCTGAGTCTGTTAGGTCTCAGAGTCCTAACTTGATTGTTGTTGAGACTCAACCAGCTAGCCTTTGCTATTTATAATTTGAAGATGAAGTTAATAATTATAAGGTTACTAGTGGTAGGTTTTATTTAGATAGTATAAATTTGGGTTAGTCAGACAGGGAGGAATAGTATAGCCTATGAAACATAGGAGAAGTCGTTTCTTGCAGAAGCAGGCAGTTTATTTGTGTGGATTTAGAATCCCTTCTAATTAGAAATCCCTGTTATCCTTATATATTTCAATAAATATTTTATTTTTTATAATAGAAGTCTTTTTAATGTCCTTGCGCCTGGCCAGAAGGGAAGTTCATATTTGATCTTCACTTCATCACTGAAGATACTTTTGATTACATCTATCAAAAGTATCTGAACAGTTTTGAACCTGTATCAGCGAGTTTTCTATCTATTTTTATGTAGCTCGCCATATTTATTATTTTTACACCTTCTAATTCAGCTCTCTTTTTCAAGTCTCTCTCTTCTGAACTGTTCACACAGTTTCTGAAGTAGCTTTCCTAAAACACATATGTGATCTGTGATATGGGTCCTTTCCCTGCTTAATAATCTCCAATAGCTTCATTGCTTCTAGCGTAAAATCTAAACTCCTCTGTTTGGCTTTTGTAACCCAGTTCCAGCTTACCTTTTCATCCTCACTGAATATTACTACCCCTCCTAAACTCTTCAGTCCAGCCAGACTAACCTTTTCTCTGTTCAGCAGTCTTTATCTTCCATCTCCTTTCCTTTACATTGGAAATCTCCACTCCTCACTTCTACCTCATAGATTCACTTTATTCAAGATGCAACTGAGGCATCATTTTCTTTTGTTTATTGGTTCATTTATTTGCTATATTTTGAATTCCAAGTTATTTAATCCTCTATTCCAACTCCACATCATAGAAGACCAACAATATTGTGTGTGTATGTGTGTGTAACCATGCTATTTTTTTTGGTTTGTAGTTTTCAGTTGTGTCTCACTCTTTGTGACTCCATTTGGGATTTTTTTGGCAAAAAATACTGGAATGATTTACTGTTTCATTCTCCAGCTCATTTTTTAGATGAGGAAACTGAGGCAATCAGGGTTAAGTGACTTGCACAGAGCCATACAGCAAGTACATATCTGAGGCCAGATTTGAACTCGTGAAGATGTGTCTTCCTGATTTTAGATGGGGCATTCTATTCACTGTGTCACTTAGCTGTTCTAACCATATAATGCAAATTCCCTACATCATTTCTTTCTCTGGAGGTAGATAGCATTTTCCTTCATGATTCCTTTGTATTTGATATATGAATGATCATATTATTTAGAATAGCTTAGTCATTGACAATTATTCATTTAACAATATTGTTTTTTGTTCTGCTTGTTTCATTCTTCGGTATTTCATGCAAGTTTTTCTATATTTTTCTAAAATCAACATGCTAATCCTTTTTTTTTTTGTTGAAAACCCTTACCTTCCATCTTGGAGTCAATACTGTGTATTGGCTCCAAGGCAGAAGAGTGGTAAGGGCTAGGCAATAGGGGTCAAGTGACTTGCCCAGGGTCACACAGCTGGAAAGTGTCTGAGGCCAGATTTGAACCTAGGACCTCCTGTCTCTAGGCCTGACTCTCAATCCACTGAGCTACCCAGCTGCCCCTCTGCTAATCCTTTCTTACAGAACATTATTACAGTCATATGCCACAACTTATTCATCCATTCCCCAATTGATGAACTTTCCCTTCAATTTCCATTTTTTTGCCAACAATAAAGAGAGCCTCTCTAAATAGTTTTAAACATATAAATTCTTTTCCTTTCTGAATTACCTCAGGGAAAAAAATCGAATCATGCTATTGCTGGATCAGAGTGTATACCTAGTTTTATAACTCTTTGGACATAATTCCAGTCTTCTCTCCAAAATAGAAACCATTCTGGAAAGAAATTGAAATTATTCCCAAAGGGCTATAAAAGAATATATACCTTTTGATCTAGTAATACCACTACTAGATCTGTATCCCAAAGAGATAAAAAAAAAGTGGGAAAGGACTTGTTTGTACAAAAATATTTATTGCTGTGATTTTTGTGGTGGCAAAGAATTGGAAACGAAAGGGATGTCCCTCAATTGGGGTATGGCTAAACAAATTGGGCTATAAGGAATGATGAACAGGATGATTTCAGAAAGGGATGGAAAGACCTATGTGAAATGATGCAGAGTGAAATAAGCAGAACCAGATGATCATTACACACAGTAACTGCAATAATGTGGAACAATCAACAGTGATAGACTTTGTTACTAACAGCAATATAATGATCCAGGACAATTCTGAGGGACTAATGAAAAAAAATACTATCCACCTCCAGATAAAGAACTGTTGGAGTAGAAATACAGATAAAAATATATGATTTATCACTTGTTTTTTTGGGTATATGATTCGGGCTTTTAGTTTTATAAGATTATTCACTTACAAAAATTGAAAAAAGGAAATATGTTTTACATGATAATACATGTATTAGCCAGAAAAAGATTTTTTTAATGGTTGGATCAATTCACAATTCTGTCAACATTGTATTTGTGTCTTAATTTTTCCAAATCCCCTTTAATATCTGTTGATCATTTTAGCCTGATTCTCTCTGATAGGTGCAAGATGGAATCTTAAGAATCATTTTAATTTATATTTCTGTAATCAATAATGATTTAGATCATTTTTCATATGAATAATGATAGCTTTTGTTTCTTCCAAGTATTTCTTGTTCATATTTTTGAACATTTATCAACTACAGAATGGCTCAAAGTCTTCTCAATTTGATTCGGTTCTTAATTTGAGCATGAGGCCTTTATCTGAGAAACTAGGTATAAAATTACTTGGTTTTTTGCTTTCCTTCTAAACTTGACTTCCTTGTTTTTTTTTTTGTACAAAATATCTTTAATGTAACCAAAATTATCCATTTTCTACCCCACAGTGCTCTCTATCTTTTGTTTATTCATCAATTCTTCCCTTATTCATAAATCTGATAGCTAATATGCTCCATGTTCCTCAGTTTACTTATAACTCCCTTTATTCTAGATCAAGTACCATTTTCTATACTAAACCTTAATGCTCTCAAATGCTAATTCTCTTTCTTACTAATACCTTGTATTTACTTCATTTTTCCCCATCAATATTTATGAATATAGATGTTATCTTTTCTATAGTTTAAGCTTTGATGGCATAGTTTTTGAGAACTCAGGCTCTCCTCGGCTATTATGAGGCATCAGAGTAAGACTGTCTTTGTTAGAGATCAAATTTAGTTTCTTTAACAAAAATAAAATAAGATTTGTCAGTCATGACTCATTTTTCATGAAACCAGTCTTTTTGTAAATGATAACTTTGCCTTGGATTTATAATCTCTGTTGGTCTTAAATTACTAACTTCACAGAATATAGGGATTGCACTAACTGATATTTTATGGCCCTTCTAACTCAAACAATCCATGACTCTAAAGCATTCCATTAATGATAGTTTCTAGAATGTTGTCACAAATCTATATCAAGTTAGCCAGTCTTTAGACTGAGAATCTCTCTGCTATCTTGATTTGAAAATTGGAACATTTGAATACCCACAGTCCTGTGCTCACAAGGTTTTTCAAAAACCAAAGTAGTGACTTAGATAATCTATGGTATCCTAGTATGTAGCTTATGTTTAATGTCTTAAAATCACTGAGGGGCATCTAGGTAATTTCTTACTATTTCCTTATTTATATTGGTTTTTAATTCCCTATTATTTTTGTTTTGCCCTTCCCAAGTATAAAGATAATTTATTTTTATTGATAATCTGTCCCTCCAACTGCCTCCCCCAAATGAACCAAGAAAGTGAAAGAAAAAATAATAATGAAAAGAAGGAAGGATAGAATGTACAAAGGGAAAGAAAGACTTCATAATAAATGTACCGTACGTTGTCTAGCAGCACAAATCCCCACATTGTCATGCCAGAAAATGTTCCTACATTCTAAGTTCATTAACTCTCTGGCAGTGTTAGAAAGAAGAAAAAAAATAACAACTGGGTACTGATTTGAGTAAAACTGGCTTTATTGTTAAGTATTGAAGGTTAGGGGTGTATGGAGTGCTCAGGGAGGGGTAGTATCTCTGGTATGGAGGGCTTGTCGTGCCCTCTTAGGGCAGCTCTCCAGCCTCTGACCCCCACCTGACACCCAGCTCTCACTTGTGGCTCCCAGTAGCTGCTAGCATGCAGCAGTGGCCACACCCCAGGCAACGGCTTCGACAGGCCGGCTAAACCTTGTGAGGGTAGCCATCGGGTCATCGTGGACCCCTGGTGAACAAGGGCTTTGCTCACTCAGCATATGAAGACTGCTTCGGCTGAACAGACAGAAGATACCAATAAGAAGGTTCAATGGCTGAGATGGCGACGCAGCAAGGCACTGTGGAGTGCTTAGGGTGTGTTGGAGCACAAAGGACAACATGGCCATCCAATGCAGCTGAGGAAGTCTCCAGGTGTAACGACCTTTCGTGCCACTGGACCCAGGCTTCCAACTCTGAGAGAGTGGGACTGTCTCTGTGCATCAACTTTTCCACTTAAATCTCCTTCACGCACAAGTGTCTGTGCAATAAACACACAAAGACAATCATCTTTCTCGGTTACCGAAAGATTACTACTACCACCCACCCACCCACCCTTACCTGAGAGAGAGAAGGGAGGAAGTGCTCTCATTGGGCAGCTAGACAGAGGGACAGGGCATGCAAAACATGTTCTCTCGTCCTGGGAAGTGGGGGAACAAGCACCTTCCTCCTCAACTCAGGCTGAGGGCAGTTGGAGTGCCAATACTTCACTAATGCTGATCTAGGTGGTACAGTGAATAGAGCACTGGACATGAAATGGGGAAGACTCCTCTCTCAGAATTGAAATCTGGCCTCAGACACTTATTAGTTATATGACCCTGAGCAAGTCACTTAACTCTGTTTGCCTCAGTTACTCATCTGTAAAATGAGCTGGAAATGGAAATGACAAACCACTATATTATTTTTGCCAAGAAAACCCCAAATAGACTCACAAAGAGTTGGATTCAACTAATAATTGAACAAGAACAAATAATAGTTTCAGATTCAGTACTGATAACCTTTTATTTTTATTTTATAATTATAATTGAAATTCTTGACTTTGTTTTTCCCCCTGAATTTTATTTTTTCTAATTATACAATATTCTATTGGGAGTTTACAGTACTGAATAAATTAATTTAAATATTGTGTCAGATAATTGAATGAGTACTTTGTATATCCATATCTTTTTAGTCACTGCTCCCTCATTGGAAAATTTGTTTGTGTTGTAGTAATTTTATTTTTGAGACCACCCTTTCCCTCTCAAGCCAGTTTTAGCTATAGAATTTTAGGCATTGAAATCCTGCCTACCTCTTCCTTGAAATCTTTGAAACTTGTCCAT
The DNA here is from genome assembly GCF_027887165.1 of Monodelphis domestica. Lineage (NCBI taxonomy): Eukaryota > Metazoa > Chordata > Mammalia > Didelphimorphia > Didelphidae > Monodelphis > Monodelphis domestica. The sequence continues at coordinate 82,622,006 of NC_077228.1, forward strand.
CTGAAGCCTAAGGTACACCTATTTTAGTATTTCCTTCCTTATCTTTTACACTTCTTAATGGTTTCATTCTCTTGCACTTTGGCTTCCAACCTCACCATCCTAATGAAATCAAACTTATAATGATCTCTTAGTAGTGCTGAATCCAATTTTCTTAGTCTTCATTTTCCTTGACCTCTTTCTCTTGATCATTACATCCTGAATGAATTTCTTTTGCTTCTCTGACAAACTTGATTCTTCTTTTTTGTTTTGTTTTGTTTTGTTTTTTCTGGCTAACCCTTTCCGAGTTTTCTTCTTGCTGTGTTTTTGCTGATTTCTTGCCTCCTACTTCTTTTAGATTAATTTTCCCTCAATTTTCTGGCCTGGCCCTGAGTCCTCTTTTTATTTTACCAATTCTCATCTTTATTTAAATGAATTTCAGATCTAGGCACCTCTGTCTTGTCTGTCTTTTGAACTCATTCTTCTATCAGCAAATGTCTTTTGGACATTATTTCCCTGGATATGCCATTGGCATCTTCTAGTCAACATGTCTAAAATGGATTGCAATTTTTTTTTTCTAAATCTATCATTTTATCTCTAGGGCACTACCATTCTTCCATTTATCCAAGTTAACCTTGTTGTTATCCTATACTCTTCTCCCTTCTCATTTTCATTCAGTTGCCAAGTCTTCTCATGTATGGTTCTGCAACATCTCTCTTATGGACTATATACAAATAGTCCTTTTAATGTCCTTTTAATTATCACTAGGCTTATCAGATAATCTATTTAAATGATATATGTAAAAAAAGATTTTTATGAAATGTTAAATTGCTGTATTAATGTCATCTGCTGTTACTATTATTTTTGATTACTCCATGGATATATACTTGGCACTGCATTCTTATTAATGACTTAGATAAATGCATGAACAGCAAAATTGCAGATGATGCAAAACTACGAAAAGAATAGCTTAATGTAGTAGGTGACTGAGTTGGGATCCAAAAAGATATTAACAGGCTAGAATGTCAGGCTTCATCTAATAAACTTCAGTAAAGATAGATGCAAATTCTGTTTTGTGTTCAGAAATGCAACTTTGCAAAGATAGGGTTGGGGATGAGGAAAGTCATGGGTAGATAGCAATCTATATAAAAAGATCTGAGGATTTTATTGAACTGCAAAATCAGCCTGAATCACATATATGATGTAGTTTCCAGTATTGGGCATTTAATCAGGGCATGTAGAGGTGTAGTATTTCTGTACCTTTTCCAAGTCAGTGTTTGTATAGAGTATTGGGTTGGGTTCTCGGTACCACAACTTAAAGACATTAACAAACTGAGGAGATTCAGAAAAGGACAACCAGGATGTTGAGGGGGCCATGCCATATAAGGATTGGTTGAAGAAATTGATAATACTTAGCCAGGAGAGGAGAAGACTGAAGGGGGACATAATAGATTATTTTCAGATATGTAAAGGGCTGTCATGTAGATGAGGGGTTCAATCTCCATGTTTGGCTCCAGGAGGCAGAACCTGGATTAATGAATTGAATTTGCAAAGAAGCAAATTTAGTTTTTATTTCAGCAAGAACTTGCTAACAATTAGAGCTATCCAAAAGAGTAATGGACTTCCTGGTGAAATGGTGGATCCCTTTTATTGCAGAGATGTCTAACCTTGAGTTTTTGAGTTAAAATATACATATTTTGGCAATTGTATTTCAATTTAATTAATTTTATTTGTAACACTAAGTGTTTTATTTTATACTTTTAAAACTATTAAATTCTGGTAAGGTATCTTTAGGCTTTACTAGAATGTCAAAGGGTCCATGCATGACACAGCAAAGTTAAGAATTCTTGCTCTTTTAGGTGTCTGTAGGCAGACTGGTTGACCTGTTCTGTATGGTGAAGTAGGAGTTCTTGGGTTTGAGTTAAACCAAATGGGGGCCTCTGGGATCTTTTCCCCCTCTCAGATTCTAAGGTTGCAAATAACCATTTCTTGTTCCATCTACCTCTGTTTCTCTGTGGAAATGAAACAGAATTTGTACAATATTACTTTGTCTTTGCCATAACTTTTCATCTGTCCCTTCTACTACATACCCATAAGCTCTGAAGTTTTATACTCTAACCTTCATTTCTAATTTAGGTAGTACTGTGTGAGAGGAATAAATTGTTTTAAATGTACAACAAATGCATACTACATGAAAATGTAATAAGTGTACACATATGTGTAATATAGATCTTTTGTTTCTTATCCTAGCACGGATGTTTTCCAAAGTTTGGATTCCAATAATACATTGAATCCTCCAAAGATTGCATCATTTGAAGAGGCCTTTGTGTATCTTCAGAAATTGATGGCAGCTGTGAAAGGTGTTCTTGCTGGAATTCAGAGGTAAGTGCAAAATTCCTTTTAATATTGAGCTATCATGTATACTGTTATTGCCACACTTTGGAATTAATACTTGTGTGATTTTTTTTTTATTTTGAGATACCATTAATGTAGAATAATTCACTGAAAAATAATGATGTCTCCTCTGATTGAACTGATGGAGATGGATTTTATGTGATATAGATAACATGTATAAACTGGCCAGGGTGTACAAGAGAAAATAAAATTCTGTCCTGCCTTCAAGGAATTTGGGGTGAGGGAGGTGGGACACAGAGAAGTGTGTACAAATGAACTATACAAGGTAGAGTAAGATAGCTATAAAATATCAATAATGGTGTTCAAATTAGATAGGATGAAGTGAAGTAATTAAATTTGACTTATAAATTCCATTTTTCTTAAGCCTTTACCTTCTGACTTAGAATCAATTCTGAGTATTGGTTCCAGTGTAGAAGAGTGATAAGGGCAAAGCAATTGGGCTTAAGTGACTTGCTCAGGATCATTCACCTAGGAGGTATCTGGAGCCAGATTCGAACTGAGATTTTCCTGATTCCAAACCTGGTGCTATATCCATTAAGCAGTTCAGCTGTCCCTAAATTATAATATTTAATGTCTTTTTGCTACAGTCACTTGTTTTTTACAAGTGAGAAAACTGAAGCAGACAAAGATTGAGTGACTTGTTGAGTGTCCTAAAGCTAGTGTTTGAAGCTGGAGTTGAACTCGGGGCTTTCTTAATCTGGGCCTGGAGCTCTACCCATTGTACAACTGCTCTAAATGTATGTATGCACTAGACATAAAGATTACATCATAAATTAGAAGAGCAAGAAAGAAATTACCTTTCAAATCTATGTACAGGGAATAGTTCATAAATGGGATAGGGAAACTCATACAAGATAAAATGGACATTTTTGATTATATAAAAATGAAAAGTTTTTGCACAAATTTGATGTAATAAAAATTAAAAGGGAAACTGACAACTGGGAAACTTTTCTTCAGGTTTCTCAAAAAAAGGTCTCATATTCTCAGATTAAGCATACATCAGGAACTGATTCAAATTAAAATAAGAGCCATTTTCTAATAGATTACTAATCAAAGAATATAGACAGTTGTCAAATAAAGAAATCCAAGTTACCAGCAATCATGAAAAAATTCCCTAAATCTCTAATAGTTAGAGAAATGCAGATTAATCCATCAGACTGGCAGAATATTGAAATAAGAAAATGTTCAATTAGGAATTTAGAGCTTTAGTTTTTAGGGTTTTAAAAAAATCTGCTCAAATGAAGGGAGTAGAGGTTATTAAAAGGTAGGAAAGGTTAATTTAAAAATGTTTATTAATCCAAAAAAATTAAAATTAAAAAACAGAAGAGAACAGAAGCAAATCTTCAGGCTGACAACACAGTACAGGCTTAAAATTCTCAAGTTGAATTTAATATATACATAGACATACATATATATTTTTATATTTAAAGCAGGCTTTTTGTAATAGGAATTCAGAGTTTTACATATAGATCTTTTTGCATTCAGACATATATATGTTAATTCATATTTGTCAAGCATAAAATTTTTAAAAATAGATTTCTTAAGAAAGGCATTTTTGTTAAAGGAGACCAGGAAAGGCCTTTTGTAGACAGTAGGATTTGAGCTGAAGTTTGAAGAGGCAAAGGCATTTCAAGCATAGAGAATGGTTGTTGAAAATGCAGAGTTGATATGTGGTGTGCTGTGGGCAAAGAATAGCTAGGAGGACAGTGTGGAAAAGATTAAGAAAATGGAAAAGTAAGAGAGCAAGGTTATGGAGAATATGGAGAACCCCCCACCCCCAAAAAGATTTAATATTTGACCTTGAGGTTAATGGGGAGTTGGTAGTGTTAAGATTTATTATATAGAGAAATTACATGGCAGACCTGCACTTTAGGAATATTACTTTGGCAGCTGAGATCAGAATGGATTCATTGGAGAGAGGAGGCAGGCAGATCCATCAGCAGGTTATTACAATAATCAGGGGTAATGTGATGAGGGCATTCACCAGGGTGGTTGCAAAGTCAGGAGAAGGAAGCATGTACAATGGATCTTGTAAAGGTAAAGTCTATTGGACTTGGCAACAAATTGAATATGGAAAATGAGAAAGTGAGAATTTGAGGATGCTACCTAGGTTGGGAGCCTGGGTGGCTCAGATTATTGCAAAGCATTTGATAGTAATAGAAAAGTTAGAAAGAAAGGAGGATTTGAGGGAAAAGATGAGCTTAGTTTTGGGCATGTTGAATTTAAGATAATAACTGGTTCAAGATCTGTATTAGTCACCAATAAATAAATAGTTTCTGCCATCAGGAATGCAATAATTTCATTGTTGGGGGTGGAAGAGGCAATGGTTAAGTCATGTATAAAAAAAAAATCTAATACATCTATACAAGTCAGAGTATGCTAAATACAAAAAAGGACAGTGTCTGGGAAGCCAAGCTGTCCAGTCTGACAAGTGTAAACCTTGACTCTTACTTTTAATCACCTCTTTTTCTGTTAAAACCTCCCTTATTCTCCAGTATCTGATTAGTTGTCAAGTCTGTCTTCCTAGCATGTCTTTCTGCTCACTGTACAGTACCCTAGTTCAGGTCTTCATCAACTCTTGTTTGGAATTTGATAATAGCCTTTCTTCATATATTATCTGCCCTCTCTTGTGTGCCTTACTTACACAGTCCTCTATTTTTCACTTAATGCCTTTCCAAGATTGACTACAGCCTATCTTTTTTCTTTCTTTCTTAATTTCAAGTTTCAGATTCTCTCCCCTACCTCTCTAGCCCCTACACTGTACACTGAGAAGATGGGCAACCTTGCTCACCTTTTATACATGTGAAATCATACAAAACATTTCTATATTAGCTATGTTACAAAACAGCAAGAAAAAGAAAGAAATTGAGAAAACTACTTCATTTTGCACTTAGAATTCATCGGTTCTTTCTCTGGAGTTGGATAGCAGTTGTTATCACTAGCCCTTTTAAATTTTCTTGGATCACTATTTTGATCAGAGTAGCTAAGTCTTTCATAGTTGATTATCATTACAATATTATTGCTGTTATATACAATGATCTCTTGATTCTGCCCACTTCTTTTGAATCAGTTCATACAGTTCTTCCCATATTTTTAAGAAACTATACCCCCTCATCATTTTTTATAGCACAATAGCACTCCATCACAATCAATTTGATCAGCCATTCCACAATTAGTGGACATCTTTTCAATTCCAATTCTTTGCCAATATAAAAAGATTTACTATAAATGTTTTTGTACATTTAGGTCCTTTTTCTTTGATCTCAAATGCAGACCTAATAGTGATGCTACTGGGTTAAAATATGCCTAGTTTTATAGCCCTTTGGGTATAATTCCAGATTATTCTCCATTATTATATTCTCCATAACATATCAGTTCATAATTTCATCCGCCGTTCATTAGTGTATCTATTTTCCCTCATCCTTTACATTTGTCATTTTTTGATAGGCATGAAGTAGTACCTTAATGTTATTTTAATTTGCATTTTTCTAATCATTAGTGATTCAGAGCATTTTTTTACCTGACTATTGATAATTTTGATTTCTTCTTCTGAAAGCTGCCTTTTCATATTTCTTGACAATTTATCAATTGGGGAATGAATCTTATTTTTATAAATTTGACTTGGTTCATAGTATATTTGAGAAAACAGGTCTTTATTTCAGAAAATTCCCGTAAAATTTTTTGCTGCTACTTAGTCTATGGTATCTTTTATTATTTATTATATTTTTCCCAGATTACATGTAGATATAATTTTTAATAATTGTTTTCTGACGTTTTGTGATGTATGTTCTTTCCCTCCTATCCCTCCCTCCTTCAGACATCAGACAATATGATAGAGGTTATACATGCCTTATTACACAATGCATATTTCCATGTTTGTTATGTTGTGAAAGATACATATCAGATATTCCTTATTAAGGAAATGAAGTGAAAAATTATATGTTCCAATTTATGATCAGACTCCTATCAGTTTCTTTTATGGTGAAAGACAGCCTTTTTCCTCATGAGTTACTTGGAATTGTCTTGGATTCTTGCCTTGGTCATAATATTGGTCACTCAGTTGATCATTATACATTATTCCTGTTACTTCATATATGATGCTTTTTAGCAAATGTAGTTTCCATGACTTTTCTCTTTTAATTAGATCCATTTTTGCATTTTCTTTTTCTGAGATCATGATTGCTAACCTTGCTTTTGTTTATTTTTAGTTTTACTTTAACTGAGACATAATAGATTCTGCTTCAGTTCCTTACTTGAAACTCCTTTTGTTTGTTTCAAGTGTCTCTCTTATAAACAATATGTACTTGGATTCTGGTTTCTAATTCATTCTGTTATCCACTGTTTTATCCACTCATTTCATTCATATTCAGTTATGATTATTGACTGCATTTCTCTTCACCCTATTTTCTTTCTCCTTTTTATCTTTTTTTCTCTTTTTATCCTGTCCTTCTTCAAAAGTTTGTTTTGTATATAACCAGTCTCCTACCAGTCTCCTACTTTCCATTTTATCATTTCCCCACCCCACCTCATATCTTTTTATCCACTTCCCCACCTAATTCCTCTATTGGGCAGATAGATTTCAGTAATCAACTGAGTGTGCATATATATTCTTCCCTCTGATCTAATTCCAATGAGAGTGAGATTCAAGCATTGTCCATTACCCACCTCCATTTCCCATTACATTGAAAAGGCTTTTTCTTGTGTGCCTCTTTTTTGTGAGATAATTTTCCTTTATCTCCCTCCCCCTTTCCCCTTCTCCCAGGGCATACCTCTCCCCCTTTTTTATATTTTCCCTAGATAATTTATTTATTCATATGGTCATGCCCCATCTATGTAGACTACTTCCAGCTCCCCTAGTAATTATAAGGTTCTTAGAAATTATGTGTATCATATTCTCATATAGGAATGAAAGTTTAATTTTTTTGATTCTCATGATTTCTCTTTTCACGTTTTCCCTTTTTATACTCATCTTGAGTCTTGTATTTGAAAGTCAAATTTTCTATTACTCTCTGGGCTTTTCATCAAATTTGCTTCAAAGTTCTCTAGTTCATTAAATGTCAGTTTTTTCCCTGGAAAATTTGGACTCAGTTTTGTTGGGTAGGTTATACTTGGTTGTAATCCTAGGTCTTTAACCATCTAGAACTGTGATGATGAACCTATGGCCTGGGTCCTTGGTATGTGTAGACCTCTCTGTGGGGATGCATTCCAAGGACCAGTGCCCCAAAGACCCATCCCACCTGTTCTATAGCACAGAGTTCACCAGAGTTCCTAACTAGAAAGCCAGCAGAAGGCACAGCTGGGCTGCTCCCCTCCCCCTCTCCTCAGTAGGAATTAGTAAGCAGGTCTCTTCCAGATTTCATCCCCTGCAGGATAATATTTCCCCACCTCATTCAGAATACAAATATAATAGCCTTTTAATTTCCTTTGGCCTGAGTGAGACAGAAACAGTTTGTCTTTATTATCAGAAGCAACCAGTGTCTTTATTATACAAAGTATTTTTTGGATTTGGGTATGTGTCTTTTGGGTTTGTACTTTTAAAATGTTCAAAACTGCAGTCTATAGTGATTTAGGAATAAGTTTTATGACCTTAAGGCTATGCTAATCACCTCTTCAACTATTCCCCAGTTTCTTTCACTAGCAAACTTGGGCTGCTTTAATTTGCATTCTTAAGCCTCTGACCCAGTCTGTTCAGTTTGTATTCAAAGTAGTGCCTGCCTGAGGGAGAAAGGTGGGCTAGAATATTTGGAAGGTATCAATCTCCCAATCAGCCCTGCATCCAGATTAAAATTTAACTTCAATCCTTGTCCATTTGCTAAAAAGGTTAATTTGGAGGATACCTACTTCAGGAAGGCTGGAAGGAGATGGGGTGAATGTATCAGGATGATGTCATTTAGCCTGACAGTTATATTTTCCTATAAATAAGTAGTTTTCCTTTAAGCTGGGTTTTTTTTTGGCCTTTTTTTTCTGTTCACTTTTTTCTTTTTTTCTCTCTCAATATAGTGTGGCATGTGAAATGGCTTCTGATTCCTTGAATAGTGGCTAAAGAGGGTGCTCTTTGAAATTTTCAAGGTCCCCTCAATTTCCACATTGGAGAGGAGCTAGGTTTGAGGAGATCATGGTTCACATAACTAGAGGGGAGCAGAGTGCTTGTACCCCTCCCCACCTTCTCCCCAAGCCTGACTGTATCACCCACCCCACTGCCCAGCAGTTCAATGGGAGTGCTACCCCCCTTCCCCCAGTAAGGGGAGAGAAGCAGTGTGAACCTGGCACCCAGTGGAGAGAGGGGCACAGAATGTGGTGTTGGGGGTCATGGACAGGACACTTGGTCTAGGGGGTGGCGTGGGGCTGGGGCCTGGCATTCCACCTTTAAAAGGTTGCCCATCTCTGTTCTAGAATATCATAGATTCTTTAATGTCCTTTCCCTATGTCCACAGTCCTTTCCCTATAATGTAAAATTTAAATTTAGTGGTTGTGTTATGGGCAGGAAGGATACCCTTGGGGTTCAGGAAGGATACTTTTTGCAAGTATGCAAGTCTCCAAAACTTAGCTTAAAAACAAAAAAGAGATTTATTAATTTAGAAAGTAATGTTGAGAGTGGCCAGGAGAATAGCAAGGTGGAACAGCAAGATGGGGAGCAGTTCCTTGGGAGGACAGCATGAAAGGAAAGGCTGTTCCCCTGAACAACATCAGTTCTGAGGTTTTTATGTCTTTTTACAACAGATTCTATGCCCTGGTGGGGACATGACTTAGAGTGGTAAGCCCTCAGGCATTTGGTGGGGTGTGGTAGTCATTGACTGGGGTCTACCTGGAGGCATAAGGATTCATCCCTTTGTCCATCTTAAATCTAGAGGACAAAAGAAGATAAACATCTCAGGACCCTAGGTGGGGTCATTGAGTGTTTCTAGGTTAAGAGTCAGGACTAGGCAAAACAAGGGAGTTTCCCTGATAATAGTTCACCTGGGTTTCTGGGGTACAGTGCCCATGTCAGTTGGACTTAAATTTTATGAAATAATGTGGTTGCCAAAATTATTACATCTCATCATAAGTTTATTTACCAAAATAGAGAGGAAACAACATAGTAGAGAAATGTGAGAGAGGTTAGAGAAAATAATTATACCAATCCTCAGCCAGGAGGGCTGGTAGTGAGTAACCACATAGTCTCCTCCAAGATGGAAGCTAAGGAAACTAGGAAAGGAGTCAGCCCTTTTCACTCACTCACCAAAGTAGTCTAGGAGTCAGAATCCAAGTTGAAGCTGAGCTTCAAGCCCACGGTCCAAAACTCAGTCTCCAGCAAAGCTCCCTCAAAGACTCCCCAGTCAGAAGACTATCTCCAGAAGACAATCTCTTCAGACTATATTCTCAAAGACCATCTCCCTGAGTGAGTTCTGGCTTGCTTTTATGGTGACTTCTTGTCTTCTTCCCTTTTCACAGGGGCCAAATTGTCTAGCACTGCCCAGAAGGCAGTATTTGTGGTATTGCCTTCAGACCTTCTGAAGGTCAGTTCTCTTCAAAAAGGTTCACAGTTTCTGAGAGTGTGAACTCTTAAAAGAATTCACAAGTTTCTGACTGTTTGAGTTAGAAAAAAGGGCGGAGCTATCCAAGTATCTTGCTGGCTTCTCACATAGCACTAAGTAGGGTGTGAATTCACTAAGTGGTTTGTTAGCTCTCCTCTACCTAGTTCAAGCTTGTGTTGATTCAATCAAAAGGTAGACAAAGGGAAGTTAATCTTGTCTTCACAATCTAGTGAGATACTTAAGTTAGTATTAACTCCGGATAGACAATAGAGTGAAGAATTCTCTTTCACAGGACATGGATAGCATTCTTTCTCATAAATCCCTCTGGATTGTCCTGAATCATTGCATTGCTGCTAGTAGAGAAGTCCATTACTTGTTCAACTGTGTGACAGTGTATCAGTCTCTATGTATAATGTTCTGGTTCTGTTCCTTTCACTCTGCATCAATTCCTGGAGTTTGTTCCAGTTCACATGGAATTCCTCCAGTTTATCATTCCTTTCGCACAATAGTATTCCATCACCAGATACCACAATTTGTTCAGCCATTTCCCAATTGATGGACACCCCCTCATTTTCCATTTTTTTGCCATCACAGAGTGTGGTTGTAAATATTTTTGTACAAGTCTTTTTCCTTATCTCTTTGGGGTAAAAACCCAACAGTGGTATGGCTGGATCAAAGTAGGTCATCTTTTTTTTTTTTAATAAAACCCTTACCTTCTCTCTATACTAAGTATTGATTCCAAGGCAGAAGAATAAGGACCAGGCAATTGGAGTTAAGTGACTTGCCCCCAGAGTCATACAGATAGGAATTATCTGAAGCTGGATTTAAACCCAAGACATCCTGTCTCTAGGCCTGTTTTTCTATTTGCTGAACCACATAGCTGCCCCTCTTCTCAGTGTATTTTTTCAGTTTCTCTTTTATCCCCTTATCTAAGATATTGGGGTATTTTTCCTTTATAATTTCTTGAAATAAGATGTCTAGCCTCTTATTTTTTAATTTTACTTTTCAGGTAATCCAATAATTCTTAAATTATTTCTCCTTGATGTACCTTCCAGGTCAGTGTTTTTACAATAAGATATTTTACATTTTCTGTTCATTCTTTTGACTTCATTCTATTCTTTTGATTCATGGAGTCATTAGCTTCTATCTGCCCAAATCCAGATTTTTAAAGAATTTAAATAGCAAGCTTTTGAACCATTTTTCCATTGGCCAATTCTTCAGTGAATTCTTGTACTTCTCTTTCCATTTGGTCTATTATGCTTTTTTAAGATGTTATTTTCTTTAGTATTTTTTTTGAGCCTCATTTTCCAAGGTGTTAATTCTCTTTTCATAATTTTCTTGGATCACTCTCATTAACCCCCAGGCCCCATTTTTTATTTATTCCTCGTACCTCTTTAACTCTTCCAGCAATTTTTGTTGGTCTTCTGTCCAGTCAATGTTTTTATTTTTGAAGCTTTATTTGTGATTGTTTTCATGTTGTTGACTTCTCTGTTTGTGTCTTGGTCTTCCCTTCCATAGTAGCTTTTTATGGTAAAGTTGTTTTGGTTTTTGCTTTTAGTTGTTTGCTCATTTTTTTTCATCCATGTGACCCTGGACAAGTCACTTTAAAGCTCTGTTTGCCTTAATTCACTGATGACAGAATTAGTAAACTACTTCATTATTTTTGCCAAGAAAAGTCTACAGATGATATTGATAAGACATTGTCCACAAGGTCATGGGGAATCAGACTGAACAACAACAATATTTGAAGATAAGGTTGTGAGAAGATTCTTATTTCTTCTACCTTTGTTATTACTTATTATTACTTATTACACAACTCCCAGGTACCCAGATCTTTTAGCCTTTCTATATTTTTCTTGATCTCTATATTTGTATTTCCAAGTTTCTGTTTTGTTGTAGCTCTTTCATCATGAAAGTTTTTAAGTCCTCTACTTAATTAAATGTTGATTTTCTTCCAATAAGGTAATATTTAATTTTTTAAGTTCATTCTTGGTTGTTATCTTTTATTTTTTGCCTTTTGGATTATTTTATTTTTTCCCTCGGCTTTATGCTGGCTTCATGATACTAACTCTGATGTTTTAGAACTTTATTTCTTTTCTTTTGGCTCTATAGGAAGTATTTTTTTTTAATGCCTTGGAATCTCTAGATTTGGGCTATCCTGTTTCTCTTAGGAGTTTTCATTTGGGGCCTTTCTCTTTCTTTTTTAAAATCCTTACCTTCCATTTTAGAATCATTACTATGTATTGGTTCCAAGGCAGAAGAGCTTTTGGAAAGGGCTAGGCAATGGGGGGTCAAGGACACACAGCTAGGAAGTGTCTGAGGCCAGAGTTTGACTCAGGACCTCCTGTCTCTAGGCCTGGCTCTTAACCCACTGAGATACCCCACCTGGGGCTTTTTTTTTTCAAAAGGTGACTGCTAAAATTTTTTTTCTCTTTATACTTTGTCCTCTGGATCTAATGGATTTGTTAATGATTTTTTGAAATGTGGTATCCAGAGTTTGCTTCTCTGTTTATTTTTTAGTCATCATTTACGGGTAGTCCAATGATTCTTAGGTTGTCCCCTTGACCTGCTTTCCATGCCAGTTATGACATTATATTTTCTAATAGTTTTTCAATATTTTAATATTAAAACTTTTTTTTTTGCTCTGTGCCATGCAATTATTCTTTTCTTTTTGCCTCACTGTAATTTTCAGATAATTCAATCTTAGGAATGGTCTATAATTTCTCATCATTGTGCTAAATAGTTTTCTTCCCTGTTTTTCAAATCTCTAGCCTATGTTTTTGGATTCAAGTTCTGTGTTTGTGTCAGACACTTCCATGTCCTGTTTTCTTGGTGGTTTGGGCAGGCCGTGGGCTCCTTACGCTACAGTATTTTCAGTGTTTTGGCTCATTTGCCCAGTAACTTGGCTTAGGTTATAACTTTAGCTTTAGCTCCTTTGTCTTAGCTGCACAATACCAAAATCAAAATAGAGTAGAGGGGCTCTAGCTAAATGTTGATTGTACTACTATTAGACCTCCTATAAGATACCCAATTACCACTGTGGCCCTTTCTCCTGGTGCTTCCTACTGAGCTTGGGGAGTGCCTGACTCACTGCTGAGTTGCCATTTGCCCTGTAGGATACTGCTGTAGACCCTGGTCTTCACTTCTCCCTACTGCCCACAACTCATTTGGCCTCATTTCATGCTTTGGGTCTATGCAGTCTTTGCCTTCTACCTACTATGACTTGTTTTTTACTCAGAATTTCTGCAGGCCCTTGTATAATGCTTTAGTGCATATCTCTCTCAACTGCTCTGAATTTCTGTTCATTATTCTTGTTTACTGGAGAATACTAGGTTCATAGGCAGCCAGGATGGAAATTGGCCTGCAGGTGGTGGAATGCTAACTACATAGATGAGACTGGTGCATATCACAGGTGTTGTGTTGTGTTCAGAAGAGAAATAACATGTTTGATATTCATCTTAGATGAGTCCTAATCACCTTGCTCTGGATACAGGAAGGGAGCTGAGGAATGAACTGTAAAAATTTTATTCAGTGAACATTTATTGAGCTTCTGATATGTTTATAGTACTCTTTTAGGTGAGTTAGCCTCTGTTATTAGAGGTTTATTATAAAAGAGAGATGGCATATACTTAAGGTCTATTAACATTTGATAAAAATTCATTCAAAAATCTATGGGTTCATTTATACACAGACAAAAATATATAACTGCATTTTATGAGTGATTGAATGTCTTTGATCTTGTACAGTGTAATGTCTAAAACATTAGTAGTCAGATTAGAATAGAAATTAGACTTTCCCCACCTTGATCTGCCAGTAGAGGGAGATATAAATATGTAAAGATGTTTTTGTTTAGTTGATAAAGGCTAAGCACTCAACTTCTGTAATTTTTGGTTTGCTTTTCTTTGAACCATTAGTCAAGAGATATGTAAATTAATATATGGGAGTCACATGATTATTTGTCAAAAAACAGATATTTTAGTCTTTATAGCATTAACTGAGTCATGCCATATGAGTTATTAAGTCAAGAATTTAATTAATTTTTCATGAATATAGATGTAATTTTTTGTTGTTTTCAAACACTGGAAAGTGGACTTGGCATTTGTAAGAATTATGGATGTTTAAGAATTTAATGCTACAAGTAGGGACATTAATGCATTGCTGGTGGAGTTGTGAATTGATCCAACCATTCTGGAGGGCAATTTGGAACTATGCCCAAAGGGCGCTAAAAGACTGTCTGCCCTTTAATCCAGCCATAGCACTGCTGGGGTTGTACCCCAAAGAGATAATAAGGAAAAAGACTTGTACAAGAATATTCATAGCTGCGCTCTTTGTGGTGGCCAAAAATTGGAAAATGAGGGGATGCCCTTCAATTGGGGAATGGCTGAACAAATTGTGGTATATGTTGGTGATGGAATAGTATTGTGCTCAAAGGAATAATAAGGTGGAGGAATTCCATGGAGACTGGAACAACCTCCAGGAAGTGATGCAGAGTGAGAGGAGCAGAACCAGGAAAACACTGTACACAGAGACTGATACACTGTGGTACAAGAGAACATAATGGACTTCTCCAGTAATGGCTTTACAATGTCCCTGAACAACCTGTAGCGATCTAGGAGAAAAAAACAAAAAACAAAAAAACTATCCTCAAGCAGAGGACAAACTGAGGGAGTAAAAACACTGAGGAAAAGCAACTGCTTGACTACAGAGGTTGAGGGGACATGATCGAGGAGAGATGCTACATGAGCGCCCTAATGCAAATACCAACAACAAGGAAATGGGTTCAGAGCAAGGACACAAGCAATACCCAGATGAATAGCTCCTCAGCTAGGGAAGGGGTGGCAGGGGGTTGAGGGGTAGGAAAAGAAAATGATCTGTTTCCAATGAACAATGTATGAAAATGACCAAATAAAATAATGTTTTAAAAATTTAAAAAAAAAAGAATTTAATGCTACTCATTAAAATAGAAGTGTTATTTTCTACCATTTTAAAAAGTAAGAAACCATAAGACTCTTCTGTGGAACTTAAAGTAGAATCCAAAAAGCAACCAAATCATTTAACTAAAGAACAGAATAAATGTGTCTTTAACAAGAAGCAAAAATGGTCTTAAACAGTAAATAAAACACTTTCATATGCTATCTTTTTATATTATATATGTCTTTTTAAAAATATATTAGAATTGATAAAAATAGAATTGCCTAGCAGTTCCAAGGCAAAAGAGTAGTAAGAACTAGGCAATTGAGGTTAAGTGATTTGCCCAGCATTATACAAGTCAAAAGTAGCTAAAGTCAAATTTAAACTCAGATTCTCTTGACTCCAGATCTGCAACTCTATCCTTTGTGTTACCGAGCTTCTCTTATTCTTTCTTGACCATAAAAACAACACTATATATAAATATGATTTTGTTAGCTCCAAGAGCTAAATTTTTAGAGCCCAATAAATAAATATTTACAAATAATATGACTGTTTATGATATATACAAAGGCTGAATAGTTTTGCGTAAGAATAGGAAGGGAAAATAACTGGACAAAAGCTAAATAAAAATGTCCATATTTTTCATCCTTTTTCCTTTTCTCAAATTAATATGTTTAAACAAGTTCATTAACAACCAACTTTGAAATTCTCTTTCTCTCTCTCATCTTTCGCCCAATGTATATTTAGGAGCAACTATACTTTTACTAGTAGTTCTTTAATCTGAAAATCAGAGAACAAGAGGCAGGGTTCCTTGAACCATGTAAACATTGTATCTCATATTCCCTTCTTCTGTTAGACTGATAAGAGCAGAGTATGTCTGTCCTTAAGTATAGTGTAAAAGATAAACTGGCCAGTTTGAAAGGCTAGAACATTTTTTCCATTTATTAGGTTTAGTATTTTTTAAAAATTTGATAGATGATATATATATAATCTTCAGTTTTCATTTTCTATGTGAAGAGATTCAGGCCTTCTTTGGGTTAATTATCTTGACTTAGTGTCACTATTTCTTTGGCACTCTTTTGCCTATCTTATGAAGTGAACTAATTACAAAGCAGATTTGTATTTTACTTAAGTTTCAAAAATTTTAATTTCTTTTCAAATTGCAAATTATCCCCTTCTTTCTATACCCCCCCCCATTGAGAAGGCACGAAATATACTCATTCATTTGAGGTTGTGCAAAATACATTTCCACTTATTCATGTTGCAAAAAAGGGCAAAAAAAAAAAAGAATCTGATAAAATATGCTTCATTTTGTACTCAATTTACCAGCTTATTTATGGTAAATAGCATTTTAAATCATAAGTGCAATTTTCTTGCATCGGTATATTTATCAGAATAGCTCTTTTAGTTGATCTTCCTTACAGTATTGTTATTATTATGTATGATATTCTACGTCTGCATACTTCACTTTACATCAGTTTATATAAAACTTCCCAGGTTTTGTCATTTCTTATTGCACAATAGAATTCTGTCTCAGTCATATACCACAACTTGTTCAGCCATTCACCAATTGATGATCATCTCCTTAATTTTCTAATTCTTTGATAGTACTCAAAAGAACTGTTAAGAATTTTTTTATATTCAAGATCATTTGATCTCTTTGGGATATAGACCTAGGCATAAATTTCTGGGTCAAAGAGGATGCACAGTTTTATAGGCCTTTGGGCATAGTTCCAAATATTCTTGAGATCATTTCACAACTCTAGCAATAGTGCATCAGTGTGCCTATTTTTCTAAATCCCCTCCAACATTTGCCATTTTTCTTTTTCTGTCATGTTAGCCAATTTGGTAGGTGTGAAGTGGTTCCTCAGAATTGTTTTAAGTTGCATTTCTCTAATTGTTAGTGATTTAAAGTTCTTTTTCATATGACTATTAAGAGCTTTGATTTCTTTTCCTGCAAATTGCCTTCATCATTGTTTTCCATTTGTTGATTAGAAAATATCTCTTATTTTAATACATTTGACTCAGTTGCTTATATATTTGAGAAATGGACTTTCATCAAAAAAACCGACTATAAATTCTTTCCCTCAGTTTTCTGCTTTCCTTCTAATTCTGGCTACATGTTTTGTTTGTATAAGAACTTTTAATTTTATGTAATCAAAATCATCCATTTTACCTCCTTTAATCCCCTCTATCTCTAGTTTAGTTGTGAACTTTTCTCTCAAACGTTGATTTGACAGGGAATTTTTCTCCATTCTCCTTTCATTTATTTATAATATCACCCTTTATGTCTAAATCTCATAACTATTTTTGAGGTTGTCTTGGTATACAAGTGAGATATTTGTCTATGCCTTGCTTTTGCCAAATTTTTCTAGACTTCCCTGCATTTTTTTGTCACATAGTAGAGTTCTTATCCCAATATGTTGTCTACCTAATCTATTCCAATGACCATTTACCCTTTTAAAAAAAGTTTTAAACCCTTACCTTCTGTCTTGGAATCTATACCATGTATTGGTTCCAAGGCAGAAGAGTGGTAAGGGCTACGGGGTTAAGTGACTTGCCCAGGGTCACACAGCTGGGAAGTGTCTGAGATCAAATTTGAACCCAGGACCTCCCATCTCTAGGCCTAGCTCTCAATCCACTGAGCTACCCAGAATCTCCCTGTCCCCTCCCCCCCTTTTTTAAAATCCAGTAACCATATTCTTTTGATGATTAGTACTTTGTGGTATAGTTTGAGATCTGGTACTGGTATTTTCCTTCTCATTGTTTTCTCCCATTGGTTTCTTTGATATTCTTGACCTTTTTTTCCTCAAGATAAATTTCATTATTTTTTCCCTACTCTTTAAAATAACATCTTGGTAGTCTTGATTTGCATGGCACTGAATAAGTAAATAATTTAGGGGTTTTCATTTTTTTCTGCTAACTCAGTTTACCCCTGAGCAATGAATATTTCTCCTAATTTTTAGTTCTCTTTAAATTCTTGTGTGTATCTTGACAGATAGAATCCCAAGTATTTTGTATTTTCTGCATTTATTTAATGTAGAATTTCTCAGATTTTCCTGCCGGGTTTTGTTGGCATTATAGAGAAATGGTAGTGATTTGCTCAGGTTTATTTTACATACCACAACTTTGCTAAAGTTGTTAATTGTTTCGGCTATTTTTTAGTCGTCTTGTATTTCATCATATCATCCATACAAAGTGATAGCTTTGTTTCCTCATGTCAATAATTATCTCCACAATTTATTTTTCTTATAGAACTATCATTTCTAATATATCGAATAATGGTAATAATGGACATCCTTGCTTTGTGCTTGATCTTATGTAGAAAATCTTCTTCATTACAAACAATACTTGCTCATTTATGTGTGTATGTAAATTTTCCCCTTTTAGCCAGTACAGATGAGAGTGATGCTCAAGCATTGCCATTCTCCTCCATTTTTTCCTGAATTATAAAAACTTTTCTTTGAATGCTCCTCTTATGTGAGATAATGCCCCATATTTTTCCTCTCCCTTTCTTCTCATAGTATTTCATTCATTTTTATCATTCCATTTTTCACTTGAAATCATCCTAAAAAAATTGATTTATATATAAGTAGACTCTAGCTGTCCTAATGTTCATAGGGGTTACATGTATCATCTTTACATTTGGGAATTTAACAGTTCAATCTTATTGAGTTACTTATGATTTTTCACATTTACCTTTTCATCTCCCTCTTGAGTCTTGTGTTTGAATGTCAATTTTCAATTCAGCTCTGATCTGTTCATCAGGATTGCTTGGAAGTCCTCTATTTCATTAATTATTCACTGTCATCTGTTGTCATAATCAGTTTTGCTGGTTAGGTTAATCTTGAATGCAAGCCTAGCTCTTTGCTTTCCAGAATGTTATATTTCAAGCCCTCCACTCCTTAATTATTATATTAGCTGCTAAGTCTTATTGTGATCCTGATTATTTGAATGGCTTTTTTCTGCCTCCTTTTGATATTTTCTCCTTGACCTGAAAGTTCTGGAACTTTG
The DNA here is from genome assembly GCF_027887165.1 of Monodelphis domestica. NCBI lineage: Eukaryota > Metazoa > Chordata > Mammalia > Didelphimorphia > Didelphidae > Monodelphis > Monodelphis domestica. The sequence continues at coordinate 82,640,836 of NC_077228.1, forward strand.
CTCTAACATTTCTGGTAATATTCATTTTTGGAAGCTCTGGCAGTGATCAGTAAATTCTTTCAATTTCTTTCTTAACCTCTGATTCTAGGATAGAGCAGTTTTCCTTTATAATTTCTTGAAATACATCTATGCTCTTTTTACAGTTGTGACTTTCAGGTAGTTCAATAGATCTTAAAGTAGCTTTCTTGGATGTTTTCCAAGACATTTGTTTCTTTGTTTGAAATACTTCACATTTTCTTTTATTTTCCATCTTGTTTTATTGTTTCTTGATGTCTCATGGAGTCATTAGTTTCCACTTGTCAAATTCTAATATTTAAGGAATTATTTGCTTCAGTGATCTTTTGTACCTTGTTTACCATTTGTTCATTTCTTTTTTTTTTTAATTTGGTCAATTTCAAACATTATTTCTTGGTTACAAAAATCATGTTCTATTCCTCCCTCCCCTCTCCCCCCTTCCCGTAGCTGATGCACAATTCCACTGGGTATTATTACATGTGTCCTTGATCAGAACCTATTTACATGCTGTTGATGTTTGTACTAGGATGTTCCTTTAGGGTCTATATCCCCAATTATATCTCTCTTGACCCATGTAATCAAGCAGTTGTTTTTCTTCGCTGTTTTTACTCCCACAGTTTTTCCTCTGAATGTGGTTAGTGTTCTTTCTCATAGATCCCTCCGGGTTGTTCATGATCACTGCACTGCCACTAATGGAGAAGTCCATTACAATTGATTGTACCACAGTGTATGTCTCTGTGTACAATGTTCTCCTGGTTCTGCTCCTTTTGCTCTGCATCACTTCCCCATTTATTCAATTCTAATGTTTGAGAATTACTTTTTCAGTTAGGTTTACCATTCGACTAGTCCTGATTTTCAAGGATTTTTTTTTTTTACCTCAGTAAGGTTTTGTACCTCTTTTATCAATTTATTCTCTTTTCATAATTTTTTGCATTGGTCTTATTTTTACCCCATTTTTTCTTTATTATTCCCTCTTGATTAAAAATTTTTTTATTTTAAATATTTTCCTTTTTTTAATCTCTTCTAGTGCTTCTGTCTAATCTATTCTTTTCTTTTACGCTTTGTTTATAAATGTTTTTAAGTCTTTGTCTTCTGAGTTTGTGTCTTGAACTTCTCTGTCATCATATATGGTCAGGTTCTTTATTTGTTTTATTTTTTTAATTTTTTTTTTAATTTTTAATTTTTTTAATTTGTTTAATTTTTCCAGCCTGTTTCTTGATTTTGGACCTTTATATTAGGGTTGGGCTCTACTAATCTTGGGGTGGTGTTGTTGGGTAGGAGGGGATCTTGAATATCAGGTTTTTATGACATACTATTTTCATAGCTAATTCCAGGGTCTTGTAAGTTTTCAGTGCTTCCAGGGTGGTGTGATCCAGTGAGATGTGTGGTCATTGCTTTCTTGGCCTGTACTCTGGTCCTTAACCCATATGGATTTTTTTTTCTCCTTTGTAACCATTAGCATACCTCACTGTTCTGGAGCTGTGACTCAGAACTAGGTTGGGCAAGAGAGTTTCCAAATGACACCAAATTCTGGGTCTAGTGCTGGCAAGTGGGTCTTCATATTTTCTTTCTAACCAAGGGTTCAATCTTTTTCCTTTCTGGTTGCTTAGTGGTACTACTGCTGCTTTTGCCTCTGTTGCCTCTAACATCTCCAGTTAGTATTGTTTCCTCCTTGCTATTCTCTCAGCCAGCCTCCACCCTAGGGTTCAGAGACTTTTTAAATAATCTGCTAGATTTTCCTGTACTGGAAAAAAATGACAAACTTTGATTTTCATTGGATGTACCACTTGGTTAACACATTTTTTAGTAGGAAATGTTGCAAGAATTGGAGAAATGCTTCCTTTACTCCACCATATTGACTTTGCCCTCAGGAGCAACATTACAAAATAAATTTTGTTAGGCTCCTATAAATTGTAAAGTGGTCATGATCAAAAGATATTGTCAGTGCATATAAGTAGATAATGTTAAACTGTTAGGTATAACTAGGTTAGCCCTTATGATCAAAAGCAGATAACTTCAATACTACAAATATACTGACAGCTGTATAAACTTGAAATTAATACTTAAGTTAAACACTGTTTGCATTATATGACAATACAAATGCAAGCATTTCTTATTTTGAGGGGAGAGATAAGGTGGGGAATGAAGTTTGAAATATTTATCTACAAGAGCTGGAAATAGAAAGCATGGAAAACAGAAATACAATCAAATTGCCCCCCTCTATTCCAATTAAGAGTTTTGTGGATGCGGTGATATTTAAAATTGCCTAGGTTTTCTAATTAGGTTTACATTTTTCACTTAATAAAATATGATTAAATTAACAAAACTTTTCATAGCTTCTTAAATCTCAGAGTTTGACTAGGTTATGTCCCTTAAAATATGCATTGGGCATTCATGGAGCAAATACCCTTTTAAGGGTACTCTTCTTAGAGTCCTGCTCTTAAGCTTCAGATTTATATGGAGGTGAGCATGGATGTTACTAGAGCACAAACTTTGGCACTAACTACTAAGCTAAAAAGTCTTTGAATACAGCAATAGATTGTTAGCCCCAAACTAGTCTTAATTATATTAATAAAGACTCATTATGAGAAGACTGGACACTAGGTTATGAAAAGTTTAGCCATTTTAACTCTTAAAAACAGTTTACTTATGATGTGTTTTGTTGTTCAGTCATTCTAATTCTTCATGATCCCATGGACCATAGTTATTCATGGGGTTTTCTTAGCAAGGATAAAAACCACTTGGTTTTCCATTTCTTTCTGTAGTAGATCCAATGAATCCTTCTGCTAGATAATCAAAGGTTAAGTTCTTGCCCCAGGGACACTTGGCTATGGAGTGTCAAAGGCTAGATTTGAGCTCAGATCTTCCTGGCTCTAGGCCCTGCCTTCTATCCTTTGAATCACCTAGTTGCCTCTTAGGCAGATTGAAGTTAAATGACTTGCCCAAGGTCACAAAACTAAAAAGTATCTGAGGTTGAATTTGAACTTGGATCTTTCTGATTCTAGGCCCAGTGCTTTTAATTACTGTTCACTAGGAGCCTCTATAATAATATATACAGGGATTTAAATCTGGGACACTGTATGCAATAAACACACTGATGAGGTCAATTCTTTTGAATTGCTTAACTATATACTGGCTTACATTAATAAGAATTCAGTTAATAGTGAATTTGTACTTGAAATATTCTTAGTGTTTGAATTTTCATTTTAGTTGCCATAGTTAAAGAAGTAACTACATTAGTCTGTATGATTTGCTTTTTAAAAAAAAAACAAAAAGAATTATTGACAAATATACTGTGTGTATCTCAAAACAGAGAATGTATAGAGGGACAATAGATTCATCTCAGTATTTTGCATACTTTTAGAGGTATGGTGGAAGCAGAAGAAAAAAAGCTTTAAGAAAAGGAGTCTTAAAAATCAGAAACTGATCTTTTTGGGGTGTGAAATATGCTTATTAATATAATTCTTTTCTTTGGCAGAATTTAAATATAGTAAGCTTGCCTGACAAATGAAATATTAGGATTTGATTGTATTCTTTAGGTGTCATCTAATTATTGATACTAACTAGGTACATAGATGTGATATTGAAAAATTACAGTTGCACAGTTTTAGGACAGGCTGATGATTAATTTTTACTAAGGCATTTAAACTCTTAACCACTAAAATCCTTTTCCAGTGTCTCTTCATAACATGAAGATTATCTGTGGTATGAAAGACTATCCCAGCAGAACACATATGGCAGGGCTTACTGAGGTAGGGGTTTACATATGAATCTGATAATTAGATTATATATATTCTAAGCATTCATAAAGAAAGTACCAGACCTGAACAGAAAATTTGATGTCCAAGCACAGAACTCAAGAGTATTATCAAAAGGTAATTAAAAAAGAGGGAAAAAAGGAAAACAAAACAACAACAAAAAACTTTTTTTTTTACGAGAAGCAGTAAGTTAAAATGATATGTATCCCTACAAGAAAAGAAGTCATTGGTAACTCTTAAAAACTATTGTTATCACCTGGACAGCTAGAAAAATTACACTTAGAGGGAACACTGAGAAACTGTATAGGATGAAATAATAAGACATAAATAGGTATATAGATATATGTATGAATAAATACATATATATGTGATATATATAATATACATATTATATATATATATATATGCACAACTAGAACTAAAAAAAAGATTAATACAAAAAGAAATTGGAAAAGAAAAAAGGGGTTAATTTATATGTCACAAAGAAGCCCTCGGCAGAAGGGGGGAGAACATCAATACACTGGAAGGGTAAAGAGGTCGGAGACAGGAAATTCTCAACTCTTATGTGCACTGAAATTGACCCAAAGAGGGAAGAACAATCCAATCCATTGGGGAAGAGAATAGATTCGTGCCCTAGAGGGGAGTAGAAGGGTAACAAATGGACCGGTGGGGAGGGAAGCAGTATGGAAGAAAATAAGGTGTGGAATAAGTCAGGAGGGGGGTAGAAGGGGAAGTAAAATAAGGATGGGAACTAGGGGGACTGATTAAAAATAAACATTGATATAGAAGGAAATAGTGAAAGAAGAAAAGGTAGGACCAGGAGTAGAAATAAAAATGCTAGAAATTACACAGCTAGTAATCATAACTCTGAATGTGAATGGAATAAATTCACCCATAAAATGCAAGCGAATAGCAGAGTGGATTAGAATCCAAAAACCTCCCATATGCTGTCTGCAAGAAACACACATGAGGAAGGTAGATACACATAGAGTGAAAGTAAGAGGATGGATCCAAATCTATTGGGCATCAACTGATAAAAAGAAGGCAGGAGTCGCAATCATGATATCTGACAAAGCCAAAGTAAAAATAAATCTAGTTAAAAGAGATAGGGAAGGTAATTACATCCTGACAAAAGGCAGTATAGAAAATGAGGAAATATCAGTACTCAATATGTATGCACCAAATGGCATGGCATCCAAATTTCTAAGGGAGAAACTAGAGGAGCTCAAGGATGAAATAGTTAGAAAAACTATACTAGTGGGATATCTGAACCCTCCTCTATTCGAACTAGATAAATCAAACCAAAAAATAAATAAGAAAGAGATGAGAGAAGCAAATGAAATCTTAGAAAAATTAAGAGTTAGTAGACATGTGAAGAAAAATAAATAGGGACAAAAAGGAATACACCTTCTTTTCAGGAGCACATGGTACATTCATGAAAATTGACCATGTTTTAGGGCACAAAAACATTGCAAACAAGTGCAAAAGGGCAGAAATAATAAATGCAACCTCCTCAGACCACAATGCAATTAAAATAATAATTAGTAAGGGTACATGGAGAGATAAATAAAAAATTAATTGGAAATTAAATAATATGATTCTCCAAAACTGGTTAGTTAAAGAACAAATTGTAGAAACAATAATTTCATTGAAGAAAATGACAATGGTGAGACATCCTTTCAAAGCCTATAGGATGTAGCTAAAGCAGTACTCAGGGGGAAATTTATATCCTAGAGTTAATAATATTAACAAATTAAGAAGGGCAGAGGTCAATGGATTGGGCATGCAAATTAAAAAACTAGAAAGTGAACAAATTAAAAATCCTCAGATGAAGGCTAAATTAGAGATCCTAAAAATCAAAGGAGAAATCAATAAAATTGAAAGTTAAACAAGTATTGATTTAATAAATAAGACTAGAAGCTGATACTTTGCAAAATTAAATAAAATAGAGAAAGTACTAGTCAGTCTAATTTAAAAAAAGGAAAGAAAAAAACCAAATTGACAGTATCCAAGATGAAAAGGGAGACCTCACCTCTAATGAAGAGGAAATTAAGGCAATCATTAAAAACTACTATGCCAAATTATATGGCAACAAATATGGCAATCTAGGTGATATGGATGAATAATTACAATAATATAAATTGCCTAGACTAAAAGAAGAAGAAATAAATTACCTAAACAACCCCATATCAGAAAAAGAAATTGAACAAGCCATCAAAGAACTCCCTAAGAAAAAATTCCTAGGTCCAAATGGATTTACAAATGAATTCTATCAAACATTCAAAGAACAACTAAACCCAATATTATACAAACTATTTGATAGAATAAGCCAAGAAGGGGTTCTACCAAATTCTTTTTACCACACAAACATGGTACTGATCCCAAAGCCAGGCAGGTCAAAAACAGAGAAAGAAAACTATAGGCCAATCTCCCTAATGAATATAGGTGCAAAAATCTCAAATAGGATACTAGCAAAAAGACTCCAGCAAGTCATCACAAGGGTTATACACTATGATCAGGTAGGATTCATACCTGAAATGAAGGATGAAGAAATGCAAGGATGGTTCAATATTAGGAAAAACATCCACATAATTGACCATATTAACAAGAAAACTGATAAAAATCACATGATTATCTCAATAGATGCAGAAAAAGCCTTTGATAAAATACAACACCCATTCCTATTGAAAACACTAGAAAGCATAGGAATAGAAGGGTCTTTTCTAAAAATAACAAACAGTATATATCTAAAACCATCAGCAAACGTCATCTGTAATGGGGATAAACTCGAAGCCTTCCCAATAAGATCAGGAGTAAAACAAGGATGTCCATTATCACCTTTATTATTTAATATTGTACTAGAAACACTAGCAGTAGCAATTGGAGAAGAAAAAGAAATTGAAGGCATCAAAATAGGCAAGGAGGAGACCAAGCTGTCATTCTTTGCGGATGATATGATGATTTACTTTTAAAGAATCCTAGAGAATCAACCAAAAAGCTAGTCAAAATAATCAACAACTTTAGCAAAGTTGCAGGATACACAATAAACCCGCATAAGTCATCAGCATTTCTATATATCTCCAACCCAGTTCAGCAGCAAGAATTAGAAAGAGAAATTCCATTTAAAGTCACCCGAGACAATATAAAATACTTAGGAATCTATCTGCCAAGACAAACACAGGAACTATATAAACACAACTACAAAACACTCTCCACACAATTAAAACTAGATCTAAACAATTGGAAAAAACATTGATTGCTCATGGGTGGGATGAGCTAACATAATAAAAATTACCATCCTACCCAAACTTATCTATCTATTTATTGCCATACCCACTGAACTTCCAAAAACCGTTTTTACTGAATTAGAGAAAACCATAACCATTTGGAAGACCAAAGGATCAAGGCTATCTAGGGAAATAATGAAAAAAAAATACAAAGGAAGGTGGCCTTGCAGTCCCAGATCTCAAACTGTATCACAAAGCAGTGGTCCCAAGGACCTAGAGGTGCCTCTTACTCACTCTAAAGGTGCCTCTCATTCACTTGCTGATTCTGGCGCACGCTGGTTCTGACTCTGGTTCTGCAGGTGGGGTGGGGGAGGGTAGATCAGCTTGCGTTTTGGTGGGAGCTTTTTTACCCCCTTATAGTGTGGAAATGCCCAAATCCCATGTACCTTCAATGTTGTGCCCTACAACTCAACAATGTTGAGTCCCTTCATTCTCATGAATTTGGTCTTTTTGGTCTTTTGAGGTAGTCTGTATTGGTGGGTGCTGGGGAGAGGATGAGCCTTGCATCTAGAGTGCCGTCATGTTTACCTGTAAATCTAATTCCCTATTTATTGGTGCTGAATTCACTCTTTTCATTTTTGATAGTTAATTTGTATTTTATTCTTTCATTTTTAAATAAACCAATGGGTTCTCTATTTTGTTGTTTAATAAAACCAATTCCTTGTTTTATTTATTCAATAGTTTATTTCCTTTTGCTTAATCTTCTTTGATTTTAAGAATTCCTATTTTGGTTTTTAATGAGATTTTAAAAAATTAATTCCTTTCCTAATTTTTTTAGTTTCATGCCCAATTCATTGATCTTTTCTTTCTCTATGTAGTGCTTTGACAATCTCCACATAAATGTGGAATGTTGTCTTTATGTTCTCTTTAATGAAATGACTATTTTTACAATTTGTTCTTTGACTCATTGTTTTTAGGATTTGATTAGTTACCTTTTAATTTTTAATCTATGTTTCATTCACCCTTTTATTAATGTAATTTTTAATGCTTCATCTTCTGAAAGGGCACTTTTTAATATTTCTGTTTTTCTGTATTTACTTGTGAGGTTTTTATGCCCTGATACTTGGCCAGTGTTTGTGTAGCTAAAATGTACACTGAGAAAAAGGCTATATTTCTGCTTATTTCCATTCAGTTTTCTGAAGGGTTATAATACCTAACTTTTCTGAAATTGTATTCATATCTTTCTTGTTTATTTTTTTTAAATTTATATTTATTTGACCAATTCTACTTTTTTTAGAGCTCTTTTTTCAGTGAGTTTTTGTGCCTCTTTTCCCATTTGCTGAATTCTTCTTTGCTTTTTAATGAATTCTATTAAGTGAATTTTTTTTACCGTTAGAAAAACTCTTTTTAAGGTATAATTTTCTTCAGTATTTTTTGGTATTTACTCACTCATTCACTCTTTCATTAATTTTCTTGCACCACTTTCTTTTCCCAGTTTTTCTTTCTCTTGTCTTTGACTTTTTAAAATTCTTTTTGACCTCTTCTTGGAATTCTGTTTTAGGACTGTGATCAATTCACGTTTTTCTTTGAAACTTTGTGTGTAGCTATTTTACTCTATTATCTTCTGAGTTTATGTCTTGATCTTCCCTGTCACTATAGTAACTTTTTGTAGTCAGCTTCTTTTTTGATTTGATCATTTTTCTACCCTTTTTTTTTTACTTTTAACTTTAGGACAAAGTTGAGCTTTGCTCTTGAGGTAGAGGAGGCATTGTACAAACTTCTAGGTTTTTTGTGCTGTTTTCAGAGCTATTTCTTGGAGTTTGTATGTTCTTCATTCCTTTATGAAGGTATGGGAAGAACCACAAGTAGTATTCTTCACCCAGAAATTGTGACCTGGGCCCCTAGCCCTATAGACGCTATTGTGCCTTATGACACTGAAATTGTGACTAGGCATTCTGTTCCCCATAAGCAAAACAAGCTCTCTTCTCTGCCCAGGAACTGTGACCAGGATCTTCACTTTCCTTTGATCAAGTGCTAGTGCTTCTCTTTACCCTGGAACTATATGTAGCCCATAACTTTTTATGTGGTGCTCAAGAGTCCTGAGCCAAAGGCCAGTAAAGGGTCCTCTTTAATCTTCTGTTGACTAATTGACCCCCTGTCTGTAGACTAAGAGCTCTGAATGCCACTGCTGCTTTCAATGCAACCTTCCCCAAGGCCCACAGATGATTTATTGGATTGTGGCATGTGCTGCACTGTGGTGCAGGCCTGACTACCAACACAGTGAAACAGTACCTTTCTTACTGACCTCCCAAGTTGTCTTGAATTGAAAAACTGTTGGTTTTGTCACTTCAGAATTCAATGTAAAGTGTTATTTTAAAGTTGTTTGAAGGGGAATTTGGGAGAGCAAGGTGAGACCCTGCCTTGCTTCTACTATCTTCCCTCTATCCTTTTGTGGATGGGCTTCTGGGAGAAAGATATTGAGTTCAGTTTTAAATATGTTACATTTAAGAGGTCTTTGGGATATCCAGTTAAATTTCCAGTAGACAATTGGTAATGTCACTGATGATTAGTGAGATTGGGACTGTCTAAGATCTCTGGGTTATCTGCATAAAAATGATAGCTAAACCTACTGGAGTTGATAAAGTTGCCATTAACTGTAAAAGTTAAATTAGTTCCTAGTAATAAAAGTATTATATTTTAAGAGGTTTATTAAATATTATTAGAAATCAAGGATACAAAATAATATAACCACATGCTTAGGGCTGATTAGCCTATTCACATTTTACTCACTACATCTTGCCATGTCCCAGTAGAGGAATTGAGAACCCAAAGTAGGCATTATGGCCAGTTTAAATACAAATTGTGATCTCCCCCAGGTGGGGAATCATGTGAGATTATAGGGAATTCTGGGAAATACCAAGGACTTCTAGGGATTGAAGTCTAGTTCAAATCTCCATTTTACAATGGAAAAGTGCCTGGACTTTAATGGTGGCTTAGTTTTCTGATTTTGAGGGTTAAAACAGAATCCATAGTTGACAATAACATTTCAGTAGAATAATTCTGTTAGGGTTAGTTCATTTGGCCATTTTTCATCTTTCCCCCCAAAATCTTCTCTCCCTGACCTCTAATTACATTATAAACTTGTCACTGTGCTCCCAGTCACATAAGCTCATGACGGCTGTATCATCGTTAACTTCTCACTCTTACTTCATACATCTAGTCTGTTGCCATGTCTTGACACGTCTGTCTTAACATCCTCATTTATTTTCTCCTTTCCATTCAAATGGCTCCAATCTTAGCTTAGGCTTCAATTACTTTGTTTCTGGACTACTGAAATAACCTTTTAGTTTTCTTCCTGTATCAGATCTCTTATCACTTTACAAGCTGCCAAAGTGATTTTTCTATGACCTGGGTCCTTCCTGCTCAGTGGGGTTTCAGTGCATTTCTCTTACAGAATTAAATATATATATATATATATATATATATATATATATATATATATTCTTCTTTGTAGCATAAATGAAAAATTGAAAATCTGTTACCCTAAAAAAGAATTACATATCCCAAGAGCCCACTGACTTCATGTCATTACATACTTCTTGTAGACAGAGAATAAAGGGAGTGCGTGTTGAGACTTTCCTCTCTTTAGCATGATGTAGCATCAGCAGTGATGGTGGTAAGGTGGGGAATTTGAAAATGGCTAACCAGCCATGGACACATGGTTTTTATTTTTAATTTGTATTCTCTTTATTCCTTGATTTCTAATAATCCTTAATAAATCTCTAAAAATATAATTTTTTTATTATTTGAGATCTAATTTTAAATTTTACATATAAAACTCTTATTTAAGTGTTTGTTTTTTTTAGCCTTCCTAGACCATAATCTCCTCCATGCAGCCTGTGATCCAGTTCCACTGGCCACCTTGCAGTTCCTCTAATAAGACATTCTATCCCTTGTTTCCATGATTTTACATTCTTTGTCTCCATGTCTTAGAATGCTCTGCCTTCCCTCCCCCTTTATTTCTTAATTTCTCTGACTTCCTTTAAGACACCTTCATTTCAACCTTTTGCAGTAGGCTTTTACTTCTTTCTACAACTGCTAATGCCTTTCAGATGTCTTTCATCTTTCTCTGTGTGTAACCATCCATTCATCTATCTAACCAACCATCCATCTATCCATATATATGTTCTATGTGCTTCGTTATACAGATTGATGCCTCCTTTGTTAGAAAATTTATTTCTTGAGGCCAAGTACTTTTTTTTTGCCTTAGAGACTGAATGATTTAATATTTAGCCTAGAAAATTCATAATTATTCAGAGGGAAGAAATAGACTATTGAACTTGGAGTCAGGATTTCTTGATTTCAAATTCTGTCTCTGATTGTGGACAAGTCACTTAACTTCTTTATGTCAGTTTCCTCATGTGTAAAATGGTAATGCATACTCATGAAATCTATTAGTATTTTTTGTGTGACTTTAATGACATTGCACTTATAAAATACTCATCAACTGTTTAATACATGTAAACTAATTTTGCTTCCATGAAAATATCATAAGATTACCATCTTGCTGTTCTGTTTGCAGCAAAGTTTGTCAAAGACTCTTACTATTATCTTTTAGGGAAATTACTAATTTTGTTTTTCCCCCATTTCAGGATTTTGGCCCCACACAGTTGTTATCAAGATGTTGAGACCCTTTATAACTTCCTAGTGACTAATGAGGTATGAGAGATTCTTTACATTTTTATCTCATTTCTAAATGTTTTTGATGTAAAATCAAAAAGAAATAATATTTAGATTGTGGATATGAGATAAAGGAATACTGATGTATTGGAAACAGAATTCTCCATGGAATTAAAGAATTTTTTAATTAAAATCCTTCTGTTGGGGATTTTGTTAACCAACCGTGTAACCTTGGGTAGACCATTTAAGTATTTCCGTATCTATAAAATGAAAAGGTTGGACTAGATGACTTTTAAAGTCCTTTCCAGCTCTGAAATTCAATACTTTAAAAAATATAATGAAACAAATCTATTTATCCTAATGTTAATTTAAAACTATTTAATTACTTACAGTGTATGATGCCTTAGTATCTTTTATTGATTCAGCAGTTACCCAGCTATCTCCCTCATTGCTTTCTTACTAGGATACATTGGAGCCTCAATATAATGCAATTCTCTTTAACGGAATTTTTTTGGTATACTTAGATTGATCTAAAGATTTGAATTCCTAGAAACTCCAAAAGGATATTTTAACGTTTTATGGCCTCACCTATAAGAGCAGCACAGATCCTGAGAGTACAATGAAAATCCTGAGTTTAATGTTCCTGCATGCTTTCTTTTTGGTTTTTTTGTTCTAGGTATGCTTTATGCTGATTTCCTATTGACTTTCTTTAATTGTAGCCTAGATTGACTTTATATTCTAATATTCCAGAGTGAGAATAAAATATTAATCTAATACTATTATGTATATATATAAATATATATTATAAATTATTATGGTAAGTTTGAGAAATTTATAATCAAGTCCCTCTTTTTTCTAAGAAGTCAAATCCTGTAACTGTGTCTTAGTTTCTTTAGGCCATATATTTATTATCTTTATTAATCTGAACCATTACATTCTATCCTAGAATCAATACTAAAAGTATCATTTCCAAGGCACAAGAGTGGTAAGGGCTAGGTTATTGGGGTTAAGTGATTTGCCTTGGGTCACATTGCTAGGAAGTATCTGAGGTCAGATTTTAATCCAGGACCTCCCATCTCCAGGCCTTGCTCTCTATCCACTGAACCACCTAGTTGCCTCAGTCTTTTGTTTTTAAATGAGATTTCCTTCATGCAAAGACACCTCTTTTCTTTATATGGAGCTTCTATTTGTCATCCGTGTTTGATCAAGTTTTTCTTGTTGCTAAAGGTAGTAGATGTGTATGGAAGGGACCATTTTTTCATTGGGCAGTTCCCACCCCAGCTACCTACCACCCTCTCAAAACTGCCATCGTACTAATTATTTACTTTATGCTGACACTGGATCTGATGGATCTTGTCTTTAGCTTATTAGTCCTACTGTGGTATAGTGGAAATAATATTAGACCCAGTCAGAATAACTTGAATTCTAGACCCACCTCTCTGTCAGTTAACCATCCATCACTGTCTTCCATTCACTTTGAACTCTAGGATGACATATTCTTTTTATGCACTTACCCATTTTGTTCGCGAGAGTCTTCATGCATTCCTGGTGTAACTGTTCCTATTTTTGTCTTTTAAATACCTACCAATCTCTTGAAGACTAGCTCAGCATCTTAAAGAAAGGTGTATTCCAGGAATAATTATATATGCTTAAACTATCATTTTCATACTTAAATTATCAAGAACAAATTCCTTTCAATTAGATTATTTCTATCATCCCTACCTCTTACCTTCTCTTAACCCTGCTGCCCACAAATATCCTTATAAAGACTTTCATTTGATGCAACTGTCCCAACTAGCTATCATTTTATCTTCTCTCCTTCACTGCTATACTCCTTGAGGTAGCCATCTATATACTCTGACTCATTCCTCACCCCTAACCTCTGCAGACTGCTTCCTACATCATTGTTTCAATTGAAACTGCCTACTCCATAGCTACCAGTAATCTCTCAACTGCCAAGTTTAATGACAATTTTAAAGTCCTTTAACCTTCTTATATCATTGATTCTGGTGACTACCTTTTCCTAGATATTCTTTTCTCCCTTCTCAGTTTTTTTTACCTTGCTCTCTTCTGGTTTCTTTTCTGTCTTAATGATACTTCCATGTTTCTTTTGCAAATTCTTCATTCATTTCATGCCTACTTACTAGGGGTTATCCCTCAAGGCTCTTTTTTGAGGCCTCTTTTTCTTTTCCCACTATAGTATATTGTCTCATTTGATGATCTTATGAACCCTTATGGGTTCATTTATCATCTCTTTGAAGTTTTCTCACATTTATATATCAAGCTCTAGTCCTATGTAACCAATTGTCTTTTAGACCTCTAAAACTGTACGTTGCATGAGCATCTTAAACCAAGCATGCCCAAAACAATGCTCCTTATTCCTGAAATCAGTCCCTCTCCCAAACTTTCTATTACTATTCCAGACACCACCATTCTCCCATTCACCCAGGTCAGCAACTTTGACTTTATCTTCTACTCCTCTCTCTCACATATTCAATCCATCAACAGATCTTGTCATTTTTTCCTTTAAGATATCTCTCATATACATTACCTTTTCTCCACTTACATTGCCACCACCATCCTATTTTGAGTGCCCCTCACCATAATCCTTAACTATTTTAATAGCCCAAAATCAGTTTCCATTTCAGATCATTCCCAGTTGCATTTCATTCTCTATCAGTTCCTATGATTTTTATAGAGTTTAAATTTCCAAATTTAGTGAGCTCTAGAGTATAGAATCATTTATTAAATCCTTTACTTCCCATTTAAAGCACTTCATAACCTAGTCCTTTCCTACATTTTCATTATTTTACATTATATTACCCGTTATTCTGTGATCCTGTTACTCTGGCCTTCTTGTTGTTCTTTGAATACACACTCTTTCTCTTGTTTCTGTGCTAATGTTCTTCATGCCTAGAATAATTTACCTCCTTAGCTCTACTTCTTATGATCCTTTTCTTCCTTCAAGACTTGGCTCAAATCCCAATTTCTATCAGAAGCCTTTTCTTGAATACCCAGCAATTTCCTCCCCCTTTCCTTTCCTTCCTCCTCCTTCTCTTACTCTATCCCTTCCTTCTCACCCTGAGATTACCTTCCTTCTACTCTGTATCTATGTTGTATATACTTATTTATACATATATTATCTTCCCCATTAGAAGGTGAGCTTCTTGAGGACAGGAACTATTTGTCTTATTTCAGTGCCTGATACATGGGGAAAACATAGATTCTTATGACCTATTGACAAATTAAGTCAAAATCATGTGCTACTTTGTAACAATATCTGATACTTAATATTCATTATGTAAGTTCATATTCTATAAGCCCCACATGAAAACTAATCCTATTACTTAGTATCATATAGTCTCATTATTGCAAGATGATTAGAGATCATCTAATCTGACCCCTCCCAAAATTTATACTTACACTGTATATATTTCTTAATGATATTTTATAGAAAATTTCTAGTATATTTTAAAATATCCTTACTTCTGTCTTAAAATCAGTACTAAGTATCAATTCCAAGACAGAAGATCATAAGGACTAGGCAACTGGGGCTAAGTGACTTGCCTGGAGTCATATAACCAGGAAGTGTCTGAGATCACATTTGTACCCAGGACCTTTACATTTCCAGATAGTAACAGAAATCTAGTCCTGGAAAGGACCTTTAAAATCATCTAGTACTAAACCCTATTTTAATGGAAAATTTTTTTTTCAATTAAAAAGCTTCTCTGTTCTCTTCCACCTTTCCCATCAAATGAAAAACAAAACCTTTTAAAATATCAATTCTCTGGATTCTTGGTTGGATCATTTTGTTGAACAGAATTCTTAAGTCTTTCAAAAGTGTTCATTTTTACTTTTTTTCCATGTAGAAATTGTTTTTCTGGTTCTATTCATTTCATTCTTCATCAGTTCATACCCTGACATGTTTGCAGAAATCTGTTTGCCTTGATTTGCTGTGGAAGCATATTTATTTAAAAGTACTTTTTGTCACTTTAGCATCTTATCTACTTTTGCATCCTTTTAAAATATTTAAAGTAACATCATAGCAATTAACTTGTTAAAATAATTGATAAAATGGCTATTTCTAGGATTTGTTTTTTGACACACTAGGATTAGATTATTTCATTTCCAAGTAATTTTTAATATGTATTTGTATAGCCTTTTATTGAATGTGATTTTTATTGCTTTATGATCTGAAAAGGATGAATTTAATATTTCTGCTTTTCTGTATTTGGTTATGAGGTTTTTAATGCCCACTTATTAAATGGTCAGTTTTTGTGTAGGTGCAATGTACCACTGAGAAAAATTCTCATGTAATTTCTCCAGAGATCTATTATATCTAAATTTTCTCAAATTCTATTCATCTCCTTAACTTATTTCTTGTTTTTTTTTTTTGTTTGTTTGTTTTTTTGGTTAGGTTTATCTAGTTGAGAGAGAAGAACATTGAGGTTCATCACTAGTATAGTTTTGCTGACTATTTCCTCCTGTAACTCATTTAACTTCTTTTTGGAATTAGGATTTTATACCATTTGGTGTGTATATGTTTAGTATTGATATTACTTCATTATCTATGGTACCTTTTAGTAAAATAAAATTTTCCTGCTTATCTTTTTTACCTAGATCTATTTTTGCTTTTGCTTTGTCTGAGATGATGGCTACTGCTCCTTTTTTTTTATTTTTTAAAAACTTCAGCTGAAAATTAGTAGTTTCTGTTCCATTCCCTTTCCTTTACTCTTCTGTGAGTCTTTCTACTTCCAAGTGTGATTATTATAAATATTGTTGGATTTTGGTTTTTAATCCACTCTGCTATCTGCTTCTATTTTATCAATGAGTTAGTCCCATTCATACTCACTGTTATCATTACTATGGGTTTCCCTCCATCCTATTTTTTCCTGTTTATCATTTTCTTTCTCTCTTTTTACCCTGTTCCTTCTTAAAAGTTCTACCTCAGTGCATTGGGGAGTTCTAATTGGGTTCTCATTATTAATTTAATTTAGTGTGCAATGTTAATAATTATACTTTGGCTCTTTTTCTTAGGCAAATAGATGTATCAAGTTTACTGCCCAGGAGCTTTATGAATGTGTGTCACAGGCCGAGTATCGGTAAGTCATCTTCAGTATAAATCTATAATAAGAGCAAGCCTGTTGTAGAAAAAAGTACTTGGAACAGCTGGGATTTTCAACTTTGAGCTGCTTTGATTTTAGTCTGTCCTCATTTGTTATTTAACCCCTTATTTCCTCTTGGTGCTCTAAGTCTTGGAATCTTGGGGTCTGTTTTTATAATGAATAATTGATGTTAACAGAAAATGCTTAATAATAAGGCAGATTGAGCAGATGTCAGATCAATATTATGTAGCTTTTGTTTATTTATAAATAAAAAACAGAGCTAAGCTGAATGAGCAGTTGCCATGTTAAAAATTAAATGAAAGCTGCTTTTATTAGGTTAATAAACTAATCTGATGGTTACAAGCATCCATAATGATATACTGTATGGCACCAATGATACCAATGGTACCATTATGGCAAAAACATACAGCTATTTTTTATATAATACAGTTTATTTTTTAGAAATCCTGACTATAAGTTATGAACTTTTAAGTCTGTTATAAAAATAATTTTCTGTTATTGTAGCTCAGTGAAAAGGTGATCCATTGCCCATCAGTCAATTAATTATGTCACTCTAGATATTTTGTATTTGGAGATTTGTGGATTTAGGGTTCATATGGGAAATCATAATGTACCTTCTTGCTATTGTAACATTTCTAAAGCTAATGAAAATGTGTCAGATGGTTCTGTTATACCAATTTAGGATTGATACTAAGTATCAGTTGCAAAGCAGAAGAACAATAAGGACTAAGCAATTAGGATTAAGTGACTTGATCAGGGTCACACAGCTAGGAAGTATCTGAAGCCATTTTGAATTCAGGATCTTCCATCTCCAGGCTTGGCACTTTGGCCCCTGAGCCACTTATCTGCCCTCTTGCCAAGTAAATTACAAGCAATTTAGACTGAAGGGAATATTCCTTAAAGGAAGGAAAACTCTCCACAACCTGTCTAAAATATTTGGACTTTCCTTTTCCTTTTGACATATCTTTTTGCATGTATGAATTTATTTCTCTTATGCTAACTGTATTTTTAGATAACAGTCAAAGCTTTTTTTTTCTTTTTTTCTTTTTAAACTTCTAGGCTATATGAGCTATAGCTTTTGCTATTGGGTTGACTGTTGAAATAGAGACTATTTATTGGGTCTGGGATGGTGGGGTGTGGGGGGGCAGGATGTATGTGAAGAGATTCTGACATTGAAGAAATTTGAATAATGCCTAGGTGCTGTGTGAGAGAGCCCTGATGCTATTTAAAAGCAATTGGACTTTATGACAACACTTCTGTTTTGCATAGTTTCTTATAGACTGCTTCCTGTGTCAGTTCCAGATAGATTTTGTCTTTCAATTTCTCTATTAGAATCTCAAAAGATGACGTAGAAAAGGGGGTTTCCTTAATTGTATTTTCCCTTATTTGATATTGTGCCTAATATGGTTTATAGGTGACATTGAACAGACCCTTTTTTTTAGAATTTTAACACATTCATATTAATGACAGCTACTTTCTTTGCAATCCAATGGGGGAAGCAGTAGATTACACTTAATTGGCATACGTATTACTTCCTTGGGAATGTGAAAGCAAGTAATTATTTAATGTACTTGAGATTTTAGTTCTTTTGCGGTTTTTCTGTAGAATTTACTGTGACAAAAGGAATTGTGAAAGTGAAAACAAACCAACTGTAGAAAGGCCTTTGTTTTACTATTAGGGAGCTTATGAATGCTATAGGAGTGAAGAGGAGAAAAAAACACTATATAGAATCTGGTACAGCAGAGAGGTAATGTTTCAGGTTGAAAGTAGTCTTGATTATTAATACTTAGGTAAGGAAGAAAACAAAATCTCGTTATGTGTTTATATAATTTAGACTGACTTTTTTAATCTATCCACTCCTTTAAGTTTTTTTAGTTCTTCTTGTTTATCCACTCTGTTCCCAAAGTCATATGGAAATTTTTTTCAGAAGCCTAGGATGATGCATGAGACAGACTTAGAGTAAATCCTGTTTGTCTATTGTGGCAGTTTTAACTTTTTCAGAAACCCTAAAGACTCAGTCATTTTTCAGTATAAATTAAAAATTAGTTTGGGATACTAAGCTAAAAAAATACCTGTCAGAGTCAAAGAACATTCTACCTCACACTGAATGTATCCAAGCCCCAGTGCCATTTTTTCCCATTAACTATGCTTTGGGGACTGTGCTTGTTTCATGAGTCTAGGGAGGTGTTCAGTGGTAGTCTCTTCAAAAGTAGATTTCAGGTCCTGATCTATTAACACAGTGCCTCAAAGAAGTAGCCTTCCAAATACATGGTAGAGGACTTGGATTTTTCATTTTTAAGTGGCATAGTGTATTACAGTATAAATACATTTTGAACATCAAAAGCACTTAAAGTGAAAGTATTTAGTTAGAAATAGCCCTTGTGTTTGCACAAATATGTGTCTCCTTCCCTTTTGGAAGGATTTTAGGGGAGCCACATCAAATAGTGAAAGCTCTGGTTGTTTCCATCATGGTAATTACTTAGATAAAATTGAACTAGTATTAGTAAATTCGGTCAGGCATCTAGCAATATTTTTTTAATTCACATAATCAAACCAGTCAGTTGTTTTGGTTTTTGTTTCTACGGACAAACCAAGACTAAGGCACTTAAATGAATTATTCAGGAGAAAGCACATTTCTATCACTTGTTTCAGTACAGTATGTTCAGTTTTTCTCTTGCCTAATTAATATCTTTCTAGAGTTATCCATATAAATGAGGGAAAAGCATTTTCATATTGACCTCAATGTTCATAGTGTGATTGTACACCCTACATTCTCTTAATTTAGCTTCAAACATAGTTTAAATGGTGACAGAGGACATATATGACAGTGAACCATTCTTGAACATGATATTAAATACTTTTAATGGCACTTGATAAGTTAGATTAAGGTCTTGATAGGAAGAAGCTAATGAAACAAAAAACCTTTACTAAGTGTTTATACTATGTACTTCTGTTTTGCAACTTAGCATTCATTTTTTTGTTTTTCGTAGGTCTGCTAATGAATCTGTTAAAGCAAGGATTAGCATTGTTTGTGTGTTTTTATTCCCAACATCTAGTGTAGTGTTGAACATTGAGTAAGTTCTTAATAAATACTTGAGGTTGATTTGTCTGCTACCTTTTCCCTGCTATTTTTCAGACAGATACTTGCATTGCTCCTATTTATAATCATTGTACAGTGCTCAGTACATAAAAAGGTCTTTGAAATGCTTTATTGCAACATGTAAAGGAAATAAATGTCTTCATGATGTTCTTTAAAAAAGAGAAAAGATTTAAATTCACATCTTTAATATGTGCCACAATTCTAACAATGTGAAAAGTTTCATATTTTGCTTTTGTTTACTTTGAATTAGGAAGAAATCTGTAGCAGGAATAAAGGGACAGGAAGGAAACAAATAAATAGAAATTAAAATGTAAAACTGGACCTAAATTTTTTACTTTGGCCTTTTAGGGTAGTTGACCCTTTAATACACACATGCATACATGCACATATGTGTGTATATGTATGTGTGTGTATACATATATATTCTTCTGTTTTAAACTTGATACTAAATATCAATTCCAAGGCAGAAGAGTGATAAGGGCTACACAATTGGGGTTGTGACTTGCCCATGACCACATATCTAGGAAGTGTCTGAGGTCAGACTTGAACTCAGATCCTCCTGACTCCAGGCCTGGAGTTCTATCCTCTGTGCTAAAACAATAATTATGCATACCAGCATATTTAAACAACTCTATTTGAAGCTTTTCTCCAATTAGAATGACATAATAACCCAATCTCTGAAGTTAGAGATGTAACAGAAAGAATTACTCACAGAACACAGTTCAGTGATTGGCCCTGAGCCCCAGTTCCATCCCGAGTTAATCCAGTCTGCTGATTGAAATGTGGTCCATAGTGTGAATATATTATGACAGTATATATTTTGATGGATTCTAAAAGTGGCAGAGGTAACACATTTGGAATTTACTCTTTGAATCTTTAACCTCAGGCTTCTGTTACAATAGTAGTAAATATGCATAGAGTGCTATATTTGGAGTTAAAGACACCATGTTATTTTTTACATTTTGTGATCCTGAAAACATTACCTAACTTCTATGTCTTAGGTAAAGTAGGACATATATACTAAGTTATGTATTGTGATTTACCGTACCATAAGTATCTCCCCAATACTTCATGTAACTAACTCTCTTATTTCTGTCAAAAGTAGAAATTAATGAGATGTTCATTTTAATAAAAGAAAGAATATTTTGATGTTGTTAAGATCTCATTCAAAAAAAGAATTACATTTATTTGAAGTAGAAGAGCCTATAAGAATACTTTGAGCATAGATGGATACTTCAGCAAAAAGTGGCATTGTGCCATTACTTCTAGAATAGTCCAAACTTCTCAGACAGGCAAAGTCCATCTAGAAACTGACTTCAGCCTTCATTATAATTTCCTATTCCCCTTCTATATTCCATAAAGACTTTTGTTCTTCAGATTTTCTCTCATTCCTTTCCTTTCAGATGCAATATAAGTCTTTCACACTTTCTACAACCAATCCAGACCACTAATGTATTTCCTTCTGTATTTACAAAATGAGTCTTATGCCACTTTTCTTTAATATATTGCTTTGTAATGTTTTGAAAAAATATTTTAATTATAGAGCCTGTCTCTCAAGCTGGATTGTAATACTCTTGAAGATAGAGAACATATCTTCTACCTTGCTATATATCTCATTCTTGAGCTAGTTTTCCACATTAACATAAAGATTTTGGTCTGCTAAGTTATACCCAGGTTTTTTCCTTTATGGAAGTCTGAATAAAATTGCAGTCAGAACAGTAGCATTTCTCTGGCCTCACCAGTATCAATAATGGGGATAGGGACTGGCCCTGTGTTTTCATTGGTTTAGGGAACTTCTAGGGGAGGAAATTCCCCTGACCAATGCCATCTGCAATTTAGTCTTACAGAGTTTCCCAGAGCACCAACAGATAGAGGTTAATGTGTATTAGAGGCAAAGTTTGAGTTTAGTCTTTCAGGCTTTGAGGATGACTCTTTGACTACACAATGCTCTCTGTGTATCACTAGAAGTGAACATAGCCAAATTGTTATTCTGAGAGTAAGGGCTAGCTACACATTCTCTTAGTTCATTATTATTGTTCAGGTTTACTTTAAAACCATTGATTCAAGGACCTATCATAATATGCCTTGGTTATTCTTGTAAGAAAGATTGGTGTGTGTATAACATCATTCTTTTGTTAATTGCACAGGGATTTTTCTTTGAATAGGTAGGATATGAAATATTTATGAGATAGAGATGTTTATCTTGTCATTAGCTTGTTTTTTAACAAAAAGAATCTAAAACTTATTAAAATATGTCAATGAAAATGTTCTAGTCATCTTTTAAAGTGAGTGAATACATACCAGAAGTCATCACAAAATGCTATCTTATAAAGAGACTTGAAATCTGTTATTAATATAGGTGATTAATTTGATATTCAGAGGGAACTGCTCCTTGCTATCTTGTGATTTACACTCAGTAATAATTGATTATGTTGTGAGGTATAATATAGTGTAATGGCATTTGTGTATAGTTAAAATGTCTTGGTTGTCTTTGCCATTCAATAAAGTTGTGTGTAGATAGATAGATAGATAGATAGATAGATAGATAGATAGATAGATAGATAGATAGATGTATATTACTATTAGTTGCCAATAAAGTGGAAATTCATCCTTATTTATTGAGTTCATTGTCACATATGACAGAAAAGCCCATGAGATCTCCTGCCAACCTGTTCTTTTAATTTAATCTAGAAAATAGCAGAGGAAAGTCAGATGCCCCCAAGGCTATGTAATATCTTTTAGGTGGAAGTCTTAAGTAGAGGCATCAAGGTATTTGTGGAAAAGATGCAGACAGCATCTCTTTTTTTCTTTCCCACTGCTATTGAGCCTTCATCCTCAATTTCTTTCTTGCTAATTTTTACTCAGCAAGTCAAATAAACAAGTATTCATTAAGATCCTTCTGTGTGTCAGGGATTGTGCTAAGTATTAGAAATACAAAAAGAAGCAAAAAACAGTCCTTGTTCTCAAAGAGCTCATATTTTAGTAAAAGTGGAAGGAGACAACATGCAAACAATTACACAGAAACAAGATATACACAGTACAAATTGGAAAGAATCTCAGATGAAAGGTGCTGACACTAAGAATGACTGGAAAAGGGTTTCTTATAGGAAATGAGATTTTAGCTGAAAATTAAAGGAAGCAAAGAGATAGAGGTGAAGAGGGAGAGAATTCCAGACATGGAAGACATCCAGACAAAATGAAAAGTCAAGAAATGTGTAGTATCTTGTGCAAAAGAATGGAAAGGAATCCAGAGTCTGTGATCAGATCACAAAGTACATGAATGGAAGTAAGGTGTAAGACTGGAAAGATAGGAAGGGCCAGTTTATGAGGGGCATTAAAACCCAAACAACTGATTTTTTATGAAGCAATAGGAACTACTATATTAGGTAATTGATTAAGCGTTATGGTGATTGGTCTGGATTCAGATGTAAATTAAAATTTTAAGGTGTGGTTTTGAACATAAAAATAACATCATGATGTCTGCTTGAAAACCTTGTGTTTCCTCTTGGGTCTCTTGAATAGTTTTTAAACAGAAGTTGCAAGATTCTCTGAAAGACTGAATAGAAAGAAAGTTTAGATCTAGCAAATTTTATCATAGATGACGCACATAAAAATAATAGACGAAAACCTGTTGGCTTATCTCCTTAGATTGGAGCTTAGGATGAATTTTAAAGCTGGAAAAGGCCAAACTTTGAAAGGAAAAAGACTTTTTACCAATTGTTTTTATACAATGCATTTCTCATCCTATACAACACAATACAGAGTTTCTGGTTTACACATGTAGTTCATAGATTTATCTCCAGTTCTGCTTTCAGAAATCTCCAGTTTTGTTGTGAAATAATTAACTACTGGCTGAGACAATTTGTTGATGGAGCTGTAGTCATTGGTTGGAGACAGGATGAAGGCCCATCAAATAGGCCTAACGTGTAGATGATGGTATAACACAATCTGACAGCTTGTAAGTTGTTAGAAAACAGTAAATGGTTTATTAAACTTCTTAAACTCAACTAGTAGGATTGTGGACCAGGGTAGAGGTGTCCCTAATCTAGGTAATTCTAGTTTCTCCACCCAAATCCCACTCCAAGTCCTCATGGGCTCTCTTCATAGAAATTGATGGCTACGTTATTACTACTCTCTCTCTCATTCAAGGGAATCTAAATAACCTAACTTCTGGTCCACTAGTAAATAGTGACTAGTAAGCAGTTTATCAGGTTAAGCTAGGTAGATTTTGTTGATATGTTCGCCCTTGAGGCCTGAAGCCTGGGGCTGTGCTGGCTGGGCTGTTCCCAGTGGGTCTTGGCAATTTCACACACAGAGACTGGATTTCTCAGGAAATATAGATGTTCTCAGGATCTCTGTAGATAGTAACTGGAGACAAGGACAGGAAAGATAATCTCTAGATATCAGGAATTATCAGGAACCTCCGATTTCAAAAGAGAAAGGTCAGTTACCTCTTTTTGGCATATACAAGATGGCCACAGGAAGTAACCCTCCACTCTGTATTAGGTGGTTGATCTTTAAGGATTATGGTGATGTGGAGTCAGATCTTCCCCCCTCTTCTCTTCTCTTTCTCCTCCCTTCTCCCTCCCCCTTCAGTTAGTCTCTTCAGTTGGTGACTCTGGAAGTCAGATCTGAGTGAGTTTCCTGATATCTCTAATAGATAACTCACTCTTTGAATAGTTAGAACTAGGGGTTTATTTAAGGAAAGGGGAAAGAAAAGGAAATTGGGAGAGAGGGTTTAGGGTTTCCCTGATCTTAAAATAATCCTAAATTAAAGAATAATATTGTAGAGTCTTGAATGAGGGATGTGACTAACAGGGTTGAGGATCTTTAAGTCACTTTAATACAGAAGAGATAAATTCAGTAAGAAGAGAATCTTCTCAGTCTTTACTCCTTCCTGTCTCAGGAAAAAGAGACAGCTCCAACAGTTTGGACAATATATGTAATCAACAGATTTCTCCTGGTCACATTCTCTTCCGAAATGCTCCTTGATTGACAGCTTCTGCAAACTGTACTCCTTTCGCTCTGTTGCAGGTTTTCTCCAGTTTACTCATTCATGACTCTCCTCGGTGTCCAGGACCAATGGGCCACTTCCTCTTTCAGGTTCTCTCTCTTATCCTTTCCTCAAATTCTGGATCTCCCTTTCAGTTGCATTTGTACAGCCAGACCTTTCCTGCAAACTCATGCATCAGACTTCTGCAAAAGATACTACCTGTCTTCTCTCTCTCTTATATTCCCCCCTTTGCACAGATGAAAACTCATTTTGGTAAAAATTTGTTTTGCTGTCTGTGCATTAATAAACTTACCTTGCCTTATTATATTCCTACTTTACATTTTTACCCCAAAATAACAAACTGCTACACTTACTTAGCTATTCCTATCCTATCTTCTCTATTCTAGGAACTTGAACAAAGGAAAGGAAGGGAAAGGAAAGGAACTTACAGTTAATTGTTACAAAGATCAAACAGCACAGCATTTACAAACTAAAAACAAACTTAAAAAATATGAATATAACCTACTAAGAATACAAATTCAATAAAATTCTAAAGTTAAACATCCCAATAAAACTCTTTCAATCCAGTTTGCTATCAAAACCTTATGATGCTAAACTAATACAAAAGCAATCTTATCTAAAAAAATTTATAAAAATGTATAAAACTAGAAAAAGTAGAAAAAATACAATAAAATACAATAGAGCATAAGCTTTTATGAAAAAACACAATCTGACAAAAAATGAACTTATGCAAAATGCATTTAAAAAAATCCAAGCTGAACAATTTAAAACCAATTCTTTCTATGCTAACTGCTATTGCTAATACATTCAACTAAATTGTCTACATTGAACTGTGAACTAAACATCCTATCTTATAAATCTAAGGTTTCTTCATCATTTTAACTATGCACATCTCTATTTTATATAATTTGTACATATACCTACATATATTTACATATCTATATGTTACACATATGCATGTGCATGAATTTGTAAAACTTCTGCATTTCAGAAACTACAGACATTGAATTTACATGTTGCATACATGTACAGACTAAAATGCATATATACATAAACATGTACATTACTTATAATTATTTTACAAGTCTGTATAGAACTATACACATGTGTGCATGCCATATGTAGTATATGTATTATGTGTTCCTACTCTAACCGCTACATTGATCCCTATACATTCCTGATGTTACAGTAGGATATCTTAATCAGACCTTCTATTTAGGTAAGATTTTATGGATCTAATATAGAACTGTTTCTCTAATATGTCAACCCTTTCTTATATATCCATTTATTTACATGAATAATTTTTCAAATACAGATCTTTTAACAGTGAAACGTGTATCCTTTTTATGCTTGTTGCATGTAACATAGTCTTCAGTTTTTCCTCTTCTCATCTTGCCTGATTGGTCTCTTCTCCTGTATGAATGTACTGTTGCATAAAACTACATTTGGAAGTGTGCTTGTGATTAATGACACATTTTTCTCACTTTCTGGGGTCCATTCCTCGTCTGATCCTCTTCTCTGTAGAATCCCTACAGTCTTTACTGTCCTTTTATCCTCGGGTTAGCCGTTTCTGCCTTTTCTCCTGCCTGCTGCAAAGTTCTTTTCCCTACTTTTCCTCTGGGCTGCTTGCAAATCCTTTTCCATTGGATTGTCCCCTCCTTTATAAACTCTCTGACTGTTGTCTTAGTTGCCTGATGAATCTTTCAGCCTTCTTCTAAATAACTGCTTTCTATCTCATCTCTTTCTTCTATTCCTATATCTATTTCTGTCTCTGTTTCTCCTTCACTGTTTTCACTGTGATCAAGTTTTACGTGGGAGCAATGAATCCAGGTTTGTTTTTTTTAAGACTTTTACCACTGAAGCTGTTGTTAGGATAGCTTTATATGGTACTGTCCAATTTTCTTGTGTTGTTGATGTTTTTGCAAAGTTCTTTATATCTACTGAGTCTCCTGGTTTTATATTATGAAGTAAATAATCTAATGGCCCAGATTGTTGTAAAAGTCCACTTTCATGAAGCTCTCTCAGGCTTGTAAAGCTGTTATATAAAAAGCTTTTTGCATGTCTCCTCCCAGCATAGAGACATAGGCTGGTTTACAGGTTTTTTGCTTGTAAGGGTTGATGTCCATATAGCATTTCGTAAGCAGAGATATGCAAGTCTGCACAAGGTCTAGTACGAATGAAAAACAGTGCTAGAGGAATAATTTCTGGCCACTTCAAATGAGTCTCTGAACAAAGTTTTCCTATCATAGATTTAACCTCCCTGTTCAATCTCTCAAACTGTCTAGAGCTCTGTGAATGGTAAGGTATATGCAGTCTAGCTGTTATTCACAAATTTTCATAAACATTTCCCAATATTTCCAGTGTGAGGTGAGTTCCATGGTCCGAGTCTGTGACACATGGGACACCAAATCTAGGTATTATTTCCTTGAGCAATATTTTAACTAAAAATCCTGTTGTATTTGTAGCTAATGGAAAAGCTTTTTGCCAACGTGTAAGTCTATCTACCAGCACTAAGCAATATTTGTATTTTCCAACTTTAGGCATAGTGATATTGTCTATCTGTAGGTTTTCTTTTTTTTTTTAATTTTAATTTAATTTTTTTGGTTACAATTCTCACTTTATTTCTCTCCCTCTCTCCTTCACCCACTCTTCTCTAAGCTAACACGCAATTTCATTGGGTATTACTTGTGTCCTTGATCAGAACCTATTTCAATGATGTTGTTTGCACTAGGATTTTCATTTAGAGTCTACATCCCCAACCATATCCCTTCAACCCATGTATTCAAGTATTTGTTTTTCTTCAGTGTTTTTACTCCCACAGAGTTTCCTCTGAATGTGGATAGTGGTTTTTCTCGAAGATTCCTCCAAGTTGTTCAGGATCACTGCATTGCCATTAATGGAGAAGTACATTACATTTGATTATACCACAGTGTATTAGTCTCTGTGTACAATGTTCTCCTGGTTCTGCTCCTCTCACTCTGCATCAATTCCTGGAGGTTGTTCCAGTCCCCATGGAATTCCTCCACTTTGTTATTCCTTTTTGCACAATAGTATTCCATCATCAACATATATCACAATTTGTTCAGCCATTCCCCAATTGATGGGCATCCCTTCATTTTCTAATTTTTTGCCACTACAAAGAGCACAGCTATGAATATTCTTGTAAATGTCTTTTTCCTTATCTCTTTGGGGTGCAAACCCAGCAGTGTTATGGCTGGATCAAAGGGCATAATTTCACCTATACTGTCTTCCAATTTTCCCAGCAGTTTTTATCAAATGGTGTGGTTTGGTCCCCAAAACTGGGATCTTTGGGCTTTTCATGGACTGTCTTGCTGAGGTCACTTACCCCAAGTCTATTCCACTGATCCTCCTTTCTGTCTCTTAGGTAGTACCAAATTGTTTTGATGACTGCTGCTTTATAAGTATAGTTTGAGATCTGGGACTGCAAGTCCTCCTTCCATTGCATTTTTTTTTCATGATTTCCCTGGATGTCCTTGATCTTTTGTTCTTCCAAATGAACTTTGTTATGTTTTTTTCTAATTCAGTAAAAAAGTTTTTTGGTAGTTCAGTAGGTAAGGCACTAAATAAATAATTATTTTTGGGCAGGATTGTCATTTTTATCATGTTAGCTCTTCCTACCCATGAGCATTCAATGTTTCTCCAATTGTTTAGATCTAGTTTTATTTGTGTGGAGTGTTTTGTAGACCATCATATCATCCTCAAAGAGTGATAGCTTGGTCTCCTCATTGCCAATTTTAATACCCTAAATTTCTTTTTCTTCTCTAATTACTACTGCTAGTGTTTCTAGTACAATGTTAAATAATAGAAGTGATAATGCGCATCCTTGTTTCACTCCTGGTCTTATTGGGAAGGCTTCTAGTTTATCCCCATTACAGATGTTTGCTGATGGTTTTAGATATATACTGTTTATTATTTTTAGGAACGACCCTTCCATTCCTATACTTTCTAGTGTTTTCAATAGGAATGGGTGTTGTATTTTATCAAAGGCTTTTTCTGCATCTATTGAGATAATCATGTGATTTTTGTCAGTTTGCTTGTTAATATGGTCAATTATGTGGATGGTTTTCCTAATATTGGCCCATCCTTGCATTCCTGTTATGAATCCTACCTGGTCATAGTGAATAACCCTTGTGATGACTTGCTGATGAAAAGACCAGTCTCTGTGTACAGCTAAATAGAAAACTTAACATTCAAATATTTTTAAGCAAAACATTAAAAGGTGAATATGAGTGAGAAATCATAAGGGTCTATAAAAGGTTAAGCTACATTATTATATGAGAAGATATATGTAACTCCCAGATTTATCACCAGGGGAGCCATTTAAACAGAGAGCCTGATTGTAGTTCTAAGAAGTTTGGATTATCTCAGGGAAAGGAGGGAAAGGAGAAGAAAATGGTGAAAATTAACTCAGATAATGCATCACACAAGGAAAAGTTTACACAATGGAAGGGGTGGTGGTGAGGAATGGGCAACATCCAAAACTTGAAGCTCATTCTCATCTGAACCGGTTCAAGGAGGGAAGAATAAATGTGCACATATGCATGTATGTACATACACCCAAAGGGAAAATACATTTTACTCAAAGATACCATAATGAATTAATATCAGTACTGAATATATATATCAACTGACATAGCAGCTAAATTCTTAAAAGTTAATTTACAGGAAGAAATAGATCATAAATTATAGTGGAATGACTATAATTTACCACTTTCATACCTAGGTCAATCCAACCATAAAATAAATAAGAAGTTAAGAAAATGGATAGAATTTTAGAATAATTAGATGTGATTAGATATATCTGGAGAATATTAAATGGTAATAAAGGAGTATACCTATTCTTAACTGTGCACCTTCATAAGACTTGACCATGTCTATAGACATTAAAAATCTAACCACCAAATGCAGAAAATCAGAGATGTTAAATGCATTTTATTCTGATCATAATCACAATACAGTGCTGTTAAACACTGTCATAAATTATTAGTGAAATATGGAGCTTGCCATATTCAGTGTATTTTTTTTTTAGAAAAGTATGCATGTAATTTTTTTTTTGCTGTCCTCACCTACTCCCACTAAGTATCAGAGTACATATCAATCGAATTTAGAGGGCCTTGATAAGTTCTTTGTAGAATTTCTCTTCTCAAATGATGGCACATGAATATTTTCATGATAGTTCCTTTTTATAATACTTAAACTTTGCAAAACAGTTAACAAATGTCCTATGAATGGTGCCTGTTTATCATTGGATACAAATTAAAATGAACTCCAACAATTTTTAAATTGGGCCTTCTAAAGAGAATTTTCTTATGAATTTTTAAAACTTTTACTTTCTTAGAATTGATACTATTGGTTCCAAGGCAGAAGAATGGTAAAAGCTAGGCATTTGGGGTTAAGTGATCTGCCTATGTTCACACAGCTAAGAAGTGTCTGAGGCCAAACTTGAACCTAGGACATCTCAGTCTCTTAAGTATTCTGATACTAAGCCACCTAGCTGCTTCCTAGTGACAGGTCTTTTTGACATTTCTTCTTCAACAGTCACATTTGTTCAGTGTAGACAGGAGGAAGATGAACTTCAGAGGGGGTAAGGCTCCCCCTTTCACTCCCATGTTCACTCTTCTCTATCAAAATGACGTGGGAAAAGGAAGCATAAACGAATTAAAATAATAAATAATAATAAAAGAAAAGGAAGAATAAAAGAATGCCTGGAGAGAACAAGCTTTTCACACGTGTTGAATGTTTTCTGCAGTTTAAATTGCTCATTTGAATACTTTCTTCACTCAGACCTGACCAAAATCTTTGCTGTAGGGGGATCCAATGGCAACATCTTAAAAAACATACTAATAACATACTAATTATATTCTCATTGGAGATGAAGAGATATTAAGATCATCTTCACTGCAAGAGCCAAATAATAGATAAGAGAGTCAGTCATGGACCAGCTGATCACAGCATAAGAACAGAAACTTGTATAAAGTATTAAGACTATTTGATATATGTATACTTCAAGGGGACAGATGTCACCTTAGAACTTAAATACAGGGGAAAGAAGAGTCTGAGAGAAATTAATACCCCTCCAAAAAGAAGTATCTGGCAAATAGTAGTTTCTTGTATTCTGCTTTCTGACTCCTTCCTTTCTGTTTCTGATACTTCCAGCTCCTAATAGAGAGCTCATTTCAATCATTTTAACGATAACTTGGGCCAAGGCAACAGTTTCAGAAATGGGAATGGAAATTCTATGGATTGTCTGTAAGGTGGTAATTCATGGCTTTAGGCAAAGTTGTGAAATTATTTAAATATTTCAGGCATCTCTTCAGTTTTTTATGGTATTTTCTGATAATTGCCATTCCAAGTATCTTTGTATCCCATTCTGATTGTCAATCAATATCTCTTACCACAATTGTAGCTTCTCAAAATTTTAAAAGCATTTATACCTTGCTACCTCCATTTTTACTGTTTCTTTTTGGAAGTCCCCCCCCCCCCCCCCCCAGTTTCTTCATCTTTTTGCCTACTCTTTAGGGTTAGGGTCAAGCATCCCTTTCCTGTTCCTGGATCCTTGAGAAAATAAAGATGTAGAACATACCTCTTAAAAATTAGAGACATCATTGATGAGGCTATGGCTTGCATTTTTGGATATTCAAAGCTGTGCTTCTGCTGAAGAAATGCTTGGTTTGCCATGAAACCTCAATATTGTCATTTCTAGCCATTTCAGATCTGCTAATCCATATCGATTAAAACACCTACTGTGTTTTATGTGTGCTAGGCTGTAGTACAAAAATGCAAAAACTAAAATAATGCCTATTCTTGTATATGTATACATGTATATATACATATATGTATAATATACATATTGCTCTGTATGTTCCTTTACAATGATTGGGAGATTGAAAAAGGTGTCAGATAAAGTACTATCTCAAAGTACTGAGAAAATAGTGCACAAAATGCTGATGTAGCAATCAGAAAGACAGATTTCATCAGAGTTCTTTCTAATTCAACCCCAAATATTCACTAGTTGTTTGTCCCTGGGCAAGTCACTTGAACCTCTCAGCTTCTAACAGTTTGAGTACATTTTTAAGCAAATATCGTCTTGAGTTATCAAGGAAAAAATACATGTACTATTGTAGCTATTTCCGACTAACTGCATCGTTATGTTTTAATAATCTTTCTTCCTCTAGGGAAAAGTTAGAAATTGGATGTTATCAGCTGGCCCAGATGGAATACACCATGCAGCAGTGCAATGCCTCTGTGTATATGGAAGCAAAAAATCGGGGATGGCATGAAGATATGCTCAACAGGACTTGTTAAATGTCTTCTGGGATCCTTTATCCCAGAAGAAGTTGGACTGGTTGGTGTAACAATATAGTTTGTGTTTGTTGTAAAGTCTACTTCTGAACCAAACCCAAAATTGGACCAACAGTGATCCTAAGGTTTTGATTGCCTTTTCCTGAAATAGCCAAGATCTGGAGGGGTGGGTGGGAGGGGAAGCCTAGTGCTTAAAATCTGGGACAAAATACTTTGCTGTGTGGACTCAATTCTTTTGGAGCTAACAAAGCCAACACCTCCTTCCCCCTCCCCCCCCAATACAGATGGGAATAATGGTGGCTTTTTATTAGTCATGTTAGTCTGAACTCAGGGCCCTGAGTGGTCATGAGTATACATATACAGTTAAACCATGTGGCCATACCCCAACAAATTGAACTTAAGCTACCAGGACTTTTTGAGCAAGGTTTACCCTGCAGGCCAGGGAACCACCATCCATTTTGATGTTGCCTTTAATATGCAAATTCCCAGGTAAGACTTTAAAAAGCATCTATTTGGGGTCATTTTGCTGCTTTCAGTTCCTACCCCTCCAGCAGTGAAGTAGGGCTGCAATTCTTCCAATCTTCACTTCTTGCATCCTTTATTTGTAAGAGAATTTTGTTTTCCCCTGAAATGCAAGTCTGCTCTAGTTTATAGTTTAGCAGTGTTAGCTTTTGGCTTAAATCCAACATTCTGCTATGTTAATTTGTCCAAAGAAATGAAAATGTATTGTACATTTGGGTAACACATCCAACGAAGCATTCTGTTCTAAATACCTATGTCTAATTTATTTTAGAAAAATTAAATAAAATTTTTTTGTAAATTTAAATGTTTCTTGTTTTACTTTGTTGCTAGTAGGGTAGCATTTTCATATGTAAAAACTGGACATGTTCATGTTTTCTACACCAAATGCCGTTTTACCATAGCATAGCTTTTTAAAAAGCATCTTAATTAGATTCCCTAGTTTGCAGCTGAAATTGAGTTTTTCATTAGTTTTAACTTCAAAATACTTAAAACCTATGCATACCTGAACATACAAGATCAAGCCAGTTGTCTAAGGTCCATTCCAGGAATATGGAGCAGTCAGAATCATAGCCAGTTTGATATAATCTGAACACTAGATTTGGAATCATGATATGGATTTGAATTCTAGTTTTGTTACAACTTGTGTAACGTTACTTTTTCAAATTAGGATCTTTTGGAATTAAAAGGGATCCCAGTTCATTTAGTCCTATGCCTGGAAGAAAGCTGAGGTGGTCATCCTATAATTAATTAGGGATGCCTCTGTTCCCAGATGAAATAACAAATATTTCTTCCCTAATTATAAATGGAAGGGGAGGAGACAAATTTTCCTGCTACATCATCTCTCAAGTTTTGCCTTCCTCATTCTTAATAAGCATGCATCAGTTACTAAGAAAATAAGTACACAAACAACAGTGGTTCCAATATTAATCCCATGGTACAAGGATTTCCTGCAAGGTACCTTTAATGTGTTTGCATCAGCAGTAAGCATTTAGAAAGTGCCCATTTTGGCACTATAAGTTAGATGTGCAGATC
Source organism: Monodelphis domestica (assembly GCF_027887165.1). Classification (NCBI taxonomy): domain Eukaryota; kingdom Metazoa; phylum Chordata; class Mammalia; order Didelphimorphia; family Didelphidae; genus Monodelphis; species Monodelphis domestica. The sequence continues at coordinate 82,674,633 of NC_077228.1, forward strand.
TACACATTAGACACCAAGTATCCCAAGTTTATCTGTAAGAACCAAAAAGCATACTTCTGCTTGAGGTTGTTTTAAAAAAATCCAGTAGAGAGTGCATTAAATATTTCATGAACAAGGGCTGTCATTTTGGATCATTCTGTTCAAGATGAACAATTATTTTGAAAAGAAAACATTTCAATATCTTTCACTTAAATGAGTCTTGTTCAAAACATACCCTTCTCAATCCAAGTCAAAATACTTAAAGCCAGAAGTATTTCCCCCTATTGTAACCACAGCTATGTTACTGTTCAGAATCCTATTCAAATAATGAAAGTGTTGTATACAAAAAAACAGTATTAGAGCTGAGGCCAAAGCTTAGAAGTTGGCATTCTAGTAGTTGAAGGGAAGCTTCCCTTCTCAGCACGTTCTAAGACTCTCCCTCTGCTTCAATAATTTGAATCTGCCACTTTTCACATCAACAGATAAAAGCACTCTGCTGAGTATATAAAAAGTTTTATAAAAAGGCAATCATAAAAGATTAATTCTTGGTAGGCATGTCAGCTTTCTTACTAAAAAAAAATAGCCATTGTAATACATTTAAATAAAGGCTTTTTGTTAAGATTATTCCAGTTGCTGAAATGGGGCCTGAAAAAAATAATTGCTGACATCCAATACCTTACCCCCTCTCTTGCCCCATAAATGTGCAAATTGGCAAAACAAATGTGGAGGAGAGGGAAACTCTTGAAATGATATGCTGAATCAATTCTTAGTTTATTTTTTTTTTACAATATCAACTTCCAAAAGATAAAGTAACCAAAAAAAATTCTAAAAATACACAAAACAGACCTTCATCTTGGCATTCTTTTCAAATAAACACAAAAAAATTATGTACAGCACGTATTATAGTATGCAATATGCAAAAGCTTTGTGTTGCTGTTAGCAACGTCTATATACCCCCCCACCCACCCTATTCACAACTGTACCTCTACTAAACACAATTACATCACTAAGCCTGTTAGTTTGGAAAGGGCCTTAAATTTGTTAAAATTGGAAAATTCTTGTATAGGGGCTCCATTCATTTGATTCAGGATTATAGACTTCCACTGTATTCAGGAATTCATTGCCATCAAATCCTCCCACTGCATAAATGGTGTTCCCCACGGCCACAATGCCAGCGTTGCTCCTTGGTGAAGTCATGTTTCCCATCATCTTCCATTCATTTCTAGCTGGATCATACATCTCTACACAACTGACAGCATGAGAACCATCAAAGCCTCCACCAACAAATAGTTTTCCTAAAAGAGAAATGTCAGTAAGACTATCAATAGGAGGAAGTACAAAGGACTTCTGTATAAAAGTTTATACCAGAGATACAATGAAAAAAAAATCTGAAGAGATGTCAGAATCTTAGCAATTCAAAGGCATTACTGTTTTAAGTTATGGCATAACTAATTAGAAATGATCCTCCTTTACTTATTGCCTGTCAGACTATTAAATGATCAGCTCAGTTTAAATCTCTGCATTTTAAAAGGGATGACAATAAAATTAACAATCCAAAGAAGAACCAAAAATTTTTGAGGAAATGTTAAAAGAGGATTTGTGGGCTTGTTTAGTCTCAAATGGGTAAAATTATATACAGAAATTGAATAGGAGGAAAAACAGATTTAATTCATAGGTATGTCAGACAACTTGGATACTTTGGAAGTTATACCCATACCCTATGATTTCACAAAATTCTCCTTCCTATTGGGGTTAGGCATCTATTACATTGTGTTGTGTTTTTGTTTACATTCTATATTATAGAACTTTGAAGTTTCTATCTTCTCTTCAACTTTGATGAAAAAGTTCTCAAAATGAACATTACTCAAATATGTAAATTTGAGATATAAATTTTCTTGAATATTATACATGCTATAAATTGTTATCTTCTTAAACTTCATCCATTATTTTATATCATCTAGTCTCCAGTTAGAACTGTATCGTTAGCTCCTCTGTGATTATGTATCATTATAAATGTAAAATAGTAATCTATTAATTATTTCTGTAAAGAATCTGTTCTTAATTTTTGTAAAAGATGCTGAAAATGTGTATTCTTAAATATTCCCACTTCCAAGGCAAGTCATTTAAAATAGTTCCCTATATGTGATTTAAACTAAATGTCATTACAAAATGAGGTCTTTTTACAAGAAAATTTGACCTATAAGAGTGAACTATAATCAAATTAATGGCTCTTTAAAAACCTATCTTTCATATTGAAATTTACAGTTATTTTAAGCATGGAATAGTAGAAAACATGGAAACATCACAAGAAATACTAAAAAGAACTAAGGTTAACATTTAAAATATAATTTCTTAAAACTTCTAGAATACTCTTTTATTCCTAAATTTCAGTTACTAATATCACCTGAATCTGGAATTTTTAGAAGCTCCCAAACTTAAGGTACCAAGTTTAATCATGTGTACATAGCACCACTGAAATTTGGGAGAGACCCAGAAGCCAAACCATATACAAAAAGAATCCTCCATATAGCATGCAGTTAGCAAAGAGTTTACCTCTTTCAGAGCTGGTTATAGGAATATTCATGTCATTGTTACTTACCTATGATCACTGACATTTTAGTAGGAAAAAAAATACTCACCATCATGAACAGCTACTCCAGCTCCACGTCTAGCCACATTCATAGGTGCAATCAATGTCCAGGTGTCATTTTCTGGATTATAGCGTTCTACTGTGTTTAAGCAATTCCAAGATTCAGCTCCTCCAATTATGTATAAATAACCACTAAGCTCACATACTGCTGATTGGTGTCTACCTATAAAGACAAATTAAACTAGTGTCATTGCCTAGTTATTCAAAACAAAAAATCTCTTACATATATTTACTACCTTGGGGATTCATTTCAAAGGAGCCCAAATAAATGTGCTTAAAGTTTAAGTATCATCAACTTACGAATGTTAAGGGGAGCACAGCTGGTCCATGATTTTGTTACAGGATCAAACACATCACAATTTTTTAGTCCCTTCTGACCATATGGATCAGAGCCACCGAGAATGTATAGTTTTCCATTCAAAGCACAAACGCCTGTATTCAGTTGTTGGAGAGAGGAAAGGGAAAAAGTAAATTATATGCTATTTTAAAATCCCAAATATCCCAAACCTTTGAAACATGAACAATAAGTGTACCTGCATTACAACGGTTGGTTCTCAATTCAGGAACTTGAGTCCAGTCATCTATGTTTGGATCATACATCTCTCCACAACTCAAGTCATCAGAATGGCCATTTGAACCACCTACTACATAGAGCTGGCCCTACACAAGAAGAAATTATTTCAATCTCATCTCTTTCAAATTTCAACTAAACTCAAGACTATAGAATTGCAATCAATTCCCAAGCCACAAGGAAAGGTGAAATAATAGTTTCTTCTATATTTAGTGGGATTATCTCAATTACCATTAATACTGCCATTTGAAACCGAGCTCTTGGGGTTCTCATGGGAGCCAGAAAGGACCAATGATCTGTATGTGGATCATAGCATTCAACTGTGCGAAGACATTCCTCTCTATTGTAGCCACCTGATAGGATAACAAAAGACTTAAGCTTTAAGTAGGAAACAATTCAATATACCTCTGAGCTCAAAATTCCTCAAAATATTTCTTGGACTACACACGTAACAAATGGAGCACACTTATTTTAGTTATAACTAGATGCCTGCTATAGAATTAATGAGAAATATATTTAATTCTTGGATAAATCTACTTTTTAGTACTTTAGAAAGGGGGAAAGCCACTCAATTGTATATTCCCACACCAGTCAGATTTTTAAAAAATCAGAGCCTCAACTAATGACTATTGGGCATAAGACAAATGCATTTACTGATGGCTTCCCTCCATGAGCAAGAGTAGGCATATCCACAGTGAATCAAGAGGAAACAGTAAACATCCTCAACAGTTTCACTCAGCAAACACTAATATATTCATGATAACTTTGCTAGGCTTCTAAATGTTAAATGTTTCTAGGTAAGTAACTTACCTGCAGCTATCAGTTTGCCATTCAATTCAGCTGTTCCTAGACCAGACCGAGCATAGTGCATGGGAGACATGGGCTTTTCTACTGGGTCATCTGGTTGCAATTCAAAACTTAAACTTTTAATCAGTCGTGGAGTACTCGTTGGTGAACTCTGTGGACTGTTGCGTCCGTGAAGGAAAATTACACAGAACACACCATCCAGCACAGCAAGACACAAATAAGTATTATCTGTAAGCACAAGAACTTGGCATTAAAAATTCCACATCTAAACAAACACCCCTCCCCCCCAGATGAGACAACACCGCCTATTCCTTTGCAAGAAGATGAGGGATATCTACTTGTGCGGTGCATTTATTTTCAGCATTTAAAAATGTATGTTATCAATTTGCTTGTTTTCGCTTTTTTTCTTCTTTAGGAAAAATGTTATTTGGGATGGCTTTCTGAGGAGCAGGGATGCTAGGAGAAATTTGGGCAATAAAATTTTTTTAATTCATTAAAAACTCATCTACTTATAATCTCAGTTTTGAAGACAACTATTTGCATATACTTTTAAAGTAATCTGTTAAGATATTTTAAAATATAAAAATTTCCCTTTTCAAATCAGTAAGAAAATTGCTGCTCACTAGGGCAACCCATTAATTTTCATACACTTACTTGAAGTCTTTTCTGAAGCAACGATTTTCCATTCATGCTTAGGACTTTGTACTGTAGCATTTGGAGAAGAGACACATCCAGTTGAACTGCTACTTATCTGCTTGTGGCCATTCTCACGTGGTGGCTTTTTCTGTAAAATCGAAAGGTAGCTACAGAAACCTAGCCAAAGACCACACACTGAACTGCCTCTGTTCTTCTGAGCCATTCCATATGATTATGAGGGAGAACACATGATTTCTAGAATCCATGACCTATGTATGTCATTTATAGCACACCTAAATTGAAAACAAACTTTTTCTCTACACTGACTTGTTTTACTTGCTCATCTAGTGTTTTCTTCATAAAAGAACTATTACATCCAAAGACAAATTTTAAAAAGCTCCATTTTAAAAATTAATTTAGGAATTATTTACCAAGGAAGAATTTACTTCACTATTCAAATAAAGAAATATCCTGACAAATTTTTATGTTTAATATGAAAATCTCCAAAAGAGCCTATTAGATACCTTTGGCACATATTACTGGCTCACACTGTACAATGTTTATAGATATGTTAGAAAGACCTATAATGCTTCCATCAATGAGGAGAAAAACTATAACATGGGCAATACCTCTAAGGTACAATGTCAGTGAGAGTTGAAAGATTTTCAATGGAAAGAATTTAATCAAGAGGATGTGGGGTTCAATTCATTTCTGCCACTGCTGCTTCCTGTACCTGGGGAAACTTAAGCAAGTGACCTCTTTGGGCTGATTTCTCATCTCAAATGAACCTGTTACCTGAAGTTCCCTCTAGCTCTAAATCTGTGATCCCAAGTAGCAGTGCAGCCATATACAGAGACAAATGAGTCCATCTTCCAGCAGCTATGAACTATGAAAGTCAACACTATTGAGCATTAGGCAAGGTCTGGGTCCCAGCACACCAGATCATGACATCTTGAAGATGTGTCAGGATTTAGGATCACATGACAACATGACCCAATTTATGGATATCTGGAGTCTAAACTACAAACACCCACAGTGCTGGTTTAAGGATCATTATAGTAATCATTTTTACTTCAGTTAGTCTTAAATTTAATTTTTATAACAGCCTTTTACAAAATATGGTTAGTGTTCTGACATTAATTTCTATAAATCAAGACCTCATTTAATCTTATAAAATTCATAGGCTTTTGAATGAAGATGACTATGCACAGCCAAAAATGAACATATAATCATTTCTCCATATTATCATCATTATCTCTATTAATTAAAATCATCCAAAGCTAGCCTTGCTCATTTAGGTTAAATATCTGGGATACCTTGATTAACCATTCTGAAGAAAGTTGTGAATGTTCAGAAAATGCAAGGAAAAAAAGAACAGAGATTGGGCATAATTAGTAGAAGCAATGAACTTCTCAGCGACACAAGGCAAGAAGTGCATTGGAACTAACCAAATTTCTCCCCATTCATTTTTTTAGTGATGTAAGACTTAACTCATTCTCTAAGGTTCTGATACCTATACACCGTCATTATAACATGTTGTTAGGACAGGATCCCCCTCTAAATTATACCATTATAAGTTCATACATTAAAAGACCAAAGACTTGTATATATAAGTCCCAAACTACTTAAAGCACTTGCCTACAAGGCTTAAAAGACACCTCTTTTGCATTACCGATTCTCTCTATTCATCTCTCTACTTGTAACATGCTAATTCACCCAGTTTTCACCATGTCACCATATTTTCACTCCATCTTTAAAGTCCTTTGTCTAATTTGTAAATCCTGATTTAGGGAAAAAATCCAAACAAGACCCTAAATTGGCTATTAATTACAATCTGGAGGTGAGGATAATGAACTAGCACATGCCTATCCACAAATATCAAGATCCATTCTTTGCTAAGTACAAACTATCTGGTTATACCATAAAAATTCTGCCACCTTCCTTTCTTTACCAGAGCAAAGAAAATTTTAGGTGTGCTATAAAGGTTACTGTCAAATTTTAACCTGCAGTTACCTCCAACTCTGCAATGTGTACCTGAACAAACTGAATGTGGTCATCATCACTGCCAAACATCTCAGCCTGTCCTTCTAGTAGATTCCCATCAAGCAGCTTGTGATCAGCTGAGTAGTACAACGTTTGAACCTGCAAAACAGCAACAGAATACCCATGTGGTGGCTCTTGTCTCCATAACTACTCCCCTATTAGGTAGAATATAAAGACTCCACAAGGGAACCTCCAGTGAGTGTGCCTCTTGATATCTCACTCTGGCAAAATTATAAATTAAAAGAAAAATACAAGTCATGGTGGTAAAAAAAAAGAAAAAAAGAAAAAAAGAGTAAAAAAAATAAAAAAAGAAAAAATTAAAAAATCTTCCAATACTGGCTTATGAATCCTTGGCTTGTTCTGCTTGAAAGAAATCTTCATTTTTCATGACTCCTAATAATTATTAGCATTCCTGATATAACATTAAGAGAGAAAGCATAAAAGTACAACACAGGATCTTGAATATACAGAATCACAATCTCACATTAGGGTTTACCCCTGAAAATAAGCTCTTTTTTTCATGTACAACAAAACTTTCCTCTTGGGCAAGATGAAAAATGCCAACAAAAGTGAACTTTAAAAAAATTCAATTCCCAAGCCCCCAAACAGAAAAAAATGTGAACATGCAATACATTATTTAATGCAGCCAAATCACAGGTGGCAAGGCAGAAGATCAACCAAGAACATAAATAATAACACAAGGTGTTTTTTTCAAAGGTCTCTTAGGCTTACATTTTTAACATACATCTAGCTTCAATGGAAATGCTACAATTGAGCAAATTAATTGCAGAGTGCCCTTACGGAAAAAAAAATTTCCACGTTTCCTTCATTAACATTTTAGGCTTTTGGGGTATGTGTGTATATCTGTTTAGGGGATTGTGGGAGGTGTCTTAAGAAAAGGTGGCCCAAGAGAAGTTTAGAGGTATGCATGAATAACACCAATGAAAGACACAAAGCTTTAAAGAAAAGAATCCTGTAAAGGAGTAAACACCATTAAATCATCATCGCTCTCTGCCCACAGCGGATTTTTCTTAGGAGAACTGGGGCAGGACTGCTGCTTCTGTACGTGTCAATACACTTGAGGTTTCTTCTTGTTTCTTCAGTCTTGGGTATCCTAGTTTTGTTAATAAACCTATAGGGAGATAAATCAATGGGGAGGAACAACCATTAGAAGCTTTTACCTACTTTTCATATTTAAAGCAAAAACCTGTGAAAGAAACATTAAGTATCTACAGAAAATTTCAGTACCACCTCCCCATTTCTAAAGCAAATTACATGCTACTTTAAAGAAAGTTATCAGCACATAATGAGCAAAGGAAAAAAAAAAGAAAGCAGAAGACCAGACTGAACAGTTCATTCAGCTCACCTGGACACCCCCCCTGTTTCTCAGCTTAGGGGTACCTATAGCAAAATTTAAATTCTTTAGGGTCATGGTTATAAAAATAAAAATGAAAGGGAATCCTTCATGTCAAAGCAACTTAACTTTAAAGAATTGTTTAATCCCATTTACTTAAAAACTAACCTCTTCCATTAGCTCTTCCAGACTGTCTCCATTCTCCCAGATGCTACGCTGCACCCAGTTGATTACCTTTGTATATAATTTGCCATTGCTAGGTAGGCAGACATTGTCTTCAAGCATGACCTCCAACTAGAGTTCCAGAAAGAAAATACAATATTAAAATATGATTTAGTCAGTCTTTCACATTAAAATTCTAGGCTCAATTTATTGCATGAGTTTATTATGTTAAGATATCAATTTCTCATGTTTATTCTACCTAAATAAAGATTTTTGCTATTTTCTCAATTAAAAACAGACAAAAGTTAAGGAGAGATAGAAAAAGATACAACCATCTCACTTGAGTAATTTTTATAATCTTTCTTGAGATATACCTTTTGTGACACATTGATAAAAAAAATCTGATACTTGAAGTAATGTGACACTAGTCATCAATAATCTTGGCCAAGAGTCAGGCTGAGAAAAGATGCCATTCTCCTCCCAGTGGGTTAGGGAAAGAACTATGGGCGTGGAATGTTATAAACACATGTTGCTGTACTACATCATTTTGCTTTCTTTGTTATAAGGGTGAAAAGCCATTTCTGGAAATGACACGGAAGAAGGCACAAAACTTTTAATAATGAAGTAGTCAAAACAACTTTTGTTTTTTTTCTCACCTTTAGCCGTGGAAGTTTAAGAAATTCCTCTTCTTCTGAAATTTGTAACAGGTGTTCCTGGATATAAACATCAACCTTGTTCAACAGACGTGAGTCTCCCATGCAACTTGCAAAATTCCGGTAAGAGATACAGCTTGAAACATCCATCCTGGATAGTAAATAGTCACCACAAACCTTTGGGAAAAGAAAATAAAGATTTGCAAATGCTCCTTTTTCAATAGTAAATCTTGAGAGGAATAATGAGAGCAGAGGATACAGGGAATATAATACTGGTTTATGAAGAAACAAAAGAATGCACTAAAGTCATTTTGCCATAAACTAAAAGTGCCCCCAAGATGGGAGCTATAGGAGCTGGATCAAACCTATTAAGAGTTAGCCTTAAAGTTTCACTACTGCCCCAAGACAACAAAGAGAGAAAGATCCAAATTTATTTTTAATTTCATGAAGCAATTATCTTTGTCAAGTAACTATACATATATTTCCCCTACTTATGAAAAATTTCATTTGTTCTAGGATAGTAAGTTTTTCAGAGTTATGCACATAACTAAAATCAGAGTTACACTGTATTCTGGTTATAGAAATAAGACTGTACCTGCTTTACTCTGTCCATCTTTAGCTTCTTAGCTGCAGAATAAACATCTTTTACTAACTCCTTATCAGCTTTCAATCTATTAAAAAAAATTCAAAAGCCTGTTATAGTATGCCAAAATCTTCATATAGTATGCCAAGTCTTCAAAGATACATACAGAAATCACTTTGTTTTAGAATTCTGATAAGGAACTTCACTTTCATTTGATAGAAGGTACTTACTGAGCAGTATAAGCATAATTCAACAAGACTTCAACTGCTTCTGGATTGAGATCATCAAATTTAACATGAGAAACTCCATGTGGATCGCTATCACTATTGAAGATTTCAAATAAGTAGGGACTGCAGCAAGCCAGCACTGCTCTGTGAGCCAACATTTCATGCCCACAGACCTTAAATGATAAAGAATTAGAAATACATTAGACAACAGTTTATCAGCAAATCATTATATAATATTCAGTTCTTAATTTCCTCCCAAGTTATTTGTTCCCAAAGTAATCTTTGTAAAAAGCTTTTATGTCAATTATAATCTTTAAATCTGGGAATCTCTGTGATTTAGGAATAAAAAGTTTAAGCCTTATTTAGTTTTTTTAAAAGGCTCAATCTCCCTATATTGCCTAGTCTAGAAGGTCAGAGACTTTATTCCTGATAATCTCTGACTTGGGTATATATGTCCCTGTTGAGGCAGTCTAATAATAATCCCCAGCTCTAATAGGACTACCTAAATGAATGACATTTAGTGTATGCATTTGACACTCTACCATATCACTCCACCAAATTCTAGTAAATCAAATTTTAAGTACCTGAAGTCGAACATCACAGAATTGGCCACTTTTTCTCAAAGCATTTAATTTGGCAACTGAAGACTCAATGAAATTTTCATCTTCAAACATCAGATATCCATTGGGAATCATTTTTAAATGTAGGTTTGGCTGATAAAAAGAATGCAGTTATTTTTTCTTAGAAAATAATCATTTTAAAGATGAACAGTTTTGTTGCATAGTAGAGCAATATCTTCTTCTAAGTTTTATTTCATCCAAGTAGGATATCCTTGAGTTACCAAATAATACAAACAAATACAGCAAAAGCATGGTCAATAAAGTATCCCAACTCAATTAAGACTCAACTAAGAATATCCTTTAACTACAAGGCCTAGCAAACAGTGCCTAGCTATTAGTACCAATTCTAGGTGTCCATCCTTGTTAACATCTATTCTTGAAGGAAAAAACCCCTAACTCTTATACTATCTTATCTCATTCTACAACTGAAATAGAACTGCCTAATCTAGACGAGGCCTCTAATTCTTTCTCCTTCTTTTCCTCCTCTCTTCAATAATTATATGGGTAAAGGTAAAGGTCCACTCTAAATTAAGATTACACAGAAAATTACCTGATCATATATAGTCAGAGGCCCTGCCACTTCTAACCTTATAACCTTGGGAAAGTCATTTGCTCACCAGGGGTTTCAAATTTCCTCCTTGTCAGAGGAAGAGCTAAGACCCAGATACAGAAGTCCCTTTTAGTTAAAAATACTTAAATAATGGAATTGAAAAATAAATCAATGAATGGTCATATTCACGCATAGTATCTATTTTAAAAATTGTTTTATAGTCACTAACTGCAATCTGATTTTTAACAATCTGATGCAACTAAATTATAAACTTAGAAAAGGGTTGCAATGCATAACAAATGTCCTGTACTTAAAAAGTCTCTTGAGGTAGTAAACTTTCACTCACCTGCTGATATATTTGTGAGATTTTATGCCAAGAAATCTTTAAATAATCCAAGGGAACTGGAGTGTGAAAATGCAGCACACGTTTTTGTATCTTCTTGTATGAAGACGGGGGCTGAATGAAGGCAGACGTGTTTAAAGCTGCGATGGTGATTTCAAAACTATCAGGCTTGAAAATGATGTAATCAAAGTCCTTAAAAGCTATAGACATGAATTTCTTCTGTGATAATCATGCATCATAATCTGGAAGAGAGACAATTTTTTCTTAGATAAGTTAAGATCTTGCCCTCTGGCATTTTATAGTCTCAAACTCAAATATTAACTGACGAATTCATTTCCTGATTCCCATACCTGGTTCCATTACTTATTTCCTCCATAAGTGATAATCTTATTTCAAGATCCAATAACCCTTGAGTTTGGAGAACTCCATAAGCCAAATAAATATTAATACTCTTGTTTCCAGTAATTTTTTTTCTTACTAAGAATTTGAGCAATGTTTCCATATATAGGCACTTTTTTGGGGAGTTTCCATTTATTTTTATTTTTTATATATATTATATAATATATAACAAATTATAATATGCTTATCCAAGAGAAACAAATTCTCATATTAGCTGTGTCCAAACATGTCTCATTTCTTCCTTCTACCTCTCCTGCCACATTCTTTAAATTTTTTTTTCTATCACCTTTATTTATGATTTATATCCCTCCTCTAAAAACAAGTCATCTGGTTACAAAACTAACCAACGTACCAAACCACTTTAACAGTTTATGCATCAATCTATCTATAGTTCTTCCCCCAGCTCTGTCTAGGGAGGGGCAGTTTCTTTTCTCTGATGTCAGTCTTGGTTCATAATTATATAGTTTTCTGTTTCTTTTGTGGTTTTTGACATTTACATTGATGTAGCCATTCTGTTCCCCCCCCCCTGTGCAGCTAACTTCACTGTTCACATAAATCTTCCCATGCTTCTCTAAATAGGTTAGACTCAGTATATAACACTATATTCTTATACAATTTGTTTAGATATTCCTCAATTGACATGTAATATGAGCAGACCTCAAAGCCAAGAAGATGTAGGTTCAAAGTCTGCTTCTAACACTTACAAACTGTGACCATGGCCTAGTCACTTAACCCCTTGGTACTCTAGGCCAATGGTGTCAAATTCAAACAATGAGGACCACTAAACTATATATGAGTATTCCTGAGAGCTGAATATTGATTAGGTTTTAAAATGTAATATTATCTATGTTTTATTGTATTTCATTTTGTTAAATATCAACAATCCACTCCTAATTTTATCAGCACTTCTGGGCTGGTCAATGCATAAGTGCCATTAGTTTAGTTTGTTATCCTGACCTTAAAGTGCAGGAGGTCCACCCTACCATGTTTAAGAGGGTCTATTTTCATTTTTTGTCACCTTTACTTTCTTTTTTAATGGTTGCTTTTTGAGGGGTGGGAGTGGAATGGGAGGCTGCAGAGAGCTGAGTAGAGGGGCAGGAGCTGGGAGAGAGCGCACGCGCGCGCGCACACACGCGCGCACACACACACACATATGGGGGTCAGGAAATATTTATTTATATTCAAGATTTCAGCCATGCACACTAAATCTTAGACTTTATTTCCCAAGGATAGAGGGGTCCTGCTATACTGTTTCCCTTCTTAGCTACACAAAAAATGCTGCAATTTTTGAGGTATATGGGACTCCTCTTTTAATCTTTGTCTGGCAGTGAGATCTCTCTCGGTTAAAAGAATATGGATATTTGTTATTTATTGAGCATAATTCCAAAGTACTTTTCCGGAATGGATGGACCGAGTCACAATTCCAGTGTATTAGTGTGGCTAATTAGTGCAGTCTCCCAGATGCTAGTGGCTACTCTCATCTTGTCATTTGTTCTAGGAACCTTTTAGGAGACATCAAAATATATAAAGCACATCCAGGACTATGTGGGGATGTCAAATGAAGAAACTAAGGTGTTTAACCTAGAAAAGACTTAGGGAAGACATCACAGTTACCATGAGAAAAAGTTAAGATTTATTATTATGCTTGGCTCCACAGGAGAAAACTGGAACAACAGCTAGAAGTTAAAGAAAAACAGGCTTCAGGTCTACAAGACTTTCTAATTTGAAAGACTTCTAATAAACAAGGCTACCATGTTAACACCGGATGTCTTCAGTTGGTATCTGGAGAAAAATATTTGTCCAGGTATTGAATATTCATGCTTTTACTAGGGACTATCCTACACACAAGTCTGACTATATGAATAGGTAATACAATGATGGTTATTTATTATAATTTTCTTAGAACTCCAGACATATTTATCTACAAATATAGTTATTATAATTTCTCCATAAATAGTACATGAGGATTCAAATGTACGTCACTCACATAAACTAGTCCTAAAAGCTACTTCAGTAGGTTTTCTTATAAAACCTATTACAAGTGCCCAGAGTTCTCAACTTCATATTATTCCAGTGTAATTAAATGACCACAATATAATCTCAAGTATGTAAGGTATTAGAAATAAATATTAAAAATTTTAATTACCAGTTGCCATCAAACTTAGAGCTTTTAAAACCAATAAGTGCAAAAAATTAAACCAAATGAATGTTGAATCTACTTTAGCCCCATGTCAAGTAACAGTTCCTATATTCCACTCTAGCTATGTAGTTCATTTTTGGTTCAACAAATTTAGTTGTTTGTTTTCTTTGCAACAGTATTCTCTTTTTAGTATCAGATCATCACTGAACCATTTAAAAGAAAATTTTCCCAGGAAAAAAAATGAATGGCCAAAAAGTCACACCAAAACCAGAGTATCCCTAGAAAATCCCAATTAATTTTAAGTCAATGCTTTTTTACTGTGACTTGCAGGAAGACAAGATTTTTGATGAATATTTATACATGGCCAATTTTTTAAAATTAGCCTTGCTAAGAATCTTTACAAATGCGGGGCAATTGCACAATGAAGTAGGAAAATTCTGAGTCCAGCTCTAAGATTCTAGCATTCTGAAATTGTGATTATGTTAAAATCTTCTAAATGAACTCCCCATGACTAATACAAGTCAAAGCTGGAAGTAAACACGATCAACTAATTTCATTTTTAAGCTATGATCAAAGTTTTTTATAGACATATTAATGAGAATTATAAAGGAACCCAGAATAAGAAAATCCATTTTAATGTGGTTCTATAAAGCATTTTTAAAGAGCACATACATATGGTACATTCTTTTTTACTGTAGAAGCCTATTACTTAAAGCAAGGATGAACATATATAGAAATATGATTCAATACTTTGAAGCCATTCAAATGCAATCATCAGCTGTCCCCTTACTGAGGCTTTTCTACCCAGGATCTGCCTACTGAGTGAACTTGCCATGCTAAACAGGCCACAAACCATTCTTCTTAAAAAAAAAAAATTTTTTTTAATATTTTGCCATGTTTACATGATGCATTTTCTTTCCCTCTCCACTCCCAGATCCAACAAGCAATTCCACTGGGTTGTACAAATGTTGTCACTTGATACCTATTTCTGTATTATTCATTTTTCCTTTTAAAGCCTAAACTGCAAATATACATATGATAAGTGATGTCTTATGTTCTTCTTCTGCATTTCTACTCCCATAGTTCTTTCTCTCAATGTGGTTAACATTTTTCCTATAAATGCTTCAGGAGTGTCCTGGCTCACAAGACATTCTTAAAGCATCACATGCAACTCAGTAAAAGTTGATCCAAGTCCTAGACATGTTATGTGTAAAATGTTCTTTGAATATTCCAAAGCTATTACATTGTAGTATATACAATAACTGACATTTAATTAACTGTGGTTAAAAAGCTTAGTTTTACATACTTTTATCTCATTTCATCCTTTATCAGTAAATTAGGTAGGTACTTTGACCTTGTTTAACTTAAATTTTATTATGGCACTCATCAGTATCAGGTCATCACCAAACCATTAAAAAGAAAACTTTCCTACAGAAAAAATGAACAGCAGCAAAAAAAAAAAACAGCTGACCCCTAATTAGTAAAAACAAATTTCAGCCCTTTGTAGATTTTGTTGAGGAGTATGGCTCCCCTTTTATTTAAATTTTTTTTACTCTACACATCTAACTATATTATAGCTTCTTTTTCTAAGTCCTATTATATAGTAACAGATACAGAGTTCCTCAAAGACTCACAAAAATAATGAACATGTCTTCAGTTTGTACAATAGGGACAGTTCTTTTCAGAAACTACATTCTGGTACTCTGTATGTAAAGTGATCTTATCAAATTCAAGGATCTGAACTGAAATGCAAATTTGTAAATTCGAGGGCAGGTTTATCCTAATGCACCTGGAGCTATTATCTTTTTCAAGTTCTACTTTTCAATAAAAAAATTTTCTCCATAAATATTAATGGTACTAAGTCATTCACTCCTCTACCAACATGGATGGTTGATATTTTTCACATAACTCACATCTTTCTAGGAGATCTCATACATACATATTCCAGAATAACTAAGTTTATTTGAAATAGAAATTAATATAACAAAACTCAATGGAAAGCCCAATGGAAAGACTGAATAAATTTAAAATAAAGGTAATCAACTATAAATGATAAAAATGAAAACCAAGAATAAGAAAATTTCTAGGCAAGGTTCTTGATCCACATATCAGTTCAAGACTCTCCATACATGAGTACTTTTCTTTAGAACTTCTTTTCGTCCCCCATAACCACACCTATTTTAGAAAAGAACTTCAAAAAATGGGATCATAGACAAGGATGGAAAGAGTGGGCATAATACAGAGGAAAGGCAGTGAGGAGGATAAAGTTTGAGGGGAAACAAGGATCTGAGAAAGGTTAAGTCAAAACAAACAGTTTCAGTAGTATTTACTTGGTATTCCCTTGAGCACAAGTAATCAGTGCTTTTCAGTGGAGAATTAATTATCAGAGAAGGGTCACTTTTTCTTCTAAGGGTACAGTGGAGATTAGTTACCTGCTCTTAAGGAATTGGTTAACTAGTTATTCAGCAAGCAATAAGGCTTTCAAATTGTTTAAACATCTAAAATTGGTAAGCACAGCAACCTTCCTGGATCAGTAAATTTGGCTTCAGGTTTCCCCACAACCTCCCTCTCCCCATGAATTACCCTTAAAAGACCTGGATTAAAACTAGTCACTTTCTCTGCTAAAAAAAAAAAAAAAGCACATTACCAACATTACATAAGAATATCTTAGAAGGAAATTAACTCCCACATAAAGGTAATCATCTCTTAGAGATCAAACGTAGGAAGGTATTTAATTTTTTTATATGCTACAGAAAATTAAGTTGTCTATTTCACCCCTTCTCAGGTAACAATTCATAATGATATCTCTAAAAACACTATCTTCCCTCCAACCTAAAGTCATCCAACAACAATAAAACCACTACTTAAATTCTGAAGAATGGATTCATCAATTTTCTGATAGGGACAAGAAATCTATTTCTAAAAGAACTTGCCAATAGTAATATGCTGCTCAAATAATAAATAAGTCAGTCTAAGAGAGCTTTCAGCTTGGTCAATATTTGTCTTTGGATACAACAACTCTTAATAAACCAAACTATACATGCCAGGAGAAATAATCATTGCATCTGCCAAAAGCAAATTAGTAATCCATGACCAACTATTTTAAAGCACTAAGACTTGCTAATGTATAATTTAATTTTATTAAACATTTGAAACCACATTCAAATCCTAAAATTAGAAAGAAAACAGTCCACAAAGATACCTTTTTAAAGCCCAGGACTCCACCAAATACAGTGGCTGTTAAAAGCAATAACCTTAAAATTTCAAACTAAAAACCTAGGCTGTCCTCTATACTGAGAAAACTAGTAAAACAAACTTAAAAAGTAACACAATTATCACAAGGCTATTAAAAATTTTACAAAATGTAGAACAGCCAGCTCCAGGTCTCCTCCTCTCTTGCCACTGGCTCACATCCAGTCTACCTATAGTGACCAAATTATTACCATCTGTGGTAGTTCTTCCAGTTAAGTAACACAAACTCAAAAGCACAATTTTCACTCTCTCTAAAATTACTAACACAACTAATGACATTTAAGACACAAGTCCCAGTAATTAAGACACAAGCCAGTAATTAAGCTACTGGTAGTATTTCTCTATTCCCAGGCTCTCTAGAAAAACGATTAACTCAAAATGTGAGTTACAACAGTCTATGCTGTATTTATTCTACAGATAAAAGAACTTTTGGATTTCCTGTTGTGAATTATTACCTAAGATGAGCAACCGCAGACTTAGAAAGCGCTAAAGTGATGCCAGTTTGTTCGGATCTTATTTCACTCCTATTTTACAGTAGATCCCGCATCAGGAGACAATGAGTAATTCATTAAAGACCCTTTTAAGAAAAGGCTGTTGTTCCGAATCTTCTAAGATGTTTTTAAAATTGGTATCTATACAAACTCCACTCTTTTTAACTGGCACAAACGAAACCAATCAAGGAACACTTAAAAAGTATTCTGATCTCTTTTGAAATTAATAGCCTTCTACCACGTGTAAAAAACGTGAGGATTTTTATTAAGTGTTCCCCGTGTACGTTAGCTTCCTAAAATCCTCAGGGCTAGGATCAAGTTGCTTCCCATCCCCCACTGAGGAGGATCTAGAGGAAGTTGGGGAGGAAGGAGCAGCACAAATCGAACCCAACCAAACCCTCCGGCCAGACTCCGAGGTCCTACAGTTCCCCGAGCGGTGCTTCCTCCGCCTAGTTTCGCCGCCCCAGCTGCCCAACACCGGGAAGGATCGGCGCCCCGCCGCCGGCACACCCCCGGCTGCCGATTGGACGACCTCCCAATCAATCAGCTCCGACACGTCAGGGCAGCCGATGGTTGCCTCCTCCCGCCCCCTCTTCCCCTCGGTTTGGCAAGAGGAGCAGGCAACGTGGAGTGGGAACAAAGGAGCTTCGGGTCCCGTGGCTCCGCGCCTTCCGAACCCGGCCCGGGACTGGTAGCTCTTCCACAGCCTGCTGGCTTCGGGTGGGGTCCTCATCGATCCTAGGCCCCGCTGTGGGTAAAATAGGCACAGGAGGCTCACATTCCTGACAGCGGGGGCAGGATCGAGCTTCCCGCGCCACATTCCCCGGGAGGGGTGGTGGTGGCGGCAGACAGCGGCAGCCCCAGGAGCTGCCCCTCCTCCTCCCGCAGGTGACAGCTCCGGGGACCCTTCGAGTGTGCCCCCGACACCTGATGGGGGAAATCGCTGCTCTATGTCTCCGATTCCTGATCTGTAAAATGAGGAGGTGGGACACGGTGGCCTGCGAGTCCCGTCGGCCCAAGAACGGTAACCCTCGCTCTTGGAAGAGGAAGACGGACAACACACGTGTCCCGCCTCCTTCACGTTCTCAGGCATCCAGGGCAGCTTCGCCATGAGTGCGCTGGAGCAACCTCCGGGCTACATCTCCTGGTCAGGTCTTCGGCGCTGTCGGGTTCCCTACACCCTACACTCCAGGCAGGCGGGGCCGGTCCCCGCATTCCCTTTCCCTCTCTGACCTCAGGCTGGCTTTGCAAGTTCTCTTCTCCCCGCCCTCCCATACCAGACTGCTCGCAGACATTACCTGGTTCCTCAGAGAAAGGACGAAAAAATTCATCGCTGGAGCTTCGAGGGGATCAGGAGGAAGTGAATGGGAAGCGGACCCAACGGAAAGCGTCTCGAGGCGAAGGGGAGCGATCGGAGAGGGAGGGCTGAGACGGCCGAAGAGAGAGATGGATGGGAACAAGGATGGGGATCCGAACAGGCTGGATCGTTCTTTCGTTCGTCTGCCCTACCAAGGAGAAGGAAGAAAGGAGGAGGAGCAGAAGCCGCCGCTGCTGCTGCTGCTGCTGTTGTCGTCGCCGCCGCCGCCGCCGCCGCCGCTAGTGTTGCTGCTGCTGCTGTACCGAAGCAAGGCGAAAAGATACGTCCGTCCTCCCAGCGCGCCAGAAGACACTGCCGCCTCCCGCCCGGCGTTAGCCACACCCCCTTCCTCACGTCACCGCGTGCGCCTGCGCCCCTTTCGCCCCCTACCCCCAACTCTTTCTTGCGTAGATCCCTCGGCGAATCAGACCCCGACACACGAATAGCTCCCGTTCCCTCCTTCCAACTCCCGCTAGAGCTGTAGCCCCGCCTCTGTCCAAGTCCTCCTCCCTTCTTCCCCCACCCTCTCGGCTCCACCCCGCTTTCGCATCCTTTCCGCAGCTGCGCTAGGTCAGTGCAAGGTGATGTGAAGGCGAGGTCCTGGGCAGAGGTAGCCTGTGTCGGCGCCTTTTGCTGCCTTTGCAAATTCACCCCGCCTTTTTCCAGTCTCCACCTGCGCGCTCTCTCCCCACTCTTCTTAACCCGGGGCTAGTTCTGACCAGCCCGGAGGAGGAAGGAGGTAGCTGGCCAGGCTGCCCTCACCTGTCCTCCCTGGTCAGACTTTGGAGATTAGTTTTCACCTCCCAGGAATTAGGGCTTCAGACTCCTCGTCTGTGCCGGTGCCACACCCCGGGCCTGGACCTAACCGCTTGGTTCCAGTCCACACCTCCCTATTATTATTGTGTGTCTGCTGAGAATGGGGACAGAGAGTGGTGAACCTCGATAAGGAGCTGAGAGAGCCACACTCGCCTTGGCACCAGTACCAGCCCAAGGCACTCAGCCGCTTTTGTTTTCACCCAGTTTTTTGTTGTTGGGTTTGTTCGTTTTATTTATCTTGCCTGCTTAGAGTAGAGCGACCCACAAAGGGACCTGACTTCCATAATCTAAATTCCTTAGAAATGGACCAGAGAGGCCATCTAATCCCACCCCAGAATGAGAAAGGGAGTTTTGTGGCCCAGTGGGTATTCCAATGGAGCCCAGGCTTTTTGGTTGCTGTTTTCTTCTGTCCTTTCCTTCCCATGGGTTCCAGCTTTGTCTCTATGTAGGGCTGTCTTCTCCTCAGATACAGGAGCAGTCTTTTATTGGCTCTACTCTTAGCTGCCCGGAGAGGAGGAACAGGTATGTGATGTGGTTTGAAACCATTGGAAAAATCTGAAATCCTCCAGGGAACTTCCTAACTTCATATCACCTGTTTCAAACTTACCGACCCCTTTCTGAAGGGGGTAGTGACTTAGGAAAATTAACAGGGGAAATTAGCTTTCTAGATTAAAGGTGAGGGAGTTTTATTCAAGCAAAAGTTAAATCCAGATTGGAGTTGTACAAAAACATCTTGGTAAATGACCTTGGTTAATCTTAATTTGGAAAAGGCCTTTGAGCAGAGAACAGACATGACCTTATTTATACATTGATCTGTAGAACTAGTATGATTTCCCAGATGTTCTCAGTCTGGAGCTCTGGCATTTGGGCATAATAGAGTTTATGTTTACTGGAGGAAGGAAAACACATTTCTAACTTCCCTTAGAGTAGAGACTTTAAAGGTTCTCATTCAGAAATTCATAAGGAAAGGTATTTTGTGTGAATGATTAAAAATTCTACTGAGAAAAGGTCGGAATCTGGTCTGGGTAGCTAGATGGTGAAGTGGATAGAGAGCTGGGCCCAAAAGTCAGGAAGATTAATTCTTTTGAGTTCAAATTTGGCCTCCTTCACAGTTGTGTGACCCTGGGCAAGTTATCTAACCCTGTTTGCCTCAATTTCCTCAACTGTAAAATAAGATAGAGAAGGAAATGACAAACCACTCCAGTATCTTTGCCAAGAAAATCCCAAATGGAGTCACAGAGGCAACAACAATTGAAAGAAGAGACTAAGAGCTATAGATTGTACTGTTAGTGTCTGCTTAGCAAACAAAGCAAAGCAAAAACTTCAATTGATAATTTGTCATTGAAAGTCTGGATGAGAGCAGTGTTGATTTTCAGGTAAATTAAAAATATAACAGCTTCTTTTGAAAAAAATGTGGTGGATCTTAAACTTTCAGAAAAAGGTGGCAAATTGTATTTAGTAAGTTATAATTTTTTAAAATTTTATGTAATTAGCCAATTAAGAAGATTATTCCTTGATTTCAAGAATCATCTTTCCTTCATTTCCCCCACCTCTTCCCCTAATGGATGGAAAATTCTACTGGGCTTACTACAAAACACTCTCCACACACTTAAAACTAGATCTAACAATTGGAAAAACATTGATTGCTCATGGGTGGGAGGAGCTAACATAATAAAAATGACAATCCTACCCAAATTAATCTACTTATTTAGTGCCATACCCATTGAACTACCAAAAAACTTTTTTACTGAATTAGAAAAAAACATAAAGTTCATTTGGAAGAACAAAAGATCAAGGATGTCCAGGGAAATCATGAAAAAAAATGAAAAGGAAGGAGGACTTGCAGTCCCAGATCTCAAACTATACTATAAAGCAGTGGTTATCAAAACAATTTGGTACTGCCTAAGAGACAGAAAAGAGGATTAGTGGAATAGACTTGGGGTAAATGACCTCAGCAAGAAAGTCTATGATAAACCCAAAGATCCCAGTTTTGGGGACCAAAACCCACATTTTGATAAAAACTGCTGGGAAAATTGGAAGACAGTATGGGAGAGATTAGGTTTGGATTAACATCTCACACCTTATACCAAGATAAACTCAGAATAGGTGAATGACCTGAATATAAAAAAGGAAACTATAAGCAAATTAGGCGAACACAGAATAGTATACTTGTCAGATCTTTGGAAAAGGAAAGACTTTAAAACCAAGCAAGAGCTCTAAAAAAACACAAAATGTAAAATCAATAATTTTGATTACATCAAATTAAAAAGGTTTTGTACAAACAAAACCAAAACACCAAAATTAGAATGGAAGCAACAAATTGGGGAAAAACCTTCATAACAAAAACCTGTGACAAAGGTCTAATTACTCAAATTTATAAAGAACTAAACCAAATTGTATAAAAAAATCAAGCCATTCCCCAATTGATAAATGGGCAAGGGACATGAGTAGACAACTTTCAAATAAAGAAATCAAAACTATTAATAAGCACATGAAAAAGTGTTCTAAATCTCTTATAATCGGAGAGATGTGAATCAAAACAACTGTGAGGTATCACCTCACACATAGCAGATTGTCTAACATGACAGCAAAGGAAAGTTATGAATGTTGGAGGGGATGTGGCAAAGTTGGGACATTAATGCATTCATTGCTGGTGGAGTTGAGAATTGATCCAAGCATTCTGGAGGGCAATTTGGAACTATGCCCAAAGGGTGATAAAAGACTGTCTGCCCTTTGATCCAGCCATAGCACTGCTGGGTCTGTACCCCAAAGAGATAATAAGGAAAAAGACTTGTACAAGAATATTCATAGCTGCGCTCTTTGTGGTGGCAAAAAATTGGAAAATGAGGGGATGCCCTTTAATTGGGGAATGGCTGAAGAAACTGTGGTATATGTAGGTGATGGAATACTATTGTGCTCAAAGGAATAATAAAGTGGAGGAATTCCATGGGGACTGAAACAACCTCCAGGAATTGATGCAGAGCAAAAGGAGCAGAACCAGGAAAACATTGTATACACAGAGACTGATACACTGTGGTACAATCGAATGTAATGGACTTCTCCATTACTGGCAATGCAATGACCCTGAAAAACTCGGAGGAACCTACGAGATCAAGGACACAAGTAATACCCAATGAAATTGCAGGTTGGCTGTGGGAAGAATGGGTGGAGGGGAGGGAGGAAAATAATGTTATTATTGTAACCAAGGAATAATGTTCTAAATTGACTAAATAAACTTATTCAAATGGAAAAAAATAAACTTGAAAACAATTCTACTGGGTTTTACACGTGTCCTTGATTAGAACCTGTTTCCATGTTGTTGATGTTTGCACTAAGATGATCATTTAGTCTACATCCCCAATCATATCCCCTCGACCCATGTATTCAAGCAGTTGTTTTTCTTCGGTGTTTCTACTCCCACAGTTTTTCCTCTGGTTGTGGATAGTGTTCTTTCTCATAAGTCCCTCAGAATTGTTCAGAATCACTGCATTGCCACTAATGGAGAAGTCCATTACATTTGATTGTACCACAGTGTATCAGTCTCTGTGTACAATGTTCTCCTGGTTCTGCTCCTCTCACTGCATCAATTCCTGGAGGTTGTTCCAGTCCCCATGGAAATCCTCCAGTTCATTATTCCTTTGAGATGTGACAGAGGCTAGCACTAAAGGGAAGGGATGTACCCCAAAGGAAGGCTTGGATCTTTGGTATGGAGGGGGGAAAGAGAGGAGAACCCCCTTCTCAAAGTGGGGTTCAAGGGAGACAGCAGATGTAATGGGTTGGCTTAGAGCAAGGAGAGGGGGTTTGAAGATTTCCCCCCTTCTGCCTTCCCTCCTTAGCTAAAGCTGCTCTCCCCAATTTGCTCTTGTTCCTCTTGTCCCCCCTACACTACTCGACCAAAAGGTCTCCCCTTGATCCATTCACTCACACTCAGCTTAGGGAACAGATAACCTTTAATGTTAACTCAGTCAGATAATACAAAAGGAATAACAGGAGGGAAGAATGGGAAAAGGAAAGTGGGGAAAGGGGTCCCTGTCTCTAAACCCTTTTCCTTCCCTCCTCGAGCTTGGGGGGAACTCAGGCCTTGGCAACTTGAGCCCCCTGAGAGAAAGTCAGGCTGACTCACCCCTGGACAATGGGAGCTGAGGTAAAGTCTGCTCAGGTTTCTCTTCAGAAAGTCCCTTCAATTGGGAAGTGTTAGGGGGAAAGATTTCCAATCACCAGCAGGAAAAGTGGGTAACCCTCAGGAGAAAGTCTTTATCCACCTTCTCTCTTCGATGTCTCAAGACCAAGAGACCCTCACTGCTTTACCAGCCAGAGTCTTCTCAGGATTCCACTCCTGGGGCCCCTCCCCTGTGGAGGTGATCAATTTCACATACTCTTCAGTATGGCACTTTTTCTTTAGTGCCAGCCTCTGTCACAGAGAACAATAGTATTCCATCACCGACATATACCACAGTTTGTTCAACCATTCCCCAATTGAAGGACATCCCCTCATTTTCCAATTTTTTGCCACCACAAAGAGCGCAGCTATGAATATTCTTGTACAAGTCTTTTTCCTTATCATCCCTTTGGAGTACAAACACAGCAGTGCTATGGCTGGATCAAAGGGCAGATAGTCTTTTATCACCCTTTGGGCATAGTTCCAAATTGCCCTCCAGAATGCTTGGATCAATTCACAACTCCACCAGCAATGAATGCATTAATGTCCCAACTTTGCCACATCCCCTCCAACATTCATAACTTTCCTTTGCTGTCATGTTAGACAATCTGCTATGTGTGAGGTGATACCTCACAGTTGTTTTGATTCACATCTCTCTGATTATAAGAGATTTAGAACACTTTTTCATGTGCTTATTAATAGTTTTGATTTCTTTATTTGAAAGTTGTCTACTCATGTCCCTTGCCCAATTGTCAATTCGAGAATGGCTTGATTTTTTGTACAATTGATTTAGCTCTTTATAAATCTGAGTAATTAGACCTTTGTCAGAGGTTTTTGTTATGAAGATTTTTTTCCCAATTTGTTGCTTCCATTCTAATTTTGGTGTTTTGGTTTTGTTTGTACAAAACCTTTTTAATTTGATGTAATCAAAATTATTGATTTTACATTTTGTGTTTTTTTCTAACTCTTGCTTGGTCTTAAAGTAAGTTACCATTTTTAATGATTGAGCATACAAAATATCACCTTAGTGACCTGGGGAAAATATCTTCGTTTCTAAAAATCTAGTTCATTCCTTTATTAATAGTGTTTCTCATGACTGAAGAATTCAACTCTGAGCATAACATGGACTGATTTCAATCTTAGTAGCTTGTTCATCTTAATAAATCTTATGTCTCATCTCCCTTCTAGAACAAAATTCTAAAATCCTAGGAACATCAGAAATTAGATCTTGTCTCTCTAAAACTTCTTTCCCCTGTGTAAGCTCCAAGGCTAATAAAATACTAAGCAAAGAAATTTTATTAAAAATAGTAACACAGAAAAAATACAAGAGAAATAACTCCTTTCTAGGGACTCTGTTCCCTGAGAAGTTTGACAATTCACAGTTGAATATTTAAAAGTCCAGTCCTAGGAGCCAAGATGTCATATTAGAAACAGCATTTTAACTAAACTCTCAATATTTCCCTCTAAAAACATTAAAATATTTCTTCAAATTAAATGGTGGAGTGACATAGCCAACCAAAGGTCAGAGTGTGAAATTTTTCCAGCCTAAGACAAGTTAGGAAGTTGACACTGTGATGGAGCCCTGTAGGAAACCCACTTGGTGGGTAGCAACAGGAGGAGCTATTATCAAATTTTAAGGTTTACAACCCCAAAATGGTAAGGGGGTTGCAAAACTGGTCATAAAGAGATTATAGAGGACGCTTTGACAGCACTGGGTAGAGCTGGCACTAATTGGCAACTCATTTGAATATATACAGTTTAAAGTTGTATTTAAGGTCTCTGGAACAGAGAAGAGTGTTTCTGCTTGGTCATAATAGAGCAGGCCAAAGTTCCAAGGCAGAGAGGAGCACTAGTGCTTGTAGCTTCAGGGAACTAAGGGCCCTTTTGGGGCAGCTCAGGACATCAGTAACCATACCTCTCCCACTATAACACCATTTTAGAAGTACCCAAAACTTGCAGACCCCCAGAAGTAGCTCTGAAAATAGCAGCAAGAAAATCTCTACTCCCAGGTGAGCAGAGCCCAATTTTAACATAAAGTTCAAAGTCAAGAGATAGATTGAGAAAATGAGCAAACAGCTATAAAAAGGTATGACAATTCCAGGGAAGACCAAGACAGAAGAAAACAGTGTGAAAACAGTTACAAGTAAACCTGTAAAGAAAAATGCCAATGGGACTCAGGCACAACAAGAATTCCTAGAACTGTTAAAGAATGATAGAGGAAAGGAAGAGAAAAAATGGGGTAAAGAAATGAGAGTGATACAAGAAAATTATGAAGAAGAAAATTAATAGTTTGGCAAAAGATGAACAAAAAAAAATACTAAAGAAGGTACCTTGAAAAATGAAATTGTTTAATGGTAAAAGAGGTACAAAAATTCACTGAAGAAAAGAATTATTTTAAAAGAAGTGGTCAAATAGAAAAAGAGATACAAAGACTCATGGAAGAAAATAATTTCTTAAAAATTAGGGCAAGTGGAATTTATGACTTCATGAGATACCATAAAACAATTAACCCAAATCAAAAGAATGAAAAATAAAATAAAATGTGAAACATCTCATTACAACTGACCTGGAAATTAGTTTGGAAAGGGAGAATTTAAAAAGAATTGCTCTACCTAAAAGCCATGACCTATTTTAGAGGAAAAGTTAAAAAAAAAAAAAGCTCCCTGGGTTTCCTCATTCCTTTTATGCCTGCAGTGATGTGAGTATGGTAAAATTCCAATATAGTTTTACATTTCATGGTATTTCAAAGATATGTTTCAGCTTCTAGAAGAATTATGACAATTTAACAGTCCAACAATTAGAATTGGGCAAATTTATTCATATACAGTTTAATACCTGTTAAACCTTGACATTTAGGCACCACAGAGCACTATAATTAAAAAAAAAAAACAAAACCCTTACATTCCATCTTATCCAATATAAGATGGATATTATGTATTGGTTCCAAGGCAGAAGAATGCTAAAAGAGTTAGACAATTGGGATTAAGTGACTTGGCCAGAGTCACCCAGCTACGAAGCATTTCAGGCTAGATTTGAACCTAGGATTTCCCATCTCCAAGCCTGGCTTTCTATCTACTAAGCCATCTAGCTGACCCATTGTCTCTAAATTTTAAGATGCAAAAGTTAGTGGTAAATTCAGTTCAACAAATGTTTAAGAAGTGGCTGCCATATGTGAGGCACATGAATAGTAGTAGGGCTACAAAGACAAAAATAAAAGTCATTGCCTTCAAGAAGCTTATGTTTGGAGTCTGTGTTGAAATCCTAGCTCTGCCAAGTGAGACCCTGGATCTCAAATTTTCTTGATCTATAAAAATGAGAGATTTCGATTGGGTGACTTCTACAATCAGAGGAAAGGGGGCATCAAAAGCGAACATTATAAATTATTATCAGATATATAATAGGAAATAGGTATTATCATACCATTTTTGAAACTATTCATGATTTTCCTGTTATTTTTCTTCTATTATGATTCTTCATGCATTTTTCTAACATTTATATCTTGTTTTTGCTTCCTCATCCTCTGACATTATTCCTTCACTTCCCAGTTACTAGAATTCTATTTACACATATTCATATGCTCTACTTCTTTACTACACATCTGTCAATTTTTTAAGCCTTATCTTTATCAGCTATGTTAATTATGATGAAAGCATAATTATTTTAATGGATCTACAAATCATAATACACAGATTATATATTTATTTTCTCCCTCCACAGATCAGCTGCTCTATGCCTCATTAGCAATTTAGACAACTAATAATACTAAAATATAATTTTATATTAATTTTTTCTGAAATATTTTTAATTGAAAACAATTTGGTTTATGTGAAATAAATGCATGATAATTGATTTGTTTTTCTTTGATCTATTTTCTTGAAAATATTTATGTATATAGATATAATTCTATTTTTTCTCTTGTCTGATCAAATCTCTGAAAGCCTAGGGATTGGAAGTTGTACTGCATTTGGAGTCAGAAAATATGTGTTGAACACATTCAATCTCTGTCACTTCCCTTGAAATCTTGGACAAGCCTTTGGGCCTGTTGATTCATCTGTCAAATGAGGTAGTTAGACTACATGAATCATCACCCTAGTTTTAAATCCTTTGAAAACACTAATTATTTAGTGTGATCTCAAGGAACTCATTTAGTTTTTTTGGGTTTCAGTTTTCTGATCTATAAAATAAATAAATTTGATTAGTTATACGAGATAGAATGGTATTGGATAGTGTTGCTCTTGGAATCAGAAGATAGACACCTGGGTTCAAATTCTGCTTTTGACACCACCAGCTGCAGGACCATGAGCAAGTAGTTAAGCTTTCAAAAACTCAATTTCCTCATCTATGAAAGGAAAATTATAATATCTGTTGTACGTACTTTACAAGGCTGTTTTGAGGTTCAAATGAGATGTTTTGTAAAGTGATTTGTAAGACTATAAATGTCAGCCATTATTCTTTAAATCTCTAAATCCATTTCTAGAAGTATATATATTACTGTGTCCATCTTCTCTTATCCACTTGTTTATCCTTCTCACTCGTGCCTTTTATCTATTTTTTTATTAATTGTGGAAATGGCACTGTATATAGAGTGAAAATACTACTGTTCCAGTTGCAGTCCTAACATTTACTAGTTGTATGAATTTGGACAAATCATTTAACCTCTGTCGTACTAGATTTTTTCATCTTTAAAATGGAAATGCTAATGCTGTTTATCTCACAGAATGTTCTAAGGAAAGTACTTTGTTACATGTAAAACATCAGCTAAATGAGTTATCATTAGCACTCATGTGTCCTCTCACTGGTAGGTGGCACTAGACCTGGAGTCAAGAAGATACCAGTTCAAATCTGACCTTAGATATCTATTAGCTTTGTGACCCTGGTCAAATCACTTAACCTATGCTTCTCTCAGTTTCTCCATCTGTAAAATGTGAATAAAAGTAGCACCTTCAAGGTGTAATATTGTGGATTAAGTGAGATAGTATTTGTAAAGCACTTTACAAACATTAAAGTGCTATATAAATACTATTATTATTACTATTTTTGTTTTTCTTTTAGACTTTGAACATGTAAATGATGAATTCAGAGCAAACAAAAAAGAAGAGAAGTGCGCAGGAAGAAAGAGAGGGAAAATAAGGGAAACTTCTTGTACTTGATATTTAATTATATCATTGGAATTATTTTCATAATACTTTAATATAAAACAAAATGAAAAAGATGTCATTTTTCAAAATTATTTTATGAACAAATATTCCCTTTTACTAACTTAGTAAAAAAAAAAAAACCCAAACCTCAGTCATTTATTAAGTGCCTGTTCTGTGCCAGACAGTGTGTTAGATATACAAATATATAAGATAGTAACTGACACAAGGGAAACAGCATGCTAATAACCAAGTCTAAGTCACTTTTTTTATGGCTAGGGTTATGAAGTTTTGAGGGAAAGGAGCTTGCTTCAGGCATCATTCCCAAGCAAATTATTCCGGGGTCAAAATAGAGTAGGAACCCCCCCACCTATCATAGATAGCTGAAATGGAGTAGTGCTGAACCCTTCACAGACAGTTCTCACTTTAACTTTTAATATTTGTGTTAACTTTACTGTATAAGTTTTGTGCTCTCTCTCCCTGCTCCTGCCCTTCCGCTCTGTGCTTTGCAGCTTCCACCCCCCCCAATAATCCTAAAGAATCCTCCAAATGAAAGCAGAAGAAGCAACTTGTAGATTGCCAAGACCAAGGCTGATAGTTTGGTGCAGAGATGGGAGACCTTTGCTTTCTTCTGCCCAAGAAGCCATGACTCACGTCTTTCTTCCATTTGTATATGCACTTGGGTACCATATTTGCCTCCAATCTCCATGTGTCCTTGAACTGTGTGCTAGTACTCTCCCCCATTTGGCATGTAGTTCCCTTCTTCTCTCCTTCCCTAGGAATTTGACCACACGTACCTAAAACCTTAGAAAAAGAAACCATGGATAAGGGAGGACTAACAATTGAAATCCATAAGGGATTAAGCCTGGCCTCCTTTAGCTTTACCTATCAGTTGGGCCTTACTTGGAACTCCTCTATCTTGAAGTTTGGAAGACAAACAAGAATCCTTAGAGTCTGTCACCCTTGATTCTTATCTATCACCCTCTCTCTTCCGCATTTAATCAGTTGACAAATCTATTCATTCTCCTTAGGCTAACAGCTCATCCCTCTTATCTATTGATTCTAGTCTCTAACTTTTGCTCCTGCCCCAGTCCCCTCCTTGCCCATGCTAATCTAAAGATTAAAGTCTTTCCCTTTCAAAGCCTTTTCAGATGCCATTTCCTACTTGAAGAAGGAAACTATTGGGGGCAGCTAGGTGACTCCATGGATTGAAATTAGGCTCAGAGATGAGAGGCCCTGTGTTCACATCTGGCCTCAGACACTACCTTGCTATGTGACCCTGGACAAGTCACTTAATCCCCATTGCCTACCCCTTACCACTCTTCTGCCTTGGAACCAATACAAAGTATTGATTCTAAGATGGAAGGTAAGGGTTTAAAAAAAAAAGGGAGGGAAATCATTGCTACTGGCTCCCCCAAAAGTTAACTCACTCAAATTTCTCATAGCACTTTTTTCTGGACCTTTCTTTGCCACTCAAAAAAATTTAAGCTATCTACCTCTAGAGACAGAACTATTGCAATAGAAATGCAAATAAAAAACAGATGATTTATCACTTATTTGAGTATATGATTTGGGGTTTTAGTTTTATAAGATTACTCTTGTAAAAATGAATAATATGGAAATATAAAAAAACTAAAAGTAAAGCATTTATTCATTGCCTTCTCTGTTCAAGGCCCAATAAAAAAGTGATAAGAATATAAAACAAAAATGAATTTCTAAATTTTTTTTGTTCATGTCTTTATAACCGGAGGTTGTCTCTATAGAAAAGGAGACTGAGTTTTCCTTAAAGTCTCTACTAACTAAATATCCCCTGATTATTCTGCCACTTTCCATTTATTTCCTTTTAGGGTAGATATAAAGTGGTCTAATCTTATCATAGCTGGTTTTTAGCATAGGTTATTTAATAATGCAACAAGTTTTTTCTCAAATTCCTTCTATATACAAGATCCCAGGGAAAGTGCTATAAAAGGAGGCAGTGCCAACAGGGTGAAGGGCAGTTAGCAACCCAGCTGAACCCTCCCAATATTCCCCTTCAAACAACTTTAAAATAACTCCCCAAGTCAAATTTTGGAGCAGCAGATCCAACAAAAGGTCAGAAACATGTTTTTTTCTAGCCTAAGACTGGTTAGGAGATTGACAGGAGAGGTCTGTGACTCCTGGATGGAGGCTTACCTGGAGCATAACAGGAGTACCAGTAATGGGCCTTGGAGGTGGCCATGACAGGAGAGCCAGTAGCAGCAGCTTTTGGAACTCTCAGCCCAGAGACTATAAGGGTCAGACAACTGGTCATAAAATTACAGATGACTCTTTGTTAGCACTAGGTGCAGCTGGTACTAACATGACAACTCTATACCCCATGTGCATTTCTAGGTCTCGATTTCAGCGCAGAGAGGAATGCTCCTGGGTAGGCATAAAGGAGCAGGGGACCTGGTCACAATTTCAAGACCAAGAGGCTACAGGGGACCAGAAGCTATTTCTGAGTAAAGACAAGAATTCAGACCAGGAAAGCAGTGACCATACCTTTCCCTGGTTCACCAAAAACTTTGAAAGCTCAAAAAACGTACAGACTACCTGAACTGGCTCTATAAAGAACAGCATGGAAAAGTCTGGAACTTGGGAAGTGCCTCCATATCCCCAGATGAGCAGAGCCCAGTTTTATCATAAAGTTCAAGGTCAAGAAATAAGCTAGAAAAATGACAAATAAAAATAAAAACAGCTTGACTATTAAAAGCTACTTCAGTGACAGGGAAGACCAAGACAAACTCAGAAGATTAACAGTATGAAACATAAATAAAACCTCAAAGAAAAATGTTAATTGTATTCAAGCCCAATAAGAATTCCTAGAATAGTTAAAGAGAAAAGACAGAAGATAAAATTGAGAAAATAATGAGAACAATGCAAGACAATTATTAAAAGAGGGAAATTATGTAAAAGATGGACAAAATACTGGAGAAAATAACACCTTAAAAGTAGTGGAAAATAAAAAAAAAGCACAAAAATTCACTGAAGAAAATAATTCTTAAAAATTAAAATTGGTCAAAAGTTAATGATTACACATCAAGAAACAATGAAACAAAAACAAAAGACTGAAAAATTAAAGAAAATGTGAAATATCTCATTGGAAAAACAACTGACCTTGAAAATAGATTGAGGAGAAATAATTCAAGAATTCTTGGACTGTCTAAAAGCCATAATCAGAAAAAAAAAGTAGACATATCTCAAGAAGTTGGCAAGGAAAACTACCCTGATATCTTACACACAGAGGATAAAATGGAAATTGAAAGAATCTGCTCTGAATGAGATTCCAAAATGAAAACTCCCAGGAGTATTATCTCCAAATTTCAGAGGTCCTGGGTCAAGGAGAAAATATTGTAAGCAGATGGATGGAAACAATTACAATATAGTAGCCACCCTTTATCTGAAGTTTCACTTTCTCAGGTTTCAGTTAACCTGTGGTCATTCCAGGGGCAGAAAGCAGGCAGAAAGGGGGCTTCTTCTGCTGGATGAGGTGTGTATACTTGGAAGGCAGACATACAGACTGATTACATACTGTCCATTTGGGTGGAGTGGGGCAAAGGTCTCTCTATGTGTTGGAGGTCCACCTGTGGCAGCAGTCTGTAAAAGTTAAAATTAAATCTTAATAAAAATATATTTTAGGAGATTTATTAATGATCATTAGAAATAAAGGAGTAAAGAGGATACAAAATAAAGACCACGTGCCCATGGCTGATCAGCTAATTCAAATGCCCGCTTTACCACCACCAAGCTTGGTACAGGAAGTAAAGAGGTGGGACCCTCCATGTTCCCGCCTAATATCCCCTGTCTTCAGGAAGTATGTAATGACAGGAAGTTGGTGGGCTCCCAGGAAATGTAGTTCTTTTTTAGGGTAACAGATTTTCAATTATACAAGTCTTTGTGAGTTCTTCTGGATTGGGGTGTATATGTGTGTATGATTAGGTATCAACTGAAGGTCTTGGAATGATTTGCCCCACAGATAAAGGGGGGACTATTATAGTACTAATAATAATGCACAATATACTTTATTATTACTTTATTTAATGTTGGTAATATCTTTACTGTATATTTAAAACATCAAATTTTACACATGTATGTACAAGAAAATCACATTAACACATGAGATTTAGCTGCTTCCATGTTAAAGGAGTAGAAGGCTTAGAATATAATAGTCTGGAAGGCAAAGGAATTAGAATTACAATAAAGAATATAATCAACCTAACAAAATTAAATATAATGCAGAAGAAAAAAATGGAAATTTAATGAAACAGAAGAATTTCAAGTATTCATGATGAAAAGACCAGAACTGAATAGAAAATTGGACAAACAAAATTCAAGAGAAGCATAAAAAGATAAAAGTGAAAGTAATCATAAGGGACTCAATAAAGTTAAACCATTTACATTCTTATGTGGGAAGTTGATACATGTAATTCCTAACACCTTTATCATAATTAGGGCATTTAAAAGCAGTCTCTGAGGCTGGGCTGACATAATGCACACAAAAGAGCAATAAGCAATATATGATATATTTGGAAAAAAATTCTAGAGGAGTTCTGAAGATACTGTGACCAATGAGGGCTGCAATGGCATGGGAAAGGTTCATGAAGAAAGTGGGGCTCAACATAGGATTTGAAGGCTGGATGGACTTTAGTTTGTGTAGAGGGGGCATATCTTAGGCAGGAGGGAAAACTGGAGGGAGTAAATGGAAAGAAAAGACATTCATTTGTTTTGTGACAGTTATTAAGTGCCTACTGTGTGCAGAGTATTGTGCCTTTTTTGGGGGGAGAAGCAAAATTTAGATAAGACTCAATCCCTGCCCTCACAGAACTTAGTCTGCTTGGAGAATAAAGCACATATACAATAATGCATGAGAGTAAAAGAAGTAAAACTTGTAAAAGAAGTATTTTATAGGAGATCATTAATAATAGGAGGGGTAAGAGAAAGCTTCATGAATTGAAGCTGAACTTTAAATCAGACCACACCATAAGGGAATTGTGAGAAGTAAGATTGGGCAGGGAAGAGAAAGGGAGAAAAAGCATTTAGTAAGCACCTACCATACTCTAGATCATACTCTAGGTCAGGGGTCCCCAAACTATGGCCCATGGGCCACATGTGGCTTCCTGAGGCCATTTATCTGGCCCCCACTGCACTTCTGGAAGGGGCACTTCTTTCATTGGTGGTCAGTGAGAGCTGTACTGTATGTGGCGGTGCTGCAAAGCACAGTGGCACTCACATACAGTACTACTTCCGGTGACATAATCCTTTGTGTGGCACCTTGTTCTGAGAGTATCTGAACAAGAACAAGGTGCTGCGCAAAGGATTATGTGGCTACACAATGGAAGATATCAGCATGGTGAGTGGTGATCTGGGGGAGGGGATTCCACACTGCATATACTGTTGCCCTGTATAGTGGTGGTGGTGATGATGGACCTGTGCAAGGTGTGACAGGCCCATCACAGCCAGTGCTGTAGCCTCCGCTATCCCAGACAGCGGTATACAGATTTGTTCATAGTTTTTTTAATAGTCCGGTCCTCCGGCGGTCCGAGGGACAGTGAACTGGCCCCCTGTGTAAAAAGTTTGGGGACCCCTGTTCTAGGCTCTGTGCTAAATGCTTTACACAAATTAGCTCATTTTATAATTAGGTTAAGTGGTAGGAGTTGTGGGGTAGAGGGAAAAGGAAAGTTATCAAAGGCCTTAAAAGTTAGCAGAGGAGTTTAGATGGAGTATGGTAAGAATAAATTCAACTGGACAAACATTTATTAGTTCTGGGGATACAGAGGTGGAAAAGATAACAAAATTGCTTTCCGTATAAAAAGTTTCAAATAATTCAAATAATCTAAAATATTTTTAAAAATCAAAACCCTTAACATATCTTAGAGTCAATATTTTGTATTGCTTCTAAGACAGAAGATCAGTAAGGCCAAGGCAATGAGGGTTAAGTGACTTGCCCAGGGCCACACCTCTAGGAAGTGTGTGAAGCCAAATTCAAATCCAGGACCTTCTGTCTTTAGGCCTGGTTCTCTATTCACTGAGCCACCCAGCTGCCCTAAAAGTAGGGGCTAGGCATTGGGAGTTAAAATGACTTGCCAAGGAACTAGGAAGTATGTGAGACTAGATTTAAACCCAGGACCTCCATCTGTATTCCTGGCTCTTTAATGATTAAAGAGTAATAAAAATAAAAAAATAAAAAATAAAGAGTAATAAAAGTAGTAATCCACTGAGCCACCTATCTGCCCTCTGGATAACCTTTTTTTGATAGAAACTAACTTTCAATTTTAAACTCTCTGGATAGAAACTAACAACTTTAAACTCTCTGGATAGAAACTAACTTTTAACTTTAAACTCTCTGGATGCTAGGGTTGTTGATTTCATACATCATTATTGTCAGCCCTGGAATTCCACTATACAGTGTAGAAATGACAGGAACTTTCTCAGATTTTTTGAAATCACCTGTTCAGTGTTGAGGTAAAAGAGTGAAAAGTACACCCATGCCTAAGCAGGTCCTTCCCTTTGTCCCCTCTGCCCCTCTAAAGAAGGCATCATCCAGCAAACAGTTTTGTCTATGTAGATCATGTCTTTCATGTTTCCACTTCTCAGTTCATTCTTTGGAGGTTATTCTTCAAAATATTAAATCTGTAGCTGTATATAATATTGTTTGGGTGAGCTGCCAGAGCAGCCCCTCCTGTCCTATCCAGGGTATCTCTGTCATCCTCCCATCGTCAGTGTAGCACCTGGTGAGTGAAAGCTACCTGATCCAGGGGGTGCGTCCCAGCAAACCAACTGTTCCTAGAGTAAGCTGATAGCTTCCTGTATGAAAAGTCAACAATGTCAGCGTAAGGACAGGCAGTGACATAAGGCCTCCTCTTTTACACGATGAATGTTTTCAGATATCCAGAAGCCTGAAAAAAAAACAAATCAATGGAAAATGTGAAAAAGAAAAATTCATAAATGACAAAGTTATACTGCCCTCAAGCTCTCTTCTTCACAACTGCTGTGGAAGAAGCTGGGAACATGGTCAACGCAGCTCAGCCCAAGGACGGGAACTAGAAGGAAGGCTATGAGCAACTCCCTGCAATGCTATGACTGTTTGAACAGTTTGCTAATTTGCCCTGAAATGGGGTATTTATTTTTTTAAAGGCTTTTAAAATATTATAGGCAAAGTTATGGCTGCAAGCACTGCCAATCCTTTATACTATTTTCCTTACCTTATAATGTTTTCAGCGCTTCTCTTCCAACTCATTTTTGCTTATCTTGCTCAGGGCCCACATTCTCCATGAAAAATTCCCAGCTAGGTCAGCTACATTTCTTCTTTTTCCAAACTCTAGTCATATTTATTGTCTGTGCCATTCAGTATGGCCTTTAGTCAAACAGGTGAACCCACCCCCCTTTGGAAGATTTGTGGTTTTCAATCTGCCAGACACCAACTGGGCAGTACCTGAACTTTTGTTGTAATTGGGAGGTTGAATATTGAATTGATAAATGAATGTTGAATTAAAGTTATTAGTAATAATAGTAATGTAACTCCCCCTTTGAAACTTTCCCAAAGAACAGGAGAAGGTAGCAGTGGGCTGTTTGGTAAAGGGCAACTCCCTGCCCACTTGGCCCCCACTTCCCAGTGTTTTCTTAGTTCCTTGGGGTCTCCAACTTGATCCAAGGACAGACTACCTGGAGTGAAGCTGATTCTGACTTTAGAAAGGCTTTTGGGGGATAGGCAAAGGAAGGTAAGCAAGCAGGAAGAATGAGGAAGCAGAGAGACTCAGCAAAAGAAAGGTGTTCAGGGCCTTGGAGAACAAAGGGCAAGTTCTACTTAGTAGATCACACCTTGAAGAGACCTGAAATAGGTCAGTGTTGATCTAAGATCCTCAGGTGAGCTATGGCCTGGTCAGCAACTGCATTTTTTGGAAGGGGTGATGTGATACAGTGACATGCCCTTCCTTTCCCCTTTATCTCTTTATAAAGGTTAATGTATCCTCTACTCACTTTATATTTCCACTTTTGTCTATTTTTTAAGATGTCAAATGCAATAAAATAACAATAATAGATAGCATTTTATAGTGTTTTAAGGTTTTCAAAGTACTTTATTAAGTTTATCTCATTTTATCCTCCCAACAATCTTGGGAAGAAGGAGCTGTTACATTCCCATTTTAAAGATGAAGAAACTGAGACAGAGGTCACAGAATTAGTAAATATCTTAGGCTAGATTTGAATTCAGGTGTTTCACTTAAGATATCACTTGATCTCATTCTTGTAGGTTCACTCCTTTCTCTCTCTCTCTCTCTCTCTCTCTCTCTCTCTCTCTCTCTCTCTCTCTCTCTCTCTCTTTCTCTCTCTCTCTCTCTCATGGAAAAAGGGAAGGCAAGAGAGAGAATTCCATCTTTTAGAGATGAAATATTTGGTTCAGATAGAACCTGGTGGTGAAGCCATTAGGATAAAGAGGAGATGAGCATTCAATTATTGTTGCAAGCCTGGTAGAAGAATTTGAATCCTAGATATTTGTTGTTTTGTTTTTGTTCTTAAGTGGATTTATAATAGCCCCAGTCTCTGAGCAACAAAGACTGGCATTTTCCTTTCCCTTTTTCTGACAGGAAGGAGTCTTTTAGACATTGGAGTTTGAAAAGAATTCCATAGCCTCTATGACAGACAAGGAAATGAGTTGCTCAGAGAAAGGGAAAGCCTGTCCCTGAAGGGGACTGAGATGCTGAGGTTCAAGGGATGATTGACAGCCCAACCAGCCTTGCTTACCTGCACCACCTGGTTAGAGGCAATAATAATAATATTATTAAGTTTGACTCACATTAATCCTGTGGATACTATAAAATTACTACTCTAATTTTAGAGATTAAGGCAAGACTTAGAAAATTTAAATCTTTTTTGCTATAGCTGTATCAACAGTATATGTCAAAACCAGAATTTGAATCCATGTCAATCAATCAATCAGTCAATCAACATTTACTAAGTATTTATTGGGTACCAGACAGAGTATTAAGTGTGGGAGATCTAAGGAAAGGCAAAACACAAATTCCTGTTCTCCGAGAAATCACAGTCTAGTAGGGAATTCAACATACAGATTTAGAAAAAATAATTTATTGTATTGTTTGGAAAAATATTGTTATTTAAATCAAACTTTATGTGATTAAAAGTTATCTATACACAGAATGTCATCTGACCCCAGTAACTTTCTAGAGTTACCATTTACTAGAGTTACTACATCACTAGAGACGGCTCTAAAGAATTTGGGGTTTCCCCCCTGGGGTACTGAATCCACCCAAAGCATTCTTGTTATTTTGGGTCCACCCAAGCTTGTGTTTTGGGTTGTGTTATGTTTTAGCTTTGCCCAAAGTATGGAATATTTATATTTACTGATATTCATCTCAATTTACCTTGTTTTCAAGTGGCCTTCTCTGCAAAATTGCTTAATTGTTTACATATGGTTCATTTTCTGACATCCTTGTTTCAATCCTATATAGTAGAATATTTCCAGAGCCTTGAAGAGTGGAAATTGCATCTCATTTCCAGCTTGCTCTCCCCTACTAAATGATCAAATTTCTTTCTAAAATTATTTCAGATTTTGGAGTTTGTTCTCATAACACAAACAGCTACAATATGATAAACATTTATCAAACACCTACTATGCCCCAGGCATTGTATAAATCATTGAGGAAAGAAATAAGAAAAAGAAAGACAATTTCTGCCCTTAAGGAGCTTAAAGGGAGAAACTTATGTACAAACAAGTTATATGCCAGATTCATTAGAATTAACTGAAGGAAAGATGTTAGCATTAAGAGTGATCAGTATAGGACTTCTGTAGAAGGTGGGATTTTAGCTGGGACTTTAAGGAAGCCATAGAAGTCAGGAGATGGAGATGAGGAGGGAGAGAATCCAGCCAACAGAGGCTAGCCAGAGAAAATGTCCACAGTCGAGTGGAATCTCTTGTGCAAGGAAGAACAAGGTGACCAATGCTACTAGACTGTAGAGTACTTTAGCATCTGCATTGATGATGGACTATAGTGGCATCAGATTTATAACAGGGAAACCAATCACCAGGCTGTTGCAATAGTCCAGGCATGAGGTGATGAGGACCTGCAACAGAGCGGTGGTGATGTTAAAGGAGAGAATGGGAGGGAAGATTCAAGAGATGTGAAGGCAGAAAGGACAGGACTTGGCAACTAATTGTATATAGGGGAGAGAGTGGGGTCAAAGAGGCTAAGAAGTCAAAGAAGCTAAGGAGTCCAAGATGGCGCCTATATGTGGTGAGCATGAAGAAGGTAGTACCTTGGACAGTAATTGAGAAGATAGGAAGAGGAGAGGATCTGGGGAAAAGACAATGAGTTTAGGCATGTTGAGTTTATAATATCTATGGGTCTATAAATTCAAGGTATCT
The DNA here is from genome assembly GCF_027887165.1 of Monodelphis domestica. Taxonomy (NCBI): domain Eukaryota; kingdom Metazoa; phylum Chordata; class Mammalia; order Didelphimorphia; family Didelphidae; genus Monodelphis; species Monodelphis domestica. The sequence goes on from NC_077228.1 coordinate 82,713,956, forward strand.
AATAGATGATGTTGAGACAGGAAGTCAGCAAGAGAGGTTGTGGTGGTTAAGTAGAGGAATAGGATTGGAGAATTATCAGCATAAATATAATAATTGATATTGGGAACTGATGAGATCTCCAAGTAAAAGTATGTATATATATATATATAATAAAAGAGGGCCCAGAATAGAGCTTTATTCATCTTGGTTTTGTAGGGAAATGCATGCTAGCAAGTCCAGAATTCTTGTCACTACACTTCACTGAATTAATGAGATAGTCATGGTTTCATTTGGTAGCTCCTTCTTTCAAAATATATTGGCAATTTATTTTCCAATGGGGAATATAGGCTAGGTGATGGGAAAGTAGGCCTAGGAAGGATGATTGGTAATAAGATAGTCCAGACACAGGAATTTATACCCCTTTAGGTATCACATGTATAGGGTATTGGGCCTGGAGCCAGAAAGACTTAAGTTCAAATCTAACCACAGACACTTATTTGCTACAGAACCCAGGGTATGCCATGTAATGTAACCTCTGCCTCAGTTTCTTTAGCTGTAAAATGAAAATAACAGCATCCACCTCACAGCTTTGTTATGAGAATTAAATTCAATAATATTTGGACAGCTAGATGGTACCATGGATAGAGAGCCAGGCCTGGAGTCAGGAAGACTCATCTTCCTGTGTGACCTTGGGCAAGTCATTTAACCCTATTTGCCTCTGTTTCCACATCTGTAAGATGATCTAGAGAAGGAAATGACAACCTACTCTAGTATCTTTGCAAGAAAATTTCACATCTGTGAAATGAACTAGAGAAGGAAATGGCAAACCACTATGGTATCTTTGCCAAGAAAACCGCAAAATGGAGTCATGAAGAGTTGGACACAGCTGAAATGACTGAAAAATAAAAATATTTGTAAAGTATTAAACACAGTGCTTGGCACATAAGCCACATATCTATTATTCCTTTCTCTTTCCTACCCATAAACCCTTCAAGGCATGGCCAAGGCAACTTTGTCTTTCTTGAAATCCTTTTTTTTTTTTTAACTAGAACTGAAGTCTAGGGAATTTCACTAACTTGTCTATGGTCAGCTAGTAAATAATAGAGCAAGGACTTGAACCCAAGTATTCTGACTTTAAATTGATATTCTTCCCATTGTATCATGCATTTATTGTGCTATTTGCTTTTAGGATATGAAGGTGGAATCTGGGTTTTATTCCAATTCACAATGGAAGCACAAAGCACTGAGATCTCAGTTGTGTTATCGAAATTTACAATGAATATTGTGTGTCCTAATCTGAAGTCTTTGATCTCTCTTGAATGAATACCAAACCAGTGTCAACTGAATAAAACACTTATTGATACTCAAAAGGGAGTATATACCCCCAACGCGAGGCAAAAGTGAAGCTAGATCATTAGAGGTTTTTTAAGGTAGCCTTACTAAGAGTGGTAATGTCTTATTTATTGTTGACCAAACCAAGACCAAATCAATAAAAATGTCTTTTTACTAATCAAGTCAAAAAAGTCATACCATTTCCATTTTCTACCAGAACTGTTTTCTCCAAAGTTACCAAAGATCTCTTGTGGGCCTCAGTTTCCTCATTTGTAAAATGAAGGGCCAAATTACCAGGAACATGACCTCTAAGGCCCTTTCTAGCACTAAATCTATGTTCCTAAGTAGCATAGAATTCCCCAGGGGCTGGACTGAATTTCTCTTTCTATACTCCCTTTCTCCAGTATATAGTAAAAACTCCGATGAGCTCAATTGTCCTCTCTAGCTGATGATTCTCTAATTCACATATTTATTCAGATTCTATCTTCTGAACTCTAGCTATGTATCACCAGATGCCTATTAAAAACCATTTATTGGCATCTCATTGTTAGTCAATAATCATTTATTAAGGACTTACTATGTGCCAGGCACTGTGCTAAGCATCAAGGATCCAAGAAAAAGCAAAAGGTAATCCTTGCGAAGGAGTTCACATTCTAATGGAAGAGACCACAAACAAACAAATACATACAAACAAGTTTTACGTAGGGTAAATAGGAAATAATAGAGAGAGGGCAGGCATGAGAATTAAAAGAGGTTGGGAAAGACTTCTTCTAGGAAAATATTTCCAAGGCAGAACTAAATATCTTCTTTAAACCTACTCTTTTTTCACACTTATCAGTTTTGGTTGAGGTTCCATTCATTCTTTCAATAACTCAGATCATATTTTCTAAGTTGTCTTAAATGCTTTTTTCTCCCACCCCATTCCTTGACCCCTTATCCTCATCCCCTACCACTATTAAATTAGTTGCCAACTCTTATTAGTTCTACTTCTACATCTTTTACCTCTGTTCCTTTATTTCCACTTACACAATTAGTTCAGACCCTAATCACTCTAATTATTATAATAATGTCTTAACTGGTCTCATGCTTCCAAACTCTCCTTTCTCTACTCTATACTGCACACTTCTGCCAAAATGATCTTCTGCAGGTACAGGTTTGACCGTTTCATTTCCTTCCTTAAAATCCTTCTCTGGTTCCCCATTGCCTCCGGCTTAAACTAAAAAGTCTTGAATATGGCATTGGAGTGTGAAGATTAAATTTAACTCTCCCCTGATTATGAAATTAATTAACTCTCCCCTGAAACCCCTTTCCTTTTTCCCCTTACAGGAGGCCCTTCACAATTCCATTCCAACTTACTTTTCCAGCCCTATTTCATATTAATTTGCATTAGATACCCTATATCCCACCAGAACTGGACTACCAACTCATTCCCAAACTACATTCCATGTCCTACATTCAAACATTCCCATATCCATTGTTGCGATATGTTCCCCTTGCCAGAATCCTCTCCATCCTCATCTTTGCATCTCAGAATATTTGTCTTCCTTCAAGGCTCAGCTCAGGGGCCACTTCCCACACGAAGACTTCTCTGCTCATCTTAGTTATTAATGTTCTTTGGCTCCTTAAATTACCTTGAATTTATTTGTCAGCATGCAGAGGATCATAAGATGGAAGTTTTCAAGTCAGTTGAATTTTTTGGCATGTGAATTAATTTTCCTTGTTATTTTTCTTTATAAGAAATCATTCTGATGCCTTTTGTTTTTTATAACAATCACTTTCAGATATTGAATATGTTTCTCTCCCCATTTTCAGCTTTTGAATATCTCTTCTAACAATTAGATGCCTTTTTTTTTTACAAACAATAGGTATTCAATAAGTGTTTGGTAAATTTAATTTTTGAGTTGAATGGTGGAAGACTTATTATTCACTTTTTTATTCAGTCAGCAAAATTTTGCCTTCTTTCCTCCCTATTCCTCCTCTAAGTCTTTTACTTCTTGATAGGAAATGGGTAGAATGTTTCATGTTATGAATCCTGTGGGATTGTGGTTGATTATTACAAGATCAGACTTTGCAAATCTTTCAGTTGTTTGTCTTTACAATACTGTTATCATTGTATAAATTGTTCTCTGTTTTAAAAAAAGTGTTTTTTTAAACTTTATTGTTTCTTCTAGTGTTGTTATCAATAATTTGGTGTGTATATGGAGACTCTTTTTATCAATGGCCTCCTTGGGGTATAAGTCCCAAGTCAATGGAGTCTCTGGGTTACATTCATTTTTGGTTAAAGGAAAGATGCTGGGTTTATTCCTTTGATATTGGAGGGAATAGTACTAATATTTCACTCTGTGTGAAGTGAGAAATATGACTAATTATGTATATCCACAAATATTCTGCATATTACTCTTATCGTAGTTTTTTAATATGTTTCTTGTGATTCCCCTATTTTATGGGCTGACATTGATCTATGTGACTTTTATGTTAGAAAAATAAAATGTGTAAAAACAGTTACCTAGACTATGATATGCAGTTAGATGGACCGCCTATCTAATTAGTTCCTTTCAGAGGGTTCTGGAGGCCAAAACTATGGTTATAATAATACTAAGATGTTTTAAGTTCTAATATTGTAAGCATGAATACATATATGCTACATAAGCAGAGCTCTTGGTGGGAATGGTCCTCAATAATTTTTAAGAATGGGAGAAGGTCCTGGCACCAAAAAGTTTGAAACTGGGAGGTTGAATAAAATGTGATTCCTTCTAGCTCTAAATAGAATCTATGATCCTATCACAATCTTGTACCAATGGGTGCTATTCTCATTTAGTTTAAGAAATTTGATAAGATCTTACCCAGTGGGATATTCATGTAGGTATGCCTTCTAATTACCTTGAACTTCTTTTAGGAGTTACATCAAAGAAACTTGTTAAACAGTCAGTAATATCCTCAGACACTTACCAACCATGGAAGCTTCCTTTGTAAAGTATATTTATAGAAAAGTGACATAGAAAATACTGTGAAGAGGGAAGCCAAACATATAAGAAACTAGGACACATTCAAATAAGCAGAAAGCTTGTTCTTAAATTGTGTGCCCTCTACATGAAGCAATGTATTATTTTATTTCGTAAGTTTATTTCCAAGTTTATAATGAAAAAAGGGGGTATCTCAAATGTTTTTCTTTAAAAGTTTTCTCCCAGTAGTTGAAAACCCTTTCCCCACTCATTATAATTCTTAGTACCTTTCCATAAGCAAGGTATGGGAAGAGAGAATAAGAATTCTAGGAGAGCAGTATGTAGTAAGGAAATTGGCCCCCCAAATTCACCCTTCTTCTCATGTGTACAGTGGAAAAAAAGCTGGAAGGCTTGACTGAATCCTGACTGCTAAGTATTACTTGTGTAACCTTGGGCCTATCAATTTGCCTTTGAGCTCCAATTTCCTTATCTATAAAATGGGCAACAAACTTGAACATCACAAAGAACAGAAAGAGGATGTATGAAAAATGAATTTCTATTATGTACAGCTTTTAAAAAAAGAATATAAACATATAATAAATGGGACATCGTAATAGCTAATACTGCCCTACTTGTCAATGATCCCTACTGAACTCCTGTGTATTTTATTGCTATTCTTTTCTTTTCTTTTTCTAATTACTATCATTCCTTGATTCTTCACTGAATAACTCTCCCCTCTCCAAATAAAAGCCCTTTTATGTTTCGGATGACATCCAGAGCAATTAGATTAAATGAGAATATATATAAAATAAATACCTTGAAAATATATGTAAATGGATATAGACATATATATGCAGACACATATTTGTAGATATATGTATAAACCCACATATGAGTATATACATATTTGAACACATATACTTTTAAGAGTATATACTCTAGATGTATATGTATGTATATAAAACACTTTGTAAACCTTAAAATGCTATAAAAATGTCAGCTATTAAAAAATAATGGACCTTAGTATTTATTATAGATATAAAATGAGGATTTATATAATTCTATATTTGTGTTTACACTGCAAATGATCTTAAAGCGTTCATATTAGTGCTAGTTTGGATTGTTTCTAAGGTCTATCTGATGAGGAAAGCATTAGTCTGCATAATTAGTTTGCATAATTAGCCTAATCTAAAGATTGAACTGTTTCCATAAAGCTGGAAAAATATTTATTTTCCTTGATGGCACTCCTCTTTAAATTCTAGAAAAAGAATAGATTTTTCTATATATCCTAGAAAAATTCCAGCATTCTTTTCAATATAAATCCTAGAAAAGCACAAAAGGTATATCTACTCCACAAACCTTGGATCAGATTTTGGAATCTTATATGAGTCTGGGTCTCTGTTCTGTGGTGATATTGGTACTTGTGTGATAATAATAATAGTATTTATATAATACTTTAAGATTTATAAGTCCTTTACAAATATCTAATTTTATCCTCATAGGTGCCTTAGGAGGTAACTGATATTATTATCCTCATTTTACAGATAAGGAAACTGGGGTAGACAAAGGTTAAATAATTTGTTCATAATACACAGCAAGTTTCAGGGAAGCTAAGTGTCATAGCAGATAGTGACATTGTGGATACAATCATGAAGGCTCATCATCATGAGTTCAAATCCAGCCCCAGATACTAACTAGCTGTAGGACCCTAGGTTGTTTAATCTTGTTTGCCTCATTTGTCAGATAAACTGGAGAAGGAAATGGCAAATCACTCCAGTATTTTTGTCAAGAAAATCCCAAATGAGGTCAGGATGAGTTGGATAGGACTGAGATGACAGAACAGCAACAAAGAATTAGCTGGTCTGATCTTCAGGTAATAGAAACAGTCTTTTTAACAGCTCTAGACTCAAATCTTTTCCATTTTTCTAAGATCCACCAGAATGTGGACTTGAGAGGATAAGCTTTGATGATTCACAGTCAGCTCCTATGCAAAATAAGGTGGCACTTGTTTTGAGTGTTGAACTTGAAGTCAGAAAGACCTGAGTTCAAATCCTGATTCAAACTCTCATTAGCTGTATGACTCTAGGCATATCATTTAACTTCTCTAAGCTTCAGTTTCCTTATCAATAAAATGATCATAATAATATCTGACTCAGAGTGTTATTTAAAGGATCAAATAAGTTACTATGTGTAAAGTGTTTTATAAACTTTAAAGCTCTATATACATGCTAGATATTATTAACATTATAGATATTATTATTTTTTAGAAAGAACAAGGTTTTGGTCAGGATATGGAAGGTAATTCTCACTGGCCCTCCACAGAGTCACGAGTTAGTTACCACAAAGCTTTGGGACTCTGGGAACATTGTCTCTAGAAAAAAGCACCTCTAAAGGGGATTTCTCTCCCATTATAGATATCATATTACACATATAATAGATATTATTAACATCAGAGAAGGACTTTGGTGTAGGATAATTCATATAACCAATAGAACCCACTAAAGTCTGAACAGCAAAAACAAAAACATAACTACTTAACATTTGATGCCACCTTGGTTTTTGAAGAATATGCATATGACAATACTTGTTATCAGTTAGGAGGGTGGGATTTTTCTCTTTCCCTGCCCTAACCCCCAGGAAAGATTACTATGGCCTTTTTCAGGATCTGTGACTGTCTATCTTTTAGGTAATTTCTTTATAGGATAACTGCATGAATCCACTATGAGCCAGTAAATGTTTCCAGGGCTGTGTTAAGAAGATGATTACATTAAGTACCCATTAACAAATGGAATTAGCTTTCAGTGTCATTCTAAAGCACAACCTTAAATATATAGAATCTGTCACACCCAAACTTTGTGCTATTATTACACTGAGTTCAATCTTGAAGATTCCTTTTTCTCTTCCCTGTGGTTTCTCCTGGGATCGCTTTGTCTCATGCCTAAAAGGGCCCTTAGATTCCATGAAAGCACTCAGATGATCAAAACATTAAATATAGGCTAGGTTTGACTTAATCCAACTAAAAAACACTTGACTCACACATGAGCCCACAATCACTTTACTTCCGGAGTCTTTACAGCACTTATGGAGCTTTCCAGACTTGGTGTGCTACAATGGGTGATGGGTAGATGTAATTTGACATTAAAGTAGTTTATTCACAAGAACTGATGGAATATGGGAATGGTCCATAGAATAAGGAGTTCACCACCTGATTTCATCAGCATACAGAAGAAACTACTTCTGCCAAAGCAAATTAGAACTTGCTCTGCCACATATAGTCATGGGAAGTTGCACTGAGTCCTGGGAAGTTAATGACTCAGTCATGGTCACACATCAACATAGGCCAGAGTTAGGGCTTAAAGGTAAGAGGAATAGCACTTCTAAGACAGGTGGTGATGGGAATAATTTTCAATGGTTATAAAATTATGACTTATCTTTCACTCTCCACAACAGTTTCTGTCTATTTCTTTGATTTTTTGTTTCCTCCCTTTGATTTCTTTTTCTTTCTCCCCTTCCCCCCACCCCACTTTTTCCAGGTTAATTAAAGAAAGATTTTTATTTTGTGATATATTTACCAGTATTCTTCCTGGTGAAGAGCTTTAAATTGTTACTTTTAATTGTGTTTCATTTTATATGTTTGGCATACATTTTAAGTTTGCTTATTTTTTTAAAAATAAAATGTTCACACCATTGAAAAGATGACCTGAGAAATCCTTGCAGTTGTTTGTTGGATAGCATATTCCTATTGAACAAGAAAATCAGATATCCAATTGAAGCCTTTGCTACATTTGGCACAATTACAGGGCTTCTGCCCTTTGTTCCTCTGGTGAACATGATAATTTGAGCACTGAATAAAACCATTACCACACTCCTTCCATTTACAGTGTTTCTATCCTGTGGACAGTCTTGAGTCTCTGAGGAGATCATCTCCAAAACAAACATTTTGTAACATGGACGATTTTTTTCTCTCATGAATGATATGTCGTGATGTCCAAATGGTAGTTTTCTTATAGTCACTAGAGTCACTGGGTTTCTGTCCCACATGGTCTCATTTGGTCACATGGGCAGATTTTCCTCAGACTTGCTTATACCTTTTGAATCTAGAACACCTGAGGTAGGGAAGGCAGGGGAGAGGTAAGGGCTAGGCAATGGGTGCTCAGTGACCTGCCCAGGTGACATCCAGGAAGTGTCCAAGGCCAATCTGTTGCATACATTTTTTGTTTTCTTTGTTTTAAGTTGTTTGATTTCCATTGAACATACTCCAGCTGCTTTGATTAACTGTATGGTATTCTTCACAAATGTCAAAGCCATTAAAAATGGATAGGAAGCAGCAGCATCATTTCATGGTTTTACTTTGCTTAGAAAGGCAGAATGTGTCGTAGTGGAATGAGCACTGAACGTGTGGGTTTAGTCAGCTTTAACCTGGCCTAACTAAATGACTTTAAGTAGGTAAATCAGTTCCTATTTCTGAGCCACAGTAATCCCCTAAAGGGAATATTCCTACTTGTACCACTAATCTTTCAAGATTATCTTGAGGAAAAGTGCTTTGTAAACCATAATGTGTTATTTCAATGAAAGCTATTATTATCATAGAAAGACTTTGTTCTCTAGAACCTTGATTAGAGAAATTCTGACTTGTAATTTTATGGGATGTCTGTCTCCTAGATAACACTGAGATGATGGCAACAACTTCTCAGGAAGTCAGACATTGTTTACCAGTAAATGTAGGTTGTATTACTACATGCCAAGGGTTAGTTGGACATCAGTGAGCCTCTCTTGGACACCTTTATCCTGGACTGTAGCTTAATAAGACATTAGTGGCACATTATCTTCCCAAATGGAACATCTTTGTTTACTTTCATTAGAATCTCCTTTCATTAGAGTATGAGCTCTTGGAGGGCAGGGACTCTCTGCTCTCTCTTTTTGTAACTCCAGCAATTTATTTTGTTTTTTAAATTTTATTTTACTTTTTACCCAATTACATGTAAAAAGTTTCTAACATTTTTCAAAGAATATTGAGATTCAAATTCTCTCCCTCCTACTCCCTCCCCAGCCCTGTTGAGATGGTAAGCAATCTCATATAGATTTTACATGTGCAATCATGTAAAACATTTTTTTTTCCATATTCATCCTTTTGTGGGAGGAAACTTGAATAAAAAAATTAAGAAAGTGAAAAAATGTGCTTTGGTCTGTATTCAGTCACAGTTCTTTTTCTCAGGAAGTAAATGGCAATTTTAAAAATCATAAGTCCTTTGTGATAGTTTTGGATCATTGTGTTTTTGGGAATAACTATTATTCACAGTTCATTATAAAGTATTCCTGTCACTGTGTACAACATTCTCCTGGTTTTGCTTATTTCATTCTGTTTCAGTTCATGTAAACCTTTCCAGGTTTTTCTGAGCTCTTCCTGCTCATCATTTCTTATAGTCTAATGCCATTATAATCATATACTATAATTTACTCAGCCATTCCCCAATTGATGGATATCTCATCACTTGAAGAATTGTTTTAAACATTTTTGTACATGTAAGCCCTCCCCCTTTTGGCATCTTTTCTCTCTTTGGGATATAAACCTAGTAACGGTATTTCTGGGTCAAAGAGTATGTATTGTTTTATAGTCTTTTGGGCATGGTTCTAAATTGTTTTATCGAATGATTGAATCAGTTCACAATTCTCCCAACAATGCATTTGTGTCTCCTCTTTCCCATATACCCTCCAAGTTCTGTCATTTTCCTTTTCTATCATAACCGGTCTGATAGATGTGTATTCCCAGCAATTTAGCACAGTGCCTGGCACATAGTTGGTAGTGGTCTCTCAGTAACCAAGGATGACGATTGTCTTTGTGCAGTTTCATTTATGGATAGATGAGTGTGCACAAAGACACTTATGCATGAAAGAGATTTAAGTGGAAGAGTCGATGCACAGAGACAGTCCCACTCTCTCGGTGTTGGAAGCCTGGGTCCAGTGGCACGAAAGGTCGTTACACCTGGAGACTTCCTCAGCTGCACTGGATGGCCGTGTTGTCCTTTGTGCTCCAACACGCCCTAAGCACTCCACAGTGCTTTGCGCCTTCTCAGCCGTTGAACCTTCTTATTGGTTTCTTCCGCCTGTTCTGCCGAAGCAGTCTTCACATGCTGGGTGAGCAAAGCCTTAGTTCACCAGGGGTCAACGACCCGATGGCTACCCTCACAAGGTTTAGCCCACCTGTCGAAGCTGTTGCCCGGGGTGTGGCCGCTGCATGCTAGCAGCTACTGGGAGCCACAAGTGAGAGTTGGGTGTCAGGTGGGGGTCAGAGGCTGGAGAGCTGCCCTAGGAGGGCACGACAAGCCCTCCATACCAGAGATACTACTTAATAAATGTTTGTTGACTACCTGAAACTCATCTAGAGCACAGGTTGACCTTTTTTCAATTCAATTCAGTTCAATATGTATTTATTTAAGCAATGTGCAATGTACTACTTTGCTTGGTACTAAGAATACATAGAAGAAGATGACAAATAGTTTCTGCCTTAAAGGAGTTTAGATTCTCCTAGAAGATATCACATATTTTCCACAGCACACTTTGAAGTCACCCTTGTGGATTCTAGAGGTCCAATCTTTAGGATATAGGAATCAGAGTAATTAATTATTTAGGATCATAGCTTCAGAGTTGAGTTGGAAGAAACTTTAGAGGCCATTAATTCCAGTCCCCTAATTTTATAGCTATTGAAATTGAGGCTCAGAAAAGTTAAATAACATGTCAAAGGTCTTACTGGTAAACCCCATTCAGGTGGGATTTGATTCCAGGTCTTCTGACTTCTGAACCAGTATGATTTCCAATATACCATATTCTCCAGGAATATTTTATTGTACCCCCCCCCCCCGCCAATTACATGTAGAGACAATCTTTAACATTTGTTTTCTGATGTTTTGTGATCTAAAATTTCTTCTTCCCTCCTTCCTTCCTCTCTCCCCTCTCTGAGTGGGCAAGCAATCTGATATAAGTTGTGCTATCATCAATATATTATTATTCAAAGAAATGTAAAATTAAATTAAGAGGTTCCATTACCTTACTTGGACTTTGGGTAGCCTACCTTGTGTCAACCTTGGTTGTGCTGCTAGCACATCTCTTTTTGGAATTCTTCCAAAGCTTGTTGAAAATTTGTAGCAGCTATTAATGTACTATTGGGAGGTGCTTCTGTATACCAGTAGAGGGATTGTTAATAGGTGTTCTCACAAAAGGAGCAATGGGTCATGATTAGATGAGTGATGTACTCCATTTGTATGCATAGCTGTTCTTGGGACCATGAATTTTATTTCAATAAGATGAACAAAAATAATGCATTTTCTATCCATCTTTTAAATGACTCTCCTGCCCTGAAAACTTACATTTTGTTCTCATTGTTTCCATTAGTTATTCTTTGAAGATAGTGTACCATACAACTTTTCTTTGCTGGTGTCCTACAGCCAAAAAATGGATTATATATTCTTTGCTAAGGTAACATCTATGGTCTGTGGGTCATAAACTCAAATATTAAATGCTAAAAGGTACCTTAGAGGTCATCTAGACCATCCTTTCTTTTTTCCAAGAGACAAAAACATCCTTTAATATTAATAGAGACATGCTGGAGTCCAGCGATGGGGGAAGCAGAGAAGCAGAAAAGATAGTGAAACAAATTACTGAGAAAGGAGAGAGATCAGAAGACTTATTGACCCTGATCTCTATGAAGTATTACTTATGAACCAATGAGGGTATAATGAAACAATATATCCTACCATTTTGTGACTGTGATATTAGGTATCAGTGGTAGAGAGGAAAGAAATCCCAATGGATTCTGGGCATGCTGGTTCCCTTGGGAAGAATAAATATGTGTCAGCCATTAACAGGAGGTCATGGAAATACCTAACACATTCAACTGTGTGACATTAGTCTTCTTGAACAATCTTAATACTGTATTTACTATCTTTCTATTTCATGCAACAAATACATTTTAAAGTATCATATGAGTATGTTTCTTTTTGGGCATGTGGAGGAGGGAAGAAAAGAAGAATGTTAACAGTCTAGGAGATTCTGAACTTACTCTGGAAATGGCACATGAACTACACCTGATATATTTAGAGATTTTCCTGACACAAATGCTAGGTTGGGGTGAAATAATAATCCAAAATTGCAATATGTCTAAAATGTAATGTGTACGATTTAAGAATTTGAAAACCCTAGAATAAACTTAGAAAAACCTAGATATGGTAGTAGCAGCTTGCTTGTGTCAGGCCAAATCCCACACCTATGTAGAGTTACAACTTCAGTCCTTTGCCTGTGGAGAGTGTCTAACTACTGCTCCTATCAGAAAGGTGTGGTATACTCTCTATTCTCCTTTGTGTATTTATTCTGGGGATCAAAATTTTCATTTCAAGTATCTCAATCTTTATAGTCTGTACAGTTTACAAAATATTTTTCTTGGAACTCAAAGGTATGAAAGAATGAAAGATATCAGGATAAGAAATGGTTATTAAAAGCAACAGATACAATATTCATGAGGAAAGGACCTGGAAAAGAACTTTTTCTTCAAACCTATGAAGGAAGAAGGTGACAGATTCTTCATCAGAGGAAAAACATGTCAGGAAGTAACTCTAAAGGAAAGGAAATTGCTATAAGAGAATTTGGTCAGACAAAAGGCAGAATTTGACCTACAAGTTATGTATACTTCATCACCCAAGTTCAGTCCTCATTATTTGACTTCTTGACTATTTCAAAAGCTCTCCAACCAGTCTGCCCACTTTCAATCTTGTCTCTCTTTAACGTATCCTTGATGTTACTTAGGAGGATAACTTTAATACGTACAGATCTGATCCTATCAATTCTGTGCTCAAAATACTTTAATCCTTTCCCATTATTTATTGACTAAAGTTCAAACTCCTTGGTCTGGCATTCAAAGTCCTTTATAATTTGGTGTTACCTCACCTTTCCAGACTTATTTTACTCTATAATGCCCTAGTCCTATACTTAGTGATCTGCCCAATTGGATCCAATGTTTCTCATACAATGCTGTGATTTTGTATCTTTGTTCACACTGTGCCTTATAAATATGGAATGGTTTTTATTTTCCTATTTTGAACTGATCCCAATTTCTACTTTTTAAAAAATAAAATGTAAAAACCCTTACTCTCCATCTTAGAATCAATACTGTGTATTGATTCCAGGGTAGAGGAGCAATAAGAACTACACAATGTGGTTTTGCAGATCTAAGTCCCTTCCCTCTAATGTTAAATAATCTTCTAGAATAGCCAGGAGCATATGGGTTTAAGTCCTGACCTGGACATATACTAACTCTTTGACTCTGGGCAAGTCATTTGATTTTTTGATGGTCCAGACAACACTCTAGGAATTATCTACTAAGTCAAAGACAGTATAAGGGGTTTCCCTATACTGACAAAGACCTATATGATATACTCTATTTTTAAGTGAATTGAGTGCAGTGAATTGTTCAGTAAAATGTTTATGTTTAAGCTTTTGCTTTTGCCATTCTGACTCTCACCTCTTAAAAGAAAGCATCATTTAAAAAATAGCAAAGCTTCCCTTGTCCTGAATCAAATGAGAATGCTCAAGGCATACTCTAGTCATATGATGCCATCTTCCTAGGAGAGAGAAACTGAGTCAATGGATTTTTGGATCAAAGGCAAAAAAGGGAAGGAGAAAAGCAGAAAGACCATTAGAAAAATGGTAACTATACGTGTCTATAACCCACAATGTTTAACTAAAAATAGGCCAGCCCTCTCTTGGGGCTCGCTTTATCAATGTGTGAGACCAGTTTGAGTGACTCATCTGGAGATAAACAAAGAACTCTGTACCCAAGCTTCTGTCTTTGATCTTTAATCCTACAATGTTTAAAAACAAGTCTTAAAAATTATGAAAGATGAAAGAACTGTCATTTTAATAAAGTCTATCTGCCAAGTTTTAAGTAGGTTTTAAAGTAGATATTGAATTGAAACTGACTTTTCATTTTGATTCCATCAATATTATACCCACCAGAAATAGGGATAGATCTGTGATTTTATCAATATCCAGAACTACTGGATGAGGAAACTATCAATTCTCTGCAACTTAGAGTCTTAGAGAGTTGCCTATAGTGTGGAGAAGTTAAATATTCTGCTCAGTGTTGCACAGCCTAGACTTTCTTCTTTTCTCCCTCTATACTATCCCAACTGGTGATTTCATCAGCTTCCATGGATTAAATTATCATCTCTAAGTTTAAATCTTAAATCTGCCCATTGTTATAATTAAAATGGTTTAGGTCTTAAACTGTAGTGAGTTAAAACGGTGGAAGATATAAATTATATAAATTGTGATAGATATAAGAGAGGGTGAGTAAATTTTGACCACAGAAAATATGTTTCACTACAGTGTCTTGGTTTTTAAATCAAATATAAGGTGGTCGCCAGGGAAATATTCCCAATTATTCAAATACCCAAGTCAACTGGGTATTATAGAGATTTAATTAATACAAATGTGGAATTAAAGAAAAGAGAGAAAGAGAGAAAAATAAGTATGAAAGGCCTTAAGCCAACATGGCCTAGACCTGAGTCTTAAGAGAGAGAGATCAGTCAGTCAGTCTTTTAACACTCACCACAAGGTCTGCCTAAGCAAGGATTCTAGTGACACCAGGCCAGCATCATCTCAGCTGCATTTACCAGCTCCCTCCTCCATCTGAATGTTTCAGAATCAGTCCTTCCTCAATCTGAATGTTTCAGAATGACCTCAGCTCTTCTCTGAGCTCTCATTTTTAAGGGCAAAATCTCCTATGTCACCTCCCCTAAGTTCTTCCATCTACCAATCACTGTAGATGTTTTCCAAAAGACAGCCCATTTTGAATTCACAGCTGAGTAGGTTAATCTCTTTAGTAAGTCAGAAAAAAATGCTGCTGTGTAGACTAATTTCATTAAGAGAAAACCTTTGAGTAAGTTTTCACCTTTTAGGTCTAAGTAGTTTACAAGTTGCCCCACCTTTATAGGCACTTAGCATCCCATTGTATCAATTCCAAAAATAGGCATGGCTCAAAGAACTCCTTTCCTTTATAAGTATGGTTTTCAAGTACTTTCATTGTTTAGCAAGGAGTTTTCTGCCCTAAAGCATTCTTAAGTACTGGTGGAATAGAGGTCCTCCCATAGCAAGGAGTTTTCTCCCCTAAAGCAGTCCCAAGAAGGGATGGGGTAGAGATCCTCCCATAGCAAGGAGTTTTCACATTCAAGTAGAGTTCTCACTATCTGGTATGGAATTATTTCAAGTAGGGAATTGGAGGATTCCTCAATGTGAAGTAAAATTTTTAACATTCCTAAGTCTGTGAAATTTTAAGGTTTACACCATCCAACTTTAGCCTCTCTGCTGACCTCCAGTTTTTTTCACATCTCCAATAATGCCTATTGGACATCTTGAATAGGATGTCTCTGAGACATCCTAAATTAAATCTATAGAAAACTCAACATTTTTTTCCCTTCCCATCATTCATTCTAACTTCTTCCCTATTACTATTGAGTTTATTACCATCTTATTAGTCACCAAAGTTTGCTACCTAAGCAGAATCTTGATTACTCTCTTTCATCCCCTATATACAGTCTGTTGCTTATGACTGTTGATTTTATCATCATAACAACTCTCATACATTCCATTTTCTCCTCTGACATTGTCATCAGGCTGGTGCAGCTTTTATCATACCATCCCTGGACTCTGTTTCCTTCAGCCCATGCTGGCAAGGATAGAAGAGACTCCTAATATCTCCATTTTCTTTTTGTTTTATCTTGAACCTGAATTTTGTTCTGCTCTCTTCCCTCTCCCCTGGTTCCATCTCTTCTTAGTTGTCAATTCCCTTTGTTTTGGTTTCTGCTCCTTTCCTAAAATTCTTTCCCTCTCCTCTACCTCCTTCAATTTCTTTCCCATAGGGTTGGCATGGAAGGATAGGAGGAACTGGAGGTAGAAAAGATGGATAAAGAAACCATCAACTTAAAAAAAAAAGCAGCTTGTTGATTAGTTTCCCTGCTACCTGTGGCTTAGCTATCAAAGTGATCTTCCTAAAGGGCAGGTTTGAATGTGTCACCTCCAACTCAAAAAACTTTAGTGATTTTTGTCATATTCAGTGCAAAATATAAAATACTCTGACATTCAAAGCCTTTCATAATCTGCCATTCCCTCACTTTCCCACTCTTCTTATACTTTCTCTCACTTTTTGATCTGGTAACATTGACCTCTGTTGTTTCTTGCACAAAAGGTTGTCCATTCCTAATTCTGGGCATTGTCATTGACTGTCCCCTGCATTTTGAATGTTCTTCCTCCTGGTTTCTGCCTCCAGACTGCCTTCAAGTACCAGCTAAAATTCCTCCTTCTATAGGCAGTTGTTTATAATTCTCCTTACTTCTAGCTATACCTTTTCAAGTTACAACTTCTCTGTTGATTCTTTCTAATTCATTTTGTGTGTAGCTTGTTTGTACATATTGTTTATTTATTGTCTCCTTCATTAGACTGTTAGCTTTTCAAAAGCAGAGATTTTTTTTTTTGTATCCCTAGTGCTTAGCATAGTGACTGGAATTTAGTCGACATTTAGTAAATGTTTATTGACTGGCTGATTGACTCATGCTAATATTGTGAAGAATGAGAGGGTAATGAATGGGGGAGTGCTTGAAATTCTTTATAAGAAGTATAATAAGAATATTATAATTATATATGATTATAATAAGAATATAATAATTAAAAAGTATCATACAAATGCATGCTTTCTTAAATTCACAATTCTAGATCCTCTAGGCTTTGAAACTTTTATTACCGAGTCATATTCTTCTTTTAATATGATTTTGATCTACGGAATGTGAATATATAGAGGATAACCTGAATTTCACTGAGACTTCTTATAGTAGAGGCTATGGTGTGTTTTTCTATTGTAATATTCTGCATCTGTGTTCACATTCTTTTAGATGGCTCCAGGAAAGACAACAGTCTTTATTGTGTTTTCATAGTTCTAAGAGAATTGATTCACTTGGAATGGAATGTAAGCAGGGGAAGCAGCCATACAGATTCTTTCCTTTATCTCCTGGAAATTATCGTAGACAGACATTATCTCTTTGTTGTACTAGAAAATAAAAAAAGATATAGTAGAGTAGTAGGAAGGGTACTAACTCTGGAGTAAGGAGATGTGGGTTCTCATACCATCTCTGACACTTAGTTATCTGACCATGGTTAAAGTCATTTATGCCAAATGCCCTGCAAACCTAGTATAAATCCCACCTGGTATCAGCACCATATTTGTGTCATAAAAGGAATTTGATAGGACTCACTCTTTGTCTGTTTTCCCAAACAATTTATGAAGTATTAGAATTAATTGTTCTTCAAATGTTTGGTAGAATTCATTTATTAATCCGTCTAGCTCTAGGAATTTTTTTTAGGGAATTCATCAATGGCTTGTTCAATATATATATTTTTCAAAATGGTGTTACTTAAGTATTCCATTTCCTCTTCTGTTAATCTGTACAATTTATATATTTGTAAATATTCATCCATTTCACTTAGATTGTCAGATTTATTGGCACATAATTGGGCAAAACAGCTTTAACTTCCTCTTTATTGACTGTGAGTTTATCCTTTAAATTTCTGATACTGATAATTTTGTTTTCTTTTTTCTTTTTAAAATCAAATTAGCCAATGGTTTATCTATTTTATTGTTTTTTTCTTCATAAAACAGCTCCTAGTCTTATTTATCAGTTCAATGCTTTTCTTACTTTTACTTTTATTCACCTCTCCTTTGGTTCTCAGGATTTGCAATTTGTTGTTTAATTTAGGATGTTTAATTTGTTCTTTTCCCAATTTTTTTAAAATTGCAGGCCCAATTCATTGATATACTTTTTCCTATTTTATTTATGTAAGCATTTAGAAATATAAATTTTCCCTTAAGTACCACTTTGACTGCATTCCATAAATTTTGGTATATTGTCTCATTGTTGGTATTCTCTTTAATAAAATTATTGATTATTTCTATGATTTGTTTTTTGATCCATTGATTCTTTAGGGTTAGATTATTTGGCTTCAAATTAACCTTTTATCTATCTATCCTCAGCCCTCTACAGAACATAATTTTTGTTTCATTATGATCTGATAATGAAACATTTAATATTTCTGCTTTTCTGCATTTGGTTGTGAGATTTTTATACTTAATACATGGTCCATTTTTATGTGAGTGTCATGCATTACTGAGAAGAAGATATATTCTTTTATATTCCCATTAAGTTTTCTCCGGAGATTTATTATATAGAACTTTTCTAAAATTGTATTCACTTTCTTAACTTCTTTCCTATTTACTTTTTAGTTTGAGTTATCTAGTTCAGAGAACAGAAGGTTGAGGTCCCCCTCTAATATAGTCTTACCGTCTATTTCATACTATAACTCATTTGACTTATTTAAGAATTCAGATGCTATGATGGTACATATATGTTTGGTACTGGTAATTCTTCAGTGTCTCTGGTACCTTTTATCAAGATGTAGTTTCCTCTTTGACTATTTTAATTAGGTCTATTTTTGCTTGAGCTTTGTCTGAGATCATAATTTAAACCTTATTTTTTTTTTTACTTCATATGAAGCATAATAGATTCTTCTCCAATTCTTTATATTCATTCTGTGTATGTCTCCCTGCTTCACATGTGTTTCTTGTAAACCAGATTATTGTAGGATTCTGGTTTTTAATCCACTCTGCTGTTCATTTCTATTTTGTGGAGTTTAGCTCATTCACATTTACAGCTATGATTACTATGTATTTCTCACCATCCTATTTTCCTGATGTTTATCTCTTTCTCTCTTTTTCTCCCCTTTCCTTTCTAATAAGTGTTTTTCTTCTGACTACTACTTCCCACAATTTACCATTCCTTCTATCAGTCCTTCCCTTTCTTTTATGCCCCTTTATATCTAATTCCCTACAGAGTATGATAGATTTCTGTACTCAACTGATTATAGATGTGATTCCTTCTTTGAGCCAATCCTGATAAGAGTAAGGTTCAAGCATTGCCTACTCTCCACATCTTTCCCTCTACTGTAATAACTCTTTCATGCCTCCTCATGTGATATAATTTATGCCATTCTATGTCTCCTCTTTTCTTCCAGTGCTTTCCTTCTCATATCTTAATTCTATTTTAAAAATATTATCCCATCATATTTAGCTGTATTTTTTTTCTGGATGCTTGCAGTATTTTCTTGGATCTGGAAGCTCTGGAATTTGGCTTTGATATTCCCATAGACCTGGCTGCTTGATTGGATATGCTGGATTGTGCTCCCCTCTTAACTCAATGAAATGGATCTTTCCCACCAAACTTCTATGCTGTCTTGGGATGGAGAACTGTTTTATTTCAACTTTTTGTTAGTTTTGTTGCTTCAGAATTTGTTTTGAGGAATTTTTTATAGTTGTTTGGAGGTACATTTAGGAAGACTCTACAGATTCCTTCCTGACTCCTCCATCTTGGCTCCAGAAATTCCTCATGACCAAAGTCAATATATATCTATGGTTTTCCTGTCTGTACAATAGATATAATAGTACTTTATAAGGTTTTGGTTAGGCTCAAGAGAGATAATATATGTAAAGAGTTTTATATTCCAGTACTATGTAAAATTCAGTTATCCTAATCTATTCTTGGGAAATGTAAGCCAGAGGTGGGCCAGGCAGAAAGACTTGAGTGAGAGATGAATATTCAAATAAACATATATATGAGCCAAAATTATTCACTGTCAAAATGAGAATGCTATGCATTATTGTTGCTAAATTAATCCACCAATTTTTTGTGATTATACCAGCTCTGTTATTCTTTTGAAATGATTCTTTTTTTGTCTCTCTTTTTGTTTGTTTTTCATCCTATGTTAGCTGAATTCCACTATGGTAATTTACATTTATTACATTTCTATCATTTGTCTAGAGCAGGGATCCCCAAACTTTTTACACAGGGGACCAGTTCTCTGTCCCTCAGACCATTGGAGGGCCGGACAATAAAAACAAACAAACTATGAACAAATCTGTATACCAATGTCTGGGATAGTGGAGGCTGCAGCATTGACTGTGATGGGCCTGTCACACCTTGCACAGGCCCATCACCGCCACCACTATACCAGGTAGCAGTATATGCAGTGTGAAAGCCCCTCCCCCAGATCTCCGCTCACCATTCTGAGGTCTTCCATTGTGCAGCCACATAATCCTTTGTGCAGCACCTCATTCTGCTCAGAACAAGGTGCCACGCAGTTTTATGTCACCGGAAGTAGTACTGTACTGAGCACCACCGCCAGTGGCTCCTCTCACTGACCACCAATGAAAGAGGTGCCCCTTCCAGAAGTGTGGTGGGGGCCAGATAAATGGCCTCAGGGGGCTGCATGTGGCCCCGCAGGTCATAGTTTGGGGACCCTTGGTCCCCTCTAGACTCTAGAGCAAAGGTTATAGACCATAGGCATCTTTGGCATTCAGTGCTGCTATTAATGTGCTAACATCTGAAACTTTTGTAGGTTTTGTAATATCCTTGTTGAGGTTTTAAAAATCATATATTAATAATAATGTTAGAGACTTGAAATTCAATTCATTTAAAAATGATTACTTATTAGATTGATCAGGACTACAGAGTGAAACTAAACCTTAATAGCTAAATTAAGTCAGATCATGAAACAGAAATTTCCAAGGTAAAATTAGGTGACAACGTTATTTGCAAGCTATTTTTTTCAATATACTTACACAATTTAATTGATTTAAACTGCATTCTTTGAGGTCTGGCTCCATACTCAATGAAAGTAGGTCCAGGTCTAAACTTAAAACATAACTAGAGAAGCATACTGAATTACTTAAGACCTACCATATCATGAACTACTTAGATAAAGTAGCTCACAAAGCAGTGTACTGTACAGTTTGCCTTCACAGCTAGTTTTGGGACATTTCTTGATGCTTTAAAAGTATTTCAGGGGCAGCTAGGTAGCAAAGTGTATAAAGTACCAGGGGAGGACTTGGGTTCAAATTTGACCTCAGAAACTTCTTAGCTATGTGGCCCTGAATGCTTAGGCTTTGCCATTCTTCTATCAGAATTAATACTAAGCAGAAGGTTAAAAATTTTTATTGCATCATGGAGGCCAAGACTGAGCAGATATGAAGTCAATTTCCATTATCCAGTATCAACTCAGTTACTTGATCTTTGCATTTCTACTTCTATAATATCTCTTTTATTTATTTCCTTCATTATTTACACAAGCACCACCCTAATTCAGATTCTCATCACTTCTTCCTGGACAATAACTTCCTAATGTTCTACCTATATCATCTCTCTCCATTCCAAACTATCTTTAATATAGAGCTTCCAAAGTGATTTTCTTAAAGCATAGATCTAACAATATCACTTCCATACTCAGTAAACTCTAGTGCCCCCCTATTAATTTTAGGATCAAATTAAGACTCCTCTGTTTGGCTTTAAAAGCTATCCATCCTAACCTTTCCAACTCTTATGCCTCCTTTTCACATACTTTGTGGTTCCCTCAAAATCATTTAAATATAACAACTCATCTCCCATCTCTGTGCCCTTTGCCCTGGCAAAAAAAATATTTAGAATATTTTTCCATGGTTACTTGATTCGTGATTTTTCCCACCCTTCTTTCCTTCCCCCTCATGGAGCTAACAAGCAATTCCACTGGGTTATACATGTACATTGTTCAAAACCTATTTCCATGTTATTCATATTTGTAGTAGAGTGGTCTTTTAAAGTCAAAACACTAATCAAAACACTAATCCTCATTGAACCATATGATTGATCATATGTTTTTCTTCTGCATTTCTGCTCCCACAGTTCTTTCTTTGGATGTAGATAGCATTCTTTCTCATAAGTTTCTCTGGATTGTCATGGATCATTGCATTGCTGCTGGTAGCAAAGTCTATCACATTTTATCATCTCACAATGTATCAGTCTCTGTGTACAATGTTTTCCTGGTTCTGCTCATTTTGCTCTGCATCAATTCCTGGAAGTATTTCCAGTTCACATAGAAATCCTCTGGTTCATAATTTCTTTCAACACAATAGTATTCTATCACCATCAGATACCACAATTTGTTCAGTCATTCCACAATCAAGGAACATCCCTTCATTTTCCAATTTTTTTGCCACCACAAAGAGGGCAGCTATAAATATTTTTGTACAAACATTTTTCAATATTATCACTTTGGGGTATAAACCCAGTGGTGGCATGGCTGGATCAAGGGCAGGAATTCTTTTAAAGCCCTTTGCACATAATTTCAAATTGCCCTCCAGAATGATTGGACCAGTTCACAACTCCACCAACAATGTATAAGTGTTATCTGGAATGTATTCTTCCCCCATCTCCACTCCATAAAATCCCTTACTTCTCTAAGACTCCACTCCAACACCACCTTCTCCATCAAAGTGATGACCTTTTCAGGCACTAGTCCCTTAATATCTTACTTTTCATTCATTTTGTATATATTTTGTATACATACACATCCCTTTTTTCCCTTTCCCTACCTTCCAGAACATAATGTTTTTGAGGATAAGAATTATTCATTTTTCTCTTCCTACCTTTATCACTTAGGACTGTGCCTAGTATACAGTAGGCACTTAGTAAAAGCTAGTCGATTCATAAAGCCTTCTTTATGAATAAAGAAAAAATACTTTCTTCAAATCCCTCCCATGTTTTGAAATATATATCTTTCACAGATCCTATGAATCCTATAAATCTAAAGAAACACATTTTCCCCAATATTGCTCAGTGATTGTGTGAGCTTTTTTGGTGCCTAATAAACCTACTAATATTTTCTTCTGGGGGTGTGTTTCTCTTCCTCTTGCTTTCCTATTCTAGCATGTGATTTTTCTTCAATTGTTTGTTTCTTGGACAGCCAGAATTAGTTGCATCTCAACAGCCTAAGAACTCAAGTTTCTGTTTTGTTCTTACACTGTTTTTATAGGGTAAAATTTTCAATTTCTATTTTAATGGAAAATTCCTTTACAAAAGCCACATTTAGATGCTTTATCAGGGTTTAGAGGTACCCCAGGTTTCTCAAATACCAGGCCAACAGAACATAAATTCTTATACATCTTACCAAATTGAGAAGGCTTCAAGAATAGTCTTGGAAATGAAACACCTTGACATCTGAAGAACAGATAAAATAAATATGGATAGACTCACTCCCATAAGAGTTGCCACTAGATGATGGGGATTTTGGTGGTCATGAAATAGATAAAGGTACAAAGCAGCACTTAGTCCTCTGTAGCTCCCCTCTCCTTTTGCAATTGTAACAGATAGTGCTCCAGTACCTTCCCCATTTTTGAATGTGACTGTCTATTTTATGTTCCTTTGATTTCCTAGCATTTAGCAAAGTACTTGGCACATTGTAGGTTCTTTTATTAACTGAATAATCATATTACTTCTAGAGACTTGAACATGCTGAGATATTTTCTGCCTGTTTTTGACTGATTATGACATAACTGGATTGAGTTCCCCTGATAGACGATAACATGAACTTGATGGATATTTCAAACCTTTCAATGTTTTTCTTCCTTTTTGGCTTCAGATCTTTCTTTTCTAAGTTTATTTATTTAATTAATTAATTTAGAATATTTTTTCCATGGTTACATGATTCATATTCTTTTCCTCCCCTCCTCCCACCCCACTCCTGTAGCCGATGCACAATTCCACTGGGTTTTACAAGTGTCATTGATCAAGACCTATTTCCATATTATTAACATTTGCTCTAGGGTGATCATTTAGAGTCTATATCCCCAATCATAGCCCCATCAAACCATATGATCATTGGCTTCATATCTTAAAGACTATTTGGATCTGTATTTGGGAGAGTCATGTGGGGAATAGCAAAAGATTTATCTCTTATCTGGCCTCATAGCAGTGAACATAGGACTACCTCTTTTTTATTGTTTTTCCTTCCCTGATGAGGTGTTCAAGCAGCATCCTTGAGATGGAAGAGTTCAGATGACCTTGTGAATTATCAAGTCATCAAGTCCTAGAAGGCCAAGGAAGCAGCTGCTGAAGTATCCACTAGAACAGTTGATTGTCTTTGTAGTAGAAACAGCAGAGGTGGGCTGGTGCCAAGGGAAGAATTGGCATTATATATATAGAGGGGGACCACCAGAAAAGAAGATGGAGCTCGGATCATGATTGTTATTTGATCAGACTGTGTTCAGTAGAGGTGAAAAAACTAATTAGCAGAATTGCTAAACTGTATTATGCTTTAATGAGGCTTACTAACAACTTCCCAGTAGATTGCAATCTGGTTATAAATTGGGTTTTTATATAATGTTTAAAACATTCTATATTACATATTATGATTCTTTTATAGTTAACCATCCCTTTTCTGTGTGGGAATAGAACTATTCCAAAAACTTGATTAATATTTTTCTATCAGGTATTTTTGCTAATTTTTCTCTTTTTTGATATAAACCCTTAATTAAAAATTTAAAAATAGAATTGTTCCTATAATAAACTGGATGAGAAGGGAGGAACCAAAGACTATGGAAAATAGAGAGTCTGCTCATCCTATTGAGAAGTCAGGCAATTCCAGAGCAACAATCCCAGGCAAAGTGTGAAGGCAAGTAAAGGACAAGAACTGTACTTAATTATCAGCCAAACAGTGCCTAGCTATCCACTATGCTAGACAGTGATGGCAGATTAGAGGAAATGGGGCCAGAATAGTCTAAAAATTACAGTTTTAAAGTCATCTACAATTATTTAAAAAATTGTTAAAGACAAATGTGAGCATTCTAGCAATCGAGTTGCCATGCTACCAGAAAAACTGATCCACATCCATATTAATATTATCTTTTTAAATGAAAGCAAAAGACATGTAGAAGTTGGGGCTCAGTGAATGTTAGCTGAATGAAGAAGGATTCTATTATCTTTGAAATTTCATTTACATAAAGCAAATATTGTCTGTATACTCAATTAAAAAAAAAACCCTTGCCTTCTGTCTTGGAATCAATATTGTGTATTGGTTCCAAGGCAGTAGAGTGGTAAGGATTTGGCAATGGGGGGTTAAGTGACTTGCCCAGGGTCACACAGTTAGGGAGTGTCCTTGGACAGATTTGAACCTAGGACCTCCCATCTCTAGGCCTGGCTCTCAATCCACTGAGCCACCCAGCTGCCCCCTGCATATTCTATTTATAAATATCAAAATATTGTAGTTAGGGGTGTTGTTTTAGGGATGCCTTGCTGGATTTAAAGCAGTAGCAACTATGGGAATAAATATGGCATTCTGATACTTAGAAAAACAGATATTAGGAATTTAATAAACATTAACATTATTCTAAAAATTATTGGTGTTTTGGTCTATTTTTTTTATCATCATTAGATGCACCTACTTCAGAATCTATAGACTTGCCAGCTTTATGGAGGGAACATCTATTCTTAGTCTCACTTGATTTCCTAGTTATTTATGCAAGAACTATAGGTAGAAGGTATCATTTTTAGTGAAATGAAAGCTCAAATTCCTCAAAGCTATATCCATAATAATTCAACTATCTATGAAGTAAGAATAATAAAAGTTTCTCCTTGTAGTTAGTGCTGCCGAATTATGTTTAAGCATAAGGTGTAATAGTTTGAGCATAAGGAGACAAAGTCTTGAGTTCACAACTGTCCTCAGACACTCACTAGCTATGTGACCTTTGGCAAGATATTGAACCTTGATCTACTTCAGCTTCCTCATCTGTACAAAGGAAATATTAATAGTACCTACCTCTGAGGGTATATATAAGCATAAAATAAAATAACATCAGTAAAGGTTTTTTTCCAAACTTTAAAAACTATATAAATACTATTATTATTATTAAATTGTCAGCCAGTCAACTAGTATTTATTAAAGTCCTAGGTATGCCAGGCACTGGACTGAGTGCTATGTAGTTTCAACTTGTGACACACTTGAAATATCATTTAAGGAATCTTGTTAGTTGTTGAGTCTTTTTGCTTTGGACTTATTTCAGTTCAGTTATGTTCAGTTAAAAAATGTTTTTTCGTTTGTCAATAGTGAATAATAATTGGATATCTGTTTGCTTTTGAAATTAATTAAGAATCTGTGGCATAAAAGATAATTAAAAAGATAATAAAAACTGAAACTTCTACAATGTTTTATCTTTTGCAAAGTCCTTTACATACATTATTTCATTTGAGTCTCTCAGTAACCCTGTGAGGTACCTACAATAGCTATTATTCTTTCCATTTTATGTAGGGAGAAATTGAGGGGTGGCAGAAGTTACGTGCATCTACTATGACCATGAAGTATCAGAGGCAGTCTTGGAATCCTTTCTTCCTGTCTTTGAATCTACACAGAAAAGCCCCAGATTGATGATAGAAATTAGTATTTGACACGCTGTCATTTCAGACTTTTAAGTAAATTGAGCAACTTGTACTAATTATATACTTAACTCTACATAATACTCCACTGAAGACCTAGTCTGAGGCTTTATCATGGCATGGGAGAGATTCTGGGTTTCTAAAAGGCAATACCAATTAATGGACCCAACAAACATTTATTAATTGCCTACTATGTTCCAGGAACACTTCTAGGCATAGGGGAAACAATTTTGTTGTTGTTTTGCCAATTAATCATGTCTACCACTTTGTGACCCCATTTGGGATTTTGTTGGCAAAGATGCTAGAGTGGTTTGCCTTCTTCTCTAGCTTATTTTCTGGCAAACTAGGTTAAATGACTTTTGTGCCCAGGGTCACAAAATTAACGTCTAAGGTTGGATTTGAACTTAGGTCTTCTTGACTCCAGACCCAGAACTCTATCCATTGTACTACTTAGCTAGGCTCACAGAATAAAGCAAAAAAGTTTATGCCCTCGACTTTACATTTTACATTCTACATGGGGTTAAACATCACTCAACTTTCTTTGGACTGAGAGACTGAGTCTCCAGAGGGTGGCTGTCACCAGGGAGAGTGGGCTCAATTGTACAGCAAAATGTTACTTAGACACACATATAAAGACTATATAGATAACAAAGCAGTACCTCGCAGCTCCTATTTCCTGAATGTCCTTTTTTTCCCCTCTAAATAAAGTCTTTTTGAGGTTTCCTCTCTGATAGGCAGTGAGAGGGGCCCATAGATGGCACTTCTTGCTCTCCTGAAGTGTCATAATCCCTGAAGCTGTTCTCATCCTCAGTGACTATCTTCCCACATTTGTCTTCAGGTACGTGTAGTTTTGTAGAGCACTACCATTCCATTAGACTCTGCTACGGACTCTGGTGACCAATATTTTTTCATGGGGAGGAATGAGTAGGGAAGAGAATGAAACTTTTACCTCACTCTCCCTTCCCAAACCTTCTCTCCCTCCCTGATCAGTTTAATTTTAGGGGCTTGCTTGGAGCTCCTCCATCCCATGCCTAAATTGAGCTGCCACTGGATTTTATGATTTCTAAACTAGCTTGCCATTATATACACAGACCCAGAGGTATTTCTAATCTTCTTTAGATAAAAAAAAAGTTTCTTTGTCAAATGATCAAAGCACTTTATTCCTCTCCAATTTATTATGGAGTTGGTCTCATTTATTTTACATCTTTAATTGCTGATTCAGTTAAGATGTCTGAGCTTTTTGTGGTTACATTGACTGAGGGAAGAGATAGAATCCCTCTTTATATGTATATATGTCCATATATGCCCTGTTGTGTATATATGCATGTGCATATCCTCCATTAAAACCCTAATCTGATATCTTATACTAATAATCTTATTTGGCAAAGGCTGTATAGGCAACTGGAAAGGTCCAGCTTTTCTACCAAGTTGGGAAGGAATAGGCTGTTTTTCATCCAAAGAGGAACATAATTAAGTTTGGAGAGGCTCATCCAGAGAAGGTAGGTTACAGCTACAGTAGGATAAAGATCTCTAAGATGGAGAGGGTATGTTCAGACAGGTGAATCATGGGCCTTTTGAGGTACTGACTTGGATAATGCCATTTTTTTTTGGCCTGAAGTAATGAACAATTTACACTCTGGTAACTTGGGCATAGATGCTCTTTCCTCTAGATCTAGCTTTCCAGTGAAAAGGTATATTTAAGGTATTGTTTTGTTTTAAAATAATAACACTAAAAATAATAGTTAAGATTTCTACTATTTTTTTAAATGTATAAATCACTTTATAGTTTTACCTCAATTGAGATTTACAATAATCCTGTGAGATTATGTGCTATTATTATCTCCATTTTACAGATGAGAAAATCAATGCTTTTAAAAATAATATTTAAGGTATTGTTTTGGGCTTTCAATTAGAATGATAATACTGATAAAATGAAGATGATAGTAAAAATCATAGCCAATATTTCTACAATGCTTTAAGGTTTGCCTAAGCATACATATACTATTATGTATAATATGTAATATATATACAATATAATAAAATATAGTATATATGATATGTAGTACAAAATTAAAAATGCTATATAAAGTACATATTAAATGTATACTATCTATATAAAATCTGATTTGAGCTTCACACTAAGAGATAGTCACTTTTATTGTCTCCATTTTGCAGATGAGGGAGTTGAGGATTAGTGAGGTTAAGACACATATCCAGTTACCATATAGCTAGTAAGTATTTGAGACAGAATTCAAAACTAGATTTTCATTTTAAAGCCAATGGTCTATCTATGACTTCTGTATAAAAAAGACTAAAGACTGAAGACAAAGATAATCTTTCCATGGGAAGCTGAAAATAGCTTTGGAGTTTTTCCCATTTTAAATTATAAATAAATTCTTAATCAGGCTTCAGCTACTCCTGGACACATTGGATAATTACAAAAAAAGAAAAAAGAAAAAAGTGTATTTGAGATTTCAGAGAGTTCAGTATCTAGAGTATAGTCTAGGATATAAATTATTTTCTTAATTCTATTATTGACTTATGAGCCAATGTTTTGAATTTCTCTGGGCCTCAGCTTTTCTTCATTCTAAGCTGGAGAGGCTGTGCTTATATTTCTCTTAGAGGACTACAAATTTAAATTATTGAAAATTTTTTGAGAGCTTTGCAAAGGAAGTGATGTGTTGGCCCAAATGGATTCATAAAGAAATGTCAGTAGTAATGTGAGTTATAAATCTTGGTTCAATGGAAGCTTTCCTCATTTTTTATAACTGGTACCTTAGAATTGTGTTTATCATTGTTTGCATTGGAAAGAATGCTTTACTCTTACTATATTAATTTTAGCCAACTAAATCTAGTGAAGCTACAAACATCCCTTTGGAGACCCAGATCTTAAGAGATTAGCTCCCTGGTGGGAGAAAAGCTAAGTTGTGAAGTGGATACATTGACTGACTATATTAAAAACAGTATGAAAGCTTAAGCAAGAACATTATATTCCTCTCATATTTTACTTTAAACACTGAGGATTCGAGATGCATTGTAAATAGAAAACATTTTCACTTAGAATAATAACTTTTATCCCTTTGATTAAATCCAACCCCCAAAAAACTACTTGGAATTTTACAGTTTGGGATTTTTCATTTTTAGTTATCATTCTTGCCAAAAAGAAACTTTCCACACATTTCTTAACAATGCATTTAATTCTCAGTGGAAGAGGTGACCTGAGCAAGGAATGAAATTGTTACTTTAGATTGTAATTCTCAACTCTGTCTCAACTTGGTGTCTTTCCATCCTCACCCCCCACTTACATTCTTTTTCTCAGAATTTTAAAACTGAGAATTTATCCCTCGTCATAGTCTCTCCTTGACTTTCTGCTTGCCAGGCATTTTTTTTCCTCGCTTTTGATATGCTTCTGCTTTGGGAATGTTTGATAAATTGAAGGTATATTTATTTGTGGCACCACAGATTAGTTTTTAAAGAATTTTCTTAGACCAAGAGTATTCAGTACTGTTAGTGTGAAGTCCTTTCTTAAAAAGACTAGCAATTTTAAAAATTGGAAATCAACTTAAAGGTTAAAAAAATAAATCACGCTTTTGGTAAATTTTTGCTTGGCAACACAAAGGTACTGTTTAGTGTGTTCATCCTGTATTGCATTATAGATCAGTTCCTTAATAATTTTTTATCTTGACCAATCAATTTGCCTTTGTCCAAAACGGAGGGTCTATGTCAGTGCTTCATATATGGTCAGATGTTTAATTAATGCTTCTTAACATTTATTAATTCAGAGTCATGCAATCAAGACCAAAAAAAGTTGTGTATATATCATTTATTCTAAGAGATGCTTGTCATGGAGTAGTGTTAAAGCCGAGCAGGTTTCATTACATAATTTGAAGGCAATTGCAAGCAAGTTCCTTAGCAATTTTGGGTGGAAAACTTTTCATTCTATGATTAGATTGGTAACTTTGATAGGACTTCCTAAGTTCAGGGACTAGAAGTAGAATGTCAAGGACAAAGTCTGAAAGGGATATGAAAACATCAAGCTTCAGAGGTTTAAAACTGAAATAAACAACATGAACATGGATTTGACATTTTCCTTGATTTGCTTGACTAAGCTTCCTTTAGTTACACATGAATATTTTCATACCTCTTGGGTGCTTTTGGCTTCCAGCCTTGAAAGAGAAGTTGGATAATGCCAATGCCACTTCAGTACTGAAAGGAGAAAAAGATTCTAGGAAGAAGCTGACATGAGAGGAGCTATGATATCCCTATCCCTAGCTTGTTGTACTAGACACTTTAGGGAATTTTTCTTTGGGGGAAATCTAGAAGTCTGCCTCTTGGATGAACTGGGATATTTCATTCTGTGTTGTTTGGTCTATACACACACACACACACACACACACACACACACATACATACATACATATATATATATTCTCTGACCTCAGTTTCACTATTGACTGATACGAATGGGTTCCTTTGCTTTAAAACTGATTGGCTTTTCTTAGGTCTAAATTTGCTAGCTGGCCAGGCACAATGGTACATACTATTTGGGAGGCTGAAGATATCATTTCTCTTGAGTTTGGGAGTTTGGAGCTATAATGGACTACAACCAATGGAGTGTCTACATTAAATATGGCACCAGTAGGTTGAGCCTTTGGGAATGGAAGTTTATTAGTTTCCCTAAGGAGGAATGAACTGGTGCATATCAGAAATGGATTAGGTTTCAAATTCCAGTGCTGAAAAATGGCAAGGTCAGGTCTGTGAATGCCTACTGCACTTCTAGCCTAGATGAGATAGGGAGATCCAGACCCTCCCTTCACTCCTCAATGGTTTCTGATGGACAGTCTTCACCATCGTTTCCTGTATTTCTCTATGTTGCTACTTTTCCTCCAAGATTCTGGTTGTTTCTACCTATCAACTATTGCTTTCTTGTTGATCATAATCAGATCCAGAATGCAATTATACTTATACTTTCATCCATATTTGGTAAGATGAAATTAACAAGAAGGTAATTCAAGAATTTATCAGATATTCTTTTTTTTTAACATAGTAAGAGATTTCTAGAATTTTGAAAATTCTGCTGATAATCCAGAAAAACTGATAGTAGGAGTCCTCAATCAAAATTGTTTCCAACATCTTTGTTAGTTTTGTGATATGTTATGATCATTATTTCCTTTACTTGACAGGGTAGGCAAACATATTTCATAGTAATAAAATATGTCTTTTAACTTTTCCCCCTAATCTAACTCCTTCCCTTGAATATCATATATCTTTTCTATCTGATCTCTTGAACTAAGTATATACTCTTTCATTGCTATAATCATGTTACAATTCTTATGCCACTAAATTATAATGGTGCCTATGAATTTATATTTTCTTTTTAAGTTCTTTTATCTTCACTTTGTACCTTGTTATAGATATTTGATACTAAGTATTCTTTTCACTCTTCTTATCAACTTAACAAAAACATAAATATGCATATTCCATCAAAACAAATTCTCACATTGACCATGCCCCAAAACATGAGTTTCATTCTGCATTTTAAGTCCATAGATTCTCTTGCAGCAGATAAGTGGTATGTTTTATTTCACTCCTCTAGGTCAGTGATGTTGAATTCAAATAGAAATAGATCTTGACTGGCCACATATTGACTTAGAAAACCACAAAATTAATCATATCCATGTTGTATTATAGCTTTATTTATTTTGTTAAACATTTTCCAATTACATTTTAATCTAGTTCACTCATTCAGGAGTTTTTCCTGGCACACAGACCTTGAGTTTTACATCCCTGCTTTCGACTACTACTTTATCAGTGTGTTATATTTAATCTTTCAACGTTGTTTTTCTCTAGAATATTGTTGTAATTTCTGCTCACTTCATTCTGCATCAGTTTATGAAATTCTTCTCCGTTTCCTCTGAAACTATGTATTTTGTAATTTCTTATGGCATAATAAGATCTCTTTATATTCATAAACAATAATGGGTCAAGCCATTCCTCAAAAATAGGGCATCTTCTTGGTTTCCAGTTTGTGGCTACTATGAAAAGAACTGATATACATGTTTTTGTACATATGGGTCATTTCCCCTTTCTTTAGTTTCTCTGAGGGTTATGTAAGGCTTATTTCCATAGGAAAATAGGTTGACCAAGGGGAAGGAAGTACAATACTATAAGCAAGGGAACTGGAAAGAGAATTTACATATATAATATGTGGCTGTGATATTAGTATGATTGCTGAATCTGATAGTCTTTCCTCATTAATGTTTATCCTTCTTGATCTCTGTATTGTTTGACATTATTAACCACATATTTCCTTCTTCCATTTATTTAATTTTCCATTGATTATACCATATACTCTTGACTCTCTTCCTATCCATTCTAATTTAGATTCTTTTTCTGTGTCCTTTGCTAGGTCATTATTCTCTTTCCAGTCCCTGAAGGTGGGCATTTCCCAAGTCTTTTCTTGGTCTTTTCTTCTCTCTTATGCTCTCTCACTTAGTAATTTTGTTCACATTTGTGACTTAAGCTATTGTTACTCTGAATAAATCTCTAGCCTTTATCTATTTTTCAAGTTCTAGACCAATAACTCCATTTAAAAAAAATCCTTACCTTCTGCCTTGGAGCCAATACCATGTTGGGGTCACACAGCTAGGAAGTATCTGAGGTCAGACTTGAACCTGGGACCTCCCATCTCTAGGCCTGGCTCTCAATCTACTGAGCTATTCAGCTGCCCACAAGATCTTCAGTTTTCAACAGAACATCCTCACCTAGATGTCACACCAACATTTCAAATTCATCATGTCTTGAACCAAGCTTACTGTTTTTTCTCTAAAATCATATCTTCTTTCTGACTTTATCTTTTTTTGACAGTGCTACTATTATTAGCTCAGTTTCCCATGAATAAAACTTTGGCCTTATCTTTGATCTTTTACTGAGTCTCAAATTTTATATCCAATTAGTACCATGAGTTGTTTATAGAATAATAGAATCTCAGAGTTTCACAGTATATTAGAAGCCTTCTAGGAAGGTTTCAGCATTTTGTAGGATCAGGAAAGACTTCTTGTGGAAGGCTTTAGCTGACATTTACAGGAAACCAGGGAAGTCAGAAGACAGGGATAAGAAAGGATGGCATTTCAGGCTTGGAGGTTAGCCAATGAAAACGTACAGAGTAGAGAGCTAGAGTTATATATCTTCTCTCACTCATGTTAATAATCTCTTAGAAGCAAATAAACTGATGATTCAAATTGCATTTTCTTTTTGTCCATAAATGTAGGCAGCCTGTCTACTGTACTAACATCCACAAAATAGC
Organism: Monodelphis domestica; assembly: GCF_027887165.1. NCBI lineage: Eukaryota > Metazoa > Chordata > Mammalia > Didelphimorphia > Didelphidae > Monodelphis > Monodelphis domestica. The sequence goes on from NC_077228.1 coordinate 82,747,846, forward strand.
AAAAGAACCCCTGATCTTTTATGAACAATCTAGGGAAATTCAAAGATAAGAATAATAGAGGTAAATAAGGTGTGGATGGGTTACTGATGTGGAGGGGGTAACTGTATTGACACGATCACAGATCTTTCAAAGTACTGAAATATTTTCTTTCAGAAAAATAGCTATCAGAGAGTTTTTTTGGAAGCTTAGGAAGTGATCACAAAGTTATATTTTCCTACTGGTCTTAAAAGGTAAGTGCTTTCTTCTCAGAACTCTTACCATCTATTTTAAAACTTAGGTAAATGTCTTTTTTTTTCCTGAGGAATTTTTTTCTTCATAACAGCTTATCTCTTTCTATGAGTCAATCCTTGTTAGAGGTACATAAGTAAATGCTTTGTATTTGCTATGGTCTGATATCACCTCTATCACATAGATATATTTACAATGTGATAAGAAATACGGAATCATTTCTAAACTGTCACTGTCCTAAAGTTGCTCACAGTCTACCAGGTAGATAACACTCACATAAAGAAGAGTAGCATTAGAAAACTCAGGAGGGGAATGAAGTGATGAAGGGGTGGGGGTGGTGAGGAAAGACCTCATGTTGGAGGTAGTATTTGAGCTGAGCTTTGAAGGAAAATAAGCACTGTAAAAGGTAGATGTGAGAAGAGAGTGCATCCCAACCATGTAGGACAGTCTTTGGAAAGGTGTGAATATGGGAAACAGGTGAAGGTTTTGGTTGGACCAGAGTGTGTGAACAAGAATGATGTATGATAAAACTGGAAAAGATTGAAGAACTATCAATAACATGTAGAGAGGATTTGATTCTTGATGTAAGTGGAAGTCAATGGAGTTTATTTAATAGAAGAGTCACATGGTTAGACCTGTGCTTTAGGAGATTCACTTTGGCAGCTGTGTAAAGGATGGATAAAAAGGGGAGAGATTTGAATTATAAAATCTATATGGGGAGGCAATTGGCAAAGCCAAGGAAAGAGGCTCTCCTTCTCCATTGGTTCTCCCTCTCCCCTGTTCCACTTCTTTCCAATACCTCTTCCAGGACACTTTTCCCCATCCTTCATTTCAGTAATAACCTTTCTTCCCTCTGATGTCACATAACCTTTTGCACCTTCCTTATACCTTTACTGTATGTTATTTGAATGCCTCAGAGAGCTCATCTATTAGAATCAGACTATTGGTGGAGAATGATTACTTGATACTCTGTGCCTGTGTGAGGGGCAGATTTGGCAGGAGTTTGAGAGAGGATAGAGCCTATTTCTTATTTATGGTTTACACAAGAGAGGAGACATTCAGTTCCAGAATCTCTTTAGGGAAAGGTCCCCAAAGAGAAAAAAGACTCCAGGAAGAAAACATGTAGAGAAGCTAGAGCCCAGATCATGTCCCTATCCCCAGGTAACTATGCAAGAGATTTCAGGGAATTTTCTCTTGGGTAAGATCTGGGACTCTCTCTCTCTCTCTCTCTCTCTCTTATGGTTGAACTGAGATATCTCCCTCCCAGAAGGGAAAGCTTCTTTGTAAACTTCTCTGATTTCTGTTTACTCATGGGTTGGACAAATGGCTTTATTTTCTATTTTTTTATAGATGATTTTTGGGGGGGGGGTGGAGCTGACATTTGATAGAAAGAATCAAATATTTGGATGTATAGTTCTTGTGCTCCATTAAAGTGATAGTAATCAAGAGTACAACTTGAACCTAAATTTTATTATCTCTAGACTAACAATAGTTTTTTTTTTTTGGTGGGGGAGATATAATTCTAGCACAGTATATGCTTTCTGAGAGAAGCAGAATAATTAGGCTTATGGCTCCAAACTTCTACCCCCTTTCTAGCAAGAATCAAAGGTTTGTTTTTTTTTTTTTTTTGAGAGACATAAATGGAAGAGACTCTAGAGATATCCATGAACATTTTCCATGTGGTCACATATAATCTACAAAAGGCAATGCAAAACACACTCATATTTAAAAATGATGGTTCTCTATATGTGTGTCATAACCATCTAATTAGTTCTAAATTCCATGAGGGCAAGGACTATATTTTATCAAAACCTTATATTTTCCCCAATATATAGCATAGTGCTCTGAACATAATAGGTGATTATTAAATATTTCTTGATTCAAATTAAATCTATGAACACGAATCTATATACACTAGAATTACCAACAAAAGTATTTGAAGTCTGCAAAGAAATGGGCATTTCCCCCTCTTTGTTAAAGCATTTGTTTCACATTGTTGTGTTTTGCAAAATTTTTGTACTGTAGCTGTCATTTGATTTACTGGGACATTCTACAGATCTATCTTACACTCATTTGGATCCTTGGAGACAAAACAAACAAACTTTGAAAGAGAAAGAGACTTTTCAAGCCAGTTTAGTATGACTGAAAAATACTCTCTGTATAAGTAGCTGGAGGGGGAAGCTAGGTAGCACAGTGGATAGAATGCCCAGCCTGGATTCAGGAGAACCTAAGTTCAAATCTGACCCCAGACACTTCCTGGCTGACTGACCCTGAATAAATAAGTAATTTAACCATGATTGCCTAACCCTTGCCATTTTTCTGTCTTAGAATTAATACTAAGATAGAAGGTAAGGATTTTTTAAAAAGTAGTTGAATATTGTGGAGAAAGAATGAAAGAACATAGGTAAAACTGAATTTTCATGACTTCTTAATTTTTCAAAACATCTAACACCATATACTAAGGAAGGAGAAATTATTTTGCAAAGAAGTCTGTTTAGTATAATGCAATTTTAAATAAAAATCATTACTCCCTCAATTTTCATCTTTCTTTCCTTGATAAACTTTGACCCAGATTTAAAAGAATAAAAAATTGCTTAGAAGAACTAATTCAAGTCTCAGAAGTAATATGTATTGAGAGATCCCCTCTAGAGATATCAGTGGGTACATGATCAATTTTTATTGAAGTACAATGATTCACTGCAGGTTCAGATTGGATAGGCTTAATTACAGTACTATTAACTTAAATCAGTCCACATATTGCTACTCACTGCTTTTCGGGTTATTTCTTTGCTTTGGGAATTGTGGATGTGTTATATATCTTGACTCCTCTATGTATTATCATGAAAAACTGAAGAAAGCTAGTGTTGAAGACTATAATGAATTAAACCTTCAATATAATTATAATTATAATTCTATATGCACTAAAATATCAAAAATTCTAACCATGCTACTAGTATTACAACAAGAATGAGAACAGAGATGATTAAAAACAGTGCTCAGGGGAGTATTGGCAGGAGAAGGGCTTTGAAGAGACTAGGATGGGACAGGGAAAATAGTACTCAAGGGAAAGGAAATAACAATTCTAGTGTGTTTGTGGCATCAGTAGAAAGGTGATTTACAATTAAACTAGCCATCCCAGATAAAGAAATTAAATTATCTATAGTCATATGAAAAAATGTTCCAAATCACTAATAATTATAGAAATGCAAATTAAAAGAGCTTTGAGGTACCACCTCACATATCAGATTGGCTAATATGATAAAAAAGGAAAATGATAAATGTTGGAAGGATGTGGAAAAATTGAAACACAAATACTCTGTTGGTGGTGGAGCTATGAACTGATACAACTATTCTGAAGAGCAATTTAGAACCATGCCCAAAGGGTCATAATACTGCACATACCCCTTCACTCTAGTAATATTACTACTAGGTCTATATCCCAAAGATATTTAAAGAGAGGGGAAAAGGACCTACTTGTACAAACATATTTTATTTTGGTGGTGAAGAATTGGAAACTGAAAGGATGACCATCAATTGGGGAATAGTTGAACAAGTTGTGGTATATTATTATAATGGAATACTATTATGCCATAAGAAATTATGAACAGGATTTTCACAAAAAACCTAGAAAGACTTATATGAAGTGAGCAGAACTGGGAGAACTTTGTACACAGTAACAAAAATATTATATGATGATCAACTGTGAATAACTTTGCTATTATCAGCAATGCAAGGATCCAGGACAACTCCAAGGGACTCATGATGAAAAAAGCTATCCAACCTAGAAGAAACTGAGAGTCTGAATGCAAATTAAAGCATACCATTTCCTACTTTTTTTCCTTCATGTGTTTTTTTTCTTATATAAGCCATATGTGTGTTCTTTCACAGCACAATGAACATGGAAACATGTGTTGTATGATAGCCCATGTCTAACCTATATCATATTATATCATATATATATGTTATCATATACATATCTTAGAAATGGGGGAAGGGAGGGAGAGAACATGGATCATGAAATGTCAGAAAACAATTATGAAAAATTTTATCTACATGTAACTGGGAAAGATATTTTTAAAAAATCAATTAACTAGCCATTTTCATTCGCTATTGGGCATTCCAGGTTTCAGGGCTCTGTGTGAGAGTAGAAGATTTGGAGTATTAATATATAAGGTCTCAGTGGGGTTTTTTTGCTTAGGGTTCTTCTTCCAAAGCCCTTGGTTGGTTATTGTCCTTCATATTTGAAGAGGACCAAAGTGACATACCAGTGTTGAAATCAGTGTATAGTATGTCCAACTGTGACTGATCAAACCAATATAAGCACAGAAGGTTTTACCACAGGTTGGACACAAATAGTCCATATAAACATTCGAAGTGTAGATGTCATTAATTTGTGCATTTCACTTTTCTTTTGAGCTACTAAAATTCTGCTTTGCCCATGGAGCACACAGTACCTTCTTTGATATGGGCACTGTGTACTGGATAGTTCTCTGCCAGTATCTCACCCTGTTTCACAATCAGCACCAAAGTTCTTTAGAGAGACCTTTAGAGTGTTCTTGTATCACTTCTTCTGGCCTGTGTGTGAGCACTTGAATTGTGTAAGTTTTCTGTAAAATAGTCTTTTAGGTAAACATACAGCCCATCAGACTTATACTTTCTGCAAGAGAGGTTGAATGCTTGGCTGTTCAGCTTGAGAAAGGACCTCATCAGCTAGTGCCTTTCTTGTTAGGTGATCTTCAGAATCTTCTTAACGAAATTTAAATGGAAACAATTCCATTTCTGGCATGGTACTGGTATGTTGACCAGGTGTCCCAGACATACAAAAATGAGGTCAGCACAATTGTTCTTCATATTGAAGGAAGACTTCGATTTGGTAGGCAGCCTAATATCTCTTTTCTCCTGCACTTTCCTTTGGAGCCTCCTAAACATTGAACCAGCTCTTGGGTAGATATTCATCTTCCAGGTGAAAGATCAGACAATTACGAAGATTGGCAAGAATCTTGCCAGCAATGACTGAGAGAGAGAGAGCCCCTGTGGTTGTCACAGTACAACCAATTTCCTTTTCCTTTATAGATATGGACAAGGAGGCCCCCTTGATCTCCTGGGAAGTAAACTCCTCTTGCCATATAACTCAGAAGATTTTAGTCAATATTTATATGAGTAGTGGAACCCTTGCCTTTTTAAGTTTCTGCTGGAATAGAATCAGCACCAGGCACTTTGCCACATAAGAGAAGACTAATAGAATTCAAAACCACTTCTTCAGTTGGAAGCTCTACTAGAGAGGGATTGATTTCAACCTAATATATGCAGTCAATGGTTGCAGCATTGGTTGAAGACAGTTTGTTGAGAATCCTATGAAAGCATTCAGCCCATCTTTCCAGAATCACATCTTTATGACTGATCAGTGTGGCTCCATCAGTGCTGAGTTGTTGAGATGTACCATAGATCTTTGGCTAATAAATAGTCTTCAGGGCATCATAGAAGCACTTTGGATTGTTGCTGTCAGCATAAAACTGAATTTTATCTGCCTTCTTACAGAGACAAGAATCCTGCATTTCTCTAAGCTTCATTTGCACTTTACTTTTGATGGAGTAAAATTGTGCCTTCCTTAGAGATGTATGAGCTATTTTTCTGGCAAACCCTGTGGAGTTCTCATTTTTCACATAGTAGCTTCTGAATTTCCCCATCATTTTTATCAAACAAATCCTGATGCTTGTGAATATTCTGGTCCAGATGAGTAAATGGGATTCTGTACACTAAATCTCTGAAAGCTGCCCACTCCTTTTCTGCTTTACTGTTGCCAGCCATTGGCTCAACTTTCCCTCCAACTCAGCAACAAATTGTTCACACTTGCCTTGGGACTGTTGCTTTTGTTGAACATGAAAGTTTGACTTTATGATCTGTTCTGCACTCTGTACCATACATAACCCTCATCACTCTCAACTCCTGTCTGTCTTTTCTCCTTAATTGTTTATTAATTGTCATTATTTATTGCAATGATGCATCCAGGAAGTTTTATTGCATTTAGGTAAACAGAAGACAGTGTTGGGAATGACAAGGGCATGAGGTATACAAGTCTTCAGTAGTAAGTGATCATCACTTTTTCTGTTTCTGACTATTTTCTGACTCCCTGCCATGTCTGATAGAGTAGTCTGTGCCTATTCTGGCATTAGAGTCACCCAGAATTATAGGCTTGCCCTCTTTCATCATATTAATGATGAAACTCTCTAGATTTTCATAAAATTTTTCTTTAACTTCATCAGGGTTCATCATGGTGGGACCAACCATACACACAAATGATGATGGCATGACACTTTCCTGCAAAGGGCAATTTCATAGTTATGAGTCTGTTATTCACTTCTTTTGGGAAGTGACAAGCTTATTGATTAGATTTGATTTGATTTTGAATTCTCTGTCAACTTCACATGCTCCTTATCACAGTTACTACTCTAGAAGAATGTATATTCAGCTCCAACTTCAGTAAGTGACCTCCATTTGTCAGCCTTGTTTCATTCAGGGCTATTATTTGGCTGTGATACCTTCTGAGTTCTCTTGAACAAGAGCTGCTCATCTTTCAGGTCGAATGTATTCTATATTGCCCATAAATATGTGCACATTCCATGTACCAATGGTAATTGCTATCATCAGAAAAGTTTTTATATAGTTTTGGGGGTTTCAGCCACAAGGTAGACTCCCTATCTGCTGAAATAAGCAGACTAGGATTATATTGGGTGAAACAGACTATTTTTAGGGCACCTTTTCTAACCCCTTCTTCATGCCAGGAGGTGAACAGCAGAGTCCCTTGAAAGGCTGCTTTGGTATCAGGCTGCTGACTCTCACTGCTGATTCAGTCTGGTCAGAAGACAACCCTATGCCCTAGACCACCTGTGTACAAGATTGTGACTATGGTTTCCAGCGTATCCTTATCTGTGGCTTTATCATTTATCTGTCACCACAGGGCTTCATGGTACATAAAAATAGTAAAATAGTCACATAATAAAAAAAATAAAATAACTGAATAATAGAATAGTAAAATGATGGAAGAGTAAAACAAAAAATAGAAAAATGGTATGGGTGAAACAGTTGCTCAAAGTCATCAGCTTTACTCTCTCTTCCAGAGTCATCAGAGTCCATTGACAAGACAGAAGACAAGATGACTAGTGATGGTTCCAGATAGAATGATGATAATCCTGGTGTCTTCAATGTCTGATAAAGCTCTAAGTGCTCCATAATACCTGCTCCCACCACCTTCATAACATGTTTGAACAAATTGCTTTCATGCACCTATTCCAACAGAGAAATAATCCCATGCTTGGAGTAGACACCTCCATACCTCACCAATGGGTAATCTCATGCTTGGAGTAGATACCTCCATATCTCGCCAATGGGTGTGAGGTCCATTGGATGCCCTCAACTTGGTTTCACCCTTCTGCCAAGATTATTTTCCTGTTGCCTGGCTAGTGTATTTACGATAACTTCTTGGAGCCACAGGTAAGAGTTGGTTACAGGTGGACACCAAAGATGGTTGAGCAGCCTGAAAAGGGCACAGAAGCCCTCATACTAGGGTAACAGTCCTCCCTGAACACCCATATGCCCCAAAAGCCCTAATGAAGTTTAAAGAGACTAGGTTTAAGAGTCAAACTGATAGAGTGGAAAGAACCTCAGATCTAGAATCAGAGAATATGGATTTATTCTCACTTGTGGGACTTTTACTTCTGTGATCCTGGCTTAATCACTCAGCCTTAGTCATTCTCAGTTTCCTCATCTATAAGATGAAAAGGTTGGACTAGATGACCTTTGAGATCACTTACAGTTCTAAATCTGTGGTCCTTTTAGGTTTGTATCCTATGATCTTATAATAGCGTATTAAGCTTGACCTGATTAAATAAAACTACTTAAAGTATTTATTAAAATACATTGTTATTTACTTGTTTTTTAGTATGTCAAAATTTAATTATAATTATTATTTTTAAGGTTTACTGTTTGAAATAGTTCCTCAAAATAAAATTGGCCCCAAGTCTTTGTCCTTATATCAGTTCATGATCTTTCAGGTAGCTCACCTAAGTGATAGAACAACATATTAGGTGTTGAAGGAAGAATCTAGAGATCAAATTCACTCAGTATTCACAGACTGCCATTCTCCATTCAAAATGCATGACTCATATTCTGTGCCAAGAGCCAGACCATCAGGGTGGGTCTCTCTCTTTACCTTCATGTAAATAGATATTACATCTTTAAATGGCGTCTATTCTCCTTCTTGTTTTTAAAAGGAAAATTGTCGCTTAGCAACCAGTCATTTTCTGCCTGGCTGATATGTAAAACAAAAAACGAAGCAAATCAGAAGCAAATAATTTGGGTCATTAGGAGTACAGGGTTACTCCTTAGAATAAATAAAATGACCTCCGTTGAGCTGGAGCATTCCTTACACAATGTCAACATAACTATGTGATACAGATAATATCAGCACACAGCAATTCCATGGTTTTTACTAATGTTCCCTAAAGAACACAGACTGATTCTCAGGAAAATGTAAGCTATATGAAAAAAAAAAAAAAACCAAACCTCTCCAGAATGAAACGGTATTTACTTATATGATTAGAATCCTGACAAGAAAACATTCCCTTTAATGACCCAAGGCAAAGAAAATTAAAATGCATACATTCTTTTTTTTAAAAAAACCTTGCCTTCTGTCTTGGAATTGATATAACACATTGGTTCTAAGGTAGAAGAGTGGTCAAGGGATAGGCAATTGAGGTTAAATGACTTACTCTGGGTCACACAACTAGGAAGTATCTGAGGCCAGCTTTGAATTCAGGACCTTCTCTCTCCGGGACTTGCTCTTTATTCACTGAGTTACCTAACTGCCCCTGTACATATACTCTTGAATTAAATTTCTGATAATTTAAAAAATTATGAAGCCTTGTAAAAACATTTTTTGAAAAAGAGACATTTCCCAGATAGAATATTTAAATTTGAAGTACTATAATCCTAATATGGCTGTTCTCTCTACCTTGACAACTCATCTATGTCTTCTCATCCTATGTGATTTTCATTCCTGTCTTTCCATAGATTCTTCATAGAACTATGCAACATACTGGAGGCTTTGATTTGGTTATTTTGCTATTTCATAGCTGGAGAAAATAAATGCAATGGTCTAACTTTTATGGACACAGAGAGAATATCATTCATTTGCATTATAATTTTGCTTGCATCTAAATGAAGATTATTAACTTGAATGAGAAAAGGATTGTTTAGTGGTCCAATGCCTTAGGTTTCTGGGTTTTATAATACATTTTTTAAATTCTCTTTTCATATCACCTCACCTTCCTTGGCCTTACATTATCATTAGTTTTACCTTTAGTGGCCAGAAAAAACAAGTGACTGAACCTTTCCTCTCCTGGAACAATCTCTTCATTATTTTAGTTGCTCATTTTATAAAAACCAAATAACCCTCCTCCCTAAATCAAAGGTTGAGTAGTATAAAATATTGTCAATTTCTCCTAGTGTACATTTCCAGAGAATAAGTCAAACAATTTTCAATCAAGGCTCTTGAATAACACTTGACTCACTGATGTAAGAGTGTGTATAGGGTTATCTTGGTATTCTGAAAGAAATCAGTGATTATTAAATTTCCAGCGAGTAACTTAAAACAGTGGTTCTCTGAACTATGCCACCTAATTTGTCATTTCAGTTTTCCCAACACCAAATTCCTGATGCCATTTGGAATTTTCTTGCAGAGATACTGGAATGGTTTGCCATTTTTAAGAAAACTTATCTTATAGATTAGGAATCTAAAGCAAACAGGGTGAAACGAGTTGCCCCGGGTCCCACAGCCAAGATGTGTCTGAGTTCAAATTTGAATAAAGGAAGTTGGATCTTTCTGACTTCAGGTGTGGTACTCTATTCGCTTAAAGGCCTATAAAGTCATGACCAGTTATCCAATTGTTGTTGCCTTTAATTTATCAGAAAAATGGATTTATCAAAGGTATCACTGAATTTTACCATAGTTTTATGGTTAAATTCCTTAAAACCTCATCATCCTTTGACTAAAACCAATGACTACATTAACTGAAGAGAGGAAAAGGGGGGAAATTACAACCTATCTCACTTACATGTGAAATGAACAGCTCTGACTAGGTGACTTGTAAGATTTTTTAAAATTCTAGATACTATTTATGAACCTGTGTATAAAAAATGCTAATGCGGTCTGAGTTCTAGGAAAGTTTTCTGGAGCAGACTATGGTTTATATGGTATGGGAGTTTCATGGACCACACTGACAGCGCCAGGCAAATACTACACTGATCTATGCTTCTCATATGAGCATGCCCCAAGTGAACCAGTGACTGGTACAGAACTTAGTCTGATCCAATTCAATTCAACAATAATTTATTAAATGCCTTTGACTATTTTAGATTTTTAGAATTCAGAGATTTAAAAAACCAGCCCCTGCTCTTAAAAAAAGGCTTATATTTTATTGAGGCAAAGGAGGGAGTGTTGAACAAACTGCTTTTGGAAAATATGAGGCGTGTTTGTTTGCCTGAGATTAAGAAAACTTTTATAGAGGAGATGGCCATTGAATAGAGCTTTGGAGAAAGGGAAGGATTTTGACGCTGCAAAGATGAAGAGTATGGTCTAGCTATAGGGAATTGCCTGAGTGAATGTGAACAGGAAAGAAATGTAATGGTGATTTCAGAGAATAATTAGTAGCCCTGTTATGGTTTAAATGTCGAGAGTATGAAAGGGGAAATGGGAAATAATGCTGGAAAGAGAGGTGAGAACTAGGTTGTAAGCACCCCTCAATTTCAGGATTACTTTTTTTAGGAGAAAAAATAAATTGTTAAAGATTCTGAGCAAAGGGAGTGATGTAGTCAAATTTCTGCCTTTGGAAGCTTATTTTGGAAGATGTGCAGAATACATGATGGAGAGGGAGGAAACTGAAAGAGGGAATGCCAGATAGGAAGCTAGTACATTTGCTAAAATGAGAGGTAATAAAGACTTAAACTAGGGGTGATAGTGCAAGTTGAGAGAAGAAATCAATACCCAAGAATTGGTAGGACTCATCAACTGATTAGAACATGGGCAATGAAGGAAAATAGAGGGTGACTCCAACATCTTGGAGCCACCCATTTCAGTCATGGGTGACTGAAATGATGATGGTGCCATCCACAGAAAAAACAAAGTTGGGAAGAGGGATGGGTTTAGGATAGATACCCTAATAAATTCAATTTCTGCAATGTTGAGGTATGGGGTAGTGGTAATACACACCAGTTGATATGCTGAGCAGGAATATGGGAGAATTGAAATTCAGGGTAGGGATTATGGATACGTAGATTTGGAATTCATCTCTGAAAATGCCATGCTCACGTGAATGTATGAGAGAGTAACAAAGAAGAGCAGGTAGAAAAAGAAAAGAAAAAAAGGCATGTAAGTTGGGAAAGAAACTTGCAAAGGACATTGAGAAGGAGCCAGAGAGATCAGAGAATAAATAAGAGAAAAGAAATGCCATGGAATCCCAGAAAAAAGAGGATGCACTAATAATAGCTATTATCTATATATAACATGAAAGTTTACAAAGCATTTTACAAAAATTATCTCATTGTATCTCACAACAATTCTGGGAGGTAGATGCTATTACTACCTCTATTTATAAAAGAGGAAACTGAGACTAGTCAGTGTCAGAGGAAGGATCTAGAATCTAAGGTCTAGAATCCCAACTCTAGGCAGGTCCAGTGCTCAATCCACTGGGCCACAGAACTAGAAGAAATGGTTAATAATATAGTATGCTACAGAAAAGATCTGATAAAAGACTGTTGGATTTGCCTAATAAGAAGTTGCTGGTATTAAATTTTTTATGTAATATTTTACTCTTTATTTTGTTTATTTGATTGTTTTTATTCGATTCAACAAACATTTGTTGATTATTAAGTTTTGTGATACATTATTTTTCTTTGTTTCATAGTTGAAACAAAAGTCTTTTGAGAAATCAATTTTTGCAGAGGAATGAGGTCAGAAGTTCAATGGCAGAGGGATGTGGAATGAATGGCTGATTAAGGAACCAGAGGCAGGGAGTATGGGATATCTTTTTTATGAGATTAGTAGTGAACAGGAGGCAAGATAAAATGTAGTAACTTAAAAGGAATACCAGGGTCAAGGGAAGGTTTTTAAGGATGGGGAACCTAAGTATATTTGTAGGCAACCAGGGAAGGAGCTAGTAAATAGGGAGAGATTAAAGATGAAAGGGAAAATGGTCAAAGTCCTGAGGAAGAAAGGATGAGATTGAGGGAATATCACTTAATTGATGCATTTCTTAAGTATCTACTGCCTATGCCTGCTTATCAGGCACTTTTACTAGGTACAAGGAATAAAAAGACAAAAGTTAAATAATTTCTGCCTTCAAAGAGTTTTCAGTCTATCTGAAGAGATAAAATATGCATATATTTTTATATTTACATATATATTAAGTATATGCACAAAATATATACACTATAATTATTGGGGGGGGGTAGGGGAAGGTTCTAGGAGCCAAGAGAATCAGAAAAGGCTTTAATGTAGAAAGTGGTGCTTGAGCTAGACTTTGCAGGAAACTATGAAGTCTATGAGTTGGCTGTAAGGAAGGAGTACATTACAAGCATGGGGACAGCTAGTAAAAAGGTGGAGAAATGGGAGAAATGAGGTGTCTCTGATGCTTTGCTGTTATTTCAAGCTTTTTAAAAAGGCGTTAAGGCTTTAGTGTGTCATGAACGAGGAATAGCAAGAACAGAAGGGGTTAACCTTAGTACTAAGTAGCTTTATCAAGAAGGACCATCTTATCCTTTTAGTTAACAAGAAAGAAGACAAAAGAAGATTCCCATAGGTTGTGAGGCATGGAGGAAGATGAGGGAATTTACAAATATATGGCCATGATGGCCCTAGTAAAATAGAGTGTGATGTCAACAGGTAAAAGAGGAGGAGGGTAGGAACTCAACATTTTGTAGTTCCTTACCTTGCCTTACCTCCAGCTCAGAACCCACCAATTAGTGCTGGGAAAAAACCAAAAGAACAAAAACACCATCATTCTGTGCTGGAGGAAACCAAAAATTTTGACAGGACCGTCAATTGTCTTGAGTTTGCAGAGAAATGACATGTGTTTGTTTAAAAAAAAAAAAGCACAATGTTGTTTAAGTTAATCTATCTATACCTTAATCTCCAAACTAAATACTACTCACTAAATAGTTAATTTTCTTATCAATGTTTAATTCTTGGCTAGGTTTGAACCTGATCAGCATAACTCTTAGAGTCTTCTCTTCATAATAAGAGCTGGAAGGGACCTTAGAGAACATTTAGTCCAACCTCATTTTACAGAAGAGAAAGGAGCAGTGTTTGATGATGATGATGTGAAGACCTTGCTTTCTTTGTGTTGGCTCACAAGTTTATCTCATTTGTATATATTGGATGAAAGTCACATTATGTGGATATTTGCTTGCAGTTTCAATTCTACCATCCTTTGCCAGTGCCAAAATGTTTTAGGATCTTAGACATTTACTTTTCTAACCAAACCAAAATTTGTTTTGGAGGAAAAAGTGGAACCTGAAAGTTCTGACCTTTGTCTACTTGGTTCTGTGTATTGTTAGTTTTACAGCACAAAGAGATCAGTTATAAGATAGGATCAGAGAATCATCATGAGGAAAGCATTCTGTAAAATGTAAAGTGCTAAGTAAATATGAGCTATGATCTCAATAATATTGATAATAGGTCATTAACTTATCTGGCATTTGCATGGTACTTACAGTTTTACAATGATTCCTCACATGTTGAAATGGAAATAGGAAAATAATTTTCTTGAAGTTAGGAAAAAGATTATTTATCCTTTTTTAAATTAAAAACCATGTGAAAAAACCCCATACATTGATTTTCATAGAGTAATAGAGTCTTAGACTTGGAAAGGACCTTTGAAAGTTATCTGGCCTAACCAATACTGAAATGAGAATATCCCTGACATCATACTTAACAAGAAGCCATCCAGGCTCACCTTAAAGATCTGAAAGAGAGGATCCCACTAACTCTAGAGACAGCACATCCCTCCTTTTGTCACCTCTGATTAATAAGATATTTCTCTTTACATCAAGCCCAGATTTACCTCCATTGGAACTCCCACCTGCTGCTTCCACTTCTGCCTTTTGGAGTCTAGCAGGACAATTTGGTTCTTCTTCCACTTGACAACCCTTCAAATATTTGAACATAGTAATCACATCCTCTCTAAACCTTATCTTCACCAGGCTAAATATATTCTTTTTCTAGTTGATTCTTATCATGGGTGCTATTGCTTGAATGCAGAATCCAGATGGGTGACTGGGGAAGAACATGAGGGAAATGGATGTATCTATCAGAGTACAATTTCTGACTTATTCAAAGGAAGAAGTTATTAATTTATTTTATTTTCCAGGGCAAAGACTATGCTTTTTCTGGACATCAAAATAAATTAATAACGGTGAGAAACTAGTTGAATGGCAGCAGGCTTTGGCTACAAGACCAGATTGGAAGATCATTTCCCTAAAAAAGGAAATGAGAGGCTGGTAGGATAGAATAGAAAGTTACTCCTCAAGGAGTAGGGAGTCCCAGGATAATTCTGTCCTCTCAATGTTGAGGAGAATAAAATGATTAACATCTCTACTTATCAACTTAACAAGTAGCATTGTAATTATAATTATATAGAATTTGGCTTAGCTTATATTCTTTCTGTTTATTTTATTTTGGATATTTCCCCCCTAGGTCTGCTCATTTCACTCTGCTTTGTTCACAGCCTTCTCATGTTTCTCTATATTCAACATATTTGGTATTTCTTAGAGCAGAGAGATTGATTCTTTCACTGGTCTCAAGAATAAAAAAGTGTGTTTTAATACTGAACAATGTATAGGAGTCTCAGTGGTATGGGGAAATCTGAAAGTTAACCAAAAAGGTTGTCTTAAACAATAAAAATGTTATGGCATTTTCAAAAGTTATCATAATCTTTTGAGAAAAAAAATTCTCAAAGTTAAAGAAAAGGTGATCGATTTTCATTAAATACTGGCAGATTTGATTGGCATCGCAGGAGGTCTTTATATAAATTGAGATTCTTATGATAACTCTGATTCCTAGAAAGGAGGAAACAAATCTTGCTTATAGCAGTGGAAACAAAACAAAACAACAGAGGGCACTTTGCTCAGGGATGGGATTTGCAGAGGTTACTGCAGATACAACATCCTCCTTAAAGAGTATTCAAATATTCAAGAAAAATGTTAATACCATTGATTTGCCTGAAAATGTTCCCTAGTGAAGGTATGCAATCTATATGGTTGTATAATCTCCAACAAAGTGATATATTTCAGCAATATTGCCACGTAAAATTCCATCATCATTTGAAGGTAACCAGCCCACTATTGAGAATGAAGCTGAGATAATACTTGACTAGAGAGACTGAAAATAAGTTTAAGAAGGGCATCAACTGTATTATTGGACAGTGGAGCTAATGTGTTTAGGCAGATTCTTCTTAGAAAAAAATATGTGAATGCTGCACTTTATAAAATAGTTTCATATATGTGAATACTTTCGTATATACATACATACACACACACACACACACACACACACACACACACACACATATATATATAATCTGAATAAACTCTTGGGAACCTGTGTGGTAAGTAGGGACAATAATAGCATTTTGGTTTTGTTATAAGGTAAAAAGGACATAGTTTGTAGACCTGAGTTGGAAATTATCAGTATAACCCTTAAATGGGATATCTTTGAAAAGAAACACACATACACACACATACATTGCCAATGCTAGTGAGAGTTTGGGTTGTATCTCAGATGGATTGAAAGATTATATCTACAGGGTGTCACAAAAATCTTAGTGGCATTTTAAGCCTTAGTAGCTTTAAAAAGTTGTTTTTTTTGTTTTGAATAGAACCTGGAAATACTCTATGGGAGGCGAGCCTGGGGCTTTGCAGGGAGTGATTTCCAGAACCAAAACTCTCCATTAAAGGGTGGTGGGAGAGCCCTATCCATCTCTCTCCAGCCCATATCTGCTTCATGTGGTTCTGGTCTACTTACTTCTTTTCATAATTCAGAAATGGTTATGTCTTTGATGACCCAAGTTGATATGAGGCCTGGAGGCCAAATTTGATGGGGGATTAAGGCTGGAGTTCCAGATGGGACACTGAACTGATTCAGAAGGTGGTAGCAGGGACTGAAGTGACTGGCCTATTATTCATTGGATTATCTAGACAAGCAAGTACCAGATACCATTATGCATCAGACAGACTGAATCCTGGTAGAAAAGTGTTCCTGGGTCATTGCCTCAAACAAAGTTTTATGAAGCTTTTCATTGTGTACATGATAGGTGTAGTAAGGGATTTCAGCAAACCAAGATTCCAATTAGAACTTCCAGGACTAGGACTGGACACAGAGACAGTTGCTAGAGAGAGAGTTGGTGAACTCTGGTAGAGTGAAGCTGCTTTCCTCTGGAGGACAAGAGAGCCCAGGGGTGCCATCTGTTCTGGGGTGGACCCAGAGAGCTAGTGGTCCCTTTTCCTTTGGGCTTCCTTGTTTCCAGCCTGTCCCTGCTATTGGAGCTGGTGCTACTGCTGTGGAGATGATTTCATCTGAGCTGTTACTGGGAATGCTGATTGGCCCAAAGGAGGACTCTGGTGTTGTGAGAATTTTTGGTCCATTTGTTCTTGGCTCTGTTCCTAACAAAACCCCCTTAACCTTAAATATTACTTTAGAAATTTAGTTTAGGATAGTTATATAAGTATAAGGGGTTTAATCTCTAAGTGGGTTATAAATTAGCTAATCCCTGATCCCTTTTTCCTCTTCCTTTTAGCTAAATAAACTTTTATTATATATATATATATATATATATTTTTTTTTAAACCCTTCTATTTAGCCCTTCCCATAACACAGGCAGCAGCATCTTCATCTTCCCCACTATGATGGTGTATATGATGACTTGGTGATCCATTCAAGCACTTTTGGCCAGTTCAGTCACTTTCAAAATGCTGGAGGGTTAAAACCAGAAATTCATCCACTGTTTGGTCTATTTCATAGGGAAACTCATGGAGTTGACTTTATCTGTCTGTGAGTTCCAGGCCGTGGGGCTGCTACCCACATATGTATCAGCTTTTAGTAAGAAAATGGAGTTTCATAGTGGTGTGCTGCTTTCATGATTACTGAAAAACACGAACCAGCACTCCTCTTATACTTGGCTCCCATTTGATTTTTGTCAATTGTCCCTTTTGCAAAACCTCAGTCCATTCTATTTTGCAAAATTCTTCTGTGCCAAAAAGATTCAAAAAACTTTTCTCAAAGATAAGAAGTCAGAGTTATACAGAATATTAACCCCAAAATAGCTGCTATGATGTTCTTGGCTGAAAATAATGTTAAAAACCCTTTATATTTGTAAGTCAGAGCAAAAGCAACAATCAAAACCATAATGCATGTAAATAAGAGTGGTAGTTACAACCTCTCCTTTCAATAATTTAAATCTTAGATGGCTCTCAGAAAAGAAAAAAAGTTTAAAAAATGGATTTAATAGCTGAAAACTGCACTAAAACTTTTGAGATCCCCTATATACATACAATCATTCAACCGCTCTGGGATATTGCCCAAATTCCCACTGAAAGTTGGATCTCCAGTAGTTGGTTGACTACTCTCAGGATCTATGGGGTTATACTTTTAACACTACTATTCATGAACTCCCACCAATGTGCTTCCCATTAATCAGTAGACCTGAATAGTTTTTAGCAAAGACTAAGAAGGCATAGTGAGAATAGTTGATCTAAAAGATTACTCCTCAAAATCCTGGATGCACTTTCTCCTAAAAATAGAGGATTCATGAGAAGGGTAGACTAAAACTCAAAGTATACTGGTAGTGTGATGCTCATGTAGGGAATATATGAGGCAAAGGAGAGAATTCTACATCCCAGTTCTTGAAGTTCTTACTTTCTCCCTTGGTAAAATCTTCAAGTCATTTAATATTTTTGTACTTTACTTCTTCATTTTTAAACTAAAAAAGACTGAACTAGATGGCTTGTAATCCCCATCTAATTCTAATGCTACGATCCTAGATATATTTACATATTTACATATTACAATATATGCCAAATAAATACAAAATTATTATTTTGTTGGGATATACCAGTAACTGGGAGTTTGGAATCTCCTAAAATAGGAGATAGTGTTTGAGATGAACTTTGAAGGAAACTAAAGATTTTAAGGAGGGAAATAAAAGGAAGAAGGGCAATTATGGAATGGGAAATGGAATGTAGTTTCTAAGAAAAAGCAAAAAAGCCAGATTGATGTGGACCATGGTCAAGGTTCTAAACCCAATGAATTTATTAGTTAGGCTATTAGTAACCAATAAGTTACAGAAATAACCTCTCCAACTCACCTTGAGTGAAGATTGACAGGATGTTTTTCTAGCAATTAGAAAAATGACAGAGCAAACTCTCAGCACCCTTCTGATTGATTATCAATTCTGACGTAGAAATGATATTACATTATTTGGACCTCTCCTCTAAAATCTCCTTAATTAGAGCCATCATATGTGATTAAATCTCAAGAAAAGGGTTCTCATGTGATAAGATAAATCATAAGGTAAAGGGAGTTCCTAAAATAGTTTAAATTTATGGGATTTGACCTATTAGGTTAATCCAGTTTCTCTGGAAAGTGGGTTATCAGTGGGTTTACAAAGGCAGAAATAAGTATAAGTCAAAATTTGACTGTTAAATAAATTTCTTCAGGATATAGATGAAATTTACAAGAGGATAAAACCCTAAAAGGAAATATTAAATCTAGCTTGATTATGTCTTAGCAAAATATAATTAAAATTGATTTTTAATTTTACAATTCTCCCCTTTGATTCTTAGAAGGCCATATCTCCCATGAATTAGCCCAATTAAAGTTACAAAATCAAGGTATAGTAAAAATCAAGTAAGTCTATTACCCCATGATATTAAGCGTTGTTGCCAACAAAACATTGCTGAAGAAAGAATCTTAAAAAGAATCAGAGAAACTGGCTTGTTAAATGAGCGCTTCTGGTGAAAGATTTAATATTTACTAAAGTAGATATGTAAATTAAAGTTGAGTGCTTTTCAAAATTGGCATTGACTCCGTTATCATTTTACTTTTCAAAACTTGTGTTCATTTATTTCATTATTTCAAAATCTTAAAAGGGAAAAACTTCATTCTTTACTTCTAATAACTTCCCTATCCTATATTAGCAAATTGTTATGTTGATATACTTAAAAATTCAAATGAATGAGAAATAAAAAAACTAAACATTGTAGAATAACACTTTGTACAGAGTATAGAATTGTTTTAATTTAAATCTTTAAATCCATTGTTTACAACTTATTGTTAGAACTTCTTAAGGCCTATATATCCCATTAGAATAATTTAAATTTGACACATATAATTGTCAAATCTTGTTGTTTTCTCAAAAATGTTTGCTTCAGCAAATTCCTCTCTTAGGAGGATGAGATATCATTATATCAGTTTGAAAGAAAACTTATTCTGTTACTTGAACACATAATTCTTAAAGAGGGAGACATGCTCAAGGATGGTAAGGTATGTGAAATTTAGGAACAATCCTTAGAAGTAGATCTGGGACAGGGTAGAATTGATAAAGGTGGGGCCCTTACAGAATTAATGCATGCTGGTGGACCAAAATGGGAAACAGTTTCTTTCATGAGCATTTTACCAACATATCTGACTGTGGCTTGAGAACCATGAAAGACCTCTAAACTTCAACAATAACAAGGCAAAATATAGTGACCATTGTTAGGAATACAGATGATGATCAGTCTATAAGAGCTCAGAAGGATGAGGCGTGCTCACCATCCACAACAGCACAAAAAGTATGCTGACTATATAAGGAGAGCTGTCCAGCAGTCTCTGTGAGGGTCCGAGGTTAGTCCCTTTAGATGATTACTCTGGTCGAGTAATGGAGATGAGAGACATTGTATGCTCAGGCCCATGTGCACAGGCATCACATAGTGTTCTATCATAGCACTGAGGTTAATTTATTTTATAGGATTTCAAGTACATACTTTTTTGGCACACAATCAATTTTCTACATGTTTCCATGGAACTTAACAGCAGTTGTGTAGCCTAAGGAGATAGTCAACAAAACATTGTTGCTATAGATGAATGACATAAACAGGGTGATCTAGAGGTTAGTTCTCCCTGACCTAGGAGAATCATTGTTACTTTGGGTCAGCTTTCACAATCAATCACAATTACTTATGTCAACATGAAATCTAGGAATTCCCAACTTGTGGCCTAGTGGGATCTGATGAACCTCAAGTTTCAGGACTAGTTTAGAGGTTGGAGACCCCAAAGCTTATTCTTGTTCCCTTTTCCCATGGGAATCTATCCTGAAGGAAATCTCAGGCTGGCAATTTCAGACTGAGTGGGAAACCCTCAGGGAAATGACAATCCTGGTAGGATGAGACTAAGCATATGCTAAGGACACTCTTTGTTTTAGGTAGTCTCCCCTATTGTATTAGAACCTTTCCCAAGAAGATCCACACATGGGCAGGAACCATGCTTTAGTATCCCTAGTAAGCAGCCCCTTCTCTTACACCCTAGCCTCTAGCTATGATTCCTTTCCCAAGCTTGATTGTATCCTGTCAATGTAGTTTGAACAGTCCCATTTTCCTTGTAGCTATAGTGATGTCAATCATCTGTCCCTGCCCCTGGACTCCCCAAATGGTATATAGGTTCCCCAAATTCTTTTGTTCCCTGGAGTCCATCTTGAGCGGTGGTACTCCGAAGGGTCACTGACCAGGGCAGCCAGAGTTCAATCCTTGGACTCTGTGCAGCAGCTCTGTTGTCGAGGTCTACTAGCGCTGAACCCCTTTTGCCGTTGATCAAAGAGTGATTTTGACTATTTAATAGTTCTATGTTTTTTCCCAGTCAACACTTAGGAGATGGGTAAGAAAACATTTCGTAGCTAGGTACAAGGTGTTAACTGGGCAATGTCAACTAGAAAAAACACAGAACTATTAAATAGTCAAAATCACTCTCTGATCAAGGGCAATAGGGGTTCAGCGCTAGTAGGCCTCGACAACAGAGCTGCTCCCCGAGACTGCACAGAATCTGGACTCCCTGGTGACTGATCCCTGGGAGTGCCACCATCTCAGGATGGACTCCAGGGAACAAAAGAACTTGGGGAAACTATATACCATTCTAGATGATCTGGGGGCTTAGGGTGAGAGGGACAGTTGATTGACTTTACAATAGTAAGAAAGGAAAATGAAGAGTTCCAGACAGGAATAACAGTGAGGGGCTGGTGCTCTACAATGGACACAAAAGGAAAGACTCAGCCCAGGGCTTGGGCTGTCTTGGTAATAGACCTTAGCCTAGGGGGAGAAACCATAGGGACAAAAGAGATACTTAATATTGGATGGGATTAGCTGCTCCCACCCAAACTACCAGGATGTTCTTTGTTTGATGAAGTGGGACCTCAAAACCTGGGGTTTCTACCCTCAAACTAAACAAACTGGGGATTTCTAGATTTCCATGTTGACACTCCCCTTCCCCCCCTTTTGGTCAAGACCCAGTGTCACTGACCAAACATATGGACAAATGAGTAATGCTATATGGGATTGGACTCCATCACTAATGGCCGGAAAATCTAGGGATACAGGTACAAGTGATTGGCATTTGGGGGTGCTTTGACAATTGAGCCAGAAAGGTAGGTAGTCTGCCTTTGGCAAAAGCTAACATTCAAAACACTATCCCATTTCGCCAAAGTCTTAAGTCTCTCAAATTCCGCGGGTCCTGATATGACACCTTCAGCCTCTTCTCTCACAAACTTCTGTCCTCCTGCAGGTTCCTCCTTTGGTATCAGCCAGCTTCTTTGCTGCTTCAAGAGAAAACTAAGAGAAATCCATAAACACATTCTTTAACAGGACTTGATCAACTCCATATATGCTTACTCACTACAAAGATCCTCCAGGTTGCTAACCTTAAATCTGCAACCCCATCTCATTAATTTTAACCATGTCTTTTCCTCCATTATAAAATTATGTAAGTTACATGTGTCAACATGGAAATCTAGAGATCCCCAGTTTATTTAGTTTGAGTGTAGAAACCCCAGGTTTTGACCTTGTCTAGTGAAGAGGGACCTTCCCTCAGGGGGAAACCTCTCCTGTGACAAGGTCAAAACCTGGGGTTTCTACCTCCCAAGTAAATAAACTGGGGATCTCTAGATTTCCATGTTGACACATGCTTGATCAGAAAGATTGCCTTAGTTTACCAAAATATAAAAATCCTACAAACTATAGAAGTAAAAAGGCAAAAACAGAATCCACATCACAGGTAATTCAAGAATTTGTAAATCTGCAAGTGGCCCTACCTCCTGTTTGTGGCCAAAAATTAAAATATTTTGTCTAGTACCAATTAAAATTCTAACTAGATATTCTA
This sequence comes from Monodelphis domestica, assembly GCF_027887165.1. Lineage (NCBI taxonomy): Eukaryota > Metazoa > Chordata > Mammalia > Didelphimorphia > Didelphidae > Monodelphis > Monodelphis domestica. The sequence continues at coordinate 82,770,527 of NC_077228.1, forward strand.
TCACCCCAAAATCCAAAACCACATTAAAATGACTGCATGGCAATTTCAGCTTCAAAACCATTTTTAAAGTCAAATTTAAGTTTCAGTATTGGAATGAACTCCAAAAATTCTCAAGATTAAAAATGCTTCTAAATTTCTTTAAATTTAAAAGCTCTCATATCTCTTTAATTTTAAAACCTCTCACACACCTCACACCCCGCTCCCCCTTTGGGGAGGTTGAGATGCTAGGGATTTTGAAAATTGTTTTCATTCCCCTACAATTATCTTCTCTTACAATTTGCCCTTAAATGGCAATTTTCTGACCATGATAAGGATATAAAATTATTTTGTTATTTGACATGGGCACTGTACCCCCAGAAACCCAGGCCAACTATTATCAGGGAAAACTCCATTGCCTTTGCATCCTTGTGACTCTTAACCTAGAGCCCAATGACCCCACCCAGGGTCTTGAGATGTTTACCCTCTTTTGTCCTCTAGATTTAAGGTGGACAAAGAAATGAATCTTTATGCTTCCAGGCAGACCCCAGGCAGATGACCACCTCACCCCACCAAATGCCTGAGGGACTAACACTCTCCAAGTCATGTCCACACCAGGACCTAGCATCTAAAGTGTATATAAACCCCAGAACTGATGTCGTCTGAGGGACGGCTTCTCCATCCATGCTGTCCCCATGGGGGAACAGCCTTTCCTTTCATGCTGTCCTCCCAGGGAACTGCTCCCCACCTTGCTGTTCTACCTTGCTATCCTCCTGGCCACTCTCAACATTACTTTCTAAATTAATAAATCTCTTTTGGTTTTTAAGCAAAGTTTGGAGTCATTGAATGCTTGCAAAAGGTATCCTTCCCGAACCCAAAAGGGTATCCTTCCATGCCCATAACATTATTAACAATTTTCTTTAGGCTCCATCATTTTACTCTAAACTTCTGATACTTCTTTAAGGTAACATAGCACAGGGGCAGCTGGGTAGCTCAGTGGATTTAGATGAAGACTAAATTGGAAATCTTAAAAATCATAGGAGAAATTAATATAATTGAAAGTCAAAAACTATTGATTTAATAAATAAGACTAGAAACTGGTACTTTGAAAAAACAAGTAAAATTGACAAAGTACTAGTCAGTCTAATTAAAAAAAGGAAAGGAAAAAAAATAATTGACAGTATCCAAGATGAAAAGGGAGACCTCACCTCTAATGAAGAGGAAATTAAGGCAATCATTAAAAACTACTATGCCAAATTATATGGCAATAAATATGGCAATCTAGGTGAAATGGATGAATACTTACAAAAATACAAATTGCCTAGACTAATAGAGGAAGAAATAAATTACCTAAACAACCCCATATCAGAAAAAGAAATTGAACAAGCTATCAAAGAACTCCCTAAGAAAAAATCCCCAGGGCCAGATGGATTCACAAATGAATTCTATCAAATATTCAAAAATCAACTAATCCCAATATTATACAAACTATTTGACAGAATAAGCCAAGAAGGAGTTCTACCAAATTCATTTTACAACACAAACATGGTACTGATCCCAAAGCCAGGCAGGTCAAAAACAGAGAAAGAAAACAATAGACCAATCTCCTTAATGAACAAAAATGCAAAAATCTTAAATAGGATACCAGCAAAAAGACTGCAGCAAGTGATCACGAGGGTTATTCACTATGACCAGGTAGGATTCATACCAGGAATGCAAGGATGGTTCAACATTAGGAAAACTATTCACATCATTGACCATATTAATAAGCAAACTGACAAAAATCACATTATTATCTCAATTGATGCAGAAAAAGCCTTTGATAAAATACAACACCCATTCCTATTGAAAACACTAGAAAGTATAGGAATAGAAGGGTCTTTCCTAAAAATAATAAACAGTATATATCTGAAACCATCAGCAAACATCATCTGCAATGGGGATAAACTAGAAGCCTTCCCAATAAGATCAGGAGTGAAACAAAGATGCCCATTATCACCCCTATTATTTAGCATTGTACTAGAAACACTAGCAGTAGCAATTAAAGAAGGAAAAGAAATTGAAGGTATTAAAATTGGCAATGAGGAGACCAAGCTATCACTCTTTGCAGATGATATGATGGTCTACTTAAAGAATCCTAGAAAATCAACCAAAAAGCTAGTCGAAATAATCAAGAACTTTAGCAAAGTTGCAGGATACAAAATAAACCCGCATATATCATCAGCATTTCTATATATCTTCAATCCATCTCAGCAGCAAGAATTAGAAAGAGAAATGTCATTTAAAATCACCCTAGACAATATAAAATACTTAGGAATCTGTCTGCTGAGACAAACACGGGAACTATATGAACACAACTACAAAACACTCCACACAATTAAAACTAGATCTAAACAATTGGAAAAGCATTGATCGCTCATGGGTGGGAGGAGCTAACATAATAAAAATGACAATCATATCCAAATTAATTTACTTATTTAGTGCCATATGGATTGAACTACCAAAAAACTTATTTACTGAATTAGAAAAAAACATAACAAAGTTCATTTGGAAGAACAAAAGATCAAGGATATCCAGGGAAATCATGAAAAAAAAAATGTAAAGGAAGGAGGACTTGCAGTCCCAGATCTAAAACTATACTATAAAGCAGTGGTTATCAAAACAATTTGGTACTGCCTAAGAGACAGAAAGGAGGGTCAGTGGAATAGACTTGGGGTAAATGACTTCAGCAGGACAGTCTATGATAAACCCAAAGATCCCAGTTTTGGGGACCAAAACACACTTTTTGATAAAAACTGCTGGAAAAATTGGAAGACAGTATGGGAGAGATTAGGTTTGGATCAACATCTCACACCCTACACCAAGATAAACTCAGAATGGGTGAATGACCTGAATATAAAAAAGGAAACTATAAGCAAATTAGGCAAACACAGAATAGTATACTTGTCAGATCTTTGGGAAAGAAAAGACTTTAAAACCAAGCAAGAGCTAGAAAAAAATCACAAAATGTAAAATCAATAATTTTGATTACATCAAATTAAAAAGGTTTTGTACAAACAAAACGAATGCATCCGAAATTAGAAGGGAAGCAACAAATTGGGAAGCAATCTTCATCACAAAAACCTCTGACAAAGGTCTAATTACTCAAATTTATAAAGAGCTAAACCAGTTGTACAAAAAAAAAATGAAGCCATTCTCCAATTGAAAAATGGGCAACAGACATGAAGAGGCAACTTTCAAATAAAGAAATCAAAACTATTAATAAGCACATGAAAAAGTATTCTAAATCTCTTATAATCAGAGAGATGTGAATCAAAACAACTGTGAGGTATCACCTCACACATAGCAGATTGTCTAACATGATAGCAAAGGAAAGTTATGAATGCTGGAGGGGATGTGACAAAGTTGGGACATTAATGCATTCATTGCTGGTGGAGTTGTGAATTGATCCAAGCATTCTGGAGGGCAATTTGGAACTATGCCCAAAGGGCAATAAAAGACTGTCTTCCCTTTGATCCAGCCATAGCACTGCTGGGTTTGTACCGCAAAGAGATAATAAGGAAAAAGACTTGTACAAGAATATTCATAGCTGCGCTCTTTGTGGTGGCCAAAAATTGGAAAATGAGGGGATGCCCTTCAATTGGGGAATGGCTGAACAATTGTGGTGGAATACTATTGTGCTAAAAGAAATAATAAAGTGGAGGTATTCCATAGGGACTGGAATAACCTCCAGCAATTGATGCAGAGTGAGAGGAGCAGAACCAGGAAAACATTGTACACAGAGACTGATACACTGTGATACCATCGAATGTAATGGACTTCTCCATTAGTGGTAATGCAATGACCCTGAACAACTCGGAGGAACCTATGGGAAAAACCACTATCCACATCCAAAGGAATCACTGTAGGAGTAAAAACACCAAAGAAAAATCACTGCTTGAATACATAGGTTGAAGGCATATTGTTGGGGATATAGGCTCTAAATGAACATCCTAGTGTAGCAACAACATGGAAATGGGTTCTGATCAATAGCACAAATAATACCCAATGAAATTGCATGTTGGCTGTGGGAAGAGTGGGTGGAGGGGAAGGAGGGAAATAATGTGATTATTGTAACCAAGGAATAATGTTCTAAATTGACTAAATAACTTATTCAAATGGGAAAGAAAATGTATCTTAGAATTTGATCCAAATTTCTGGTCTGGTGGTGTAGATTTCCATGCCAACAATTAAGTTGGCTTTAGAAGGGCCCCCTTTGACAAGGATCAGTCTGTTAGTCTCTATGATGATAGTTCTTCCTCTAGGGGAAAGAATGGTCTCCATAAGGTTGTGTGTAAATAGAATTTTGTACACTTAAACTACATTTCCCAGAATCCCTTTCCCTTCATCCCCATGTTAAGTTCTTAAATAGTATCAATAAAATTGCAAACTTCTCCTTTGGTATCTGTTTGCAAACTCACTTCATTCTTTTCCATTCCTTTAATTCCCCCCTTTTCACAGACCTAAACTGGACTGAGGTATCATGGGGCCACTGGTTTTACCTCTGTTGGGGGAAAGGGTTGAAACTTTTCTCCCAAACATTCTTATGAGGATTTTACTCCTAGGCAGTTCACACTAGGGTAGCTCCCCCTACTGAGAGGAAGTAGAGATTGTAATCATGGCCAAGTTTCTTGCCTATATCAAATAGCCTTTGTTTCCAGAGAGCCTTATTGAGCTCATGAAGCTTACAGCTTTAGAATGTCTTTTCTTACTTCTGTTCCTGTGGGTTTTTGTATTATTTGCTTACCCTGCAGTTGATAGCTTGCATAATCCTGTGATTCAGGGAGAAGATTCAACTCCCTACACCCCTTGCCATTTTGGTCTGCCTGGTCTCTACTACACATCCAATATGGGATTTGTCCACACTATGCTCAGTATGTATATGGGGAACTCCAGAAGTATGACCAAAGGAATCTAAATGGATCATGATACTTGGGAGGGGAAGGAATCTTAAAGAGTCTGGAGGTGAATTTTAAGCCTTTTCAGACCCCATTGCTTTATTGATTTTAACTCTTATAGTTTTGTTCCCCTCCTAATAGTGAACAAGTCTTTGTAACAAGTCTCTATGGGAATTGGAGAAAAGGACTCTTGGATTCAATGCCTGTTTCTGTCACGCTTATTGTATTTGCTGTTTGTTTTAAAATTCAATTTTGTTTTTTAAGTTCACATATTAATCTGATCTGTACTATTCTGTTACACTGAGTTATTTTCAGCTACTGTGTTTTGGCTATTGGTTATATATTCTGTTACATTGTCTCTATTTGTACCTCTCCCTCTGACTGTACTGGAGAAAATACCATTGTAAAAACCCCAAAACAACTTGCATAAACCCTTTTCTGTGTCAAAACCATAGGTCCTTATGGATGCTGGGTTTGTCACCAAATCCATTGAGGTCACATGTTGCTTAAATGGAATTTTGTTCCTTTTTGCCTTTGTTAATTGTCACATAGATGATGGAAGTTCCTGAAAAGAGTCTTAGTTACCCTGTAATGGATTATAATCTCATCTGGGAGGTGGGAAGGATTTTCCTGGGAAGCCTAGTAGCTTCTGAATGGGTTTTTATATTTGTAACTTTTCAGCTTACTCTATCCTTCTACCAGAATGTTCTAAATTTTTTATGACATTTTAGACCCAAAAGGTTCTCATCAGCAGTGCAGAGGTTTTTCTGGTTTCTCCTGCCACATTTTGGAATGATGGTAGTAATAGACTTTGTTAAAAATATCTCAGCCAAGGTTGAAAGATTGGTTAGATCTGGAGAACTTGTGACAAGTATCCATGAGCTTCATAATTTTTTTTTAAATATCACACAGCAAGTAGCTATATAGAGACTCATGTGCATCATAATGATAATGAGTTTATTTGCTATTGTCATTAAAAGGACTATTGTGATTTGGGGAATTTTGGTATTTCTTTGAATGTGCTTTACCTGCTGTACTACTGTTTTTTAAAGCTGTTACTTGGTGAAAATTATTTGCACTCACACTGTAGATCATGGCTGAGTTAGAAAGGAAATGGATCTCATTTTGGGGGTCAGAAACCTTTGTATTCTACTTCTCCTTGGCTGATATAGTGTGTCACTGATTGTAAGTTACATATTTTTAATTTTTAAAACTTTTTTTATTATTGTTTTCCCTTGTGTGTGCAATACAGTATTTGAGTTTTCTTTTTTCTCTCATTTTTTTTGAAGCACATGTTACCAGTATTAAAGATTTTTTTATTTTGCACTAGGGTAAGTTTAAAATGTCCATTAGCCCTAATGTCAATGCATACCCAAAAGCTTTAGACTATGGAAACAGCGCCATTTATTGTTAAAATATTATGGGACTTTGCTCAATGACTGTGTCTAATTCCAGAAGAGGAGATTTCAAAAAGAGTCACTGCACAGTGCCAAGGAAGCACACAGTAAACCTGCATAGTGCCAATTGAGCACACAGTCAAAGAGGCCAAACAATCCCAGTGGGATTGATGAGATTCTGTGCCAAGACAAGAGGACTTGAACTTGTTTGGGGTTTGAAGTTGTGGTTTTTTGCATACATCAGACACAGACCTTCCCTGAGCCACACTTCTATCAAGCACCTCACTTTGGCTGCCATCCTGGCTCCCTTATCCCTGAGAGAAAAGGTAAAATCAGACCAGGGAATGCTATTTCCCAATTTCTTGCTAAAAAACTAGTCCCTTTTCTTTCTTTAATAGTGTGGAAAATTTTCTGTAGTCCTGGCTCCTGATTGGGTAAGTGCATAATTGCTATTACAAGCTTATGTGACATAAACCACTTTAATCAGGCCCTGATTCAAGGACCTGTTATAAGTTTATTTTTCCTTAACTTAGAAATTTTACATGAGACTTTGATATTTTATATTTCATCTAGAACTTTTTTTTTCCGTCTTTTATTTGGATTTTTTGATGTTTTTGATTTTCTTATGGCAATTGATTCATATACCTCATAACTCAACCATGCATCCCTGAGTGATCCATGTGTTTGTCAACACCCTACTCAGAGGGGATTGTATTATTATCCTCTAATGCAAAGTTTAAATCCTTTTGAGAATAATTTTAGGATAAGAAACTTGCTACCTCCCTGAATCCAGAAAATGAACTGCTTGGAGAAAGCACCATAAATATGCCCACAGAAACTACATGTTGCGCCAAAAAATCCAGAGTGAACTTTGGTATGTGGTGAATTGAACTGTGAGGGGTTGAACACATTTGTTTTGAATGTATACTCTTATGCCAAAGGGGACTACTCCCTAATTGTTTTTTTGTCAATGTAGCAATCATTGGTATTGTTCTTTTTTGGTGGGATCCATTAGACCAGGACACCTTGACAGAGTCATGCATGGTAGCTGGGGAGACCACAGAGTGGTCCTTGGTGAGATGTGATTGCCCACCCAATCCCCCTTCATATGACCTCTTCCATCAATGTCCCTTACCTATGAATTGGCATTATTATTATTTCCCCTAGTCTCAAAAGAAATAATGCAAGATCAAAACACCTGTACCCTAATTCTCTAAAACACCACCAGAAGATCAGACCCTTAAACCCAATCCCAAAAAGACTATCATGAGTTAACTTTTATTTAAGTACATAATTCCCAGCAAAACCGCAGCTAGAGGCCAAGCCCCAAAACTTTCCCACTCACAGAAACCTATTCTTATGAAGCCAGCACACAAATCAATCATAGAGGCCCAAGCAATAAGTACAAGTACATTAAGCTTCAGTATACCTCAGTGACTCGATTACACACATCAGTAACTCAGAAACTCCCTAGAAGCCACCAGTCTAAATTTGAATTATGTTCCCAGTACCCCTCAACCTCAATGATATAATTATTGAATTGTCTTTTAAGAACTGCTGATTAATTATTCCATTTTATTAAAAGCAATGATTCATTTTCCTTGATTGTTTATAAGCTCAAAACTTCCCACAGGTAATGAGAAAATTAACTCACATATGACAAAATCATTTATCTTGTGTGCAACTTTTATTCTGTCTTTAATCACAATATAAAAATATAGATTGTTAGTCAAGTGATTTGTTAAAAGTGAATGTATCACTTTTCCAATTATCTTTCTTTGATTATGTGTATTTGAGTGCCAAGAAAATGGGTATAAAAATAAAAACCAAGCCTGGGCATAGTGGAGCAGCTCTCAGATGCAAAGCAATCCCATGGCTGTTATGATTAAGCTGTCTTCCATTGTTATTTTTGTTGACTGATCGTTCGTCACCTGTTGGGAAACCCTGGAGTCACAAGCAAGGGTAGACTTTGCCTGTGGCACTTCTTCTCTTCTATTTCCCTTTTATCCCCAAATTATTGTAATTTCTATTTAGAAACTGCAATATTGTATATACCTTTAGCTAAAAAAATCTTCAGAGTTATAAGTTGGTTATGTATACTGATCCATTGGGGTGACTAGTCTCCCAAAGAATCACAAATATGTAAATAGAATTTTGTACCCTTAAACAACATTTCCCAGAATCCCTTTCCCTTTGTCCCTACGTTCTTACATTGTATCTATAAAGTTGTGTGTAACTCCACCCTTTCTCTCTCTCTTCTCTCACATGCGCAGTCTGAGTAAGCTTCTCTTTACTCAGGCTATCACTTTTCTCTACTTCAAGTGATTATTAATAAATCTTATAAAATATAATACTTGGAGTATTGGATATTAATTTTTAATATTACAGTTGGTAATGTCTCCTTAGGTAGGGTATACTCCCTAATATGGTCCCAAACTGAGTAATAACAGACATGATATCTTCACCAAATTTTGGGGTGTCCCCTCTAAACATGGAGAGGTCAGAGGATCTGAAAGGCTTCTGGGGCCTACACATAATTTTATTTCTGCTGGGGTCATAACATAGTCTTTCTCGAAGAGGGAAAATACTATTAGTTTATTCTTCAGTTATAGAGGGAAGTAAATTTTCAAATGACTTAGGAGGAGAATAAGATAGGGGTACAGAGGACAGTGGAAGAGAATGGCAAAAGGAGGTGAAGGAAAGAGAGGGAGGAGGATCAGGTGGAGAAGAATAGATGGAATAGAATAAGAAGTGCCCAGAAGGAACTTCAAAGGAGTTGGACAGGGCAGAGGATTGAGAAGAGATAAAGAAGTGAGAGAAGATGCTAGTAAGGCAGAGTAGAGAGAAGGCACTCCCAAGGGAGTTGGACAAGGGTCATCAGGCAGCTCAGATGCTATTTTGTTAATACTTCTGAGCAAATGCATTTGTTAATGCTGCCCAGCAAAACCTAAACTCCATCTGATCTGGATGCTTATTTCCTATAGCTAGCCTTAAATCTTTCAGCTTATGTGGCTTAAATGTACCAAATAGAAGCAAAAATAACTCATCAGCTAAATTTCTAGCCATCAAATTCCACATAACCTGCACCCCTCTTTTTGCCATTTATGATTTAACTAGAAGCTTTTCCTGTTTCCAAGCATTCAGGAGTTATTCTAGTGGAGTTCCTTTTGGCACACTATTATGAAATTTTCTGTTAGTAGATCCCATTATTCCAAATTGTTTTTTAATTTGACCCCAAACATTGTACTTAAAGAAGAAACATAGAAGTACAAATAAATAAGCAAGCTTAAGTCCAATGGACTTTTGTAAGGTGTCCCCCATAAGTCCTAGTCAAGCCAAAGAATATTCCTCATTGAATTTGGATTAACTCTATATCTTTTATAATTTTGGATCATTAACAAAGATCATGGTCTTTGTAATTGCCCTCCTATTTACCCCTCTTAGATTTTAATTTCTGGTAGATGAAAGGATTATGAACTTTACCTTTGACTATCATGACTATCTTCTTTACTTTTCTCTTTCTTACTCTAATTTCCTTCGTTCCTTCGTTCCTTCGTTCCTTCCTTCGTTCCTTCGTTCCTTAGTTCCTTCGTTCGTTCGTTCGTTCGTTCCTTCCTTCGTTCGTTCGTTCCTTCCTTCATTCCTTCCTTCCTTCCTTCCTTCCTTCCTTCCTTCCTTCCTTCCATCTCTTTCCCCACTAAAACCCTGAAAGATTTAAGGAAATGTACTATAGATCCTAACCATGATCTGTAAGAAATAGCTCTTTAATGTTACAGAAAATAAGGTTTTTACTCTCATTTCATGGGTTATTTTCAATGGGAGGTTGTTGAATTGTTTGTAATGTAACTATTCCACTGCTATCCAGGCATATCACATTCTCCCTTTAATTGCAAAGAATCTCTTGAAAACATTATAGACAATCTTTAAATGGAAAGGTTTTTTAATTAGATGGAATTGTTTTAGGTAATTTGTGCTAAGTACACATTAAAATGTAACGTAAATGGCAATTTTCTTTATATTGACAAGGATAATTTCCATCTGGGAAAGTCGTATTTATCTTAAAACAAAACTCTTACTATGGAGATGTGTTGGTAAAAGGAAATATGTACTTGGTGTACTGGAGGTCAGGTCAGTTTTCTTTCAGCCTAGAGAAGGGAAATGACTAGAATGAAGCTTTGGATCCATGTCAATCCATGGCTTTAGAGCATAGAGATTGTGTTCAATGTCCTCATTTTACAGATAAAGCTACAGAGCTTCAAGAGGATACATAATTAATTGTCAGGTTCTATATTATTTTTCATCTCTATAACTTTCTGCAGCCTAATACTAAGGACAACCTTATTCTAATGTGTTAGTGCCATTTGAGGGACACAACAAAGGGCTACTTCCTGCCAAGAGACTGAGATCGTACCCTCAACAATTTGTCTTTTTGTATTAACATTGCCATCTCTAGCTCATAGCATTGTAGATCTCAGAGGCCATTAGATGAAATTCCTGCATTCTATAAATGAGAAAATCAAGGCAGAGAGAGAGAGAGAGAGAGAGAGAGAGAGAGAGAGAGAGAGAGAGAGAGAGAGAGAGAGAGAGAGAGAGAATAATAGCTAGCATTTCTGTGGAGCTTTTAAATTTTGCAATGTGTCTTACCTCTATTATCTCATTCTGTCCTCACAATAACCCAGAAGGTAAGGCACCATTATTATACTCATTCTATGGATGAAGGAACTGAGGATGAGTTAAAAACTTTGTACTAAGCACTAGGATACAAAGGAAGACAAAAGATAGTACCTGGCCTCAAGGAGCTCACAATCTAATGGGGAAACATGTAACAAAAAGCTGAAAAGGGAGGTGAGAGAAATAGGATAGGTAAGGGAGGGAGAGAAGAGGGGCAGGATAAAGTCATGGATCCAGGGTAGGAAATGATCTGAAGGGATGTGAGTTTCTGAGTTGATTTCACCTTGCAGAATGATTAGTTTCTAGAAATTATGAAGTACAGGAAAGTAGCCAGGTGGGAAATGATGAGGGGAATTCTGTGGGTTCCAAAGGTTAAGAGACTTGCTCAGGGTCACACATCTAATAAGTATCTGGGTTCAGAATGGAATTTAGGTCTTCTGATATCAAGTCAAATGCTCTATCCACTAACACCATGTAGGTTATTGTAAACCTTAAAATTTCTTAGACTTATGAATGTTGGAAATTTCACCATTGGGAAATTTCATACTTGGAAAAAATTTCCTATTGATAGTAAGAACTCTATTGGAATGTGAAAACCCTTGGCATGGTAGGGTCCTTCTCCTCCCTACTTAAGACTACTTTAGGACAGAAACCTTTTGCTAAACAATGGAAAGGGCTTTGACCTATACTTTAGCATAGAACAGGAAGTTCTTTGAGTCATGATTGATTTTAGAATTGATACAATAGAGATACTTGGAATGACAGAACCAGGTCTTGGAACTTACAATCTCCACCCTACTCAGTCTAACAGGACTTAGGAAGGGCTGTAGCATAGATCAAGATTTAATTATTTGAGAATATGACCTAAAGCAGACATGTGCAAAGGAAACAGATTTCTGGGCGGTCCTGGGTTAAGCTAGAGCCACCATTGGCACAGGGGAGACATCGACAGTGATTGGTAGATGTGAGAACTGAGGGGAGGGGACTTAAATGGTTTCCTAAAAGATAGTGGGGTCTGAGGAGAGAAGGAGGAGGTTTTGCTCTAAGGGAGGTGGCTCTGAAGGAGGACTGAGGAGGTTGCTCTGTGGGGGGACCAGGAGAGAAGGCTGGCTCTGAAGGAGGAGAATTCTCTGGAAACATTTCTTGAAAGGAGGCTCTCTTGAAGATGGAGCCTGAGGTTGGCATGAGAAGCCTTACCTAGAGAGATCTTGGGTGAGTGATAAAACCAACTGACTGATTTATTCATTCTTATTCCTTTCTTACTTTATCTCTTTTTCTATTGATTAAAGTGTATTATAAATTAAATTTCTCTATAAAACCCAGTTGGCTTGGGCATATTCATAAATTGGGAATATATTCCCTGGCAACCATCTTATATTTATATAAACCCAAGACACAGTAGAAAACATATTTCAGTGGTCATAATTGTTATATATTTCCCTTGCTCCCAAACATTTTAATTATCACAGTTTATGGCTCCCACTCTCTTATCTACAACTATTTAACACTCAAAACTATTTCAAATCTAACATTATCTGTTACTTTTTAATATTCCTTCCTGTATTTGCTGAAGATAGCAGAGATTTGTCTTATGGTAAGGAATACTAATGATTTGAAAATACATGCTTTCTTCCCTCTACCTCTTACCTTCTTTATTATATCTACCTCCTGTGGCTCAGTGCCCTCCCCTCCTCTCTCCCATCCTCAAAGATTTAGGAGACTGACTCCATCATGGAGAACTGAACCCAAAGCATCAAGTTCTCTGTTTAATTTGTCATTTCTTCACTTGAATTCTAGAAAAATCTCTGAACTATAGATTTGTCTAGGCTCATATCTAACATTATGCCAAAATGGACAGCAAAATCTTTATTCCTTCACAGGTATTCAAGATTTAATATGAGCATTTGGTATGGTCATCCACTATGGAAAAAGCATAGAACTCTAAGGACTCATAGGTATCCATGAACAAGTACAGGAACATAAACCACTCAAATGTTATTATTGTTTAGTCATGTGTAATTCTTCATGACCCCATTCAGGATTTTCTTGGCAAAGATACTGGAGTGGGTTTGCCATTCCTTTCTCTAGCTCATTTTATGGATAAGGAAACTATGCCCATCTTCACACAGCTGGTAAATGTTTGAGGCCATATTTGAACTTAAGAAGGTGCATCTTCCTAATTCCAGGCCAGGCACTATACCATTTAGCTGGCTGCTGAAAAAAATAAGTCCTTGTTCAAGATAGACATGTATCATAAGAGCAATCTACAACAATATATGCAGGGTGGGCAAGGTCCAGAACTTGTTGACACCATATGGCATGATCCAAAGCATTTAGCTAAAAGGCAGTCTTGGGGTGAGGATCCTCTTCCTTCTTCAGACAGAGTGCTACCATGGAAATCTACTTCCCAACCCAGCACCTTGCAAATTCCTTGGAAGTTCCAGAACTTGAAAAGTCTCAAACTCAGGATTAGCCATGAGGCATACTCTAAGATTGGAAATGTCCATTGTCAAGACAACTAGTCTCTGTTTTATGCACAGAAAAAGAAACCGAAAGGCAGATGGCAGTCAGATTTGGAGGCCAGGAACTTCTCTTTACTCTCCTTTTGCTTCTCCTGAAAGTTGTTTTCTGTTCATTGGGTGAAAAGGAGATTGGTGGGAGAGCCACTTTTCTTCCCACATCTTGTTATACTTCAGCTTGGATGTCTGTGCAAGGGAGAGAAAACTAAGGAAAAGAAAGGGGAAAAAGGGTGAGCTGGTTTGAAAGATCCTTCATATTGATTAATAATAATATTAATAGCTGGCATGTATAAACACCTTATAGTGTTTTAAGGTTTGTCAAATGCTTTACAAATATTTTCTCTTTCAGTCCTCATGACAACTTTGGGAGGTAGGTGTTCTTATTTTCTCCCTTTTGCAGATGAAGAAACTGAGGAAGACAGATTAAATGTGTCCAGTAAGAGAATATTTGAACTCAGGTCTTCTTGACTTCAGATAGAACATTTTGTCTACTATGCCACCAAACTGCCCTTATTTTTGGAGTCTGTCTGACTTGGAGTCTGTCTAACATTCTAGGATTTGTCATTAGTTATAAATACCAATTTGTGTTTAAACCCAATTTGGGGACATCAACTGGAAATTTTCCACTCAGCTGCCTACCTCCTATAATAAGTACATTTCTCCTTACTCTGATACCATTCATCATGGAGCCAGTCCTGCTCACTGTTCATTGGAGCCAGCTCCAGACCAAGAAATTTGCTATTGGCTTTCAGCATGGGAGTATAGGGAATATCTACTTCCATTGGAGGTGGCTTTCTAATGATGTTGATCTCTTCAAGTTGGTTGCATTGGGTAGGGTGGGGTGGGGGCTCAGCACCTTATACAGACGTTTCTCACCTCTAATATATCTGCACCACTCTGGTCAATATTTATTATATATTGTCCTCTATTGGCAACTACCTTTTTACCCATCATCAATCAATAATCAATTAGATTATAAATTCTTTGAGGGCAAGAATCATGCCTTCTATTTTCTCGCATCCCCTAAGCCACCTAGAATAACGCCATGCCCATAGTGGCCATTCAATAAGTACTTTAAATGTCATAGACTTACACTTTCTAATTTGAGGCTTTTGTTCAATACAGTTCTTACATATTTGGAAATCTCAGTGACAGTCCTCTGGTAAGTATATAGCCTATTTCCTCTGAAATGTTCATTCACTGATTCATTTATTTATCTGTGATTCCCTCTGAGCAATGGGGGGGATTAAGGGATTAAGGGTGGAGATGGGAAGGGAGAAACAGGAGAATAAAATTCACAGATTTTGTGAAAGTGATTCCCTCTCCCATGTAAGCTTACCTTGTTAAGAGTTCTAAAGGGATCCTTTTCAAATAGACCTTCGTTTGGAAAAAAGAAAAGGGTCTAGCTTTTTATCTACAGTACAAAATATAAGCTAAGTGGAAGGGAGCACCTCTGAATCATAGGAAACACTCAAAACATAGAGTGGAGGGGGAGGCTAAGGCTCTGCCTTGAGTTCCCTGTTTATATCCTGTTTGTCACTGCCTAAATGTAACTACTCTTGTTCAGTCGCTTCTGCACACGTGGTTTTTCTGGACTGGGATGTCCACGAATGTATTCCACCTTCCTGATAACTTTGGTTGTGGTGGCCACCCACTCAGGGAAGAAATAGGGTCCAGTGGCCAAAGCAAATGCTGCCCACTCTACCATTTTGTTACTCACTGAAGCCAAGTCATTTCCCTCTTATGTAATAGAGGGATAGCAAACCTCACCCTTGACCATCCCACAGGGCCACTGGAACTGGAAAGAAGTGAATTTTTAAAAGACATTTTGAGTTAATGGATAGGAGATGAATTATGCAGTATTTGTCCTCACCAGTTCAGAGACACGGGCACTCTTCCGATGGCTGGTTTTACCATCCCCACTGCCCATGGGAGGTTCCATTAGGGGTGATCAGCAGCTTTGGCAGTACTCTCTTGTTTACTGCGGAATAATAACCAAATCCTGGGTTAACCAAGTTGCGTCCACATGTTGACTCACTTCCTTACCTTCCTTCCAGCTGCTAAGGCAACAGGGCAAGACGCCAAAGAACTTATTTTGACTCACCAGAGACTGGATGGATGACTTTTCTTAGAGTCTAAGACTCAGGGTTTGTTCTGTTGCTCCCATGGGCATGGTTTTAGATCATGCCTTCTTGTTTGCACTATTATAATAGCTTCCTAATTGGTCTACTTCCTTCTAACATCTCTCTAAAAACTGTCCTTCAGAGCTATTGCCAAAATAGCCTGGCTTGGTAAGGAGGCTTGAGCTAGTGAAAAAAAAAAATTAGTACTGTGATCAGATCTGGGTTCATAGAATTTGAGAGCTGAAAGGGACATCAACACTATATCAAGTAGGTAGTGCAGAGGATAGAGTGTTGGGTCTGGAGGAAGACCTGAATTCAGACCCTACCATAAACATTGACTAGCTGCTGTGTGACCTTGGACATGTCCCTTAACCTCTGCCTCAGTTTTCTCCCCTGTAAAATGGGGATTGTAAAAGTGCCTGCCTCCCAGGATTATTGTGAGATCAAGTGAGATATCTGTGAAGTATTTGCCCAGAGCCTGACACATAGTAGGATTTATATAAATACTATTATTGTTATTAACTAATATTAATGTTAAATATCAAAGAGCCAAGCACAGATCCATGTGGATCTATTGGAGACTTCTTGCCTCTTTAACAGTGAACCCACCATTCTTTAAGTCCAACCACACAACTAGATCTGAATCTATTTGATTATGTTAAAATCTAATCTGTATCTCTCCACTTTTATCCAAAGCTTTGATGAAATCTAGGTAAATGATTACCCACAATACCCCCTACATTTATTAGGTAAATAGGTTTACTATTTATTTATTGTTTAAAATGTGGCTAATCTGGGGGGCAGCTGGGTGGTTCAGTGGATTGAGAGCCAGACCTAGAGACGGGAGGTCCTAGGTTCAAATCTGACCTCAGTCACTTCCTAGCTGTGTGACCCTGGGTAAGTCACTTGACCCCCATTGCCTAGCCCTTGCCACTCTTCTGCCATATTGGTTCCAAGATGGAAGGTAAGGGTTTAAAAAAAATAAAATGTGGCTAATTTGGCACGACCAATTGTTGGTTAAGCAATGATGTCTCTTTGAGATTCTTCTACTTACTAGATGCTCACTGAAAATGACTCTTGAATGATCCCTTCCAGAATTTTCCTGGTGAATCCAAGTCAAGCTCACTGGGTGGTAGTTGATAAACTCTTCTTTTTTTGAAAATTGGGAAAACAGCCTTTCTTCAATATTGTGCTTTTTCATTATTTTTCAATTGTCATTAATAATGGATAAGCAAAGATATCTGCCATAGTTCATACTGGCCAGGTGTAAACCTCAAAATTTCTTAGACTTATAAATGTTGGAAATTTCACCATTGGGAAATTTCATACTTGAAAAATTTCCTATTGATAGTGGGTCTTGACTATTGGAATGTGAACCCCATTGGCATGGGAGGTTCCTTCTCTTCCCTTCTTAAGATTACTTTAGGACAGAAACCTTTTGCTGAAAAATGGAAAGGACTTTGACCTATGCTTAAGCATAGAACAGGACTTTCTTTGAGTCATGATTGATTTTAGAATTGATACAATGGAGATACTTGGAATCAATCTCCACCCTACTCAGTCCTAACAGGATTTAGTAAGGGCTGCAGCCTAGATCAAAATTTAATTATTCCAATCTCTACCCTACTCAGGTTAACAGGATTTAGAAAGGGCTGTAGCAAAGGATCAAAGGTTTAATTATTTGAAAATATGACCTTCAACAGACATGTGCAAAGCCAGAAGACCTCTGGGCGGTCCTGGGTTAAGCTAGAGCCTCCATTGGCACAGGGAAATTGATGGACAGGTGATTGGTAGATGTGAGGACTGAGGGGAGGGAACTTGGATGGTTTCCTTAAGGATAGGGGAGTCTGGAGACTCGGGGTGGTTGAGGAGTTTGTCTGAGTGGTTGGAGAGGTGCTCTGAGAAGCTTGCTCTGAAGGAAGCTGAAGGTGGGGGCCTCTGAGACTGTTTCTCCATTTTGGTCACGTGAGTAATAGGGACTGATCTCTTTTCTTTGCCCCAGCTATCTAAGGGCTTGGGCCTTTTGGCCCAGCCTAAACAGAAGGGGTATTTAAGCCCTATTCCCTTCTCTCCCTTTTTCTCTCTCTCTATCTCTAATTCCTTTCTTCCTCCTATTGTAATTAAACTCCATAAAAGATTGACTGCTGACTTGAGTTTTCATTTAGGAATTACATAGCTGAATTCCTTGGCGACCTTAAATTAATATATATCAGTCTTTTAAAGTGATTTCCTTGTCACACAGGTAAATGGAATTCTTTAAAATTAGGAGCTCTCTTTCTGTCCTTTTTGCCTTTCGTATCAATTCCATATTAGTTATTCTTGTTCTAACATTTTTAGTATAAATGTCTTCCTTCTTTGCAGAGAAAACAGAAACAAAATATGAATTGAGTATCTCTGATTTTAATCCTAACAAAAAGTTTATTAATGCATTTTCTTATGTCATTATAATTTTGTCCAGTATCCCTTTTTTCACTTCTCAGAGAGCCATCTCATATTATAAATAACATTTTCAAAGACAAAAAGAGAAAAAGAAAAGGAAATAAATAAACATAATTGACAAATATATTGAAAAAGCTTAAAATATATGCAATATCCTATACTTAGAGTGTGGGGTGGGAATATTTTCTCCTATCTCTTCTTTCAAGCCATGTTTGTTCTTAATAATATTGCAATATTCACTTTTGATTTTTTTGTGATTATTTTCTCTTTATATTATCGTAATCATGTATGTTTCCTAATTATGCTTAATTCACTGTACATCAATTCCCAATTTAGCATAGAAATATCCCATTATATTAATGTGCCACAACTAGGTTAGCCCTTCCCCAAACAATGGGCATCTACATTGATTCCAATTATTTGCTATCACAAAGAGTGCTGCTATCAGTATTTTAGTGAATATTGAAATGTTTTCATTCTCAATGGCATCCTCGGGAGTATGTCTAATAATAGAATCTTTAGGCCAAGTGGAATGACTATTTTAGTTGTTTCTTTTTACTTTTGTCAGTTATCATTATCTCAACTAACCTAAATAAAAGCCCTGGCATTTCTTTAATTTTCTTTTTTCTCCCATGATGGCTAAAAAAATACTTTTTATCCATCTTTTTTTCAAAAAGCCCTTACCTTCCATCTTGGAATCAATACTTTATATTGGTTCCAAGGCAGAAGAGTGGTAAGGGCTAGGCAATGGGGGTTAAGTGACTTACTTGCCCAGGGTCACACAGCTGGGAAGTGTCTAAGGTCAGATTTGAACCCAGGACCTCCCGTCTCTAGGCCTGACTCTCAATCCACTGAGTTACCCAACTGTCCCCCTTTTTAGCCATCTTAACCTTCCTAGCTATCTAAAGCATTCATGAGATTAAAAAAAAATTAGAATTATGCCATGATCTTATATTTGTCTTCTATTACCTTGCTTTCAAGTTTGCCTTTCAAGGTTGGATATGTCTGTCTTGGAATCATTCTTTAGTCAAATGTTTTCAGGAAGGAAACACAAAACAGAAAAGGATCCCAAAGCCTCCAGTGCCCAAGTCCAGTTCACCTTACTTAGCCCTTTGCTTTAGCTGCCTTATGCTCAGACACCCTGTTGCTGGGATAGGGAAAGGATGCCACCTCTCCACTTATGACTTCAGAAGCTATCGAGTAAAAGGAGTCAGCTGGGTGGCTCAGTGATTTGAGATCCAGGCTAGAGATGGGAGATCCTGGGTTCAAATCTGACCTCATATACTTCCTAGCTCTGTGACCCTGGGCAAGTCACTTAACCCCAACTGCTTAGCCCTTATCACTCTTCTGCCTTGGAATCAATATAAAGTATTGATTCTAAGATGGAAGATGAGGGTTAAAAAAAAGATATCTAGTAAAAGAGACCTACTTGGGGCAGCTAGGTGACTCAATGGACAAAGAGCCAGGTCTGAAGATGGGAGGCCCTCGGTTCAAGTCTAGTTTCAGACACTTCCTAGCTGTATGACACTGAGTGAGTCACCCCCAATTGCCTAGCCTTTACCATTCCTCTGCCTTAGAATCTATTAAGACAGAAGTTAAGGTGGTTTTTTAAAAAAAGAGTCCTCTTGTCTCATGAGAGAAATGAAGGGAGCAGAGGGAAGACAGTTACTTCCTTTTTAAAGAAATGGTCCACTTTCTCCGAGTTTAGTGGTTAATTCTATTTGAGGAAGTTTTCCTATATAGTCTTGCCCTCACCTTTTAGCCATCATGAGGTTGTTGCTCCTCCCTTTTTCAAGAGGACCAAGGCTAATATGGAGTGATGTCTTGACTTGAACATGAATTAGATTTAAGTGAGGTATCGTTGCACCAAGCCATCAGCCTCACTCTTTATTCTAGAGTCATTCAAGTCCAATGGCAAGACAAAAGGCAAGATGACTGGCTAAGTCCCAGGAGGCAATGGACGACCTTGGTGACATTGATGTCTGATCAAACTCTTAAGAGCTCCGCAGTGCTTGCTTTAGCGGCTGGAAGAAACTATTTTCATCTACCTGTTCCACCAGGAGACATCTTCACATTATCGGGGCAGATGGAGATGAGCCTAATGGTTACTTTCAACCCGGTTTAGCCTGTCTGCTGAGATGCAGCCACTGCTCATGCTGTATCTTCTTGGAGTCACAGATGAGAACTGGATGGACACCAAAGGTGGATAAAAGAACAATGATCCCACCTTTCATCCATCCATCGTTGGGGAAGGGGACCGAGGAACCACTCAGGGTTTCTATCCTCATTCAAAATTTGCAAGTGCTTCAGAGGCAGGCACATGTTTCCCTGAAGGTATCTTGGGGCAACTTAGTGACTATCTCATGGAATGTCAGGGAACCTCTTTTAAAAAGATGTAAATTAATATAAGGTTATAAACTTTAGTAGCATAATTTTGCTTTTTCTTAAAGCATCATATTCACAGAATCAATGGAATCAAGTAATGACCACAGTGATCTGAGATGCTTTGGGAAAAGAGGATATTTAAAATCTGTGCCATTCTTGGTTTTCTTGCTTTCTTCAGCTCTTTCCAACTTTAATCTGTGATTTTAATCTTGAGATTTCTAGGTGGATAGAGTACTCTACTTGGAGATAGGAAGACTTGAGTTCAAATCTGATCTCAGATATATTTACTCTGTGATGTTGGGCAATTAATTCATGTAACTTCTGTCTGCCTCAAGGTTCTTATTTGCAGAGTGGACACCTTGTGAGGATAAATGAAAGTTGTGAGGATAAAATGAAGGAATATTTGTAAAGTTCTTTGTAAATTGTAAAGTACTATAGAAATTCTAGTTATTATTATTATTATTTAGCCCATATTAGACAGAATTTCAGATCTGGCCCTTTTTAGAAGCTGAACTTAGGGAAGAAGAATATTGTTTTTGCTTGCTTTGGGGGGGAGAAGAAAACACCTATATGCATATGTACATATATTACACATACACGTGTATGTTTGTAATTTTAAAGCCACGAAGGACCTATATTAAATTAATTTTTGTGGGATTCATAAATAACAGTGTTTAGAAATAATTTCCAATAAAAATAAGTGATCTCCAAGTGAACCAATATGAAAAAAATGTTAAAACAGATGATTTGGCACAGGTTATGGATGTGCTTGTTTAGAGTCCTTGATGATTTCAAGATTAGTGATGCAAAGAAAATTAATTAGAGTGGTGGCAACTCAAGATGCCCTGGGGGAAATGATAAGGCTTATCTGAGCTTTCAAGGGGGCCAGGAGAAAATGCTTCCCTGGTGGGCAATGTCAGCAATTTAGGACATGTTTTAAGAATATTTCTAAGGAACTAATAACATGTACATATTTCCTATCATTGCTTAATTTTTGAAATGACATATTACCTTTACTAACCATAACTACAAAATGTCATGCACCAAGAAAATAACCTAGAAGGCACCTTTTCAAGGGATAAGGGAGGGTGGGAGCTTGGTTCAAAACAGAAAAGGCATCTACCCGGATTTGGATAAAATCATAGCTAAGTTGCCTGTACCTACTCTGCTTATAATGGAAATGTATAAATAAAGCACAATTAGCTAATTGATGGGCTGATTATGAAGGCAACAAAAATGAAATTTAATTGTCCTGTTTGATCCTCAATTAGCTGAGCAGATCCATCAACAAGTATTTATTAAGCTTTTTACTATGTGTGCGGAAGCATGCCAGACAGACTCTGGGGATATTCAAAGAGAAAAATGAAATAGTCCCTGCTCTCAACGAGTTACATGTGGTTTGAGGGCTTTCATACGCTTTTGGTGATCCATTCATTCCATATACTGGTGATTAATTTAAGAGAAAAAATAGAGAGGGGCTTATTTTGTGGGTCATTGGGGATTATGGGGATGTAATGTTTGGATGGGTTAGATGTAAATGGGAGAGTCTGAGATCTGATATAACATGATTTATGTTCTGCAAATATACGTATCATTGAATGGTGTTTCACAAGGTAGACCTGAATTGTCTTGGGCTCTTTTTAATTTATATAAATTTTATACTGAGAAAGATTTGTCACAAGTTCACAACATTTTATGAGCTAAAGGAGGGATGCAACTAGAGTCCTAGATTTATTTCTTTTTTTGTACATTAAACTATGGATCTCTGTCAATATGGACTGGTTTTTATACCTCCTGTATTATTAAAGTTATTCTTGTCTATGTGGAAGGAGTGTGAAGAAAGAGAGGACTTACAAGATTTGCAGATCAGGTCCCCCAGCTTTGTTTCTTGCATGCTTGTCTTGTCTTGTAAGTCCTCTCTTTCTTCATGCCTCTTCCACATCTATGTCTTCACCTGAACTTCCTTCTGCTCTTTCCCAAATATCATTATTGTTTCAAATAGTTTCCCAATACTTTAATTTTTAATGCATTTTTGTATTTACTTCAAAGAATCTATGATCTTATCAATTCAGAATTTCCTTGCAGTGATGCAGATTGAAACCCCTCTATGCCTGCCTATCCTTTAAAACTCTTTTCTTTGTCTTCCCAAAGTTCTCACAAGGTTCTAGAGACCTTCCTTTTCTTCTCTCAACATCTCTTCCTATCCTATTATTCCTGGATCCCATCTTTTATTCCTGTTGTACTCTGTGTTGGATCTCATTCATGATAGTGGCACCTACCCTGTGTTGAGCTCATATCTCTTTGTGTTATGCTTCATCTGATGTTTATTGTTAAAGAGTTGTTGAACAGGGTTAGTTCTATTGTTATATGTGCAAAGGTTTCTTGTTTGATTTTGTCATGTGGACGACACCTTGTCTTAACAGAGTTTCCAAGTGTTTCCTTTTGTTAAATAGCATCAGTTTAATTCTTTATGGTATTACTTGGTATTCATTATGTCTAGTGTCCATCAATTTTTTTTTAAATTATCAATGGATATAGAAGCATGAAGCTTCTGTGGAATCTATTATAATAAGTCTTTGTCCTTCCTCGTTCCTTCTTCCTGAACCTTACTTATATAATTCTCTCTGTCCTCAACTTTCTTCCTTTTGCATCAAAGTCACCAAGGTTCAGGTGTCTGTTGATTTGACTTGGAGTTCCTTATCAAGCACTTAAGTAAATTTTTCTACCACTTGGTCCTTAGCCACTGATATTAATATAGACGCTGTAATTATTTTCATGGTGGTCTTTTATTATTAATGCTGCTACATGTAGTGACCAAATAGTCCATGAAACAATATTTCTTGTTACTTCTGAACTTACATACGTCCATAATCAATCTCATTTTTTCGGGCCTTTTATATAACTGCATCTCTTCTTCAGGAAGAGAATTCTCTTTGAAGTCAGCGAATGAACTGTGAGGGAGAATATGCCTCAAGGCCTATGTGAAGGGGATAAAAATAAAACTGATTATTATCTCATTTATTATAACTTCAATTGACATGCTGAACTCATGAAATAACTTACTGGTTATATTTATAGTCACATGGAGATATCATTAAGTCCCAAAGACTTTTGGATTCCTTATAGTCAAAGAATTAGAATTCCAGTCCTTTTACTTGCTTACCTAAAAGGACAAATAATGCTAACATGTAACTAAAAGCACAAAATAAATTAGGACAGAGTACCACTGTGTGGTCTTCTTAGAAATCAGAGACCTGGTCACAATATCAATCGAGCTTGAAATCTTATCTTGGTTTTTGGTTGCAATAAATTTTGGCTAATTTTAAGGATAGATCCAGAGAGAGCTCATGATGGTGTGTACCTCTTAGGTAGGGGTATACTGGTAAGTATTTTTCACAGCTTTCCAGGAAAAGCATATATAGTCAGCACAAAATTTTAAGCTTAATCTGAATGAACATTTTCAATAATTTCTTAAGTCTAGAAAATTAACAAAATAATAAATTAGGCATTGATTTGTAGTATTTGGTGATTTTTCTAGGTATAAAAACTCATCCTGAAAATTTAACAATGGTCTCCCATGAGACCATTGGAGCTGGCTTTTTGCACACCACTGCTGTTAGGTCATGAAGGCATGAGAAATACTTTTATTTAAACATATTACTATGCAATTTTGCTTACTATGAATAGAGTTGAGTTATAGATTTATGGAATCTAGATTTGGAAGGGACTTAGAAGTTATCTAATCATAGGATCACAGGAGTTAGAGCTGGCAGAAATCTTAGTGACCAATTAATCCAACTCCTTCATTTTATAGAGAATGAAACTGAGATCCAGAGAGGTTAAATCCTGTGCACATCCATGGGATTATTAGTGTTTAGAAGACATGAATTTCATTAACCTTCAATTGTAGATAGATTATGAGAAAGTATAATCTAGCTTGTTTATCTCTAGCTCTTCTTCCTTAGTGAGCAATGAGAAGAGAGTAGATTATGTGAAGTAATGTTTGACAATGATGAAAAAGGAAATTTCCATTTAGGAAACTACCTGACTCTGATGAGGTTGGTTATAGGATAAGGGGCAGGATTATGTGCCCAATTCTCTTCTAGGCTTGTTAGAAGGTTACTAGAAGATATAGACTTCTCTTCATTCCTTTATGAATGGGGATGGATGTAGGATGGGAGTAGACTTTCTTTATGGATTGAGGGCACATGATCCCTTGTGAGGGATATTGCTGCTGAGATATGGATCTGTCTAGAAGACCTTTGAGGACTTTTCAAACTCTGAAATTTTAGGATTTCATGACTTATACAGTTATATGCAAGAAAATCTTATCCTTCAAATAAAAATCATGATGATCTTCTGTATCTGGGACGGAGCAAGGAAGACAAGGAAGATAAGGAAGGAGGGAGACAGAACTCAAGAGGATGTATTCCAGGAAGGGAAGAATTAAATTAAATCTTATATAGTGTGCTCTTTTTTGTTACATAACATCTCCAGTGATTTGGTCACCTTTTTATGTAAAACTAATGGTTCAAAGAATTATTGTGGTGCTGAGCTCAATACATCAACCTATATTACCATTGTTCATTCATTCCTTTATTGAGGTAGCCCAACCAACATAGAGTGGAGAACTGGAGGGCTTTAGATACATGGCTGTGTTTGGCATTTAGTACTTTCTAAGTACTAAGCATTTAGTACTTTCACCTAAAATGTAGTATTTTCATGATATATGTTAACTAATAGTAAATAGTCAACAAACTTTAAGTTTTGCAAAACACTTTCTATATAATCTCAGCAATTGAATACTGAGGTTTATGCTGTTTCACCTCCATTTTATGGATGAGGAAATGGAATCTGATGGAGGCTAACTTACTTGTCTAGGCTCACATTCCTAGTAAGTATTGAAGAAAGTATTTGACCCAGGGGTCCCTGACTCCAAGTCCATCACTGTAGACATTGTATTGCCCAGCTGTCTCTACAATGTACAAGGGGCTTTGGGAAGATCCAGGAATACCAAGATGTAAACCACAGGACTCTTGTCTTAAAGAGTTTTTATTCTAATGGAGGAAGTACAAGTACACAAAAAGCTACGATATGAGGATGAATGAATGAGACAAATGCTAAGGGGAACTTCAGGCAAAATACATTGGAACTTTGAGGAAGGGACACGCATTTTAAAAAAATAAAGATAGTGTATTTTACCAATTAAAAGTAATAACAAATTTCCACGTTTTCTGAACTTATATGATTCAAATTGCTTCCTTCCCTCTCCCCTACCAGAAATGGCACACAATTTGATCTGGGTTATACATGTATTATCATGCAAAACATATCTTCATGTTCATTTTTGTAAGAGAAAATTATATAAAGCAAAAACCCCAAATAAAAATCCAAATAAGGTAAAGTAGAAAATCATATGCTTTGATCTGCATTCTGACTCTTAACAGTTATTTCTCTGGAGGTGGATTGTATTCTTTGTCATAAGTCCCTCAGAATTGTCCTGGATCATTGTACTGCTGAGAGAAGCTAAGTCTATGGTCATTCCACAGTATTGCCATTATTGTGTACTATATTCTCTTGGCTCTACTTATTTCACTTTGCATCAGTTCATGTAGATCCTTCTAGCTCTTTCTGAAATCATCCTGTTCATCATTCCTTACTATCATATACCACAATTTGTTCAGCCATTTCCCAACTGATGGACATCCCTTCAATTTCCAATTCTTTGCCACTACAAAAAGAGCAGCTATAAAGATTTTTGTACAAGTGGGTCCTACTCCCCCTCCCCTTTTTATCTCTTTGGGATATAGACCTAGTAGTGGTGTTAAAGGGTCAAAGGGTATGCATTGTTTTATAACCCTTTGGGCATAGTTCCAAATTGCTCTTCAAAATTGTTGGGTTAGTTTATGAGTATACCAACAATGCATTAGTGAGGAACAAGAACTTTTAAAAAATTAAACATTTTTTTGAATCTTTTTCTTTTAAAAAATTTTTATTATCTTGAAAAACACTCTTCCATATTGGTCATTGTTGTAAGAGCAAAGTCACATATAACCAAAATCCCAAAATCCAACCAAAAATCCACTGATGTGAAAGACAACTCCAAACAGTTCTTTCTCTGAAGGTAGAAAGCATTCCCTATCATAAATCTTTCAGGATTTTCCCAGATCATTGCATTGCTAAGAGTAGCCAAATATTCACAGATAATCATTGTCCAACATTGCAGTTATTGTGTATAATGTTTTCCCAGTTCTGCTTATCTCTGCATCATCTTCCTGCTTTTCTGCAGATTCCTGCACATCTTCCTAGCTTTTTCTTAAATCGTCTACCTTCTCATTTCTTATAGCACAATAGTATTCTATTAACAACAGGTGCCACAATTTGTTCAACCATTGCACAATTGATGGACATCCCCTCAATTTTCAATTCTTTGTCACTACAAAAAGAGCTGCTATAAATCTTTCTACAAGTAGGTCCTTTCCCCTTTTATATTATCTCTTTAGGATACAGACCCAGTAGTGGTATTACCAGATCAAAGGGTATACACAGCTTTATAGCCATTTGTGTATAGTTCCAAATTGCCCTCCAGAATGGTTGGATCAATTCACAACTCCACCAACAATGCATTAGTGAGAGACAAACATATTTACCAAGAGATGGGAGTAGGGATTTCAGAGAGGATTTCATGGGGCAGATGACAGCTAGGCTGGTCCCTGTAACAGACAGAAATGGAAGAATGAAAGAATCCTTCCTTTCCAGTCATTTATTTAGATATGGGTGATAGCAGGACAGGAACAAGGTGGTGATGAGTAGTACAGTTTGGATCAACTATAGTTAACACAAAGGAGAATATTATGAGAATGGAAAAGGAAAGGAGGGGAATGTACATTTATTAAGAGCCTATAATGTGCTTGTCACAGTGCTAAGAATTTTACAAATATTATCTCATTTGATTGTCATATCCCTGTGAGTTAGGTATTGCTATTATCCCCATTTTTCAGTTGAGGAAATTGAAGCAGACAGAAGTTAAATGATTTACCCAGAATCACACAGCTAGTAAGTTTCTGAGGTTGGATTTGACCTCAAGTCTATATAGATTGGAGTTACATTATGGTGGCCTTTGAATGTCAGGACTGGTAGTTGACATTTTATTTTATGGGCAATAAGGAACCTCTGAAGTTTTGAGTGACTTCTCTTTGAAGGTACATGGTCCATGTCAGATGCAGGGAGGAGAGGAGAAGAGGGAGAAATCCCCTCCTCCCGCCCTCCCAGGGTCTCTCAATAGGCTACTTCCAGCTTGTATTTGCTCCCATTTTCAAATCTATTGCTTTATCTCTTTTCTCTTAACATTATTGGAGACTCAGAGAGCATGAGCAATATCCATTGGTTATTTCTTACTCCTCTAGCTGTGATATGGCTCAATTTTTCCCCATTAATTTCCCTGATGGTATCTTCTATTGTATTTCTTTAGTATAATTCTGTTTGAAATGTACTGCTGTCTGATTAAACCTATCATGTATCTTTCCATTGACTTTTGGGTGATCCTCATCTTCAAGACTATAATATTCCATGATTCAGTCATTCCACATCACCAGAAGAATATTGTTGTGAAAAAAAAAGCTGGAACTAGGCTTAGTGGAGAAATTGGAGTTGATTAAAAGGCTTGTGCATTTTCCCAATGGAAATCTAGCCTACTCCCTTTCTTCCTTGTTAATTCTGAGTCTCCTGGCTGAAACCCATAATCTCTCAAAAGATTTTGTCGTAGTTGCCTACCTAGGAAAAGCCAAGTGGATGAAAATGTCTGTTCTCTAGACAATAATATGTAGTTAGAAGGATAACTCACAGAGTTCATCTATCTATCTATCTATATATATATATATATATCTTTTTTAGACATTATAATTAGATAATAAATTGGACCCAAATTTCTAAGAAAGACATAAGACTAATATGTTTTGGAAGTAAATGAAGAAATAATGCTTTGGCTGTCTATACCTAATGGGAAGTGATCATGAATAATGAGCTAGAATTCCTTGTATGCTAGAATAAAGATTCTATCTTCACTCTTAAAGTAGGTGATAAATCTTATGCTAATATTTTATAACAATGGACTTATTCCTGTTCCACCAGATATTGACATAGCTTTAATAATTATTCATTCAACTGACAGTGATGAAATAGAATGACATTTACATTATCCTTGATTAAACAAAAGGAACCTTTCTATTATGTGTTTAAACTCATCATAGCCCTATATAATAGGCTTGACATCTTAAAATAATTAAAGGGTTGACTAGTAGCTGATTCATATTGAATTTGGATGTTGGTTCCACTAAAATGCATATATGATTTTCAAAATGGTCACTATCCTAATTTCATAGCTCTGAATAACTTCCTTCTACTCTATTTTAAAAAACCCTTACTTCTGTCTTGGAACCAATACTATGTATTGTGCTAAAGAGTGCTAAAGGCTAGGCAATAGGGGTTAAGTGACTTGCCCAGGATCACACAGCTAGGAAGTGTCTGAGGTCAGATTTAGACCCAGGACCTCCATTTTCTGGGTCTGGCTCTCAATCTACTGAGCCATCTAGCTGCCCCCTGCTTTCTGATTTGATCTCTTTTCTTTTGACTTTGATTCCTGGAGTATTGTACAAGAAGTATTCTGTCCCTAGTGTCTTGCATTGTCACCATGGAATCAGATAATTTTAGAACTAGAAGGGATCTTAGAGATTATTTGACCCAACCTTATAATTTTATAAAGAAACTGAGGCTAATAGAGAGGAAGTGACTTACTTAGTCATCTATTAGTAGTAGGAACAAGTGCCCAAACTATGATTACTGCCACCCCCACCCCTTCTTCCCATTCATTTAGCTTTTCTCAATGTTGACAAAGCACTTTACCTATATGAGATAATGTGATCTCAAAGTGCTTTATGTAAATTACTCATATTACCATCTCTCTTCATTTCTGAGTCCAGGAATTCTTTATCCCCTATTGTCTTCTTTCACTTTCATCCATTATGTTATTTACTTTACCCTTGGTGATCCCAGTTTTGGAGCCTACATCAAGACAGCAGGGTTTAAGGACAGGGGAGACTTGGACATGCTTGGGCAATGGATTAAGGAGAAAATGAAGATTAGAGAGGGAGAGGGGATGATGGTGGAAAAGACAGAAGCAGATGGGCTCAGGGGCATAGGTAGAGGGGTTGGCTTTGCTAGGAGAAGGACCACCTCTTCATTAGAGATTGGAATGGAGGAGAGAATGGGGGATGATGACAAGAGCTTGTGAGATGGATACAAGGGAAGAAGAGGTAACTCAGAAATGGGCTCAGTTCTTTCTCCCTGTAGAGTCTGATGGAAGGTGCTCAGCTGAGAGAGTGCGGGGTTGGGTTTGAGGAAAGAAGGGAAGGTTTAGGACAACTGATGACATGAGGAGGAGAGAGGATCAGCTAGGGAAGAGTAGAAGCCTGTGTAGTCATTTAGTCTGATTTGGCTGGGCTTATCGATGTTGCTAACATTGTGTATTAAGATAAATTCTTGCCTATATTGTAGGTTACTTATTGAAGTTTCTGTAAATCTTTGACTATGCCTTTTTGACATATTCCCCCCCTCTCACAACTGCCTGATTTGTATTCAACATTTCCTGGCAATTTTATCCAGTTAGATTCACTGAACCAAATCATTAAGGATTTAATATATTCCCCTAAAGTGGATTTTCCAAATCTAAAGTGTTGGTGAATAAATTAGCTTTTGACATATCCACAGCTTATCTGCAAACTGTAGTCAAAATTAATCATCGGGAATGCTAAATTCATTACCAGTTTGTCAGTATCCTGTATATAATTGTACATACATTTGACTTATAGAATTCAAAGATTTTTTAATAGCAATCCCCTCCCCCCCTGCCAAATAGAGCATAATTATGTGACAATCTTGTCTGTATTTTTGTACCAACTTGACAAAAACAGGCCAACAGGACAGCTTACAGGGAGTGGATGGAACTGGGTTAATATAAATTAGGTTAGCAATGGTCTGGAATTTACAGTTAAGATGTAGAACCGTGTAGAAAAGAATCAATTTGGACTTCTCAGGACATCCCAAAATGAAGGGTACATGTGTTGACCCCAAACATTTAAAATTGTGACATATACTTGCTAACTCTGTGATTGTGGGTGAATGCCTTCACCTCTCTGAACCTCAGTTTCCTTAAGTGTAAAAGAGGGATAATACCAGATACTCTGACTATTTTGAGGGAAGGACTATCTTCTACCTTTCTTTGTATTCACTCAGTACAGTGCTTGACCCATAGGAGGTGCCCTGTTGACTTTAGCATCTCATAAGGGAGTTATTTATGTAAAGTATCATATAGAATTAGACAGCATTATATAAATGGCACCTATTATTATTATTTGGTTGGAACCCGATTGGGTCAGTTTAAGGAACTCTGGTTATAGAAACTCTACCAATGACATTGAGCAGTCTCTCTATAACTTCAGTCTTGGGGAGTTTTCTGGGATACTAGTGCAGTGCCTGTTGCAGGGTAGATACTCAATTAATGCTAATTGATTGATTGACATTGACGAGTTGAGTGACTTGGTCCAAGGTGACTATGTAAGAGGCCAAGACTTGAATATATATATCTTCCTGACTCCTAGGCCAGCTCTCAAGCTACGGTATTAAGCTCTATAGAAATGTGAGTTATAATTATTCTTATAAAGAAGGAAGAATGGTGTTTTCACACACCCTTGAGACTTGAAGCCTATTTTAAGTGAAATGTAGTTGTGAAAAATGTTCAGTGAGTTTGTTTCAGCTATTATAGCCAGGTGTGAGACTTAGGAGAATGAGATTTCTGATTTAGAATGCTCTTTTCTTCACCAGCATTTACTAATGTTTTCAAATAACTTTTGGGCATGCTACTTGGGTATTAAAGACAGTACTTTATTCAGCCATTAAAAATAAAAAAAAAAACAAGCAAAGGGACTGGTAGGTAGGAATTGGGTATCTGAGGGGTTGGTAGCTGGCCAGCAACATTTTGCCTCTAAGTCATAAATTCCAATCTGGCCCATAGTGGTAGTTATAATTAAAGGGTTCATTTTTTCCTTGCCTCTGACCAAGGTTACTGCAGGAACAGGCAATTTTGTACTGCCCTTTGTGCCTTTTGAGAATAATTATAAACCTTCGGTAACTAAGGCTGTCAGCCTGGCTTCTTTTAGAATAAAATAGAAATTGGACAAAAAGGAAGAAAATGTAAGAATATCTCAACCAACATTAATATTTTTCATAGGGTCTTTGAAGAAAGAGCCTGATCTCTTCCTCTATTTACTGTTCTTTTACTCTTCTCTCAAGTGAGCCCACATATTCATTGTAAAAAACAAGGATTGGGGGACACTTTCTTGTGAGAGTCCTTTTCTAGATACAGGCAATGCTAGACTACCCAAGAGTCAGAGTTGGCACTTGTGAAAGGCTCCTAGGATCTGGTTGCTACTTGGGCTATTAGAAACAAGCTAGCCAAGTTTCTACCAAGTTGAGAAGAACATCTCCTTTTATAGCTCAGGAGCTTCAAGGTTGGAACTTGGGAACCAGAATAGTCCTTTACAATCTGGGCTCAACCTACCTTTCCAGTTTTATTATTTGTTAATTCCCTCAAGAATATACTATATTCCAGTCCAACAGGTCACCTGACTATATCTCAAACATGGCGGCGCCCTATTTCCTGTCTGTATGCTTTTTTCTATTGGCTATTTCCAATGCCTGGAATACACCCCTTCCTTGCCCCTGGCTCTGATTCTGAGTCACACCATCCAGTCAGTTAGGAATCCATTTATCTGCATTATCATCTCACCATCATTTAGAGCATCCCCCTAACAAGTGTCGTTTAAGGCTTAGCTCAAGTGTCACCCCCTCTGTGGTCTTTCTTAATCCCCCCATTTCCCAGTGCCTCCCATACGAAATCAACTTATATCGACTTTGTACATATATCTATATCTATAGATATATGTAAATTCTTATGTGTTTTTGTTCTGACCTCCAACTCTCAGACTTTTTAAGCTCCTTGAAATCAGTGAATATGTTCTATTTTGTCTTTGTGCCCCTAACATCTAGCACAATATCTGGCACATATTAAATGTTTAAAAATACTTGTGGAAGGGGCAGCTAAGTAGTTTGTGGATTGAGAGTCAGACCTGGACTCAGGAGGTTGTGGGTTCAAATTTGACCTAAGACACTTCACAACTGTGTGACTCTGGGCAAGTCACCCCCCCCCCCCCCTCCATTGCCTAGCCCTTACTACTCTTCTGCCTTGGAACCAATACACAGTACTGATCCTAAGATATAAAGTCAGAGTTTGCAAAAAACAGAAAGGAAGAAATACTTGTGGATTGATTGAACAGAAGCTTTTCCTTCTGTTTTTTTTTTGTCCTCTTTGGGAACCCAATGATCAAAGCAACAAGAATTGACAAAATCCAGGAGGCTTATGGTTTGGGATTTGGGGTGAGACAAGGGTTCCCTATAATATTTATTGAGTCAGGAATAGGAAGAAAATGTTAGGAGAAAGACAGACATTTCATGGTCCCCCATGAATCAAGTTGAGACCTTGCTAGGAATCTCCTCATCAATATGGTCCTTTTGGTCAGGTCTTCCATTGGCAGAGGATAGAAATGACAAGAGGAAGGGGAAAGGGAGGATCTTGGTGCTTAGGTTTCTATAATGTGAGTGTGAAGCCCCCTACCCCCTTTCATGATTTTCATAACATAATCATGAGCTTTGAATCAAATAATATAAATTTATTATATTATTCTATATGATATATAGTATAATATAATAAATCAAATGATTTATAAAAATCATAAACATTAGCTAAGAAAAATACAGTTTAGGGTGGTAGCAAATCTTGTTTACATCTTGACCTTAAGCCTATAACCCAAGAGTTTCCACTTAGTCCACCATACCCTCTTTTTCCCATATAACAAGATCGTTGGACAAGGGCTGCAGAACTACCCTTTTTTGTATAACAAGATAGTCAGACACCCAAATGCTGACTCCTAGTATTTCATAATAATTGTCATCAGAAAAACAACTAGCCCCCAACTCCTTATTGCAGAAGCCTTGGAAAGGTCAGCTATAATAATAAACACAAGTTACCTCCCATAGTGATTTTTCTTTACACTTTCCAGTTTAATAAGCACTTGCATCCTTAATTAAGAGCTGCCCATTTGGTGATTATATTTGCTGCCACGGTGTCATCAGGTTTCTTGGCATAAAAGGGCTATCTCCTACGGCTCAGGGTCTCTGGTCTTGATCGTGACCAGTGTCTGGCTTTATTGGGAATTTTGACCATCTCTCAATAAAAGCTTGGAGTTTTTTGTATTGGTGTGATAAATTTCCATCAGAATACCAAGTCTTACTTATCCACTGCATAAAGAAGATGAAACAACTAGACATCACTTCTATAATGCTGACCACAAAAGAAAGTAAATAGGGCCAGTTTCAGGCAAAAAGGGGGTAAGTTAGAATTTGTTGTCAACTTTTTGAGTTTCTCCTTATTGTCTTTCTGGCCTCTTTCTCAGGTTAAAATGTCAGTATATTCCTGGTTTCTTTCTTTTTTTTTTTTTTAAACTGTCTTCAATCAGGAGTAAAGAGAGATTTGAGTTTGAATCCTTCTCTGCTACTTAACTAGTTGTGTGACCTTGAACAAATCACCTTACCTCTATGGGTTAAATTTCCTCATTTGGCCTAGATAGCTTGTAAGATCTCTTGTGAATCTGCTCAGTTCTATGATAACTTGTGAGTTAAATTCATTCACACCTTTTTGAAAACTATTTACATATTAAACATTTTATTTCTAATTATAGGTTTGATCTCTTGCAAAAAGAACTGAAGTACCAGCAAGTAATATTTATCTGGGTTGGGTGACATACTAAGAAGATTTTTTTCTTTGATTTGGTTGTTTTTGAGTACCTGAAGAGGCTGGAACAAAAGGGAATTTGTAGCAACGCAAATGTGTCTCTAGAATGGAAAAAATCATCTCTTGGGGTTTCAGGTGGATTATTCTCAGGGCTGTGCTGGCAAATATATAATAACTAGATCTCTGAAAAACATATGCAGGACACAGTTTTAAGATTAATTTGCATTACTATTTTTTCTTCCTCACTTTCTTAAGTCTAGATTTCAACAAAACAATCAATCAGACCCTGATTTGTAGCATTTGTTGATTTCTGAGATATAAATGCTCTCACTGAAAATTCAACCCAGAGGAGAAGGAGTATATCTCAGCATTGCTTGTGTTTTGTTCTTGTCACCTTAGGACCCAGAGCCTGGTCTGCTTCGTAAAATATTCATGTGATGCTTCTCTAATATATCCTCTTCTTTTCCTCCCCTTCATTGAAAATTACTGGCTTCTTTAGGTCATTTTCTATCTATGTATCCCTAATAAGGGGATCAAGTCAGGCATAAAACAGGCTGACAGACACATGTTCCCCAATTCCTTACAGAACCACACAGTTTGAAAGTTGGAAGAAACTTCGTGCACTGTCTAATTCAATGCAGATTTGAAGGGTATCTCAATTTCCTGACTATGCTAAAGTACATACAATTGGTCTTGGCATGTCCTATTCCTGATGAAACCACACATTGAGAGGAACCTGCACTATAGAACAGCCCAATAAATGGCTATCCAGTTTCTGCTTGATGACCTGAAATGAAAAAAGCCCACCACTTCTTAAGGAAGCCGATTCAACTTTTGGGCTCTATTGGTTGGGAAATTTTTTCCTGACACAAAGTTGAAATTTTCCTCCTTTTGACTTCTTCCCATAGATTGTGATTCTGCCCTCCTGGGACAACTAGAACAAACGGAATCATCTAATCACTTTCCTTCATGATAGCCTTTCAAATGAATGAATGAAAAAGATTTATTAAGCATTTATTATGTCCCATTCAAAAGGTGAAGTGTTAAATGCAAATTAAAACGTCAAGACAATTTCTGACCTCAAAGAACTTACATTTTAGGAAGGGCTGTTTTTTGGAATGTTTAAGGAAATAGCAACTGGAAACACTGAGGTATAGTTATATGTCCCTTCTATTAGCAATGTTCTGAAAGGTGGTAGAGAAAGTGGTGCTAAATGGAACATGTAAGAAGCTGACCAAAAGATGACTAGGGGGTCAAGCATTGGTAAAAATTGTTAACGAGAACAGGGCAAAGCATTCTGGGGGTTCTCTACTGTAGATCTTCGGCAAAACTGATATTGAATCATTAATGGCTACTCAGTGAGTTTGACTGCCCAGCTGGTTAGGAATCCATCATCTCTCTGTCTTCTTCACACGAGAAGTAGGAGATAAGATCAAATATTTTGCTAAAACCTATAGGAGGTGATTTTAAAAAAAGTAGATTTCCCTTGATCAACCAGTTTTCCAATGATATTAAGAAAAAGGAAATAAAGTTGATCTGGTGGGTCCTGTTCTTGGTGAATTCATGCTGAGTCTTTTATCACCACTTCTTTTTCTCAATGTTCACTACCCACCTCTTTAGTGATCCATTTTAGAATTTTCCCAGGAATGGAAGCCAGGCTCATGTTCACAGTTTTCATATTCTGTTTTCTTCCCTTAAAAAAATCATGACACAGTCTGTGTGTGTCACCTCTCTTGTTTTCCACAGCCATTCAAATATTACTGACAATTGATTCAGCAGTCACCTCTGCCATATCTTCTAGTATTTGAGATCATAGTTTATCTGGGCCAGGGAACTTGAATTAATCAAAGACATCGAGATCTTACTATCTTCTTACTTATCCAGTTTTCAAATCTTGCTACACAACATTTGTTGTTGTTGTTTTTTAACTCTTCCCTTCTGTCTTAGAATCAATCTTCAGGTTTGGTTCTAAGGCAGAAGAGTGATAAGGGTTAGGTGATAGGGATTAAGTGACTTGCCCAGGCTAATACAGCTAGGAAGAGTCTGAGGTCAGATTTGAACCTAGGACCTCCTGTCTTTAGGTTTGGCTCTCTATGCATTGAACCACCTAGCTGCCCCTACCCACCTTTTGAATCTGAGCTCTTCTCTCCACTTCTATAACTTTCTACACATTAATTTAGAGCCTCATCACCTCTCACCCAAGTTATTACAATAGCCTCCTAGTTGGTTTTCATACTTCAAGTTTCTTTTACAGTCCATAGTATACATTATATGTACCAAAATAATTTTCCTTAAACATAAACATATGACTCTCTTACTCAATCAACTCCATTGGCTTCTTTTTGCCTTTAGTACAAAAGAAAAACTCCTCTGTTTAGCTTTTAAGCCTGGTCCAACTTCTCTTTCCAGCCTCAATGGGCATTTCTCTTTAGCCTACCCTTTGTGGTCCAGCTAAAGCGACCTTCTCTCTGTTCCTCATACATGTCACTTTTTGTCTATCCCTGTACTTTGCACTGGATATCCTACATGACTAGAATCTACTTCCTCCTTATCTCCACTTTGTAGAGTCCTACTTTTCTTTTAAAATGCAGCACAAGCAACATCTGCTGATGTTCTCCTTCCCAAACTACCTTGCACTTAACAATTTTGTATTCAGTTTTATTTACACACTTTTATTTATGCTGCACATCCATGTAAATATACTTGTCTCCCTCAATAGAATAGCTAATTAGAATGTAAGCCCCTTGCAAATAGGAATTATTTCATTCTTTGAGCTTGTATTCGGACTTAATATTGGTACTTATAAATGCTTGTTGCTGTTTTTTGACTGGTGGATCCTACTGTCAACTTCCTGTTAGTCATTTTTGTTTTGTTAAGAGTGGGAAAGTCATTCTCCTTGGCAGAGAAACAAAGAAACAATACTTGAGTAGTTCTGTCTTCTCTGTTGATTATTTTTATCCAATATGCCTCAAGAAATGGTTCTATCCTTACTTTCTTTGATCCTCCCTTTCTCCTTAGGATAGGAAAAAAAAAACGAAATAAACTAAATAACTCCACCTTTTTTTCTTTTTTTTTTGTCCTTTACTTCCCTTGCTTGTCTTAGCTTACTAAGTTTACAGGACATGAATATGAAATATTTTATTCTCTTTTATTCATGCTCTGTCACCTGCTTTGTTTCCATATCTGGTCCATGTCTTTCTAAATTCTTCATTCTCTGTTCCATCCAACTGTGATAGCCTGCTGATTTATCTCCCTACTTAGAGACTATAGCCCTGATCTACTCCACCTTCCATTCAGCTGTCAAATTAATCTTCCTAATGTTTAGGTCTGATTCCTTGCCTCCATTCAAACAACTCCACTAACAATTATAAAATCATCTACTATTCAAAGATCTCCATAACTTGGCCTCTGAGATATAATACCTTTGCACTCTCTTTACACCTAATATCCTTCCATGTGCCCTATGATCCAGTGACACTGGTCTTTTATTCTGTTGCTCTATTTTATACATTTTCATTGGCTGCTTTCTTGCCCAGGACACTTTCCCTTCTCATCCCTACCTATTGGCTTTTCTCATCCCTACCTATTGGATTCACTCACTTTCTTCAAGTCCCAGATAAAATCTCACCTTCTACCAGAAGTTTTTTTTGACCTTTCTCTGAATTTCCAGTGCTTAGCACAATGCCTGGCACACAGAAGGCACTTAATAAATCTTTGTTGACTGACTGTCTGATTGATTGGTAAATCTCTTGCAGACACATCATTATCTTCAGACAATTCTCATTTTCTCTCATTGTGTTTCCTTTTGTGTCTTCAGTATTTTGTCTCTGAAAGTTTCCCATCCTTCCTAGAATGACTTAAATTTTTTTTAGTTCAAAGGACACTACCCACCATTACTCTGAATGCTTTGAAATCTGTTTTCCCAAGATCTAGCAATCAGGTGAGATTATGTCTGACTTTTCTTTTTACCACAAATTCTAAGATAGAGCTGTCAGTTTCCTATAAAGTTCCCATCAGTTATATTCCAGTAACTAATTTCTTCCTGTTAATGAAAAATCTGATCTACTATAAAAAATCTCATTGTTGATTCCTCTACTTTTTGATAGATGAAATTTATGTCAAAAAAAGAAATTATTTGTTGCCTTGAGAGAAAATGAAAGAGAGAGGGGGAAAGAGAGACAGAGACAGAGAGAGAGGGAGGGAGAGAGAGAAAGAGAGGAAGGGAGAGAGAGAGAGAGAGGGAGAAAGGGGAGAGAGAGAGAGAAAGAGAGAGAGAGTGGAGAGAGAGAGAGAGAGAGAGAGAGAGAGAGAGAGAGAGAGAGAGAGAGAGAGAGAGAGAGAGAGAGAGATTTGTATATGTAAACCAAGACAGTTTTACTACTGGCTTATTCTTGAGTTTTGTTTCCTATGAAGTTTTGTGAGACTTAGCTGTGTGTGTGTCTGTGTGTGTGTCTGTGTATTTCTTGCTTCAAAATACTATCTTTTAAATGTTATTATGTTCCTTTTATTTTGTGTGTCTGTGAATCATGGAACATCTATCTCAGAAGTATTAACATTTTCTTACCTCAAAGCGGAATGTAGAGATGTATGGTATGTGTAAGTAGGCTTCAGTCTATTGTCAATGACTACTTATTTTCAGAGTTGAATTTTCATTCAGGATATAGCTGATTAGAAAAGCATATAGGATATATAAGGATATGAAGATTAGAAAAGGAAGAAGGCCAGTCAAATAGCATGATTGCAGGAGAATAGATGGACATTTTGATTATTGCCATCCACAAAATATGTTTTAAAAAGTCTTTGTAAAAGAAAACCCAACATTTTTGGTTCATTTTCTGGAGGTTTTCTGGAAAGAAGTATCAGATGGCATGAAAAGATGTAGAGGGACTGGGATTTTTGTCAGTGGATAGAGTACTCAGAGTTGTGAAATCATCGATCTATCCATCCATCCAACCAAGAGCATTTAAAAAATGCCCATTAGGTGCCAGGCATGTCTATTACATGAATGCAATATTGATCAAGGGAAAGTATGTAAATATTTCTAGTACCTGATGTAGTGCTTTAAATCTCATTGAATGTATTAAGGATAGGCAACTTCTGTGATTCTGAGACCTCCTGGTAGGGGAACTCTTTCCACCAAAGCAGATTGCAATCTATCTAGGACATGGTAGGTACCTGAAGCATTAAGACTTGAAGTGACTTCTCTAAAATCACCCAGAAAGCCAGTATCAGAAGGATCTGAAGTTAAACCTTTTTGTCTAAAATCTAGTAGATAATTCAGTGAATAGAGCTCTGGACTTAAAACCAGGAAAACCAACTTCAAATCTAGCCTTAGACACCTACTAGATGTATAATTCTCAGCAAGTCACTTAACATCTGCCTCAGTTTCCTCATATGTAAAATTTTCCCTCATATCTAAAATAATGATAGCTCCTGCCTCCCAGAATTGTCACAATGATAAAATGAGATATGTTTGTAAATTTGGAAAACATTTTGCAAATCTTAAAGCATTATATATATGTTAGCTATTGTTATTAAAAGCCCAATGACCTTTCCATTAGGCCACTCTGTCTTTTCTATGCAACTATGCCTTAAAGGCAGTAAGTGCTTACTGAACATTTGTAATGATTTTTGTTGTTATTGTTGCTGTGACTGTGTTTTTTTTTTTAACCTTAATCTCTCTCCTCTCATTTATTTACTCTTAACCCAGATAGCAGGGATCCAGAGTCCACTCTCACTTTGCTTTCAGCAAATACAATCTCACTGTCCTCCCCAGCATTAGTGTCTATCCCACTTCTACCCTCTGAATCAGAGGAACCATATTGTCTCTCTTCACTGCCAAAGAATTCACAGCTGCAAGGCTCAATTTCTGTTATCTGGGGTCCTTGCTCACAGTGGACCCTGGAGAGGGTGCAGGGGAAGGCTTTGTGAGCAGCTCAAGGACCCCTTTAGATCAGAGAGGAAAGTATGGGAGAGGATTTGCAGGAAGAGAACTGTGAGTGAAGCAAGAGGAACGCCAGCCTCAGAGGAGAGGGCAAATAAGCATGTCAACAGGGAGATGTTTCAAAGCAAGGAAACCATGCCTAAGCCTCCCCTGAAAGCCAGTTCCTTCATAATACAGCAGCTGAGTCTGAGTGCTGAGTCTGCAGGGCTTGTTTCCTATAAAACGCAGTCATCTGCTCACCTCTTTAAAAATCTGAGAGAACAGTGGGTGGGAAACTTCTTCTTCTCATTTTTTTCCCCATCAAAGACATACTGATCCACAGATGGGGAAAAAAACAGTTGAGGGGAACATATAAGAAGAAATCATCTTAAGCTGTTTAGCTTTTAGTTTTGAGGATTTTTTTTCTTATGAGAATGACGAGGTTCTTTACTTGTTTGTTTGTTTTTTTAACCCTTAGTTTCTTTCTTAGAAATAAGAGTGGCGGGGGCTAGGCAATTGGAGTTGTGACTTGCCCAAAGTCACATAGCAAGGAAATGTCTGAGGCCAAATTTGAACCCAGGTTCTTCTGACTCCAGGCTTGGCTCTTTATCTTCTGTGCTACCTAGCTGCCCCACTTACCTGCTTTTAAATAAAACTAAGAATAAAGGAGTTCAGTGGATAAATAAAGGAAATAAAGATTTGCTTTTGCAGTCAATTCTTAATAATCAAAGGGACACATATCTGTTTTGTCTCATATCACATTTTAATCAGCATTTCTTAGGCTAAAATGGATATTTTAGTAGATTGTTAGCTCCTTGAGGGAAAAAACCCAACAACTTTTCATTAATTTTCATGCCCCAAAGCATACCTAGCAAGTGTTCAGTTAATATTTCTTGAACAAATAAAGGAAAACTAAAGGGGACATTTCCTTCTTAGGAAATAAAATGGGAAAGACAAACAAGAATGGCAGAAGTATTTTCTTAGTCCTGGGAAGGGAATCTTTGTTGTCCTTCCTTTTTTTGAGCATATTAGGAAGGAAACAAGAATCTTTAGCACTTACTGGCAGCTAGGCACTGTACTAAACACCTTACAAATATTATTTAATTTGATTCTCACAACTCTGGGAAGTAGATGTTATTATTATCCCCATTTTATAGCAGAGGAAACTGAGGCAAGCTTTGTTTAATGACTTGCCTAGACTCATATAACCAGAAAGTATCTGGTACTAAGATTCAAACTTGGGTCTTCTTCATTCTAGGACTAGTGCTCTAACCAATGTACCCCCTTTTTGCTGAAGTGATTCATTTTGAAGCATTGGTAGTTACTTTCTATATTTTTCAGTAGATGGAGTACTAAACTTGGAGTCAGGAAGATACTTATTAGTAAGGCATTTCCCTTCTATTTATCTCCGTGTCCACATCTATAATATGGGGATAATAATAACACCTCCCTCCCAGAGTTATTGTGAAGAGCCTTTATGAAGATATCTGTAAAGTGCTTCACAAACCATAACCCTATAATAATGCTAGCTGTTGTTAATATTTACTTATTCTGAGGAGAGCAGGAACTAGAGGGCAGGGAGGTATAAAAAGGGACTTTAACCCTAGGAAGACACCTGAAAGATGCAGGATCTTTACTTGTTGAGTTAACCTGAGCTGCACAGATGAAGAGATAATGGATGGAGAAGTTCCCTGGAACCCAATCCCTGAATCAAGTAAACTAGACTCTTTCTTAGTCATCAGCCTTTTTCTTTCACTGCGTTCCAGTAGAAGGGTAGGTTTTTCCTTTAAAATATGAAGAAAGAAGTGGAGTAGCAGTTTTCCAGTAACATTAAACAAATGATGCCCAGATAATATGGTCATAAACACTTACTCACTCACTCTCCAGTATGTACTTTGCACTGACAAGAATTAATTGGGTAAGCTCTGGGCTGACACTGAGCTCTGTAACTCTGCAGAGGCGTCATAGATAATTATCTTATAAAACAGAAGCCCTGCCTGGCTAACACATTCAAAGGATCTGTGGAGCTGGAGTCATTGTGCCTCAGAAGCTGGAAAGGGTGGAGTCCCTTGTAAATTGTGGAAAGTCGGGTTTATAAGGTGTACTTAGAATGGGTGGATTAAAACCAACTGAGGATATTCACTGGATCCCAAGACAAACCTGTTGTCAGCTTCATCTTAATTGTCCTTCTTCTTCAACAGGGTCTTCATGTTGCCCACCTCAGAATTGCAAAGCATAAATATAGTAGAAGAAATGCTGATTCTGGAGTCAGAAAGTCTGGGTTCAAATCCTCCTTCTGATGCTTACTATTTGTGTGATCTTGGGCAAGTAACAATCTCTTTTGCCTTCTTTGATAAAATGAAAGAACTGGACTGGATGGCCAAAATATAAATAGACTAGCCTATGATCTTGTGATTCTCTCATTTGATCTGTAATAACTCTATAAGGGAGATACCAGTTTCATTCTTCCCACTTTACTGTTAGGGAAACAGAATCAGAGAGATGAAGAGCTTTGCCCATGGTCACACAGGCAGTGCTGGATGTGGGATTGAACCCAGGTCTCTTTTGATTGCAAATTCAATGTTCTTCCCCTTATGCTGTCTGAATAAATATTTTTATTGACATATAACAAACAAAATAAATTCCAAATAAATATATTGATCTGCCAATTGATCGGTGTTGGGAAGGTGAGAAAAGTAAAGGGAATCAATGTAGAAAAACAAGCCGTGATTAGGCTAGGGGTTTGTCTTTTTTTGTTTGTTTTATGGATGTGTGTTTTATATTTTTCCTTTTTTAAATTTTCTTTTAAAATATGTTCCATGGTTATATGATTCATGTTCTCTCCCTCCCGTCTTCCGTCCCCCCTCCTAGAGCTGATAAGCAATTCCACTGGGTTATACATGTATTATCACTCAGTATCTATTTCCATGTTATTAATTTTTGTAATAGAGTAATCTTTTACAACCAAACCGCCAAATCATATACCTATATAAACAAGTGATAAATCATGTTTTCTTCTGGGTTCCTATGCCCACAATTCTTTCTCTAGATGTGGATTGCATTCTTTCTCATAAGTTAGGGGTTTGTCTTAAGGATTAGAATGATGTAAAATAAATTCAGAGAAGGGAACAGGAACTATAGTAAGGAACATGCAACTTGTCCTTATATGTTTGCTTGGCTATTTTTAACTCTTTCACATTCACCTTTTAGGAAAGAATTTCTGAGATATTATCATCAAATGGCTAGAGCCCTGGATTCAGAATATGGAGATCTGCATTCTTCGTTTAAGTGATAAATAAATGTTTTAATAAATTAAGATGAGAGTCCCTGTGGCATTGTGGCTAGAGAGCTGACCTCAAAACCATGAAGACCTGAGTCTTCCTCCAACACTTCCTTGTTTTGTGCCCCAGGGAAAGTCACATTTTCTCCCTGCTCTAGGTAAGCCTCTGGTTATTAATTATAGACAGTCTCATTGGTAGAACAGATTTCTTCAGTTCCCTGTGCTAATGAAATGACAGGTCCAATCCTTATTCCTATCCTCTAGTAAAATAATGCTGCCTGATAAGCTCACCCCATGAACTAACTATACAAACTACTATGTATGAAGTGTGTGTGTGGTTAAAGACAAAAGAGACGGGGGCAGCTGAGTAGCTCAGTGGATTGAGAGCCAGGCCTAGAGATGGGAGATCCTAGGTTCAAATCTGGCCTCAGGCACTTCCCAGCTGTGTGACCCTGGGCAAGTCACTTGACCCCCAATGCCTAGCCCTTACCACTCTTCTGCCTTGGAGCCAATACATAGTATTGATTCCAAGACAGAAGGTAAGGGTTTAAAAAAAAAAGACAGAAGAGATATTAAAAGTACAGATTGGAATTGGAGGTGGAGAGGAGTAGTAAACTGTGAAAAAAACTACAGATGTTTGTGAGCTCTTTGAAGGGCAAGGTCAGTCTTTGCTTTTTTTTTTATCCTTAGCACTTAGCACAGTGCTTCGTGTATGGTAAATATTTAATAGAAATTGACTAATTGATTGATTATGGGGTGTAGCAAATAGTGTCTTTGGTTTGAAGCACAAACTCTTTTGGGGAGTGAAGCAAAATAAAACCAATAGAAATAGTGGGGAAAAGTCTGGAAGAACCAAAAAAGCAGTTTCATGTGAATAGGGAACTACTTTGAATTCTTGAGCATGAGAGTGATGGGATATATAATATCAAATGCTATTCTTGTAGGGCATGGGATAAATTTGAAAGGGGAGATGATAGGGGCTATTAAATTGGCTAGTTGACTTTTGATGATATTGGCATGGGCATTGTACCCCCAAAACCGTAGAAGTGTTTCAGGCAAACTGTAAGCAGGGAAATTCCTTTGCTCCCTTCTATCCTTGTGACTCCTAACCCAAAACATCTGATAATTCCTATAAGACCCTGAGAGAATGATCCTCTTTGGATCGTCCTTTAGATTTGAGATGGACAGAGAGATACACCTCCTTGATGTCATCAAGTGTATCTCAGACATCCATCTGTCCTCTAAATTATGAGGGTCACCCCTATGTCTTCAGGCAAACTTCCTCCCTGCCCGTGCCTCAGTG
The DNA here is from genome assembly GCF_027887165.1 of Monodelphis domestica. Lineage (NCBI taxonomy): Eukaryota > Metazoa > Chordata > Mammalia > Didelphimorphia > Didelphidae > Monodelphis > Monodelphis domestica. Next base: position 82,815,383 of record NC_077228.1, read on the forward strand.
CATACCACTCTGGAGTCACGTCTTCACTGTTGTAAAGAGTATAAAGATCCCAGAATCGAGGTCATCAGGGAACAGCTTTCCATCTATGTTGTTCCACCTAGGAGGCAGTCTTCCACCAGTTCTCCTGGCCAGATTCAACATTACCTTGTAAATTAATAAATTTCTCTTTTTATTTTTAAGCTAAGTTTTGGAGTCTTGCATCCTTGCAAAAGGCACCCTTCCCAAACCCTGAGGGCTCACCTTAAGCCCCCCACAACAATATTACTGTCTTCCACATCTAGGTTCTCAAAGTCAGAAGCTTTCCTGACTCTTATCTCTCCATCACAGTCTATATCCAACCACTACCAAATATATCGTGAATTCCTCTCTCCATCCTCATAACCATCTTAAACCAGATGCAAATCATATCTCTTTTGGATTTTTGCAATATTCTCTTAACTGCCTCCAGTCTTTCTCTGCCTTCAGTCCTTCACAGACATGACAAAATAGTCTTCCTTTAGCAGAGATATGACCATATCACTGCTTTGCCCAAAGATTTTGAGTGGCTCCCTATTACCTTTAGACTCTTTAGGTTGGTGTTTAAAACCCGTCATAGTCTGATTCCAGCCTACAATTACAGACTTATTTTATATTACTCCCTTTAATGAACTCTGTATTTCATCCAATTTGATCTACTTATTTCCCCCACAGCTCATCATTCCATCTCTTAGCTCCATCCCTTTGGGTAGGTTATGCTATATACTGAATTATACCTTTATTTCACTTGAACTTAGACGTCCTCTCCTAATCTTCCTGGCTGCTAATACTCTTCTTCAACTGACTTTACACCTATTAATTTTGTGTCTCTCCGGCAGAATGTAAGCCCTTTGAGACCAGGGCTTGGTTTTTGTTGTTGTTTTTGCATATCCACCATCTGGTACAGTGCCAGTGAATCTGTATGTACTTGATAAATTCTCAGTCAATAGACTAGACTAGGGTGGGATGGCATAGAATAGAATAGAATTTTCTTTTATTAATATTAACCTCATGGTTTTACAATGCAATTTTTGAAAGGCAGAAATTGGTAATAGCTCAAAAATTCAGGTAATTTTTTTAAAAAAGGAAAATTATAATGAGGACTTTATCCAAAGGAACATATAGTGATTCAATGGTAAAATTGGGGAAAGAAGACAGATATGACTCATAATCTAATATTCTAGCTATTAGGAAGTGGTGCTTTAGCAATTTGTTTATGAAGATTGGATCAGAAAGGGCCAATTTAAAACACAATCTCAAGGACAGGCTTCTTATTTCATGTTATTTAATTTCTTATTCTTCATAACTTGATTTCAAGCTATCCCCATACTTAAAAGAAACTCCCAGGACTTTAAGGATTTCCTTTTCTGCTTTTAGTCCCTTTATTTACTTTTCTGATCTTTCCTCACCTTATCAAAAATAATTTCTTCTTTTGACAGCTTTAGAGACCTAGACCTATTCATGATTATGTGATTTTGAAAATTGCCATCCTTGGTTACTTTTATTATGACATCCTGTGTGTAGATTGACTTCTTTCTTATATAGGGAGGGAATGTGACAATTTGAGAAATAGAGATTATATGACCCTAGTCTAGTCACTACCTTTCAGTATCTCAGGAAATGCTCTAAAACTAAGTTATAGCAAAGTTACAAATCTTACAAGCTCTAAGAAATTCTTACAGCCCTGATAGAACAAATCCAAACCAAATAAATAAATAAATAAAGGCAGTGCAGGCAATGGTGGTCTGGCCTGTATTCTACATTAGAATTAAGTATGGTGCATATTTTTCATTATTTACGATGTCTGCTTCTTGTTTTTGATATTTCTTCTTCTTCTAAGTCTTGGTCTCTAGGTGCTCTGTTTCCTCAGTCTACTTTACAACCTTTAGTTCCTTCTCCTAAGTGCCCCAGGAGATCTCAGTCCTTCCATTGGACAGAAATTACAGTGGTGGTAGTTTACATTCAGATCTTTGAAAACTTTATAAAGAAAACCTGCCAGCCTCAGAAATGTTCTCAAAATATACATATTGGGAATTAGACTCTTTTCTGAGGAGAGAGACCAAGCTGTTGCCAAACAGAGGGCATCCCAGCATTTGCTGGTGGTAATTTTCCATTGCAGCCAGTCAAAAAGACCAGAAATTTCTCCTCTTTATACTTGACCTTGGAACCATGGGCTTCTTGTTTGGCATAACAAATGCTCAGTCATTTAGAGTTAAAGATGCTATGCTACTACATGAGGAAATCTCGAGCATGTACTGTCTAATCATTTTATGTATGGGTTGCTCATTTATTAGCACACAGTTCATTCATTCATACAGCCCAGTTTAACTCTAAGGGGTTGGTGAGGCAAAAAAAGTGGCACAATAAATAGAGTTCTAGACCTGGAACTGGTGGTTTGGGTTCAAATCTGATCACAGACATTTCTTCAAGATTGATTCAGGGTTGGTACTCACCCCTCTTCAGTATATTCTGTTCATCATATTGAAGGATAGACCTATGAACTCTTAGTCTACCCAGACCATCTATCTCTTAATTTTCTATGGATTATACCTCTTTGGATTTCTCCATTATGCCCCACCCTTTCCTTCTACTCACCCCCTTTCTGCTTCCTTGGTTTATTGTCTCCTACCATAAGACTATACGTTACTTGAGGACAAAGATTGTTTTTCTTTTTCCTATTTGTATCCTTAGTACTTAGTAGAGTGTCTGGCATATAGTGGGTGTTTAATAAATGCTTATTGACTGATCTAACTGATATATCCCTTTTGGATCAACAGTTATTTATTGAGTAGCTACTATGTGTCAGACACTTTGCTAAGTGCTAAAGAAAAAAAATCCTTTCTTGCTAACCTCTATGAATAAGCCCTTCATTTCAGGATGAATCTTCAACCATTTCAAACTAACCTGAATATTATCTTCTGGTACTCACAAAACATGGATTCTATATAACCTCTACATAAGTGGATTTTACAAGACATATTTTTTGATAAGATGACTTTTGCCTGGAAAAATAAACCTTTCGTGGTTATTCTTTTAGTGATGCCTCTAGGGGTTCCCCTTACTTGTGACCCCTGTTTTCCCAAAGCTATCCAAGATTCAAGGCAATTTTACGTTAGCTTCTGCATTGAATTTCCAGTGATGTTTCTTTTTACCAAACCAAATGGAAGATATATTAGTTCGATGCAAAAAATATTTAATGAAATGCAACTGATGATAAAAATATTTTTCTTCATACACAAATGAGGTACAGTCTCATATAGATAGCTATACTATCTGTGGGAGAGTTAAACAGTCTGATATAATAGAAAGATCATTGGTGAGGCAAAAAAGTGGCACAATAAATATAATCCTAGGCCTGGAACTGGTGGTTTGGGTTCAAATCTTATCATAGACATTTTCTAGCAGTGTGACCCTGATCAAGTCACTAACCCCAATTGCCTCGCCCTTGCCCTTCTGTCTTAGAGTTGTTACTAAGAAAGAAAGTAAGGATTTAAAAAAGGAAGAAGCTTTGGTGCTAAAATCAGTAACCGATTCAACTTCCTCCTCTGATATTTACTGTCCATGTGACTTTAGTGAAGTCACTTAATCTCTTTGGGTTGCATTCCTCAGATAAAAATTTTATACTAGATGGCCGCTGATGCCACTCTAACTCTATTTTATGTTCTTCTGCATGCAAATAAGTGACTGGGAAGCACAAATAGGTCAGGGTATTCCTCTTAGCATGGCTCAGTGGAAAAGGTACTTGATTTGGAGTCAGTAGCAATCTGGGTTCCAACACATACTAATTTGGTCACCATAAACAAATCATTTCCACTTCTCTAACTCTCTACTTGGGGTTCCCCTTCTTACTTTACTCAGAGAAAAAAAAAGCAATAAATAATAAATAATTTAATTCTACAAACATTTATTAAGCATCTATTTTACTTAAGATACTATGTAAGGAACTGGGATTATACACATAAAAATGAAAAACCAGAACACTACCAACCAGTTAGAATTCATAGAAGAGGTAGCCCCTGGGTTGAATCTTAAAGAAAGAGTCTTTAAATCAGATCCTTAGCCTTTTTTTTTTTTGTCATAGATCCTTTTGTCAGTTGGTGAAGTTTATTAATTCCTCCTCAGATTAATGCTTATAAATGCACAAAATAAAATATATAGATTACACAAAGGAAATGAGTTATATTAAAATTCAGTTATCAAAAAAATGTTAATGAGTTCATGGACCTCAAAGTAAAAGCTCCTGTTTAAAGAGTTGGCATACAGAAAATTCAAATAGCAATTACTTAAGAAACTTTTATCAGTCTGGGATTACAACTCAGAACTCTAGCTCTGTCTTCTGTTAAACCTTTAAAAATACTAGTGAAATCAACTTGAAAGACTTGGGGATCTAATTTGGTTTGCCTAGCTGGACCTGAGAACCAGGTCTTTATTCATTCTACATCTCTTAGATCAGGAAGCATAATGGCAGAGAGGGATGAGGCCAGGCTATCCTCTTCCTCCCTTTGACTTCTGTGCACATTGCTATAATGGACTTCATGGAAACTTGGTCTTCCTCCTATAGTCACGTCTATACTTGATAGACTTCAATATCAAATCTACGTATTTTGTTTGGGCCATCTTGTCCTCAGTTTTATTTTGATTTTCCTCAGGCTTCTCCATATTTCTCTCTCACTTTCCTTTTCACATAGCCAGTTCTTCCAGTTGCTGTACATGTATATATATATGCTGTACTATATAGTTGTCTGTACTATGTACTATATTTCATAATGGGAGTGAGCCTGGGACTTGAAAATAGAACTGAGAAGTGGAGAGGTGTAGGTAAGGCAAGGCATTTAAAAAAGTTGCTGCTGGTTTTTCCTGACTAGAATACCAAGTTACAAAAGCAATAAACTGCAAAGGTTGAGTATTACTTTTTTTTTAATTGACAATTTTTATTTAATTAATTAATTTAGAATATTTTTCCATGGTTACATGATTCATGTTCTTTCCCTCCCCTCTTCCCTCCCCCCCAGTCGATACACAATTACACTGGGTTTAACACGTGTCATTGATTAAGACCTATTTCCATATTATTGACATTTGCACTAAGGTGATCTTTTATAGTCTACGTCCCCAATCATGTCCCCATCAACCCATGTCATTAAGCAGTTGTTTTTCTTCTGTGTTTCTATCCCCACAGTTCTTCTTCTGAATGGGGATAGTGTACTTTCTCACAAGTCCCTCAGAATTGTCCTGGATCATTGCATTGCTGCTAGTAGAGAAGTCCATTACATTTGATTGTACCACAGTGTATCAGTCTCTGTATACAATGTTCTCCTGGTTCTGCTCCTTTCACTCTGCATCAATTCCTGGAGATCTTTCCAGTTCACATGGAATTCCTCCAGTTCATTATTCCTTTGAGCACAATAGTATTCCATCACCAACAGATACCACAATTTATTCAGCCATTCCCCAATTGAAGGGCATCCCCTCATTTTCCAATTTTTTGTCACCACAAAGAGCACAGCTATGAATATTTTTATACGAGTCTTTTCCCTTACGATCTCGTTGGGGCATAAACCTAGTAGTGGTATGGCTGGATCAAAGGGCAGGCAGTCATTTAGTGCCCTTTGGGCATAGTTCCAAACTGCCCTCCAGAATGGTTGGATCAATTCACAACTCCACCAGCAATGCATTAATGTCCCAATTTTGCCACATCTCCTCCAAAATTTATTACTTTAAAGGCTGAGTATTCCTGAAGATGGAATTGTGTTATAACATAACATGTGTAGTAGAGTAAATATAATAAGAACTTAATTGAATTAATATAACTTATTTACTCAATTAATATAATAACTCATATTTGAGGGTATATACATATACGTATATGCATATATAATCATTTTTGTGATGATAATGTAGCATGTATTCTCTGTCCCTATTCTTTCAGGGCCAAACTGCTAAATCTCCACCTCAAGGTTCTAGGTTACTCAGAGGAGGTTGAGACATCTCTCTTCTATAATGCCATCAGCTTAAGTTCCCTCTAGAGGTGCCCTCATTTGTTAGGGGGCTCAATGACCAACAACCCAAGTTATATTTAACCACCTAGCATCACATTAGATTTTCCAAGGGAATTGTTACTTAAAAATATAGCAATAACATACAAATATTTTTCTCACTGACTTGGAAGGAGTACAACCTTCTCCCCCCGCCCCCAAACCCCCAATACCATCTTGATCTTTTGGGGAAGGAAATAAGGGTCATGGATTAGTCAGTTTCTACACAGTATTGGTTTCAAATGTATGCCCAAAGACATATATAGCTGCTGGCTTTTGCTGGGCTGGGGGCCTGAAGGTCACTCCAAATGACTGATTCTGCCATGTTCTTTGAGGCATCAGTGTGAAACACATTGCAACACTTGGTCTAGTTTTCAGTGACTCATGCTTCTAGATGTTGAATCTCTCAAGGTTGGAGACTCTACTTTTGCATTTGGAATGCTAGATTTGGCAAATGGCGTTGGAGGGAGGAGATGGTCTACCATGACTCTTCTTCCTATACCTCAGTTCTGTCACTGAAAATGATGAGCAGAGGAGCCACCTTACTCCCTGCCCCGCTCCCCCCCCCAAATAGAACAAAGAAAAGTGACCAGAGCTGATTCATGTCCTTTAACAGATGCTGACCATTGATGTGGAACTGTGAGTGGAAACAAACTCTTTCTAATGTGGTAGGTCAGCCAACCAGAACCAGTTGCAGCATATCCACACATGTATTTCCTTCATAGGTCATCACAATTCTCCTGGAAGCGGCTCTCTCTTATCCTTCTATTGGAGGCACCATCTTAGCAAGCAGACAGAGTCTGCATATGTAACAGACTCTCATTACAATGATAATTAATTTTATGTAGAAGTTTAAAGTTTATAAAATTTTATATGCATAATTATCATTTGAGTCTCATGACTTTATGGAGTAGATATGGTAGGTGTAATTATCTTCATTTTAAAGATGAGCAAACTGAGAATTAGAGAAGTGTAGTAACTTTCTCAGGTCAGAAGTAAGATTTGAACCCAGCTCTCTCCTGACTTTAGGTTCAACACATTATTATGCTACACAGCCTTGCTAATTATGTTAAGAGAAAGACATACATAAATTATAGCAATGTCATATAAAGGACAATAATTGCCTACATGTCTCCAACATTGTGCCCCCACGCCCTTCCTGAATGTCATTCCATATAATAAAGAAAAAAATTGAAGAGGAAAAAGAGAAAAAAATCAGCAAAGCTTCTCAACATGAAAAGAATCTGAAAACATATGCAATGTTGCACATCTCTGGATCGACTACTTCTACAAATTATGGGGAGTAGGGATCTTCTCATACGTTTTCTTTGGGGCCAGACATTCTTTGGAACTTGCCACCATTCATTTTTGATTATTTTGTGGCTATTGTTCTTTCATTTACAGTTTTTAATTATGTTTATGTATATATTCTTGGCTCTGCTTACCTCATACTGCATCAATCTTTCCATGTTTCTCTGTATTCATAATACTTATTGTTTCTTACAGCACAATACTATTCCATTATATACTACATACAGTTTATTTAACCACTCCCTAACCGACGGGTATCTACTTTAGTTTCCAATTCTTTACTACCACAAATAGTGTTTCTATAAATATTTTGGTGTGTATGAGGCCATACTTCTTATTAATGACTTCCTTTGGGGTATGATATGTCTAGTAATGAAATTTCTGGGTTCGAGATTATGAACATTTTATTGATTTTATTTACATAATTCCAAATTGCTTTCCAAAATGGTTATGTTGATTCACAGCTCTACCAAGAAAGTTACATTATTTTCACACAGGCAAGCCAACTATTTACACCGTTTCTCTTTCTGCTGTTAGTGCTTCAATGTCTAATCACTGTTGAAATCAGCTCATTTCCCTGGTATCATTCACAGTTACTTTAATCATCATTGCAGGTAGTGCCTTGAGCACCATCAGTACTTAAATGTTAGTTGGATGAACCACATTTGCACAGTTACAATTACAAAAATCTTCCTCCAGTCTTCCCTCTTCTTTACCCCTTTGTTTAATTCTCTGAACACTGGGTTTTGGGTCCATTTATGTCTTCAACCTATAACCTCAAGACTAACCTCTTCCAAAAAACTTTTAATTAAGCCCATTCCCAAAACCAGCTTTATGCCTCTATTGCTGAACTTCTTCGTGCCAGGATTTAAGGAATACAGAAAGATTTCTTCTCAAACAAGTGCCTTCCCTTTCCCCTAATTGATGCCAAAACTTCCCTTTAAAAAAATCCATGGTTTTAGTTTAAAGTATTGATTCCTCTTATGAAAAGGCAAATATTTATGAGTTGAACAGCACTTTTAAGAGTTTGTACATGAGAATAAATGAACTTTAAATGCTTTCCTGCAACTGATTGTGACAAAAGGGAGGGTCATCTAGGTGTTAGGTATCTGGAAAATGGGGAAAAAGGACAGAAAACAAAGGATTAAGAAACAGAAGACATTCTCCTTGCTCTATAATTTTACCAAGCATTAACTAACCTGATCAATCCTTCTCTTTACATTCTCTTGAATACTGCATTATCATGCACTTGCCTTTCTCCTCCAGGGTTTTTAAATACACCTGTGCTGGATCCTTAAATTAGTTGGTTTCTTGAACACAGTCCCTTTTCTTCTACTTATATTGTTTAACAGCGTTGGGTGCACAGTAGGTATTGTTCATCATTTGTTGATTGATTTGTTTGTTCTTTATAAGCTTTGCAGAAATTCTTTTCTTCTTTTTTTGATGGAAAAATGTCTTTTCTTTTGTAATTTAAAAATAATAATGCCATTTTGGAATTATACTGATAAGGAAATTAAAGAATCTTAGTGTCTAGAATGAGGGTTTATGGGAGCATTGTACTCTGCCCTGTCCAAATTTGCAGAATTGTGTTCAGTACTAGAGTCTACATTGTAGGACAGATATTGACAAAATGGAGCATGTCTAGAAAGATGGTGACCAGAATGGTGGAAGAACTAGAGACAATGTCCTAAAGGGATAGGTTAAAAGAATAGGGAATATTTAGCCTAGAGAAGAGAAGACTTTGTACAGACATGACAGGCTATGTTTAAATTCTTAAAGAATTATCATATGGAAGAAAGTACTTTTATTTATTGTGCTCAGGAAGGGCAATTCTAGGAGCAATGGGTGGAAGCTATAAAGAAGATTTTGACTCAAGGTAAAGAAAAAACCTTCTAACAATTACAGCTGTACAAAATAGAAATTTATAACTTCAGAAAAATATGTGATTCACTTTCACTGGAGGTTTTCTAACAAAGAAAGTCCATTGATTAATTGTTGGGTTGTGGTAAAGCCTATTAAAGTAGAAGTTGGACTAGATCATTCCTAAGGTCATAGGATCACAGATTTAGAGCTTAAAAGAAAGACCTTATAGACTGAGTTCAACGTTATAGATGAAAAAGCCAAGATCCAGCAAGGCTAAATGACTTGCCCAGGTTTATATAGCTAGGAAGTGTCTCGGGTGGGATTTGAATCCAGGTCTTCCCAAACTTTAAATCCAATACTTTATAAACCATTACATCATGCTGCCTCTCCATTATTCTAAGTCCAGTATATTACAGATATATGATTTGTAAAACATCTTGCTATTTATAGCTATTTATATCTCAAATTTGTTGAACATTTCCACCCAACCCCTGTTTTTAAAGCTAAATTAAAGATTTTCCCTTAAAGCTTTATCCATCTTAAAAATATTTATGCTAGGGAGAAGGGCATTAGCTCTCTTTCCTCCCAGTATTAATTGCAAGGAAACTTTGATATTTTATCTGATATCCTTTTGTTAATCTCTTCCAGAAATGAGTTTACCTAGCCTTAGAGTGCTAAGGGAGAAGGTACCAAATAGCTTTGAAAAATATCAGAGGGTTATTTTCCATAGAAAATTATTTTTTTCCATTGAAAGTTATAGCCTTTTGCCCTTGCTCTCTTGGCAGGGCACAAGGTTTCTGTTCTTTCCAAGGCATCGTTAATGTTTGCCATGCCACCTGACAAACTAGGGCCACATGTCTATGTTCACTTTGAGAAATGATTTGACCTTAGATGGTGATCAGAACTGACCATACCCTCTAACTATTTTCCCTTTGGTTTTTTTCTGGCCTGTTTTCTGATGTTTGCTGGTACTGTGGGTGGCACAGAAATATAAACAGCTGGGTCTCAATGCACAAGAAGGGCGCTGAGGGACAAACAGTGGCAATCCAACATCAAGGCTTTTGAAATGGGACTAGCTTTACACTCTGGGGAAATAGCAGTGCTGAGCCAAGTTCCTTGGAAATATGTGAACATATGTGATAGAGATTGTACTTTCCTGCCCTACCCCTCTCCCCCTTTCCAAAAGGATTTTGCCATCATTGATTGAGATTTGAAAGAGACCTTAGAGGATCCCAGTCAAACCTTTTCATTTTAGAGATGAGGAACAGATCTAAGGGAGGTTGAGACTCACCAGAAATGGCCTAGTTGACCCATGTTCTGTGACTCCAGACTCAGCGTTTCCCACTGGTTTTGAAGCAGTATAATTTTGTGGAGTTTCAATGCACTTGGTACACACTTAAAAATGTGGGGAGGCTCAATTTATTGCCAAATGGGAGGATGCAATGTGCATTTAGGGAAAGTATATTTTTATGCTTTAAAGGTAACCCTTCCAGAATTTGCAGCGTTATGTTGCCTCTGTAGCCAAGACGAATGATGTTCTTCTTAGTGCTGTGCAATGGGGCAGAATTGGGCAAATCTGGGGCACTTGTAGCCAGGTGGTACAAAGGACAGAGTCCTGAACCTAGAGTCAGGAAGACCTAAATTCAAATCCAGTTTCAGACACTTACTAACTGTGAGAGTCTGGGCAAATCATTTAGCCACAGTTTGCCTCAATTTCCTTATCCATAAACTGTGAATAATAATAGCATTTACTTTCCAGGTTTGTTGTGAGAATCAGAAGACATAATTTCATCAGCACCTTATTATTATTATTATCACTGAGATATGATAAATTCTTTGGAAATTGGTACTACCCACTATTATCTCCAAGTATACTTTAAGTCTAGAGGCTTGCTGAATACAAACAGCTTTTGTCCCAGAAATGGCAAGTAAGAATAATAAGGTAAGTAAGAATAATAGTCCAAATTTCTTAGTACTTCACTCCTTACAAAGGATTTTCCTGACAGTGATCCTAAAAAGTAGATCACTTCTTGATGAAGAAATAGAGGTTGATAGAAGTGAATTGGTTTCCCCACTTTCAAAGGCTTAAATGGCAATGTCATTACTTTCACATCTCATGACTCTTTAAGTCCAATGCTATGCAGCTACAACATCCAGTTTATTAAAGAATGTTAGGGCTGGGATGCTGAACTGCAAGTCCTCTAGACTTAGAATCAGGGCAATGTCAACACTCCTACTGGATGTCAGCACCATGGTTGGCTCCAAAGGGAATTTGTTAGTGGACCAAAGCTTAGCTCTTCTGAACTAGAGATGAAGCCTTCTTGGCCTTAAAGGGTTGGGACAAGGATAGTTCCTGTCGTGTGACATGGCTACCTCTATGAGTAGTGCCATGCCTTCTAGATGAGTTTGGGTCTTTTCATGGGGGTTTCAATATGCCCTAGACTAGATGGAGAATTATCCCTGGTAGACTTTTATGAACTATAAAATACTACATAAATATAAGGCTATTGTTATTAATATTATTAAAATAGAAAGATTAACCCAATCTCTAGAGTATGAATAATTTATCCTTCTTGGTTCCAACTATGTGGAGACTTGATGCACCTGTTTCTTGTCATGTGAAATGGAAGAGCCTTGCCCTCTACCTCAGAGCATGCAAAAGTATGTCTGACTGTTTCCTATTGACTTATTGACGTTGATACAAATCTTTTAATTGGCTACTGAACCAGAGCTGAATGGGCAAACAAAAGATTTGGATAGACAATTTCTTAATCTCTTCCTTGGCCTGAAGAAGACAAGAATTGCTGAGAGCTGATTGGTGAAGTCATCTCTCTCTATTCTGACTGCCATGTGGCCATGAAGGAACAATGATTTTTTCTTGTGTGTGTGTACCTGTGTGTGTGTGTGTGTGTGTGTGTGAATGTGTGTGTGTTTATTGTTTCACTCACCTATAAATGAGTACCTGGACCCAGAAGAGACCAGTTTATGGCACTGTAAACTTCAAATGGTCAGAAGAGCTATCAGAGAATCAATCCTTGAATAGATTCGGGCATAGAATAGACTTCCCTGGGGAAGTCCCTTAACCCTAACTGCCTAGGTCTTGCTGCTCTTCTGCCTTAGAATTGATACCAAGGCATAAGGTATTGGCTTAAAATTAAAAAAAAATGAGGATAATATTGCACTACTGACTTCAAAGGGTTGTTTTGAATTGAAGTAAAGCATTTTGTAAACCTTATTGTTCCCCAAAAGTCTTAGTCTAGTTAAGTTTTAAGCTATTAAAGTTTTGGGACACTTTGCATTAATGTGAACATGAGGGAATTCCTATTCTGATGGAATCCAGATCCTTAACTTGAAGTATCAAAGAGAAATAATGTATCATAATTATGTGAGTCTGATTAGGAAATGACCAATCAATTGACAAGAATTTATGAAGTGACTGCTAAATTCCAGGCTCTGGGGTAACTGGTGGGGAAACTAAAAAAAAGCAATGTGATAACTATCCTCAGGAAGCTTATATAATCCTGGAAGTCAGAGGATTTGGGGTAAAATCCCATCTCTTCCACTTACTGTCAGTGTGACTTTGGTAAAATCAGAACTTTTCTGGGTTTCAGTTTTCTTTATAAAACTTGGACTGGATGATTTCTAATGTCTCTACTAACTCTAAATCAATGATGCTATGTTCTACACTAAATGGAAGTAAAAAGTGATCCCAGCATTTAGCTAGTAGAATGACATTCCTAACCCCCCCCCCCCAAAAAAAAACCAAAACCAGCCATTCTTTGCTCCTTTCATTCCCATCACTAGCTGGAGACTCCATAGTGTGGATCCATGAAGGAACCAGAGAAGTATGGCATAACCAGTTCATGCTGCTCATCTTTTGCAACTTCCTGCTTGTGCCAGCTCAGAGCAGTTGGACCCAGAACAAGTACCATTTCCCTTTCACAAAGAGTGAGTTACCTAACTTTAGAGGTCACAGAACTTCCCTATAAGAGGATATTATGGGCTGTTTATTTTATTTTTTCTTTTCTAGTGTTTAGCCTATAATTGCCTGTTACTCTTACTCCCTTAATTGCTTCTTCAGAAAAGTTCTCATCAGTCACATTCCCTTGGGATTGCATGGCTTCATCCGACTTTGAAAGATGGGAAATGGAAAGTGTTGGCACATGACATTCTTTGATGAAATACAGTGTTCCATCAGATATGAGAGGTGGCTTGGAATATAACTGCCAATTAATTCCTCCAACTTCTATCCCCATTGAGTTCCTCAAACCTTCCTAAGAAATCTGAGAATGACATTTTTAATTGAATCACATGTGCCTCAAAGCCTCTGAGAACTTGAACAAAGATCAGAAACAAAAAAAATGCTGTAAGTACATTACAAAAAAACTTAAATATACATTTTAAATTATCTACTATATCCTGAGGGATTGACGTGCTGTCAGGATAATTAAAATGTAATATTAATGAGCAATAAATGATAATGGAAATGAGGGGTTGATATAAATCCCACCTCTACTTGATTCAATTTAATTCACTTCAATTGCACAAGCTTTAAATGCCTACTAAAATGCCTGCTAGGTAGACAGACCTTAGGAAATACCTAGAAACAAATGAGCTCAAAATATAATCTGAAGTTAATGGAATACATATGACAATATATATGTCACATATGCAATGTCACTATTGCTATATATTGCTTTCCTTTTTAGAATGTCTTCCTATTTTGTGTCTGTATATCACCAAATGCTTCAATAGGGAGGGCACTCAAGAGTATATTTATTATTATTATTATTGTTTTATGCAAACAATAAAAACCCAAATAATGACTAAAAAGGAAGAGAAAGAACAAAAATGGGACAGGTTCTTAGACAGCTGATATTTATGTAGTGCTTTAAGGTATGAGAAGCACCTCTTACACATTATTCCTTTCAGTCACCCTGCTTGCTTTGTGAGGTAGGTGCTATTATCAACATCTCTATTCTACTGATTAGGAAATTGAGGCTTGGTGAGATTATCCAGATTTCCCAGGATTATTCAGCTGAATCGGTTTCAGAGGTCGGATTTGAATCCAGGTCTCTCTGAATACAAGTTCAGCATCCTCTTAGCAAACAGCACTCCCTGTCTATGGAACAATGGACAAATCTCTTCACCTCTCTGGACTTCAATTTTCTCCTCTGCCAAATTAAGTAGATGGATTCAGTGCCCTTTAAGTTCCCTTCCAAGTCCAAGAATCTTTGAAATGAATTCTATTCATGTTGTTTCTTTTTGAGTGTGTCTACATTGCCCAGCACCAAAATATTTATCCTGTCTGACTCACTGTGGCAACCATCATTTGAATGCTGTTGAGTTGCCAGTCAATCTGGCTGTAAGACTATTTCCATTCTGGTACTTTTTGTCAATGCTCTGCCTCAAATTTCAAGGCTCAAGATTTCAACGCTGATACACAGCATTCATTTTTAGCTAATTGATATAAATATAATTTGTACCAGGGGTTCGTGGGTGGGCAGTTTTATGTCAGTGCCTAATCTCACAATGACCACATCCTTAATGATAGCAAGAAGGACTCTAGTAGATCTTTCCCTTCAAACCTTTCTTAATTCACATAAAAAATTCCCTCTTATTTTGTCCTAGCAACAACTCTTCAGACAGAAGGGGAAGGGCTAGGCAACTGGGGTTGTGAGTTGCCCAAGGATCATACAACTAGGAAGTGTCTGAGGTCACACTTGAACCCAGGTTCTCCCAACTCCAGGCTTGGTGCTCAATCCACCGAGCCACCTATCATTCCTTCAATTTTCAATTATATACCAGGCAACTCCCCACGTCTGGAGGATCACTATATTTAGCCAATGAGAGGCGTTGAAGGGAAAGATCTCATATAGGCTTTCTTAATAGGACAAGGTGGTGCTAATACGCCCTTTTGAATATGCTAGTATGCTGCTGGTTCCCAGAAACACTCAATATAGCCCTTTTGAATAGGTTAATAGGCTACTACAGGTTCTTTTCTTTCTAGGAAAGGCTTTGTTCATAGAGCTGGAATGCATGAAGGGAAAGTGCCCTTTGCCTTTAGTCTCAAAAGATAGAAAAACAGAATGATCGTTGGCTCAGAAGGAAATGCCATACTCAGAGGCCCTCTGTTGTGGAATCTTCTACCTAAACAATACAATTGCAGGTTAAATCAAAGATTCCTAACCTCCTCCTTCTTAGGAGTCCATGAATAGATTTCAAGGGATCTGTTATCTTGGTTAGGGGGGAAAAGTACATCTTGATTTTCACTAACCCCAAACTAAAATTGATCATTTTCTCCCATTTGTTAAAAATGGAAAGGCATTTATAGACTGCCAAAAAGTTCAATGATACAAAAAAAAAATTAAGAACCTCTAGCTTATAGAAAGAGTCCTTCATGGACAGGGTCAGGGGGGCATTTTTTTGGTCTCTCAGACTCATCCATGAGACTCAGCTAAAAGACAAATGTCCAGTGAGGTGGGAAGGTGAGAACTGTGTAGTCACAGGCCAGTTAAAGAAGACAACCTGAAGATTGTAACATGAAAGGCAGAAGAAAAGGTTCCTCTCATTATTATTATCTCATTGGCCTGAAATTCTAAGATGAGATTTTTGGGGGGTGTGGTGGGGGTGGAAGAGTATTCTGAAAAACTCTTGAGTTACAGGATAATTAATTTAGGGATGGAGAAAACCCAAGAAGCCATCTAATGGGGACACTTCCCTGCTGCAATTTACAGGTAGAAGAACAGAGCTACAGGAAATTTAATTGTCCAAGAGCACACCCATTTATAATTAGAGGTGAAATTGGGATCAGACCCAATTCCTCTGACTCAGCCTTTTGCAAGGAAATACAAATAACCCTGGGATCAGGTAATGCAGCCTCAGTCCCCTATATTTGGAATTCAGTCCCTCATTATTTCACCTTTTAGAATCTTGGTCTTCTTTTCTTCAGTCATCAATCAACTAATAAGCATTTATTAAATGTCCACTCTATGCCAGGCACATTACTAGGCACTGGGGATACACAAACAAAAAGGAAAACAATCTCTGCCTTCAAGGAGCTGACTACTTAGCCACCATTTTCCTCTCTGAAGCCTTCCCAGATCCCCTAGCTTTTAGTACCTTTCAAGTAACACCAATAATACAATGAGATTTGTGATCTCAAAGATGTGAGTATTTCTTCCTTCCATCAGTCCATCCTGGGCAACTCTTGTTTATCTCCTCCCATTAGTTCACTATGGCCATTCTGGCCAACATACCTCAGAGGTGGTGGGCAGCTTTGGGTTCTCTTCTTATTTATTTTTAATTGTATACATCTTGTATCCCCTGAGGAGTCATAAACTCCTTTAAGGGCAGGGTGTACTTGTCTTTGTATTTGAAAAGTCCCTCATAATAACTGGTACAAAACAGTCATGAGGCAACATTTATTTTTTATATTTTAAAACCCTGACCTTCCATTTTAGAATCAATACTGTGTATTAGTTTCAAGGTAGAAGACTGGTAAGGACTAGGCAATGGGGGTTAAGTAACTTGTTTAGGGTCACCCAGGTAGGAATTGTCTGAGACCAAATTTGAACCTAGGACCTCCCATCTCTAGACCTGACTCTCAATCCACCTAGTTGCAGCCCCCACCCCCAACCCCCAGTAACTTTATTGAATTGAATAATGTATCAGGATCATTCCCCTGTGGAAATCAGGGACTTCTAGGAGAAGTCCACTAGAAGAATTTCCCCTACGTTGGTGTTTTGCTCAGGTTCAGCCTTGAAGTGAAGAGATGGACCTCTGTGGTCCTAGCTTCATCAAGAGGGAAGAAATCATTGAATAGAGCTCATTGTCAGGTGGATAAGACTTCAGTGGCAAGAGGGGCAAGACGGTGATTGCTTCATTATGGCTGCCTTTTGTAAATAGGACTTCTGACTCCTCTTTACTTGGTCTTTACAGAAACTCTCATGAAGCCACCAGTAACTTGGAGATAAATTTCTACTCTGACTCTGAGGATCACATTTTGGAAAAGGAAGTTTGGTAAAAAATCATCTCAGGTCATAGTCCAGAGAAATGAGGCTTCCTGTTTTTTTCCAAAGGGTTCTTTTTTATTTTTCAGACTCTGACTCCAGAAGCTTGGTTTTTATAAAACTTGGCTAAGACATTTTGTACCAGGTCACTGGGCATACAATGAGCATACTAGAGAGCCTTCAACAACATGGAATGAGTCTCTTTAGCTTGCTGCTCTTGCTGAAATACCAGACCTCATGGGCTAAGTTCTTTTGTTTTTTGTTGTTCAGTCATTTCAGTCATATCCAACTCATCAGAAGTAGAATTTGGATCAGATCCAACTCCTCTGACTCAGTCTTTTCCAGTGAAATGCAAATAACCCTGGGAATAGATAATAGAATCTCAGGCCTCTAAACTTTGAATTCTCTCCCTCATTATTTCACCTCTCAGAATTCTGGTCTTCTTTTCTTCGGTCATCAATCAAGCAGTAAACATTTATTAACTGCCTGTTATGTGCCAACCCCATTTGGGGTTTTCTTGCAAAGATACTGGAGTGGTTTACCATTTCTTTCTCCATCTCGTTGTACAGAGGAGGAACTGAGGCAAACAGGGTTAAGGGACTGACAGCTAGTAAGTATCTAAGGCCATATTGGAACTCTGGAAGATAATTTTTCCTGACTTCAGGCCCTGGACTCTATCCACCATGCCAAGTTTTTCTAGTGTATTCATACCAATCTGTAAAAGGAACAAGTATTTAACTTCATAGTGCACTATAGGTAAGGTTATACTGGTAATGCTTAACAACTGGCATTGTGGGAGAAGATATACCCAGGACATACTTTTTAGTTTCTCCTTCACTTCCTTATGAATAGACATTAAAAAAAAAATCAAACCCTGATTTGTAGCCTTTGTCAAAGATATAATTGCTTAGCAAAGGCCTGCTCACATTGAAAAATTTAACTATCAATTTTAGGAATGACCCCAACATGCTCCTAGTTGTAGGTCATTGGAAGCAGATCATTGAGCAGGTTTCCCATCAGTCGTGCTTGTAAACATCCATGATATTGACTTCAAAAGATGAAGTCATTCTCTTTCTATTGGTCATTGTTTGTAAGAAGGAAATGAATCTGATCCAAAGTGTACCAATTAGGTGGACAGATGTCATAGACAAGAGGGCATGTCAATACTTTATTTTCTGACACTCAAGAGTGAGAGGAAAAAAAATATTATTGTTTAAATTTTTATGTGTCATTTCTTGTGATGGTGAAATAATATATCTTCTGTCTAAATAGATAACCTGAAGGTGAACTGCTCATTGCCCCTAATGATACAAAGCTGGGGCTTGTGGAGGGTTATTAACTGGGCTTTGATTATATAGAAGATTCTGTCCTTTTAATGTAAAGATGGTGTTACCCACACAACATATCCCTGGGCAGGGGAGAACTCTTTAGGCTAGCTGGTCCCTTTATCTAGGGAGATGTGGGGCTCAGGTTCTTCTCTGGGGAAATGCAGTCAACAGGCATTTGTAAAGCACCTACTATGAGCTGAGCATTGTGGGAAGCACTGGGAATATAAAAAAAGGCAAAGAATCAGTCCCTGATCTGAAGGAGGTCAGAGCCCAAAGGGGGAGATGCCTTGTACAAACAAGATACAAACATGAATTGGAGATAATCAATGGGGGAAGATTTTTGGTAGTAAGGAAGGTCAGAAAAGGCTTCTTGTAGACAGTGTGACTTTATTTGGGACTTGAAGGAAGTCAGGGAACCCAGAAGAAAGAGATGAGGAAGGAAGGAATTCCAGGCATGGAGGACCACAGAGTCAGCAGATAGAACATCATGTTCAAAGACAACAAGGAGGCAAAGGTCACCCGATGGTAAAGGCTGTCGGGGTAAGGTGTGAGAACACTGGAAGGTGGGAGGCATCCAGGTGATGTAGGGCTTTGAATATTAAACAGAAGATTTCACATTTGTTTTTAGAGGTAATAAGGAGCCAAGGGTGTTTATTGAGTAGGGGGATGACGTGATCAGACTGCTTTAGAAGGATCAGTTTGATAGATAAATGGAGGATGGACATGAGTACAGAGAAATAATTCAGGAAGGCTAATCAGCAAGCTATAGCAATAGACCAGTTATTAATTGGAAGCTTATATCAAGGTGGTGGCAGTATCGGGAGAGAGCAAGGGAAAGGGGCACATTCTAGGCACATTCTAATCTCTCCTTTTCTCTATGTTGCATTTTTATAATGGAAGTCATCATCTTTTACTGCAGTACAATGGTGGGATTCAAGTATTAAACTGATTTTCACATAAGTTATGATATAACAGAAGGTAGGTTGAGAAGCAACATGGAGGAAATAGAGAGCTGGCTTTGGAGAAAGGTAAATCTGAGTTTGAGACTTTTCTCTAGCATATATTATTTGAGAGACCCTGGGCTAGTCATTTAACCTCTCAGTGATCCAGGCATTGCTTAAGACTAAATAACAGAAGAGTTACTGATTTGCAGTGTTGGAGAGAATGTCCACTTTGGGAACCCAGACCTACCTACAAAGATAAAATGACAGGTCTGAGCAGAGGAAAAATTTGGGCAAAATTCTGAACCAAAATCTTGACATCAAAAAAATGATAGATATGATAAATAGGTTATCATAAAAGCTAGAAAATAATGAGCATCTCTGATAATATAAATGTTAAAATTATTTTCCAGGGCCTACCAAACATTCATAGTTATAGGGGACAAATTGTTTACATGAGGTCCTATTTTATTATAAATATAGTACATAAAATGCAACTCAATTAGGGACAGCAAATTTGTTTCTAAAATAGTCATAATGAATATTACTAGAATAACTTTGTTTGCTGTCTTAGCTTAGAAGGGCATTTAGTGATGATCTAGATGTCCTAGATCTGTAGACTGAATCTGGTCAAGGAAATTTGAGTGATGCTTCCTTTTTTCCCTTTGCTTAATTTTTCCTTTAATAAGAACATTTTCTGAATAAGACATTCAAAACCATTCCAAAGTTCTTGGAGCGACCTCAAATGACCACAGTAGATCCTCAATATGTGATGATTATGGTATTTCTCTAACTGAAAAGTACTTTTTAGAAGCAAGGCCTAACAAATCTTTTCGTTCTTCCTTCGCTCTTGTATCTTTCTCTTATTCAAAGCTACACACAAAACTGTGGCTGTCCAGTGTTAGACAAGCAAAAAACGTCCCAGAAAATAATGTCATGAAGTCATTCTATTTGACATACTCCTGAGAGCTATTGGAACATTTCATGCTACAGCAGTAAGCTAGAAAAACAATGATCAGGTCATGAGTCTGAATGCATCAGAAAGAATTTCAAAACATTTCTTAAAAAGTTTTTATATGAGGCATGAGACAAGTATTTTGTTCAGGTAATAATCCCTTCCCATATTCACATATTAACAGGTAACTCAGAATGAGTAGATGAAGTCAGTGAAAATTGAGAATCACAGAACCTCACAGTTGGAAAGGACCTCAGGGGCCACTGAGTCAGACCTAGGACTGAACAGCAGCCTCCTCTTCAAGGCATTTTGTCTTTGCTTGGGAAAGAGGAAAATATAATTCAATCATAGTCCCTCCACTGGTCACTTCTCTTGAGTCTGACCCCTCAGGCACTTCTTCACTCTCTCACTGCTTTAGCCAATCAGCTGCTAAGTACTGACAATTCAACCTTCATAATATCTTCTTTTTTTTTTTCACAAAGAAATCAAAACGTACCCAATTTATTACAAAGATTTTTCAAAAAATGAAAATAATTTCAAAATGGAATTTTGAAAATTTGAAATGGAATTTCAGAATGGAAACCACACCCTACATCCCACCTAGACCACTCACACTCCACTGACACTATCACCCCCCTAAGTATAGGCTCTTATCATCTCAAGCCTGCATTGTTGCTTTGGTCTACTCCTTGGTCTGCCAGACAAAAATCTCTCCTTACTCCAGCCTTTCCTCTACTCAGTTATCAAGTTGATCTTTCTAAAGATCATGTCACACTTCTCCTCTACTCCCATACAATCAACTCCATTGGTTCTTTATCAGCTCTAGGATCAAATATAAAATACTGTTTGGCATTCAAAACTCTACACAGTCTGGTCCCTAAGGTAGAAGAGGAGGCTTTCTTCCACTTCATTCTGCTTGTGATCCAGTGATGTGATTCTCCTCCATGTTCCTTGAACAGGACACTGAATGCGTTTTCAATGGCCATCCCTCATGCCAGGAACTATTACCTGGATTTGTCTCTCTCCTCCTCTCTGCCTCTTGGCTCTCCTGGTTTCCTTTGAGACCTAGCTAGGATCCCATTTTCTTCAAAATGTCTTTCCTTCCAGAAAAAGAACTGTGGGAGTAGAAACACAGAAGAAAAAGAACTGCTTGATCACATGGGTTTATGGGGATATGATTGGAGATTTAGACTCTAAATGATTATTGCAAATATCAATTATATGGAAATAGGTTTTGAACAATAATACATGAAAAACCCAATGGAATTACTAGTTGGCTATGGGAGGGGGGAGGGTAGGAAGAACATAAATCATGTAACCATGGAAAAAATATTCTAAATTAATTAATTAAATGAAAAATTTCAAATAAAAAAATGCCTTTCCTGATCTCCTTTAGTGCTGCTAGTGCCTTCCCTCTGTTAACTATTTTGAATTTATTCTGTATTTCTTGAGTCTACCACTTGCATGTGGTTTCCCAAAAAAAAGATTGTGAGCTCCTTATAGAAGAATTGTTTTTCCTTATCTTTGTATCCCCAGCACTTTGCACAGTGCCTGACACATATTAGATACTTAATAAATCCCAGTGAACTGACTGAATGATTGAAGAGGAGGAGCATGCCATTTCCTAGGAGCAGCTCATTTTGAATAGCCTTAATTGTAAAGTTTTTCCTTACAAGCCTATGTCTCTTTGTTTCTAGTTTTTATTCTGCAGGGCAAGTCAAATCTCTCTTCTCCAAACAACCCTTCAAACATTTGCAAATGGTCCTCTTCAGGCTTTAATGGATGCCTCTACAGCATGGTCTCTAGTCCTTGTGTTATCCACAGTGGACATCTGCCCTAATTATCAGGGTCCTTTAAGACGTGTACCTTCATTGAAAACATCTCAGATATTGTCTCTTCAGGGTAGAGGGCAGATGACAGGGTTGTAGGACACACTGTTTCTTGGTGCAGCCAAAGATCTCATTAACTTTTTTGGTTGTCATATTACCCTGCTCTCTCTTATTGAATTTGTAGTACCCTAAAATTCTTATTCCTTACCATATAGGCTGTTGTCAAACCACAAGTCCTCATCCTATGCTCATGAAGTTTATTTTTTTAAGTCCAAGGTAGAACTTCAAATTCATCTTAATTAGATCCCGACTCATTTATTTCAGTCCTTTATTCTGGACTGTCAAGATTTCTTTGGATCCTGACTCTCATCCAACATATCAATTATTTCTTCCTGATTGTATCATCTACAGATTTGCTGATCATACCATCTATGAATGATGGGATTCAAAGACAAACTTGGTGGCTTATAGCTTGTAGACTAAACCTTTTTCTCTTTTTTTGGAAGTTGGGAAAATGTTTTTCCTTCTCTTCCATTCTCTGCACTCTTTCTAAGGTCACTAGCAACTCCTCTGCAAACATATCTACCATTTCCCACCCTCATCCCAGTATTCTAAAATACAGTTTACTCCTAGACTTGTTGATTTAAAGTTTTTGAGCATAACTAAACAAAAGTATTTACATTACGCCCACTACCTTTTGAGGAAATAAACTACCTTTAAGAGAAGTAAAAAAAAAATATTAGCTAGTCTGATTTCATCAGAGTGCTAAGGCATTTGTCCAAATATTTGTCACTATATCACCATCACTATAATTTCATGCCTCACTAACACATTCTTAATTTGTTTCTTAGATTCCTCTTCTAATTTTTCCTCATGTCTATGTGGTCGATAGTATACTCCTATGATAATCACTTTTCATTCTCCCTCCACTGATACTCATCCATTATGTTCCATCATGCTTTCCCTTCCCATTCCTAGTTTTTTTCTTTTTCTTCCCCCCGCCCCTTTTAAAAAATCTTACCTTCTGTATTAGTATCAATTCCAAGACAGAAGAGTGGCAAGGGCTGGGCAACTGGGGTTAGGTGACTTGCCCAGAGCCACACAGCTAGGATGTATCTAAGGCTAGATTTGAACCCAAGTCTTCCTGACTCCAAGCCTGGTATTTTTTCCACTGTGCTACTTAGCTGCCCCTATTTCTAGGTTGTCTTACATGATTATACCTTTTATCACTTAATATTTATTGGAGGAAGAAACTAAGATACTGTTGGTAGAGAAATGAATTGGTTTAGCTGCTCTGGAAAAAAATTCAAAACCATGCCACAAAAGTGATAATACCCTTTGAAAAAAATGAAAGATTGTAAATATGCCAAAACATTTATAACAACACTTTTTGTGGGAGGAAAAAACTGGAAACAAAATAGTTGCTTAACTATTGGGGAATGGCTGAACAAATTATGGTCTGTGAATGTGATGAAATATACTGTACTGTAAGAAATAACAAATAAGAAAAATTCAGAGAAACTTGTGAAGAGCTAAAAATAATACTTGCAATGACTATAATAAAGGAAGTCAAGACTAAATGATTTCAGATCTCAGATCAAAGCAATTGTTGATCTTAACTCCAGAGTTCTGCTGATGAAGCAGAGATTCTTCCTCTCAGCAGAGGGATGGTAGACTATAGTATGGAACAGGACATATACACTTAGATTTGACTGATATCTGGGTTTGCTTTGCTTAACTGCCCTTTGTTGTTGTTTTTGCAGAGTTCTATTATAGATGGGTGAGGATTTTTGGAAAATAATGGTAGCATGCAAAAGAAGAAACAATAATAAAATATAATGCTCTGTGGTTCTTTTTATTTATTCAATTCCTTATGAATTAGGTATAAATTCCATTGTCTCAGTTCTATTTTCCATCTCAAAAAAAAAAATCTCAGTCTCAGTTAAATTTATCTCTTTGCCTTAGTATCTCTAGCCCACCTCATTAACCATGTTCTGGATGTTGTATAGGCTATAGATTTCATTGTTGTTTGTCGTTATTGTCCTCTGTGAATTTCTGTTCATTTTTACTGCTCTTCCTTTTTCTTTTTTACAGGCTACTTTTCACTGTACCTGACTTGGCAGATATGTTTGGGGGATTGTTTCCCTTCCCCCCTGTTTTAGCTTAAAGTCTTTTTGTTCATAAAAGACTCCTTGAAAAAATATTTCACCAGCCCTTGTTAGGTACATCCTATCCTTGACCAAGAGTCCATTATTGCTATATTTTAAACAGTGGGCCAGGAATCCACATTTCTATTTCAGTCGCCAGGTTATTAATCAACTGTTTACTTCCTAAATCTGGTTTTCTTTTCCCAAGCTCTACCTTCAGTAGTCAGCAGTGATGAAAGCCCTATCCATTACCCAAAATTTCTCAGTTTCTTCTTCTGTTCTTTGTAATCTTCAGCAATACTTTCTAAGTTTTTTTCTGGTGTTATCATTTGACTCCATATGAATAATCAGGAGTGCTTATAAGATCTCAGGTACTTCTCTGAGACAGTTGGGTTGCACAGTGGATAGAACACTGGACTTGGAATCATGAAGATCTGGGTTCAAAAGTAGCCTCAGACATTTGCTAGCTGTTTGACCTTGGTCAAGTCACTTTAATCTGTTTGCCTCAGTTTCTTCAACCATAAAATGGGGATTAATAACACTTCCTTCCCATGTTTGTTACAAGGATCAAATGCAATAATATCTGTAAAGCCCGGCACATAACAAGTGCTTATTAAATATTTATTTACTTCTTTTTAAGGGTAAAAAATATATATAATTTCTAGAGTTATAATATTACTCAAGCATTCCAGTAAAGCAATGAACTGAATGATGAGGGTCTTTTTTTCCAAAGATGCAAGTCAAAATATATTATTGCTTTCTTTTTCTTTACCACTTTTTTCATAATCCAATGTACTGGGTTTTTTTTTTTTTTAGTTTTCCTTATATTTTGAGTATAACAACAGGGCACATTGGTTATTGTTAATTTTTTTTTTAATTTTTTAATTTTTTTTAAACACTTACCTTCTGTCTTGGAGTCAGTACTTTGTATTGGCTCCAAGGCAGAAGAGTGGTAAGGGCTAGGCAATGGGGGTCAAGTGACTTGCCCAGGGTCACACAACGGGGAAATGTCTGAGGCCAGATTTGAACCTAGGACCTCCCATCTCTAGGCCTGGCTCTCAATCCACAGAGCTACCCAGCTGCCCCCGGTTATTGTTCATTCTTGCCATCTCACTGGCCCATCTCCTCTTGATTACATATTTCTTCACTATATCTTTTATCTCATATTTTCTGTGTAATTCCTTGTCGATAATAGGTTTTAGCCTTCTCTTGCTCACTATGCCTCTCTTTATTGCCATTTGGATGACATGGATTATTAGTTAGACAGTATGAGGGGATGTAGCAAAAAGCTATGGAAATTGAAGAATATTTGCTTGGGCTCAATAAATAATCAGAGCTCCAGCTCTGTGTTTGGTCTGGCACTCAATGAGTCCCTATCCCTTCTCCTCCCCCTCAAGTCTTTCTCTACATTCGCTGACTGTTCTTTTCACTCCCTCCCTCCTCACTCTTTTTCAGACTCTCCTGACCCTCCCTAAGCAGTTTCTAAAACAAATGCCCCAACAACCTACTTGTTTCTCTACACAATGCTAGCTTTAAGTCCACATTCCTTCCTTCACACACCCACACCCACACCACTTTCCATCTTCCAAGATGACCAACTTCAAGCCTTGAGGCTGGTTTTTGATGTTGTTAAGTAAGTCAGGGAATAGCTGGCAGCTGTGAGCCCATGTGCCCAGACAGCTTTGGGCACACAAATACTTTTCCTTTCCATGAATGACCCCCCCCAATATTTTAAATTTCTAATATAAAGGGCACAAATTTTAAAGCATTATGTAAATGTTGGGCATGGTGGTCATATAGGGAATTGAACCTATACATTTATTCATTGGTCAAACATATATGTTAGGGTGTTGGACTTGGAATCAGAAAGACTTGTGTCCAAATTGTTCTTCAGATATTCACTGCCCCTGTGACCCTGGAGAAGTCATGGAACTTCCATCAGCCTCAGTTTACCTTACTTGTAAAACAGGGATAGTAATAGCACCTAACTTACAGAGATGTTATTAAATTAAATGAGATAATATAGGTGAAGCATTTGTTCATTGTAAAGCTCTAGATAAATGTTAACAAAGTTTAGAAACACACAGCCATGCCTCTCAGGGAGTTTACAGTCTAGTCCCCTGTGACATTGATCACACTCTGAGCGGTAACTGACCAAAGGGAAATTGACAGAGGTGTGACACAACACATAGGGAAAGATAGGGGTGAGATAAGACAGAAAGACTCTCAGAGAAAGTGCCTTCTAGAAACAGCATTTTGGCATTCTCCCCATATGATGAGGTACTGTGGGAAATTGGCTCAGTGAAAATAATTCTATTATGTTTTATTTTACTTTGAAAATGGAACCTATGATTTCATTGCTATAGGGAATAGCTGATGAGGACATTGCTCTCTCTACCAATGCAGGCTGGCAACTGTTTTGTAATTTGCAAATTTAGAATCACCTGGTAGCTTTTAGGGGCTGAGTAACTTGCCCAAGGTTACACAACCAGCTCAATATAGACTTTTTCTAATGTTTGCAGAATACAGCAATTTTTAAAAAATCATCAATTGGAAAGAAAATTATTCTTTAAAAAATATTTCCCTGCAATTACACATGCAAAAACAATTTTTAATACTCTATTAAAAATTCTTGAGTTCCAAATTCTCTTCCTCCCTTCTACTCTTTCTCCCTCCATCTCTGATACAGATAGGCAGACAGATAGACAGATAGACAGACAGATAGCAATCTGATATAGATTTTACATGTGCTATCATGTAAAATATTTTTGATAGGAAAGTATTGTTATTTTCACTTTACAGATGAGGGGTCTGAAGCTCATGGAGATTAAGTTGCTAGAAGCCAGTCTCAGAGCTAGTTTTAGAACATTCTAATATTAGAACAGAGATTTGAAATCAATTTTTTCTGATATTTTTTATTTTGTTTTTTAAAAATAATTTTAGTGATAGCTTCATTTATAAAGCTATAGCTTTACAAACATATCATAGTTTTATAAACTATATTGATAGCTTTAAAGTATTCTTTCACCTGAAACACACTAGCTTTCTGATAAATTTAAATGAACAATTTGTGCAATAAGAAATCTGGAAGCAGGTTGGGTTTTTTTTTTTTTTTGGTGGTATAACAGTGGGGATCAATATTCCTAGATTTAGGGTCAGAAGACCTGGGTTCAAGTTATAGATTTTCCATTTCCTATCTATGTGACTGGGGAGAAGTCAAAGAAACACTCTAAACTTCAATTTCTTGATGTGTAAAATAGGAATTATACTACAATTCAAAGTTTTGGGGAGGAAAATGCTTTCAAGGTCTTATTGTAAACTGACTTATAATTATTGCTTTCTGGCAACTCTCATTTTGAGGTGTTATTTAAATAATCTTTTATTATTTAAAATAATAAACATATGTATATGATGACTGCTTAAGGTATTTGACCATCAAGGAGAAATAGCTACTCCCTCTATCTATCTGACCATCTTCCCCCAGCCTCCTTCCATCTTTCCCAACACCTTCTCTCTGGAGAGACTCTCCCTCTCCTCTAGACTAACAGCTTTGACCCTAAAGGGAATGGAGTTACCCCAAAGTGTCTTTCTCCTAAAGCTTCTCTTTCACAAACCTTATACCGTTGACTCATTTGTGCCCAGGGGAATCCATGACAGTCTGGATTCATATGGATTAATTTTTTCCCTGCTTTGGGCAAGTTATGATCATACTTATAATTGAAATCTCTCAGTTTTGTTTTGAATCCTCAGCTGGGGAATCCCCAGCAACTTAGAGAGTTTCCTTCTCTTTATAAGTAGTTGACCATAATCTCCTTCTCATCAGATTCTAAGTAGAAGAAATACATACTGATCAAAAATGCCTTGGGGTAACCACAGGTTTATCTTAATATCAGCTTTTCAAGATGAAGTGAAAAGTAGTGCAAAATATACCCTTAACAGAAACAGACTTCATAGTTCTTGACAAACAAGGCCAACTCTAGTTTTTCCTCCAGTGACTCTTCTGAGTGGTTCCTTTTCTCCCATCCAACTGCAGCAACAGCAATGGTAGTGGTAGTTCTCTGTCCCAGGATTCCTCCTGCTCAGTTATGCCAAGGAAGTTCCTTGGTTATAAATACTTATTTATTTGATTTTAATTTGTGTGTTGTAAACAACCACTCTATCGTATTGGTTGATTTAACAGGAATGTTACAGTTGACATTCTTCTGCCACCCAGATTATAGACACAGGCCAAGACAAACCTTCTGATGATGAACCTTCTATCCTGAGACTCAGTTCAAGATACAGTTCAGATCATAGGCCCATATCATATTTCCTTGATATGAAAAATGGGAGATATCCTTCTTGAGGACTAAAGGCCATCCTCATCCCCTTGTTCATCTGTGAAAGATGCCTCCTTGAAACCAAGTTCCCCTAGCATAATAATCCAAAGTATTACTGCCAACTTGGATCTTATCTTCCCCACAGTTGCCCAAATTCACCATCTGAGAGTCATTTTTCACTCTTCCTTTTCTCACTTCCCACATCCAGTCTTGCAACTTGCTATGATTTATTGTCTCTACCTTCCCCATCCATTCTTTTTTCTCCATTCATACAGCCACCAACCTACCTCAGGGCCTCATCGCTTGTGGTGTGTGTGTGTGTGTGTGTGTGTGTGTGTGTGTGTGTGTGTGTGTGTATTTTAACAATGGGAAAAATTCTTGCAAAGGAAAGAAAAGACATGAGACAAGAGAGAGAGTCTGTGACTCTATACAGTCAGTGTTGCAGGGTACAAACTGCTAGAGATACCTAGGTACGTTTGGCTTTAAAGCAGCCCTTACAACTGAACAATCAGCCCTCCTCCCAGCTCTAGCATAGCTCTGATCCTAAGGATCTCCAGACCTTATCACCAGCCATGTGTCTATGACCTGCAGACTCCTGGCACTGTGATCTGATCTACTGATGGGACTTAAGAACTTTGAAGGCCTTGCTGTCCACCCTGTCACTGAAGCTATAGGACTTCTGAGTCTTCCCATTATCCCTGTAGCTGAACTTTCTTTTATGTGGTATCTTTTGAGCTTTCTGAGATAGCAGAGACTGTCCCATTTTTTCTATTTGTACTTCCAGTGCTTACAACAATGATTGTCTTCAGTGCTTAACAAATGTTCCTCCCTCCCTTCCTTCCTTCCTCCCTCCCTCCCTCCATCCTCCCTCCCTCCCTCCCTCCCTCCCTTCCTTCCTTCCTTCCTTCCTTCCTTCCTTCCTTCCTTCCTTCCTTCCTTCCTTCCTTCCTTCCTTCCTTCCTTCCTTCCTTCCTTTTTCCCTCCCTCCCTCCCTCCTTCCTTCCTTCCTTCCTTCCTTCCTTCCTTCCTTCCTTCCTTCCTTCCTTCCTTCCTTCCTTCCTTCCTTCCTCCATCCCTCCCTTCCTCCTTCCTTCCTTCCTTCCTTCCTTCCTTCCTTCCTTCCTTCCTTCCTTCCTTCCTTCCTCCATCCCTCCCTTCCTCCTTCCTTCCTTCCTTCCTTCCTTCCTTCCTTCCTTCCTTCCTTCCTTCCTTCCTTCCTTCCTGAAGCCTCTGGTTAGGTTTCAGGGAGCAGCTTAGGAGGAAAATCATATCTTTATTTTCATTAAATTCTAATTGAAATGTAGCATTTTCTTCAACTGCTTAAAAACATTCTTCTGAAAAAGTTTGCATTAGGATTCCAAAGGGTCTAGGACCCCTACCTTCCACTCAAAAGGTTAAGAACCTGTAACTAAAATGCAAGGTCACATAACAGGATGAAAAGGAGGGTAGAGCATAGCTTGCAAAGAATGTCTAGAGTGTTTAAGCTCAGATTGAGACCAAGCTGAGGAGGGAAGTTTAGGAAAACAAAAAGGGTTTTGGGTGAGGTGATAATGACTTTGGCAAGGAGCTGTCTTCATGACTCCATTTGAGGTTTTCTTGGCAAAGATACTAGAGTGGTTTTCCATTTTCTTCTCCAGCTCATTGTACAGGTAAGGAAATGAAGCAAATTGGGTTAAGTGACTTGTCCAAGATCACACAGCTAGGAAGTATCCAAAGTATCCAGATTTTAACTCAGGTCTTCCTCACACCAGACCTACTGCTCTATCCAATGCGCACCTAGCTGCCCTTTGGAGAGGAAATTCAGATTCAATTCTTTATTTTGCTTCTTTATTTTCTGATGAGGAGAAAGACCTTGAACTGAAAATGACAGAATAAAAATGGCTAAGAAGAGTGATGGGAGTGCAAGAGTAAGGTGGTTGAAAGAGCACCTGATGAATGAGGAAGACAGAAACTAAGGAGTGAATAAGTACATATAAAGTCCATGATTTAAAGAACAAAAGTCTAGAGGCAGAGTCAAGATGGCGGCATAGAGGCAGCAAAAGTTCAGACCTCTGAAAACCTTCCTTGCTGAATACAAACTAAATGTTTCTAAGGGACTGAAAATCAAACTTAACAAGACAGAGCCAAGGAACCCTCCTGCTGGACTCAACTTAAAAGGCATTCCCCCAAAAACCTGGATTTGAGAACACTCAGGTCTAAGGGGAAGGAAGAAGGAAGGTCCTGGGACCCCTCCCCCACCTAGAGCACTAAGCCTCCAGTGGCAGCTGGAACCTCTGGGCAGGCAAAGGCGCTGGTCTGGAGGCAGTACTTTGTGGGCAAAGCTGTGCCAGGCTCAGAGCATCAAACAGGCAGTGGGAAATCAGTTAGAGAATAAGTGCAGAGTGCAGAGCATGAAGCCTAGTTTCAGCAGTGGAGACACTCCATATTCCCCCCACCCCCTTCCAGGAGGTTTTGGACTCAGGGTACATCCAGTTCTGCAACTCAGCTGGGCTTAATCTTATCAAAGCTTTCAGAGGGCATCTACCAACACCCCTCCCCCACAGACTGCTGGACTTAATCCCATCAAAGCTTCCAGAGAACAGGGAAGCTCAAGCTCCAACACCCCTCCTCAAGAGACTGCATTGAGAGATTTGCTGACAAAACTCCAAGGGTGAAGGCTGACAGAAAAGCCCAAACCCACACACACACACACACACAAAATGAGAGGATCAAAAGCACAGGCAACTGCAGGGAATAAAGAAGGGGTAAATATGAACAAACAACAGAAAAAGAAAAAAGAAATTACAATCGACAGCTTCTATACAGACAATGAACAAAGAGCAAACAGAACAGAGAAGGATGAAGGAACACCAAACAAGAATACAAAAACTCCAGTGAATTGGATACAGGTTTTGGAAGAACTCAAAATACAATTCAAAGCACAATTAAGAGAGGCTGAAGACAAGTGGGAAAAGAACTTAAAAAGTAAGAAGTCATCTGGAAATAGAAAACAGTGTCTTGAAAGCTAAAATTAATCAGCTTGAAAATGAGGGGAAGGAGATGAAAGATGAGGCAAAGAAGATGAAAGATGAGGCAAAGAAAATGAGAGATGAGGCAGAGAAGATGAGAGATGACCTCCAAAGAAAATCAGACCAGAAGGAGAAGGATGACCAAAAAGCCAGGGAAGAAATCTAGGCTTTAATATCCAGAATATAACTAGAAGCATGACACTTCACAAAACAGCAGAACATTATAAGATAAAACCAAAAGAATGAAAAAATTGAGGAAAATATGAAGCACCTTATTCACAAAACAGAAGATTTAGAAAATCTTTCCAGGATAGACAACTTAAAAATCATTGATTTGCTGGAAGACCATGACAAAAGAAAAAGCCTGGACATTATACTACAGAAAATTATCCAAGAAAACTGCCCTGATATTTTAGAACAAGAAGGAAAAGTGGAGATTGAAAGAACCCACAGATCACTTCCTGTACTTAATCCCCAACTGACAACACCCAGGAATGTTATAGCCAAATTCAAGAACTATCAGATGAAGGAAAAATATTACAAGCTCCTAAAAACAAGTCATTCAGATACCACAGTAAAGATAACACAGGATCTGGCTGCATCTACAGTGAAGGACAGAAAGGCATGGAATATGATATTCCGGAAAGCAAGGGAACTAGGTCTACAACCAAGAATCAATTATGCAGTAAAACTGACCATATTCTTACAGGGGAAAAGTATGGACATTTAACAAAATAGAAGAATTCCAAGCATTTGTAAATAAAAGACCAGACCTGAACAGAAAATTTGATGCCCAAGCCAGAACTCAAGAGAATCATCAAAAGGTAAATAAGAAAGAGGGGAAAAAGGAAAACAAAACAAAACAAACAAAAAAACCAACAACTTTTTTTTAAAGAGGCCCAATAAGTTAAAATGATATCTATCCCTATAAGAAAAGAGGCCATTATTAACTCTTAAAAAATGTTATTATCACCTAGGCAGCTAGAAGAATTACACTTAGAAGGAACAGTGACAAAATGTATAGGATGAAATGCCAAGACATAAACATGTAGATATATGTCTGCATAAATACATACATATATATGTATGTATATATATACATATATATATACAACTAGAGCTAAAAAAAAGAGGTTAATACTAAAATAAATGGGAAAAGAAACAAAAGGAAACAAGTTTATATGACACAAAGAAGCTCATGGTGGGAGGGGGAAGAACATCAATACACTGAAAGGGTAAAGAGGTTGAAGACAAGAAATACTCAACTCTTATGTGCATTGAAATTGACTCAAAGAGGAAAGAACAATCCAATCCATTGGGGCAGAGAATTGATTTGTGCCCTATAGGGAAGTAGAAGGGTAACAAATGAACTGGTGAAGAGGGAAGTAGTACAAGGGAGGGAGAAGGTCAGAGGGGGTAGTATAAAAAGACTATAAAGAAAATAAGATAAGAATGAGAAGGGGGGTAGAAAGGGAAATAAAATAAGGGTGGGAATTAGGGGCACTGATTAAAAACAAAACATTGGTGTAAAATGAAATAGTGAAAGAAGAAAAGGCAGGACTAGGAGTAGAAATCAAAATGCTGGGAAATACACATCTGGTAATCATAACTGAATTTGAATGAAATGAACTCACCCATAAAACACAAGCAAACAGCAGAGTGGATTAGAAACCAAAACCCTACCATATGCTGTCTACAAGAAACACACATGAGGAAGGTAAACACGCATAGGGTAAAAGTAAGAGGATGGAGCCAAATCTTTTGGGCATCAACTGATAAAAAGAAGGAAGGAGTCACAATCATGATATCTGACAAAGCCAAAGTAAAAATAAATCTAGTTAAAAGAGATAGGGAAGGTAATTACATCCTGATAAAAGGCAGGATAGACAATGAGGAAATATCTGTACTTAACATGTATGCATCAAATGGCATAGCATCCAAATTTCTAAAGGAGAAACTAGTGGAGCTCAAGGATGTAATAGATAGAAAAACTATACTAGTGGGGGACCTTCCTCTATCAGAACTAGATAAATCAAACCAAAAAATAAATAAGAAAGAGGTAAGAGAAGTGAATGAAATCTTAGAAAAATTAGAGTTAGTAGATATGTGGAGAAAAATAAATAGGGACAAAAAGGAATATGCTTTTTTTTCAGCAGCACATGGTACATTCACAATGATCGACCATGAACTAGGGCATAAAAACATTGCAAACAAGTGCAAAAGAGCAGAAATAATAAATGTAACCTTCTCAGATCTCAATGCAATGAAAATAATTATTAGTAAGGGTACATGGAGAGGCAAACAAAAAATTAATTGGAAGTTAATACGATTTTCCAGAATCGGTTAGTTAAAGAACAAATCATAGAAACAATTAATAATTTCATTGAGGAAAACCACAATAATGATACATCCTTTCAAAACCTATGGGATGCAGCCAAAGTAGTACTGAGGGGGGAAATTATATCCTTGAGTTCATATATTAACAAATTAGAGAGGACAGAGGTCAATGAATTGGGCATGCAAATTAAAAAACTAGAAAATGAACAAATTAAAAACCCTTAAAGACTAAATTAGAGATACTAAAATTTAAAGGAGAAATTGATAAAATTGAAAGTCAAAGAACTATTGATTTAATAAATAAGACTAGAAGCTGGTACTTTGAAAACAAACAAACAAACAAAATAGACAAAGTACTGGTCAGTCTAATTAAAAAAAGGAAAGAAGAAAATGATATTGACAGTATCCAAAATGAAAATGGAGACCTCACCTCTAAAGAAGAGGAAATTAGGGCAATCATTAAAAACTATTATGCCTAATTATGTGGCAATAAATATGGCAATTTGGGTGATATGGATGAATATTTACAAAAATATAAATTGCCTACACTAACAGAGGAAGAAATAGACGACCTAAACAACCCCATATCAGTAAAAGAAATAGAACGAGCCATCAAAGAACTCCCTAAGAAAAAGTTCCCAAGTCCAAATGGATTCACAAATGAATTCTATCAAACATTCAAAGAACAATTAATCCCAATATTACACGAACTATTTGACAGAATAAGCAAAGAAGGAGTTCTACAAAATTCCTTTTATGGCACAAATATGGTACTGATCCCAAAGCCAGGCAAGTCAAAAACAGAGAAAGAAAACTATTGGCCAATCTCCCTAATGAATATATATGCAAAAATCTTAAATAGGATACTAGCAAAAAGACTCCAGAAAGTGATCACAAGGGTTATCCACTATGACCAGGTAGGATTTATACCAGGAATGCAAGGATGGTTCAATATTAGGAAAACCATCCTCCTCATAATTGACCATATTAACAAGCAAACCAACAAAAATCACATGATTATCTCAATAGATGCAGAAAAAGCTATTGACAAAACACAACACTCATTCCTATTGAAAACACTAGAAAGCATAGGAATAGAAGGGCCTTTCCTAAAAATAATAAACAGTATATATCTAAAACCATCAGCAAACATCATCTGCAATGGGGATAAACTAGATGCATTCCCAATAAGATCAGGAGTGAAACAAGGATGCCCATTATCACCTCTATTATTTAACATTGTACTAGAAACACTAGCAGTAGCAATTAGAGGAGAAAAAGAAATTGAAGGTATTAAAATTGGCAATGAATAGACCAAGCTATCACTCTTTGAGGATGATATGATGATGTAAAAGAATCTTAGAGAATCAAGCAAAAAGCTAGGCGAAATAACAACTTTAGCAAAGTATCAGGATACAAAATAAACCCACATAAGTCATCAGCATTTCTATATATCTCCAACACATCTCAGCAGCAAGAATTAGAAAGAGAAATTTCATTTAAAACCACCCTAGACAATATAAATTACTTAGGAATTTATGTGCTGAGACAAACACAGGAACTATATGAACACAACTATAAAACACTCTCCACACAATTAAAACTAGATCTAAACAATTAGAAAAACATTGATTGCTATTTAGTAGGACAAACTAACATAATAAAAATGACCATCCTACCCAAATTAATTTACTTATTTAGTGCCATACCCATTGAACTATCAAAAAACGTTTTTACTGAATTAGAAAAAACATAGCAAAGTTCATTTGGAAAAACAAAAGATCAAGGATAACCAGGGAAATCATGGGGAAAAGATGCAAAAGAAGGAGGCCTTGAATCCCAGATCTCAAACTATATTATAAAGCAGTGGTCATCAAAACAATTTGGTGTTGGCTAAGAGACAGAAAGGAGGATCAGTGGAATAGACTTGGGGTGAGTGACCTCAACAAGATATTCTATGATAAGCCCAAAGATCCCAGATTTTGGGACCAAAATCCACTATTTGATAAAAATCGCTGGGAAAAATGGAAACTAGTGTGGGAGAGATTAGATTTGGATCGGCATCTCACACCCTACACTAAGATATAACTCAGAATGAGTGAATGACTTGAATATAAAGAAGGAAATTATAAGCAAATTAGGTGAACACAGAATAGTATACATGTCAGATCCTTGGGAAAAGAAAGACTAAAACCAAGCAAAAGCTAGAAAAAAATCACAAAGTGTAAATTCAATAATTTTGTTTACATCAAATTAAAAAGTTTTTGTACAAACAAAACCAATGCAACCAAAATTAGAAGGGAAGCAACAAATTGGGAAATTATCTTCATAACAAAAACCTGTGACAAAAGTCTAATTACTCAAATTTATAAAGAACTAAACCAATTGTACAAAAAAATCAAGCCATTCTCCAATTGATAAATGGGCAAGGTACAGGAATAGGCCATTTTCAGCTAAAGAAATAAAAACTATTAATAAGCACATGAAAAAGTGTTCTAAATCTCTTATAATCAGAGAGATACAAATCAAAACAAATCTGAGGTATCACCTCACACCTAGCAGATTAGCTAACATGACAGTAATGAATGCTGGAGGGGATGTGGTAAAGTTGGGACAGTAATGAATTGCTGGTGGAGTTGTGAATTAAACCAACCATTCTGGAAGGCAATTTGGAATGATGCCCAAAGGGTGCTAAAAGACTGTCTGCCCTTTGATCCAGCCATAGCACTGCTGGGTTTGTACCCCAGAAGTGATAATAGTAGATAATAAGAGATAATAAGGGGAAAGACTTGTACGAGAATATCATAGCTGTGCTCTTTGTGGTGGCAAAAAATTGGAAAATAAGGGGATGCCCTTCAATTGGGGAATGACTCAACAAATTGTGGTATATGTTGGTGATGGAATACTATTGTGCTCAAAGGAATAACAAACTGGAGGAATTCCATGGGAACTATAATGACCTCCAGGAATTGATGCAGAGTGAAAGGAGCAGAGCCAGGAGAACATTGTACACAGAGACTGATACACTGTGGTACCATCGAACGTAATGGACTTCTCCATTAGTGGCAATGCAGTGATCCTGAACAACTTGGAGGGATCTATGAGAAAAAATACTATCCACATTCAGAGGAAAAACTGTGGGAGTAGGAACACAGTAGAAAAACAACTGCTTGAATATGTGGGTTGAGGGTATATGGTTGGGGATGTAGACTCTAAATGATCACCCTAGTGCAAACAACAACATGGAAATAGGTCTTGATCAAGGACACATGTAATACCCAGTGCAACTGCCCATCAGCTACAGGAATAGTGGGGGCAGGGGAGGGAGGGAAATAATATGATTCTTGTAACCAAGAAATAATGTTATAAATTGACTAAATAAATTAATTTAAATTAAAAAAATAAAGAACAAAAGTCTAGAATAGACAGATGATAAATTCAGTTGCCCTGGCTCAGAGGAATTGTAGTCTTAATCAGTATAGAAGTGGCACATGTAATTATGAGGCATTGTTAATAATATTTGAAAGATCATGGAAAATGGCAAAAGTCACAATTTTCAGAAAAGAGAAGAGAATCAGTTTTGAAAACTCTAGATAAGCTAGTGAGTGACTGATGCCTGGGAAAGATCTAAAATGGATTTTTTGAAAATTCAACCTGTCACTCTTGTTTGTTTTATTTAACTGTTTAATCTGATTACCTTTAAAGTTAGAGAATTGGGCTTGTATTTTTGTCTATTTGTGCCTAATATATTTTTTCCTTTTTGAATTAAGATTTCCCCCTTTTTCTTCTGTAAAAACAATACTTTGCCTCTTCAGTTGTTTTTGCTTAATCTATTTAAAGACAATCTAATTCCCACTCTCTTTCCATTTTTCACTTTTTTCTTTAGTTTTTGGAATTTTGCTTAATTTAATTCCTTTTTCTTTTTTTCTTCTTGACAGCTATCAGATTTTTCCCCTTTTTAATTTCTCTTAGTTGTCAGTCAAGTAAAATTCTCTCTTGTAACTCTTCCCCTTCAACTTGTTAATTAATTTTTTACACATTTTTCTAAATATGATTTCTTCCATTCTCTTCCTTTTCTGCCTATTATAGACTTTTGTTCTTTAAATCATGGCCTTTATATTTACTTATTCACTCCTTAGCTTCTGTCTTCCTCATGGAACTAAAGCTTCTAAGTGACCTATTTTGAAGCCCTTCTTCAAAACAATTTTTATGTCTTGCCTTTTAGATCTTACTCTGTCTTCCTTTTTTGTTGATCTACTCTTAGAAAAACCAATTCTTGTAGGATGTAGAGATGATAGAAGTATTGCTCTCTTGCATCTAGATAGTATAATGGAGAGAATTTTGTACTTGGAGTAAGAAAGACCTGAATTCAAAGCTAGCTATGTGACTCATGTGACTCTGAGCAGTCACTTAATCTCAGTTTGCCTTGGAGGCACCCAAATGGCTCAATGGATAGAGTACTCATCCTGGAGTGAGGAAGACCTGAATTCAAATCTGGAGTCAGACACTTATTAGCTATATGACCCTGAGCAAGTCACTTAACCTATATTTGCTTTAATCCAAAGGTGAAGGAAATGTTAACCAACCCAGTATCTTTGCCAAGAAAACTCTACATAGAGTATTGGTGTTTCCAATGGGGTCATGAAGACATGACTGAACAACAACACATATCAGGCACTTTGACTAGTAATGAGGATACACAGAAAGGCAAAAGATAATTCTTGCCTTGAAGAACTAAAAAATTTAACTGGAGAGACAACAAACATATTTGTACACACAAGCTCTATACATGAAAAACTAGAAATAGTCAACAGAGATAAGGCACTAGAATCAAGAGAGCTCAGGAAAGGTTTCTTCCATTGGAAGAGATTTTGGTTGTCATCCTTTTTACTTGAAGAGGACCAAAATGACATCACTACATTGGGATGAATGTACAGTGTGTCCAACTATGGCTGATCAGATCAATAAGGAGTTTGGAAGGCTCCTTAGCAGGTTGGACACAATTAACCCATATGAACATTGGGATGGAGAGCTTCTAATTTTGGCATCTTATAATTCTTTTGCGCTACCTCCTTCCACTTTGTTCATAGAGCACAGCACTTTCTTTAATGTGGGCATGTCATGCAAGACCGTCCTGTGCCAGGGTCTCCCATGTCTCACAATTGATACTAAAGTTCATTAGAGAGACCTTGAAAATATCCTTGTATTGCCTTTTCTGACCTCCGTGTGAATGCTTACCTTGTGTGGGTTCTCTGTAAAATAGTCTTTTAGACAAATGTATGTTTGGCATTTGACCAATGTGGCCAACTCATCAGAGCTGCAATCTTTGCAGCAGAGTCTGAATACTTGACCATTCCACTCAAGAAAGGACTTCAGTGTCTCTGTCAGGTGATCCTCAGAATCTTCCTGAGATAATTCAAATGGAAACATTTGTAAACCTTAAAATTTCTTAGACTTGTGAATGTTGGAAATTTCACCATTGGAATGTGAACCCTATTGGCAAGGGAGGTTCCTCCTCCTCCCTTCTTAAGATTACTTTAGGACAGAAACCTTTAGCTGAACAATGGAAAGGGCTGCAGCATAGATCAAAATTTAATTATTCCAATCTCCACCCTACTCAGGGTAACAGGATTTAGGAAGGGCTGCAGCAAAGGATCAAGATTTAATTATTTGAGAATATGACCTTCAACATACATGTGCAAAGCCACAGACCTCTGGGCGGTCCTGGGTTAAGCTAGAGCCACCATGGCACAGGGAAGACATGGACAGTGATTGGTAGATGTGAGAACTGAGGGGAGGGAACTTGGATGTTTTCCTTAAAGATAGCGAGGTCTGAGGACAGGGGGTGGTTGGTTGGAGAGGTTTGGCTCTGAGAGGTGGTGCTCTGAGAAGCTTGCTCTGAAGGAAGCTGGAGGTGGAGACCCTGAGACTGTTTCTCCATTTTGGTCACGTGAGTGATAGGGACTGATCTCTTTTCTTTGCCCCAGCTATCTAAGGGCTTGGGCCCTTTGGCCCAGCCTAAACAGAAGGGGTATTTAAGCCCTATTCCCTTCTCTCCCCTTTCTCTCTCCCTCTCTCTCTCTATCTCTAATTCCTTTCTTCCTCCTGTTTGTAATTAAACTCCATAAAAGGTTGACGGCTGACGAGTTTTCATTAAGGAATTACATAGCTGAATTCCTTGGCGACCTTAAATTAATATATATCAGTCTTTTAAAGCGATTTCTTTGTCACACATTCAATTATCTGGCATGATGCTGGTAGATAGACTAATACCTTTTCTTTCCCACACTTTTCTGCAGAGCCTTCCAAACACTGAGCTAGCTCTGGGAATGCATGTATCAATCTTATCATCTAAAAGATATCCCTAGAAAGTATACTGCCAAAGTAAGTGATCTCGTCCACAGCATTCAAAATTTCTCCCTTTGCTGACAAGTCTATTGTAACTACTTTAGAAGTTTTCAGCCCATCTCTCCAGGGTCACGTCCTTATTGTTGATCAGTGTAGCTGCATCAGCATTAAGTTCAAAAGCCCCATAAGTCTTTGGCTCATATGTAGCCTTCAAGGAATCATAATAGCACTTTGGGTTGTTACTATTATTGTTACATATTATGTATATGTAAAATGGAATTTCATCTGCCTTCTTATTGATAAAGAATCCTGCATCTGGGGGCAGCTGGGTAGCTCAGTGGATTGAGAGCCAGGCCTTGAGACTGGAGGTCCTGGGTTCAAATCTGGCCTCAGACACTTCTCAGCTGTGTGATCCTGGGCAAGTCACTTAACCCCCATTGCCTAGCCCTTACCACTCTTCTGCCTTGGAACCAATACACAGTATTGATTCCAAGACAGAAGGTAAGGGTTTTAAAAATAATAATAGTAATAAAAAAAGAATCCTGCATCTCTTGAAGTTCATTTGCAATTTACTTAAAAAAAACCCCAGATCTTCTATCTTAGAATCAATACTTTGTATTGCTTCCAAGGCAGAAAAGCAGAAAGCACTAGGCAATGAGGGTTAAATGACTTGCCCAGGGTCACACAGCTAGGAAGAGGCCAGATTTGAATGCAGGACCCCCCCCCCTCCATCCCTAAGCCTGGTTCTCAATCCACTGTGCTACCTAACTATACCTCCTAAAATTTACTTTTGATGGAGTTAAATGCTGTCTTCTTAGAGATGGAGGAGTTATATTGAAGGTAACCCTGTGGAGTTCGCATTAGTAGCTTCTGAAATTCACTATCATTTTCACCAAACCAGCCCTGATGTTAATGACTATTCTAGACCAGATGACTAAACTGGGTGCTGTACATCAAATCTCTGAAAGCTGCTACCTCCTTTGCTCTATTCTTCAGGTACTTTTAATTTCTGATTTTGATTTTGATAGTAACTTAAAAGCTATCTTTCTCATATTCTACAATTCTGTCCACTTATAAGTGCTCTAGGTGTATGTATATCATTAGTTCTGAACACTGAAGCGATGAGAGAAAGACCCAGTGTTTGACTTTTGTATGCAGAAATAAAGCAGGTTTGAATGTTGGGCCAGAATGCCAGGATTTTCTCCTCACCAGGGGCTCTGAGTTGCAAAAAAGGGATTTTATGATTTTGATTTTATTAAAAACTAATAATCCATAAATTTCCCAACAGCAGAGAAAATTATGCCATCTGGATCCAGGTCCAACATTATTTTTCCTGTGCACTAAAACCATGAGCCAAGTGGTCTTGGGGATCTGGAGAGGGGAATGTATATTGGTGAACCACATATTAGAATGCCTTACCTCTCTTTTGAAGATCAAGTGAAATAGAGTGTGCAATATGCTTTGTAAACCTTAAAGCCACTATGGTTACATCAGCCTTTGTTATTATTTCCTCTAAACCCTAAATTGAAAACGACTCATAGGTTTGACAGTCTTATGAGAAAACTAATGGTATGCAACTTGTTCAGGTAGAGTATTGAGATACACATCAAGTCCATTACTAGTGTGAAACAGCACATAGAATGAAGATAAATTAAGGATGGCGAGTTTCTCTTTTATTATTTCTATCATATTACATGGCAGGAGATTAGGGTTCAGAGAGGACAGTAAGGCAGCTACTAAAGGGACAGGATTAATTAGTGAGTGGGAAGAGCTCTGGATGTGGAATCAGATAACTTGGGGTCAAATTCTAGCTTTGCCACTTCTTAGCTGGATGGCCATGGACAGGTGACTTCTTTCTTCATACTCATTCTTTCATCTGTAAAACTACTGAACTGTAGCTAGTAGAGAGTAACTGGGGATTTCCCCAAGGTGCTGACACCTGGGTGGGGATCCTTCCATAGGGATTTATTTTCGTTACATTGACCATAGGGCTGCATGTCAGATCATGGTGCTCTGCTGCTCTGGGTCGCCATTTGGTATAGCCATTCTGAGCTGACTCCTCCAGGGGATGCTTGTTGTGGCACCCCTCTCCTGGGACTGAACCTGTAACCCATATGACTGCCCAGAGGGACTGCTATCCCTGTTTTTGCCTCTGGTGAAATAGTCTCTGGTTTGGGCATTTTTTAGATGATCCTTTCTGTAGCAACCTTGGATTTAACTGCTTTGTATTTATTTGCACTTATTCTATTCCATATAGACTTATCTATATACTTCTTGTGTCTATTTGAACATAATTTCCTTGAGAATAGATATGGTTTCATTCTTTGAATTTGTATCCCTCAGAGGTGCATATTTAATAAATACGTGTGGATTGATTATTTATTTATCCTTTAGGTCCCTTTTAGTTCAAAATTCAAGTGATTCTCAAGTGGCATCAGATGTGAAGATGGCAGAACTAACTCCATCCTCCTTCCCAGTTTGCTTTTTCCAAACATTTTCTTTTCCCTGTAACCTAACAAAACACTTTCCCCCTCCCAATAGGCTTGTTATGGGTCTATGTTCCTAGTATGTGTAGTCCCTTATATAAAAATCATACTTACCTCCCATAGTTGTGGTGTTCAAATGATAAATATGTGAAAAGTGGTTTGTAATCCTTAAAGTGTTTTATATAAATACTAGCTGTTATTAGCTACTATTATTTCAGAGATTCACAGTATTATAGAGAGAATGGATAATTTTTAAAGGAAAGGATCAGATTAGTATTTTAAAATTTTAAATAATTATTATAGCATTGTGGGAAAATCAACACCCTCAGATTTCTCCCATGAGTCTCTATAGTGTTTCCTCCATGGTCAGAGCAAAGGTCATCTCTATCATGAAGCTTCTCCTAACTCTGTAGGCTTTGTGGAAGACTCAGTTATACATAGGATACTCAGGATTGGCCTGAAACTCTTTTGGGAAAGGAAAGCTAAGTAGGAAAACAATTTTAAACGTCAACTGCTATTTTCTCCCAGTGTGGCGTGTTGTTTCCTGCTTGAGTCACTTCCCTGAGTAACAGTCGGCCCCCCCACTTCTAAGGACTAGACAGAGGCCATGTGGGAACTATATCAATGAGG
This sequence comes from Monodelphis domestica, assembly GCF_027887165.1. NCBI lineage: Eukaryota > Metazoa > Chordata > Mammalia > Didelphimorphia > Didelphidae > Monodelphis > Monodelphis domestica. The sequence continues at coordinate 82,858,947 of NC_077228.1, forward strand.
ATCATGAGATGTAAACAATCATCCTTTCATCCCCAGCTCCTGCTTACCTCGCTCTGGAAAGAATGTGTAATACAGACTACTATAATTCATCATACTTCTAGCCACCGAAAAACCAGAGGAGGCTGTTGTGGGTCTCACATGGTCTGCATCTGAAGTAACAAGAATCTTGGGCTACCCAGAAGCCGTGTGTTTTTCCATCTAGGCTCGGCACTGGTTTTTTAGCTTCTTCCCTTACTCACTCATTCCCTGGTAACCTCTGGCAATAGAGCGTTCAGTGCACCACTATTTGAAAGGAACATACATGTCCCTTGCTTAAAAGAGTTTGCTCCCAAACTTGTCCTTGCTTTCAGGGTGGGTTGGCTACCTACTGATTTTTTGGGTTCTGTTTAGTTTGTTGATTTAGATCTTTCAAGGCTTGTGGTTTGGAGACCCAAGCACTTCCCTTCCACCTCTCCACCCCTTTGCACTGGGGGGATTTGCTGAAGTAATCTGCAAAAAGGTTTCAAAGTTCAAAGTGGGAATATCAAGTGGATGGGGAAGTTTTCCTGGTTGTTCTGTATTTTTTGGAGCTTCCTTATCTTATTGGCTTCTTGGTGGTATGAATGCAAAATATTAATTAATGAGAATTTCCATAATTGTTGAGTGGAAATGGTGGACTTCTCTTGTGGTTTGTTGATATAAATACACAGAGACTTTAGAAATGTATGTTTATTCATTTAAAAAAGTAAATCAAATATTTACTACGGATGCAAGCAGTGTTTCCAAGATATATTTGAGCTTTGTGAATTTGTTGGTCCAAGGGGGCCTTATGAATAGTGGTCTTATGAAATGGTTTATCTTTATAAAGTAGGTTAGAGGATTTTTTTCTGAAAATTTTCCATTGGTAAGTTTTCTATACATGATAACTCACATTTGTATATCACTATAAGGTTTAATTCAGCTCAATTTAATTCAACAAGCATTTAATAAGCAGTACATGTACTAGACATGACAGATACAAAGCATATTCCCACTTTCTTAGCTCATTCACTATTTGGGTCCAAGAGGGTGGTGGTTCACTACTTTTCTCCTCTAAGAGTCCTAGGATTAACTCTTAGGTGCTGGAAATAATTTTCTAATAGAATTGCTCATGAGCCTCCATCCTGTGTGTTCCTCACTGATCATCAATTAACCAGCCAAAATTAATTAGTTTTATGAAATTAGTTTATGAAAGGGTGTAAGAGAGAGAAATCTGGAAACTTTGGGAGCAAGCCTGGAAGAGCTGCAAGAAGGGTTGATGGGTAGAAAGGAAATTGGAACCTTGGAGGTGAGAGGAAAAAACAGATCCAGGTAGTTGTAGCTGACTCCTGGCTGAGAATAGCTGGTCAAAGGGTTTTGGACCGTGAATCTAAAAGTCAGTGATCTTTCTCTCCCTGAATTTCTGATCCCAGATCCTCCCAAACCCCAGCCTGTGGACAAGGACATTGAGAGACAAGCAATCCATAAAGGAGATCTCTACAAATCCCTTTGAACCTTGAACTTGGGGACATTTGCTGTGCCAGCCAAGAAATCAGGGTTTCTCTACTCAGATCCCCTCAGGGGTTTAGGTTATCAGACCTGAATTGCCTAACTTTGGGGAGAAGAGTGTTAATTAGATAGGGATCCCCTCTCCCTCTTTCCCTCCTGAATCTCAGTCTTTACCCTTCATCAGCCCTGTCCCTTTCCTGCTTTCCTTGAATAAACTCAGTTATTAGAACCCAGAACTGACTCCAGCTGTATTAGAAGACAACCTGAATTGAGGAGGGGAGAGGAGTGGTCTCTCTCTCTCCAGAAGAAAGAGGCTTAACATCTGAAACCTCTTTCAACAAAGATCCCAGAGAGCCTGGCAGTAGGAGTTGAAGGCAGTCATAATGAAGGGGTCTAGTCAGAGAGGGCTGAGGGAGGAAAGACAAAATCCATCCTCCTTCTCTCCTCTGGCTAAATAACAACACCTCCTCTCACTCTGTCCTTGCCTAGAAGAAAGAAGACTCCATTCCCTTTTCACTCCTTCTTCCTTATTATAGATCTCTCCCCCTTTTACCTTCTTTATTACAAGGGTTATTAAAAAATTTAGAACAGTAAGAACAATTTATACAGAAAGTCATTCAACAATCTGACACTTTCTTAGAAATACATACAGAGCCCAGAGGAGAGTGCATCAGATTTTTTGAGTCTCTTTATGTATAAATGGTTCCTATTATTTTGATTCTGATGCAGACAGGAAGTCTAAATCTACTGATCATTTAAAGTTTACAAGGTTATCTTTTGGTCAAGGGTTGGAGAAGAGCATGGGGAAGAGGAGCAGACCACTGCTCGAGTGGACAGTTGCTGGAATCTTTTGTCAGGATGATCCTTTTAGAATGCTTGATTTGGAACTGGTCCAATGTAACAAAACTACATCAGCTCAGAGGTATGTTCCACTGAAACACTCTACTCCTCTCAAATTGACTAAGCACCTATTCATTCCTAGTGTATACTTTTGTCTTGATTAACTGATTCAGAAGTATCGAGGTTTTGTTCACATCTAGTTTATACCACCATTGAGAAGGCAGTCTTCTTTGTTATTATGGATTGCAATAGTAGCATAAAACACTGTCCTCTCCCCTTACAAAAGACAGAAAAGAAATAGTCCTCACCCTGTTTGCCAGTACTTGCATTCTAGTAGGCTCTTACAAAACCTTTGGTCACAACAACCTTGGGAGCTAGATAGCACAGGTATTATTATTCCGATTTTATTACTGAGAAAACTGAAGCTTAGAAAGGTTATAATGGTCAGGGTCATTTATTACATCTTTTAAGTGTCCGAATCAGAATTTCAGACCAAGTTTTGTCTCTTCAAATCAGCAGCTAAAGCTAGAAACACCAAAGCAGAGAACCAATGGTTCCCCCATAGGATGGCTGCTGAACTCTCTCTCTCCTCCTGCTATGGCGTAAAGATAGATGTCTGGCAACCATTCAAATTTTAGTCCTCCCTTGTTACCCTCAGTGTCCCTTTAAGAGATTCAAGTCTTCATTTAGTCAAAGTTAAAAGAAACTCAATAAAGGTCATTTATCCTGACTATTCTGTCTGACTTTTGTGGATGCTCTAAGTTGCTCAAATGGATTGGTATAGGATAACAGATTGTAACTTATTTATCACTTATTAAAAACCTCCAATGTGCAAGGCATTCGACTTGGTCCTGGGAATGCACAAATGAAAAGTTTACAACCCCTTATCCTTTAGGAGTTTACAACCTAATAATAGTGTTGAATTTCAGGTTGGTTTTGATTATACGTGAGCCCTAGGAGGGTAGCTTTAAAGTTAAAACAGTGAAGAAGCATCAAAATTCTTTAGAGAATTATAAATCTAAAAAGAAATAATAATATTTTAATAGTCATCATTACCAAAATATTCATAACCTCCAAAATTTATAACCTCTGTTTTAGAATAAAAAGCTCTCAGATTAGAGAGACCTAGCAGAAGAAATCAAAGCCATAGAGGAATATAGCTTTCCTATTGTTCTGTCTGCTGCTGCAATGGCACCAGAGATGCTTTCAGTGAGTCTATAGAAATTGAGCTAATATCTCAATGCTTTTTTTTTTCAGTTATAAAAAGCACTCGTTTTTACTAATTACATTATAGTCCCTTCAAACATTACACATAAAAGTAGACTAGAAAAATAGTAACTTGTCCTGGAAATCAATGGTTCAATCTGAAAAAAAAATGTATGAACCCATATGCCCATATCTGTTTAATGCAGTACAAAAAGAATTGAACAAATATATTACAAGATGATAAAAATAATAGCAATTTAGAATTGGCAGGAATTGTTTAATTCTTACCTAATTCAGGAATCCCCTCCATAATCAGTAGGTTTATTCAATTTTATTTGGACCTTTCCAAAGATATAGTAGCATTTCAGTGTTGGGTAGCTCTAATAGAAAGATCTTCCTGATATTGGGCTGAAATATATCTCCCTGTAACTTCTACTCACTGGTTCCTTGTTCTTTTGTTTAGAACATCAGTTATCAACATGGTTTCAGGGTCTCCTGGGGGAATTCTTGAGACCCTTTTAGCAAGTACTAAAGGTAAAAGCTGTTCTCACAGAAATACTAAAATATTTTCCTTTTTAAAATGGTAAATATTGATAAACATAAAATGTGTAAATAAAAGTTCTTTGAGGCTTCCAGTCACTTTAAGGAGCATAAATAGGTTCTGAGTTCGGAGCCCTCAAAAGCAACATTGAAGAAAGCCCCCTCTTTCTACATTGTAGCACTTGAAATATATGATTCCACCTCTCATATATCTACTGAATCTTCCATTCTTCATATACTATGATAAGGTTTCCAGATCCTTTGCTATGCCCTGGACACATTCTTATTTGTCAAAGTCTTTCTTAAATGTCATATAGTCTCTTGACCTTTTTGCTAAGATAAAACTAAACACCATTCTAGATGTAGCCTGACGTGTACAGGATATATTTGCATTATTATAGTCTTTGATCTGGTCAGTTTAAGTCTATTAATGCAACCTAAGATTGTGTTAACTTTTTTTTTTAGCAGTCAAATCATGCTTCTTTGCTCAAATTGGACTTATCTTCAACTAAAGCCTTTAGACTTTTGTGAAACTATTGTCCAATCTGGTTTCTCCCATCTTATACTTGGATAATTGAGTTTTTGAATATAAGTTTAGGAATTTATTTCCCTATTAAGTTTTCTGTGGTTATTTTTCCCATTAAAATAATTTTGTGTCTTGATGCTATTACATATTATATTTGCTATCATTTTCAGCTTTTATCATGTGAAATGTTGATAAGTATATTTTATTGTCATTGAAATGATTGGTTAAAATGTTCAGCAGGATGAGGGTAAGGAAAGAACTTTATGACATGCTATTAGAGGCTATCTTTTAGAAAGTCAATATTGCTAAACATTTTTTGGATATCGTTGCTCAGTTATCTATAAGTACACTTAGTTTTATTACTATTGAGCCCATATGTCCATATCTGTTCAATTCGGTGCAAAAAGGATTGAACAAGTTTCAAGTCAAAGTATTGCACAAAAATTCCTGATGGGGAATTTGGTCATGTGAATTGGCAAAAGAGAGACACAAAACTCATTGCCTTATCTTTATACTAGCTTAACCAATACACTTTCATACTATCAAAGAGTAGAGAAAAAAGAAAGTATCTTCAAACAAACCTTGCTGAAATTAATGGGAAAAACTATTACTTCTTTGGATGAGACACCAGTAAGGTGATGTATATCTGTTTTACTATTATTATTAAATACCGAACTACTGTAATGAATCTTTGGTCTTTTTCTATGTAGACACTCTCTCCAACAATGTAGATAAATTAAAAAAAAAACCTATCCATACCTGCCTCTCTTCTGTTATTTCTATACATATCATATAAATCCATCATATGAGTTCCATTCAACTTGCCAAATATCTCTCGACATTGCATAGATACCAGTGGAACAGGCAAGCTCTCCATTGCTTATTCCTTCACTTTTGTTATGGGATAAGTCCATGTTTGTTTTCTGGCCAAACATTTTTCTGATGACATGCCTTATTTCATTTTTCCTATATTTTTCTTTATCTGTAATGTGTTGTAGCCAGCTCATGCCCACTATGCACTTCTCTATTGCCTTTTGAGTGATTCTCAACTCAAATTCTCTAACTGGGAATTGCACAGGGTTTGGGCAAAGGAGAACTTCCTTATCCTTACTGACCATGTCAGTGCTGAAGGGTTTGTGTTTTGGGATGATAAAGCCCCCCCTTTATTGTTTGCTGAGCAGGACATGTTGCAGTAGACCCAACACAACATTTAAGTCTTAAGCAATGTTATCTTCGAAATGATACCAGAGTTGGAAGTATATGAGAAAAAGGAACCTAACCCTTTTCAGAAGTGAGGTCCCTTAGTGCTGAACCCAATGAGATTACATATGTGTTTCCAGAATAGAGGAGCCTCTTAGTGGAGAAGGGAGAAGGGCCAGTATCTCAGCACCTCAGTGGTCCTCAGTGTTAGAGGAAATTGTGGGGTTCCATCTTTCACAGTCACATAGCATCACCAGAAGAATATTGGTGCTCAAAAAATGGGAATTTCCTTCAGGATGAAGCTGGGGGGGGGGTCATTAAAAGAATTCTGAAACCCACAGAATTTGTCTATTCATACATATGCATTGTATAGACCCTGAAAATGGACCATGAACTTTTCCTAGAAGTGTACAAGATAGAGTAGGCAGTATTGCCGTTTATTAAACATCACAAGCAAATAATTCATGCCTAAGTCAAAAATGGATAGGCAATTATAGTAGCTGCCACTAAAAACTCTAATATTCAATGGACCATGCATTGAGAGTCTTCCTTCCCAGTGCTGAACCATCCAGATTCTTCTCAGTCTCCATTTTGAAGCCGCCTAGCAAAGCAGCTTCCCAAATTGTAGATGGTCTAAATTCCTAAGCTAAAGTTTAATTTCACATTCAGGCAGACAGATTTACTTTATAATTTGTTTTCTCCATAGAAGGCTGAATTTCATGTTCAGGACTAAAAATACTTGGGGCATGTTCCCCCCCCCCCCCAACATCAGTATCCATGGAAAGACTGTAGTATTGCAAATCAGATAGAATCAAACATCACTCCTTTGCCCACTGTGTTGCTTTTATCTCTCTTCTGATTTCATGGAAACCACATTTGTTTTCAAATTTCACCTAGTTACAGTTTGTTATAGAAAGGAAAAAAGTGGCTTCTTTGTGAAGTGCTTATTCTTAAGAGAAACTTTTTGTTTAACTCTTCAACAAACAAACGTCTCTTGGTTCCTCTATATAGTTTTCTTTTACAATTTCATTGTGTCTTTCAGGGGTTTAAGAATGAGGGTGTGCTGGCTCTTTTGGGGCTGGGAGAACATATGTATGACAAACTTTTGAGTTTGATTGGCATTATTAACATTTTCTCCACTGCTTCCTTAAACCTAGAAATCAACAAAACAATAAATCAAGTCATGATTTGCTCCTTTGGTGATTTTTAAGATATGAATGCTCACTTTGAAAATTTAACATTCAACTCAAACCAGTTGCAGCAGATTCCAGCACACTCTTGAATGTGGTACTTTGGAATGTAGTACTAAAAACATGGGGGTTGGAAGTCAACAGGATTCCAGACTTAACACAACAATTCTTTTATGCTGAGAATGATTACTTGGCCAGAAAGAATAGGATTATAGAGGATGAGATGAAAGAGATCCTAAAGGTCGTCTAGTCAAGTCTCTTCATTTTACAGATGAAGAAGCAGAATAGAGAGCTTTGGTCATAATTATAGAGATAGAATCTGAAATTGTATTCACTTCCTTTGATATTATTTCCACTTCCACCCTGCCTCCCCAACTGATATTTATGTAAAGCTTTAAGGGTTAGTTTACAAAGTCCTTCTGCATTCATTCTGATCCACATGGTGGGGTGGCATTTTTTTATCCCTATATTAAAGCTGAAGATACTAAATTCAGAGAAATTGGATCTAATCGATGGTCACTCTATAGTAAAAGATGTTGGAGCTGGGCTTAATTTTCTACTCTAAATGCAGTGCTTTTTTCACCATACTGTACTGCCTTTCTAAGTGTCAATTTTCTTTTCTTTAAAATGGGAGTAATAGCCATACAGGATTGTTGTGGTAACAGTAATTTGGCAATTTTCAAGCACTATATAAATGTAATTTTCTAATTACCCTTTACTACCGTAGGAAGAAAAGCCTATGGTTTCTTCTCTGCTACTTCACTTGTGCTCATCCCACTGCCTTGGCATTGCTTTTGCATTTGAGGCATGTGCCCATGTCCCAGAATCACTCCTGCTGTTAATAAGAAGGAAATATAGAGAATGCTGAGAATCAGGCAGAGGATAGGACAGAGCCTTTATGGGGAATTTTTTTTCTCTTTCTCTTTCCCTATTCCTTTCCTTATCTTCCTCTTCCCCCCTCCCATAAACCATCAGGTTCTTGAATCCATGCTTCTATTCTTCATACTAAAAATAAAAAGATAAACAAGAATAAAACATTATATATAATGTACCCATATATATACAGACATGTACATGCATATGTGTGTATATGTATATATCTTTTCTATCCTAATTTTTAAAAGTGACAGGAAAATCTCGAGAAAAATAAACCACGGGATTTGTAGCTGTTTATGTCGTGTGCAGGGTTGGTATTTGGAACTATCCAACTGTAGTCATCTTCATTTCTTCTCACTAGACACACTGGCATTGATTCTACATTTTTCACATGTGTTAAATTCTTGTTGTGTCTCAGGGCTAAGTAGTGTACATTAACAACTGTTAACAGCCAAGGACTCTCATGGATAAGTAATACGCATTAACAACTGTTGTAGCATGAAAGCAAAACAATGTCAGATAGCTAGGTCTTTTTATGTAAGCTTATGAGAGTTTGTACGGGCAACATAAAATACTTCATTGGTGAAGTTGGCTAAAAACTTCTTATTTTGTGTCTCCATATCTATTTGTTGACTGGGAACAAGGGTCGAAGGAAACCCAGTAAGATAATAAAGTCAAACAGAGTCTCCATTTCAGGAACCAAGAGTTGGGTGTCCTTTTATACTGAGGTTTCCTTCCTGCCATTGATCAAGTGCTATCACCAGTGGAAAGTCCAGTCCCAGTCTGCCATGAGCTTTATCAATGACTATAGCAGTCTGATGCTGATATGTCTTTGACCACACATGGCCCTATGAAACTCTTCTTGTTTTTGGATGCCTTTTTGCAGGTATCTTTGTTTAACTCATGAAATATGGAGGCAAATTATGAGCAGTTTTGTGGTATAGTGGATAAAATGCTTGAGTTGGCACCAGGAAGATCCTTGGTTCAAATTTTACCTACGGTATTTACTAGTTATATGATCATGGGAAAGTCCTTTAAACTCTATGAGCCTCAACTTTTTCATGTATAAACAAAGCTAATAATAACTGTGTATACTTCCTCTAGAAAACTTCCCCATCCAACTTCTACTCACTTTGATGGGTTGGGTTCCCAGAGGGCAGCTGTTACTTTGATGGGAACCTACTTTTTTTTAATTTGAAATTTTTTTTTTAATTAAATGATTTAGAATATTTTTTCCATGGTTACACGATTTAATTTCTTTCACTTCCCTCCTTCCACCCCCATCCCATAGCCAACGAGCAGTTCCACTGGGTTTTACATATGCCATTGATAAAAACCTATTACCATATTATTAATATTTGGGTGATTGTTTAGAGTCTACGTGGGGACCAACTTCTAATACTGTGTGGTTCAGTCATTTTCCATTCATGTCAATCTTTGTAAAACCATCTGAGGTTTTCCTGGCAAAGATACTAGAGTGGTTTGCCATTTCCTTCTCTTAATCATTTGACAGATGAGAAAATAGAAGCAAACAGAGTTAAGTCTAACACTGTAGCTCAGATATCCAGTGTACTTCCCATGACCAATTAGCCAATAGAGAACAGTCACAAAAAAGATCTGGGACTGAGAGATGAAGTATCTTATTTCTGAAACAGCCAGGAGGCCCATGTCACTGAGTTAGTTGAAGAATAGAGGGAAAAAGATGAAAGAAGACTGGAAATGTGGGAGAAAGTTAGGTTATGAAGGACTTTGGAAGTCAAACAGATCCTGAAGTCATTAGGGAGCCACTGGAGGCCCAGGGAATCCTTTTTCAACTTGTATATTCTCCTCTGTGAGTCAACTCTCAAAATGTCTATTAGTAACTGGTTCTTTTTGCTGCTTCTGGGTGTCTTGATTTTTGAAGGTGCTTTATTCTTTGGGCAATGAACTCTTTCCATATCTGTGCCCAATTGGAGTTTTACAAACATGTGATCTTTAATCCTATATTATGAAACCACACATCATTCTGGATTTTTCTAAAGATTTTACAAAAGAATATTTATAAAAAAGATATTATAGAAATAGAAGTTAAAAATATTTCTCCCTTTCCTGTAACTAGGATGGGAAGAACTCTCTCTTATCCCAACATGGTCCCTAATGAGAGTAGGCTCAAATTTAAAGTTGGCTCTATGTAGCAGTATCCCACCAAGTTTCAGATGTCGCATAGTTATGAATGAATGAGTTCATATTTCTGTACACTTAGCCTGGGTCAAGCTGGTCTCTTTTTAAGATCTCAGCTGCTACCTCTCATGATCAACCTTTCATAGACACTGGAATGTACTCCAGATTCTAGACTTCTGGTGACTTGCTCTCCTGCCCTTTTAAAGCTCAGAGAATTATAGCCATGTCAATTTCTCCTTATGTTAAAAGCAGGAAAAAATAGACACAACCATAGCAATGGCAGGTTTCACGCCACCTTCAGGTAAAAGAGTAACTGAAGCCTCTCCCCAGTTTGGTAGCCAATAGCAGCTCATTCTCCTACTTGATACTAGCCAGGAAGGAAAGAATGAGAGAAAGAGCTACTATGTTGGATATTAAGCATTAAAAAAATAAAAAAACAACAGTCCATTTTCCAAATACAGCTTTGTGTATAGGTTATAGGTTTTCAACAGGATTCAAATGAGGCAAATTTCAGACTTGAAGCATGTTTGTTATCATCCCTTGGATAAATTTCTTTACTTTTCATGATGCGCGGTCCAATGAAAAGTTGTCTTGTAATATTCCATCTCCATTTGGGCATTTCTATAATTCTGGAAAAATTTTGTTTCTCAGCAAACTAATATATTTTTCAATTCATCATTCCCTAAAGAACTAAGACTTCCAGGTTCATTGATAAGAAATTCTCAGAACATTTTGTTGGTTAGATGTTCTATCATCTGATGAAGATGCCCAAATGACAATGATTTTTGTTATGTTACTGTTTGGAAATAAATATTTTCTTGTATAAATTAACATTTTTACATCTTTAGTATACCAGTCTATGCATGGTTTTTCCAAAACAAACAATCTTTATTTCTAAAAAAGGAATAGTTTTTTTTTTTACTGTTCTTCTAACCATATGCATCCCATTTTGCATTATAATGTATCCCTCATGCTTCTAGATCCTTCTGAAGGTCTATGCTTGTTTCTTGAGGATTAATTAGGCTATAATAAGAGTTTTATATTGTTTTATTTTTCTTCTAAACCCTTTCCTTTGGTCTTAGTAACAATACTTTTTGTTTATTTTATTCTAAGATATTTTATTTTTCCAATTACATGAAAATAATAGTTTTCCACATATGTTTAAATGAAGATACAAATTGCCTCCCTCTCTCCTTTCCCTCCCTGCCTCATAGGTGGTAAGTAATTTGATCAGGATTGTACATGTATTATCATGCAAAACATACTTCTATAGTGATCATTGTTGTAAGAGAATACTCATATAAGACCCCCCCCCCAATAAAGCCATAAATAAACTAATGGGAAAGATGGTATGTTTTGCTCTGCATCTAATTCTAACAGTTCTTGCTCTGGAGGTGGATGGCATTCTTTGTCATAAGTCCTTCAAAATTGTCCCAGATCATCGTATTGCCAAGAATAGCCAAGTCTGTCAAAATTGATCATTGTCTTCGTATGTATTCTAAGACAGAACAGTAATAAGGACTAGTCAATGGGGATGAAGTGATTTGCCCATAGTCACACAGCTAGGAAGTGTCTAAGATCAGATTTGAACCCAGGTCCTCTCAACTCCAGACCTGGCACAGTACCTAGCAGCCCCTCTGATAATAGTTTTTTCACTTCTTGGCATTGTCTTTTGATTCTGATTGCACTTTGTGCTTTAGTGTGACTGATTCTGTTTCATCATGGGTTTGAAGGATCATTGAAATTCTCAACTTTCCCATACCAATAGCTGGGGTAATATTCTAAATAGACAGTTAAGTTTTCTCCTTAAAAGCTAGAAACTTTTCCCATTTCCTTGTAGTGATATCCATGTTTCATCCCACCCTCCCTCCAAAAACAAAAACAAACAAAAAAAACAAAACACACACCGAAAGAGAGAAATGAAATTTGGTCATAGCACTCAAATGACAGAAAATTATGTAAAGTTTGGGAAGCCAATGCAATATAGTTTTATATGTTTAAGGTCGAATGTTCTGAGTTAGTCTAGTGTCACTAGATGCATATATGCCTGACCATTGCTATCACACAGTGAAATCATCAAATGGTGGCTTCCCCAAGTTATTTTCATATCTTTGTAATAGGTTTGAAGGGTAAGGCTGATTCTCTCAGCCAACTGCTAGGGATTTTTGGGATGCTGTTATTTGTCTTCATAAAATGGCAAAGACTCTATAATCCTCTCATTCACACTAATTCATACCTTGTCTGGCTGTATAAAAACAACTTAAAAGGAACAGTAAGTTCCTTGGCATCCACCTGTCACAGCTACTTCAGGTTGTGAGGTTCAGGCATGAATATATATCAAGCGCTTCACAAACTTTAAAATCCTATGTAAATGTCACTTATTATTATTGTCCTCCATGTGAAAGCCAAGTGCCATGGGTTGGGCTTGGCCAGAATTATACAAGATTATGTTTGTTTCTTGTGTTTTATGTACTTCTTCAAAGCTAAGACAGCAAGTAATCAGATGATGAGCAAAGAAATAGCATTTATGAGGAACACAAGTGAATGCATTCTTTTAAAATGTACCCTTCAGAAGGTGACCTAGTAGCACCAGATCTCAAACTATACTATAAAGCAGCGGTCATCAAAACAATTTGGTACTGGCTAAGAGACAGAAAGGAGGATCAGTGGAATAGAATAGGGGTAAATGACCTCAGCAAGACAGTCTATGATAAACCTGAAGATCCAAGCTTTGGGGACAAAAATCCACTATTTGACAAAAACTGCTGGGAAAATTGGAAAACAGTATGGGAGAGACCAAGTTTAGATCAACATCTAACAGCATACACCAAGATAAACTCAGAATGGGTCAATGACTTGATTATAAAGAAGGAAAGTAAATTAGTATAAGTAAATTAGGTGAACACCTATTCATAGTGTATACCTGTTAGATCTTTGGGGAAGGAAAGATTTTAAGACCAAACAAGAGGTAGAAAATATTATAAAATGTAAAATAAATAATTTTTATTACATTTAAATTTAAAAGTTTTTGTACAAACAAAGCCAATGCAACCAAAATTGGAAGGGAAGCAACAAATTGGGGAAAAAAATCTTTATAACAAAAACCTTTGACAAAGATCTAATCACTCAAATTTATAAAGAGCTAAATCAATTATACAAAAAGTCAAGCCATTCCTCAACTGATAAATGTGCAAGGGACACAAATAGGCAATTTTCAGAAAAAGAAATCAAAACTATTAATAAGCACCTGAAAAAGTGTTCTAAATCTCTTATAATCAGAGAAATGCAAATCAAAACAACTCTCAGGTACTACCATACACCTAGCAAATTGGTTAACATGACAGCAAAGGAAAGTAATAAATGTTGGAGAGGATGTGGCAAAATTGGGACATTAATACATTGCTGGTGGAGTTGTGAATTGATCTAACCATTCTGTATGGCAATTTGGAACTATGTCCAAAGGGCACTAAAAGACTGCCTGCCCTTTGATCCAGCCATAGCACTGCTGGGTTTGTACCACAAAGAGATAATAGGGGGAAAAGGCTTGTACAAGAATATTCATAGCTGCACTCTTTTTGGTGGTAAAAAAAATTGGAAAATGAGGAGATGCCCTTCAATTGGGGAATGGCTGAACAAATTGTTGGTGATGGAATACTATTGTGCTCAAAGGAATAATAAAGTGGAGGAATTCCATGTGAACTGGAAAGTCCTTCAGGAACTGATGCAGAGTGAGAGGGGCAGAACCAGGAGAACATTGTACACAGAGACTGATACACTGTGGTACAATCAAATGTAAAGGACTTCTCTACTAGCAGCAGTGCAATGATCCAGGCCAATTCTGAGGGACTTACGAGAAAGAACACTATCCACATCCAGAGAAAGACCTGTGGGAATAGAAACACTGAAGAAAAACAACTGCTTGATCACATGGGTTAATTGGGATATGATTGGGGATGTTGCTCTAAATGATCACCCTAGTGCAAATATCAATAATATGGAAATAGGTCTTGATCAATGACACATGTAAAACAAAGTGAATTGTGCATCAGCTATGGGAGGGAGGTGGGGCTAGGGAAGGGAAAGTACAAGAATCTTGTAACCATGGAAAAATATTCTAAATTAATTAATTAAATAAAATCTTCAAAAAAAAATGCACCCTTCATTTCCTCTAAAATAAAATAAAACCTTCTCCAGTTAGTCTTTTAAGCCCTTCTAGATCTGACCCCAATCTTTCTTCTCCATCTTATTAGATATCATTCCACTTATGATTCAGTCCAACTGGCCTTCTTTTTGTTCCACACACAGGATACTGAGTTCCCTGAATCCATCTGTACTTTTGTACCAGCTATGCCTTGTGACTGAGAAACACTCCTTTTCACAGAATCCTTCTCTTCCTTTAGGGTACAAGTCAAACCTCATCTTTTATGTGAATCCTTTAATGCCCCCTCCTCAAACTCTTAAAATTCCTTGCTTTAATAATTTGATATTTATTCTTTTATATTTATTCTGCATCGACTTGTATATGCCATTGTTGTCTTCTATATAGGAGGTCTGCTCCTTGCAAATAAAGATAGTTTCATTCTTTGTATTTGTATCACCAGTGCCTGGCACAAAGTTGTTGCTAAATAAATGCTTTTTGATCAACTAATTAAAGCAATGCTAGGGGAAATTTAGAGTATGTTTGACTTTGTGTAATTAGAATTTTGCTCCCCAGGACTCTGAATCCAGTTTCCCATGTTTCTTCTCATGTTACGTGCTAACATAGGGAGGATATATTTGAGTATAGCTCTGCCCTCTCCCTTTTCCTGGGAACAGTTTGTGGGTTTCTGGAGATTTGGTAGTGCCTGGCAGGAGAATTTCATTCACATGACTTTTACTCAGGTTTTTACTTTTGTTCTTTTATTTCTTCTACTTCAAGTAATTACTAAAAAAACTTTATAAAATATAATACTTGGAATTATTGGATATTAATTTAAATATTACAATTTAAATCAAGTGTACCTGTATAGTTCTATTTATACACATAAGGAGGCTGTAAATCTGACTGCTATAGAACTTACTACAGGCAGTACTTTCAGTGATTGACTGTCATTTAGAATTTTAGGAAATTATGTCATAAAATGGAAATGAAGATGAGGGCTTAAACTGATATGTTTAAAAGTATAAGGGATAAGGGAAAAGGAAAACCAAATGGTCAATCTGAAAGAAAAATTGGAAGAATTGGAAATTGGAAATAGAATTGGAAAAATTCTAGAATTTCTCTGGGGAGCTTAGAAGGTAATGAAACTAATATGTTAAAGATGAGTGAGCTTTTTTTTTTAAATGAGGTTGTTGCTTATTGTTTCAGAGTCAGTAAGATTTGAGGGCTAAGTGAACTTGGGATGCTTGGGTACTTCTTTGACCTCTTTGGGAATCAGTGGCAAAAACCAGTGGAAGTGGCTTAGAGGAATAGTAGCTCTTCCTATTGACTCCCTTTTGGAGTTTGAAAACACTCAGGTTGAAATTTCCCAAGATTAGGGGAATGAATATGCTCCCTGTTTCACATCCTGTCCTCCCCAATTCTCTGTCTTTCCATCTATCTCTCTCTGTGTGTATTTGACTCTGTTTTTATGTCTTTCTCTGTCTGCCACTCTGTCTCTCTCTCCTACTGGGGACTAAACCTATGTACCTGAGTGATGGAATTATTATAACATAAAAGGGATCAGTAATTCCAACTACCTTGTAATGACTTTCTTTCAGGTTGCCATTTGTGAGATTTTGCCAGGTTCCCATTTGGAAATGATGGAAAGACTAATTGTCAGTATTAATCACTTGGGAACTTGTTTGGTCTCCTCCAAACTAGCCAAGAAAAACCCATCAATTTCATGATGCTTAAAAAAAAAATTAGACCAATCAATTTAACTATGAACTTCTGTGTAGAAACTAGAATTGAGATAAGGACAGGAAAGGATCTGGGGCTGAAAGTCAGGCTGTCAGCACTTAGGTGATGACCAATAAAAGGATTATTTCAATCTGGCTGAATCCTACTTAGCTATAATAAGAACTAGCTAGCCATCTGGTATGAAGAGCCTTAGGAGAAAATTAAAAGGAAATACTGGTGGTTATGAAAAAGAGTGAATAGAGCCCAGCCAGGTGACTATATAGTATGTGTGATGTTCTAGGATTTTTCTGAAATATTTTGTAGGATGAGTGTGAAGGGGATGGTTGGACAGGAGAGTGGAGAGGAGAGGAGAGGAGAGGAGAGAAGGAGAGAAGGAGAGAGAGAGAGAGAGCTGATCCAGCAGAGTTCAGCTGTCCAAGAAGAAAAACATGAAATTGGAGTGTCTTCATTATTTTTCAGCTTCCTGCAGGTCCTTCCCACCTCCCAAATCTTCTTGAGGCCACCAAATCTCCCTTTCTCTTGTTTATACTATGCTTCCCCTTACTTTCTCCTGCTTTTCTTCCTCCTCTCCCTTCCATCTCTGGTAGAAGTTTATCTATACATATCTCATCCTCTCTGGGGCAGGCTTCAACTCATTAATCTGATCAACTAATCTGTGTGTTGATACACTAATGTCAGAAAATGTGCATTCCCCTAATTTGGAGACAAGGAAGGGCCTGTATTTATGGACCCAACCCAGAGGAAATTCTTTTTTTTACTTGAAATTTTTATTAATTAGTTAATTTACAATATTTTTTCCATGGCCACATGATTCATGTTCTTCCTCCACCCCTCTCCCCAGGCCACAGATAATTCCACTGGGTTTTACTTGTGTCATTGATCAAGAAGTATTTCCATATTATTGATATTTGCACTAGGGTGATCATTTAGAGTCAACAACCCCAGTCATTTTCCCATCAACCCATGTAATCAAGCAGTTGTTTTTCTTCTGGGTTTATACTCTCACAATTCTTCCTCTGGATATGAATAGTATTTTTTCTCATAAGTCCCTCAGAATTGTCCTGAATTGTTGCATTGCTGCTAGTAGAGAAGTCTATTATATTCAATTGTACCACAGTGTATCAGCCTCTGGGTATAATGCTCCCAGAGGAGATTCTGATGGTAGTAATTTTAATGAGGTCTTTTGGGGCAAACTGGGTCCTTATGATGATCCATGATGATCCTCAAATCGAGTCCTCAAAAGTTGCTAGTCTGATCTTCAAACATCTTTAAAAAAAGGTTGAGGAAGGAATCCCTTAGCTGGTTTGACATAGGCAGTAGGTGACTATTATTTTAGACTGTTAACCATGACATAGGTTCATAAACATTGACACCCTTGGTTAAAATCCTATGAGATAATATATTGGTCAAGGCGATCATATCTCAGAAGCAATGTGTGTCATGTAATATGCCTCTGGGGAATCTCAACAGTTCCCATGGATTCAGCTGTCATTTCTATGCAAGTGGCTACTCCTATAAAAACAGCTCTTATCTCTCTACTATGCTTCATTCTCCCATCTCTAACTGCCTGTAGGACATCTTTCTCTGGATGTCTCAGAGGTATCTCAAAATCAGAATGTTCCAAGCCAAGCTCATTATCTTTCCCCCTAAACTCACTCAGGCTTAGCCCAGTGCCTGGCACATAATTGGCTCTTAATAAATGCTTATTGACTTGCCCTGCCCTGCCTCCTAGCTTTTCTATTTCTGCTGAGGGCACCACCATTTTTTGAATCACCCAGGTTCACAGTCTAGGAGTTATTTTTGATTCCTAACCCTCATTCATCTCCCATCCAATCAGCTACCTTGTCTTGTCACTTCTACCTTTTCAACATCTCTTAGTTCATCCCTTTCTCTCTAGTCACACCAAACCACACTAATCCAGGCTCTTAGTACATCTCTCCTGGGTTATTTTGATGAGCCTTTGACACCATCTTCTTGTCTCTAGTTTTGTTCCTCTGCAAGCCATTGTCCTGAGCCACATCGATATGTTTTGAACCCAGTTCTAACCACATCACTCCTCTGTCTAAGAAACTCCAGTGGCTCTCTAGTGCTTCTGGAATAAAAATGTAAATTCTTCTGTTTGGCATTGGAAGCCATTCCCAGTGTGGTTTTATCCTACCTTTTCAGGCAGATTGTACAACATTTTGCTTCATTCACTTAACACTTCAGACAAACTGGCCTATTTGCTACAGTGCCCCATTTACAGTATTCTCTGCTTTTGTACCAGCTGTCCTCCAGGTCTGAAATGCTATCCTTTCTCATCTCTGCCTCCTGGAAAACTTAGCTCCTTTCAAGTCTCAGTTTCAAGTTCCACCTCCTTCCAGAGTCCTTTGCTAATTTCCCTAATTAATGTCTTGGGGCCAGCTACAAAAATTGCTTTTACAAAGTTATCAAAATAACTTCAAATTAATGGTGTATATATCCTGTATTTAACTATGTGAGAATGTTTAGTGCCTCATAAAATTATATGAAAAACTTTGAATTTATTTGTATAATTTCTGTGTTTTATTATGTGAGAACATTTTGTACCCTCCAGTAGAATATAAGCTGCCCAAGAGCAAGGACTATTTTACTTTTGTTTTGTATCTCTTTTTGCCTTGAACATTGCCTGGCACAGAGTATGCACACTTATCGCGGATTTGGGATGGAGGTCAGGCATTGAAAAATCAGGGTCTTTTAGGCTCAATCTTCAGGAGTCAGACTCACCACTCAGGTCCTTTATTGGAGTTATGCCATGGATTTAATACAGAGCAACACAAGGTCCAGCTATGGACCACACAAAAATATTTGAAGGTAATAGCTGTATCTTGTGACCTCTTCACTCCTTCTTGTAGCAGGCAAACCCCCACAAAACAAATAAGAAACATGGTGGACATCCCAGACCACCTCAGCTGAGGCTCACCTGGTTGGATATTCTAGAGTTCCCTCACTCACTTTGAACCCAAAGAAGTGCCCTTCTGAGCATTATAGGAGTGGCTTTGAATCCATGGTGAGCTTAGTTTAAATACCTTCTTTTGGAGCCTCAGAAGCTCATCCTGGCACAGATCCAGAAGGAGCTATGTAGAACAGTGATTAGAATGTTGGACTTGAAATCAGAAGATCTGGAGTCAAATCCTGTCCCAAACATTTACTAGCTGTGAGACCCTAGACCATCACTTCAGTTTCTGTCAGCCTCAGTTTCCTCATCTATAAAATGGGAATTAGAAATAGCATCTACTTCCTTGGTTTCTTAGTGAGGATCAAATGAGAAAATTTTATCTTAAAATGCCATCTAAGTGCTAGCTGGGTTCCACCCTCAGACCTTTTGCAAATAGCTTCTGTTACTATTCTGTGGCCCTGCTCTAGAGATGGTCTCAGGACTGTTCCTGTGATGGGTGGGGGCTTAGGCGGTTTCATGAAACAAATTAGAGTCTTTCTGGTTAGAGAATAAGAAGGTCATAGCTAGGAATTTTACATACGAGTTGGTGGCAGCAATGTTTTCAAACCTGGGGATAACACATGCAGGTTGAGCTGAGGAGCAAGAGGCAGAAATGGACTTTAGAATGAGAAACAGTATCTTTGCCAAGATTAAAAAAAGGTCATAAATTAGGATTTAATTTTAAGATAACAGAAGCTAAAGTTCAGCAGAATCAATTGCCTCAGTTGGCTGCATTTGGTTTTCTTTAGGCATTTGTATTTTTTTTAAATGCCTGACATATGTGAAGTTAGAATAGTGGGGACTGTCATTCCTCAAAGACTCTACCAGCAGAATGTATACCGGAAAGTTCTACCATACTCTAAAGGCTCTAACCATGGTGTTAGTGATCAACTGCATTGGATATCCAAGGACCAGTCTAGGTGACTGTGAGATGCATATTACCAGTGGACCAGTCCTTAGCTCATGAATTCTGTGGGCATGGCCTTTAATGGAAAAAAAAGAAAGATATAAAATGGCATTAAGTCCTCAAAGGCCCCTTCTACTTCTATAATACAAAATGGTGGTGGCCTTTGTGCATTATAGTAATGGGAGAATCATAGAAAAGAGAGTGGAGCATCCTAAGAAATATAGGTTTTGATCTATTTATTAACATTTTTTACCTTGTACTAATTTAAATATAAGGCTTGTGTTCAATGATCACCATATTTACTGAATAATAAATATTAATATTTTTATTATAAATGAAAGCAGGAGGAAAAAGAGAAAGTTATGAGGAAGGATGCCCATTCAGATTGTCCTTGGAAGGGCAAATCTAGGAACTGATGGGATCTGGCACTTCAAGCCCTTCACAGTCTGCTTCTAGTCTATAGTTCCACTTACAATGCATTGCTCATTTTATGAACTTTGTTCTAACTGGTCTGCTTGGTCCTTCTAGACAACACTGCCTTATCATTTCATTGTCTTTGAACATGCTTTGAGTGTGCTCCCTCTTCATTCCTGCTGTGGAAAATTTGTAACTGCCGCTCAAGTATTTTGCCTGATCTCTATAGTTCCTAAAGTCTCCCTTTCTGCCTCTAAAATTATGTTGTATTTACATACTACTCATATTGTATTTACTCATTCTTCTTTCTTTCTTTTTTAATTAATTTGTTTGTTGGCTACATCAAAATTCCCTGGTATCTCCTTCTTTCCCTCCCCTCTCTGCACTAGAGGAGGCATCACTTGACCCCCCCCAAATATATATATATATATATATATATATATATATATATACACACACACACACACACACATATATGTATTTCTCCTTCAGGTTTCTATTTATCACTTCTTCCTCTGGAGATGGACATTCACAAGTTATTCATCAGACATATTTACGTAGCTGTATACTATATCATTTTGATTTTATGATTTCATGTTAACCTTTCCATTTTTAAAAAAAAAATTAACCAGCTCATCATTTCTTATGGTGCAGTAGTATAATGTCACAATCATATGCTCCAACTTGTTCAGTCATTCCCCAGTTGATGGACATCCCCTCAATTTCCAGTTCTTTGCCATCGCAAAGAGAACTGCTGTAAATATTTTAGAATATATGGGTTCTTTTCCTTTTTCTATTATTATGTTGGGGTATAGACCCAACATTGGTATTTCTGGTCTAAGATTATATACGGTTTTATAACCCTCTAGGCATAATTCTAGAGTATTTTTGCTTATTTGTATATATGTTATTTTCCCCACTAGAATGTAAACTTCACAAGTCTAGGAGATGCTTGATTTTTGTCTGTGTATTCTCACTTGAGAAAGAGAAAGTAGAGATCTGCCTTGGAGTCATAGCTCTCTATACTGATAAAATAACAAGTCATACCCCAAAAAGAATGTATTAAGATATTCATCAAAGAGAAGAGGGAAAGGAAAGAGGAAGATGAGAGAGAGGGGCTGATGAGATGGAATTAGAGTATAGGGACCCCCTCCATATCACAGCTTTCCTATCATGGTTCAATATCTCACAAGTCAACATAAAAAATTAAATGAGAATTTCTGGGGAGTTTTGCAGAAGCCATAGACAACACTTTAAGGCCAGCAGATGGTACAGAAAAAGTTTGGAAACTCAAAAATGCATAAAATATATGTATAGTATTGAATGATATCAATATAGTTCATCTTTTAATGCTATAAATATAAACAATTTCTTTTTAAAAGTTAAAAGAAGTAAAAAGTTAATTTGTGAAAAGAATGTCAAAGCCAACAGAGGACGCAGAGGTATCTTTAAAAGTTTAGTAACTGTATAAAATGTTTATATGGTTATGTATAATACTACCTTATATTATGTTCAGTATTATTCTACTCAAATTTATTTCACTTAAAATTTTTTTCATATTTATTTCATATTTTTATTTCTTTTTCATATAACATTTTTACTTAATGTTAACCTACATATAGCTTCTGACCAAAAAGTTAATACAAATTTTACAATAAAGTACTGTAAAATATCCTGTAAAAGAAAGAAAAAAATTCAGACTTCTTCCCTGGTTCGAAGAGGGGGACCAAAAATTTT
This sequence comes from Monodelphis domestica, assembly GCF_027887165.1. NCBI lineage: Eukaryota > Metazoa > Chordata > Mammalia > Didelphimorphia > Didelphidae > Monodelphis > Monodelphis domestica. The sequence continues at coordinate 82,880,886 of NC_077228.1, forward strand.
ATGTAGATTTTCTAGATTGAAGGGATGCTGTATCCCTAACCCCAGGATTGTGGAAGGGACATTTGTATTTAGAAAACTGATCAAGTAAGATTCAAGAATTCTATATCCTTTCTCCACAATGACTCAAGGGTTAAGTTATTGTACTTCTCTTATGTGCTTATATTCTAATTCACATTCCTTTTAACTGTATAGTCATCAAATCACTTACTTATGGCACTCTTGTGCCATCTTTTTCTATCTATGGATAGAAAGTGGGACCTGGAGTCAGGAAGACCTAAATTCAAATACAACCTCAGGCCTTACTAGATGTGTGACCCTGAGCCTCTTTTTGCCTCAGTTTCCTCAGTAGTAAAATGAGGATAATAATAGCATCTATCTCCCAGGGTTGTTGTGATGATCAAATGAGATCATATCTGAAAGAGTGCATAGCACAGCATTTGGCATATAAGAGGTTCCATATAAGTGTTTATTGCCTTTGTTGGGCTGTAATGCCCAGGACAATGAGGACCAAGTCTTTGTATGTCTTCCAATACCTATCACAATATATACATAGTAGAGGCTTTAATAAATGTTTTTTTTTTTTTAAGGAAGCAATGACCAGTGATCAGATTATTTTACTTTTTTCTCTTTGTATTTTGCTTATAAAGCTGAAATACTATCTGAAAGTAAAAGGAATCTTTTGTCTATTTTAAAGAATTTTCTACCACTAGGGTCATGGAAAAACAGAATGGGGTGAATTCTTCTTTGTGTATTACATTATAATTTAACATGCTGTACAGTGGGGACTGTCAAACACCAGATGTTAAATATTCTTGCCACCCACTCGAGAATTATTGTTAGTGACTGCTGACAAATTTTGCTGGTTTTCAGACGGGTGCCAAGTACCAACTGGAAGAGAGTGAAATAAAAGAGGCAGAGTAGCAAATGGAAAATCATTAAAATTAACGTTTTTAGGTAAATAGAGAATTAGAGAAGAGATAATAATCCTTTTAGTCTATTATACTCTGAAATTCTGAGCTGCATTTTATTAAGTTGGGCTTTCTGCTTATACTGCAAATGTAATTTCTATTGCTAGTAAATGGATTTTTTTATCCACCAGGAATAAATTTGTTGGGATTGTAATATTTGGGTTAGGATCTTCAAGATCATGCCTGTACTATTATTGCCATCATATTAAATTCTTGTACATAGCTTTGAATAATGTTTGGACCAGCCCTTATAAGGCCAAGACTTGGTTGGATCATACTTTCTTATCCACCTTAGGATAAATATTAGCTATTGTCATTACTACCCATCCATCATTGAGACACAACTCAGCTGAGCCCATTGAGACTGGGACACTCATCTCTCCTTGACTTTTACCCAACAATATGGTTTGGACTGGGCTCATGTTCTTGGTTACTGTCCTTTGTATGCCCTTCAGTTATCAGGTCCTACCCCCAAATATGGTGTTTATAACTAAAGAGGTCTGACCAGGACAAGTTTCAGTCAACATCCTTTTTCTGGATTTTAACTCTTCATGGGCTAATGATCACATTTCACTTCCATTTCTGAATCAAGTGTTTGAAACAGGTGACTGAAATTCCCTGTGGTTCAATCTGGTCCTATCATCTCCATTTCTTAAACTATCCCATGGTGCAGTTAATTATTCTAAAAAAAATGCTAGCATTCCAAAAGCCATGTTGAAGGTAGAGCTTGGGAAAATAATAAATGTTGAAGGGGATGTGGCAAAATCGGGACAATATTGCATTGCTGGTGGAGTTGTGAATTAATCCAGCCATTCTGGAGGGCAATTTGGAATTATGCAGAAAGGGATTTAAAAGAATGTATACCCTTTGAACCAGTCATAACACTGCTGGTTTGTACCCCAAAGAGATAATAAGGAAAAATACTTGTACAAAAATATTCAAAACTGCCCTCTTTGTAGTGACAAAAAATTGGAAAATGAAGGGGTTTCCTTAAATTAGGGAATGACTGAACAAATTGTAGCATATGATGGTGATGTACTATTGTGCTATAAGGATCAATGGTCTAGAAGTTTTCCGTATAAACTGGGAGAACCACAATGAACTGATGCAGAGTGAAATGAGCAGAACCAGAAGAATATTGTACACAGAAAGTAAAACTTTGTGGAACAATCCAGTGTAATGGACTTTGCTGCTAGTAGCAATGCAACAAGCCAAGACACTCCTGAAAGACTTACTAATGCTATCCACATTGAGAAAAAGAATTATGGGGGAAGAAATGCAAAAGCAAAACATATGACATCACTTATCACATGTATATATGGGTATGTGATTTGGGGTTTAGGCCTTTAAAAAATTACTCTATAGCAAAAATGAATAATATGGAAATAGGTATCAAGTGACAGCATTTGTACAACCCAGAGGAATTGCTTGTCAGTTCTGAGAGGGGGGAGGGAAGAGGAGAGGGAAAGAAAATGAGTCATGTAAATGTGGAAAAATATCTAGAAAGAAAGAAAAATTAAAAGAAAGAAAGGGAAAAAAGAAAGGAAGGAAGAAAGGAAGGAAAGAAGGAAGGAAGGAAAGAAGGAAGGAAGGAAGGAAGGAAGGAAGGAAGGAAGGAAGGAAGGAAGGAAGGAAGGAAGGAAGGAAGGAAGGGAGGAAGGAAGGAAAGAAGGAAGGAAGGAAGGAAGGAAGGAAGGAAGGAAGGAAGGAAGGAAGGGAGGAAGGAAGGAAGGAAAAAAGAAGGGCTTGAAATAATATAAGGTCTAGACCAATGAAGTCAAGTTAAATCATTGAGCATAATTGTTGTGCCAGATGCTATACTGAGTGGCCAATACAGTGCCTTTCTCTCAAGGAGCTCACACAGTCTAATGGGAGAGACAACATGCAAACAGCTATATACAAATAAGATATATAGAGGATAAGATAGTGGCAGTTTCAGAGGGAAGGCGCAACCATTATGAGAAAGCTTTTTTTTTTTTATTTAAAGAAGATGGGAATTGAGCTGAATCTTGAATGAAGCCAGAGAAGCCAGGAGACAAAGACAAGGAGGGAGAGAATTCCAGAAAAGGGGGGCAGCCAGTAAAAATACATGCAATTGGGAGATAGAGTTTCTTATGCTAGAAACAGCCAGGAGGCCAGTGTCACTGGATTGTATAGTATGTGGTCGGGAATAAGGCATAAGAAGACTGGAAATGCAAGAGTGGCCAGGCTATGAAGAACTTTAAGAACCAAAGAATTGTATATTTGATACTGGAGATAAAGAGAATACTTTCTTTCTCCTCAAGGAATTGACAACCATGTAATAAAGATAACTACAAATACTGTGATGCAAAATAGAACATAAGTAGTACATGAAAGAGGCAAAATTCCATGGGAGCCCAGGAATATGAGAAATCACTTTTGGCTGGGAAAATCAGGGATGGCTTTGTGGAAAAAGTAGCATTTAAGCTGGATAGGTAGGTTTTCAGTAAGTGGAGAAGAGGGAGAAGGCATTCTAGATGGAAGGAACAAAAGTATGAACACATGATATGATAAAGCATGGTTGAACAACTACATGTTTGGCTAGAATGTATGGTAAACAGTGGGTAATGGTGTAAGGTAGGGCTTGGAAGAGAGGTTGTTGTCAATTCATAGAGTGACATAAATGTTAATCTTAGGAGTTCAGACATCATTTGGAAGGCAAAGTTTTCAACCAATGACCCAACTGAATCTCTGCACTGGGAAGATCAATTTGCTAGTAGTATGTAAAATGAACTTGATAGAGGAGACATACAAAGTAGGAAGATGTGTTAGAAGCCTATATTATAGCAGCCCAAACAAGAGATAACATAAGTCTGATTGAGGATGGTGAATGGAATAATGGACAGGATGTGTCAGATCATATAGAGAAATTGTGAAGGTAGTATGGACAAAATTTGCCTGATTAGGAGTGGAGTGGGTGAGAGAGAAGTCAAGATTTAGAACTCAGAAGCTTACATCTTGGCAACTGGGAGAACGGTGATTTGATTGCCAGACATAAAAATATAAAAATACATGAAACTGTTGAGGAAAGCTACCATAGATGATCAGGTATACAGATTTATCCCCATAAAAAGTCTTCTTGGAAGAGGGTTGATAGATTGATTTTTAAATTCAGACATTTCTGAGTAATCTGGTAATAAAAACCAATATTGTATGAAGAAGCCCAAATAACTTGGAATGATTTGACCTCTGGGGGACTGAAATTAACTGAGACCCTTTGGTCAAAAGTGATCATCACCTTTCCATTGACCTAATTTTCTTTAACTTTGACCTGGAACAGACTGTATTCTTTAACAATTCTTTAGCCAGACAACTATTTTATTAGAGTTATCAACACAACTCATGAAAGAAGGCTTTACAGTAAATTCTTTATTTTAAAGGTTTATTGACATCTGGGTAGACAATAAGACAGATACAGAGAGTGTATTTGCTTTATAGGACAATTTTGGAATATTAAATCCTGGTTCTTGGCAAAGGTTACTATATCAGTAAATGACATCCATCTGATTCATAAAAAAGACTTTTAAATTTTCATCAGTTATTGAAAGAATAGGTTATGAATACAACTATTATCTCTTTGAAAAAGGAATAGATTTTCATTGGTATCTTTTATTTTTATATAACTGATATTTCTTCCCTCCCCAGAATACTTTTCTTCCCCTTTCAAGAGAGCCAGTCCTTACAATAAAGATTTTCTTTTAAAGCTTAAGAAGGAAAAAGTGATTCAACAAAACTAATCAATACATGGAATAATGTATGACATAATATACAATGCTCTACACCTAGTAATCCCAACCTCTACAAGAGTATTGGTTCCTATTATCGCTTGAGGACTTCAGATTGAAATCAAGCTTGAACCAAGAAGGAATGATTGTATAAAGAGTAAAATCCACCAGATTTCCCTAGAAACACTGATTCTGAATTAGAGAACAACGTTGTCAATCTCATCTGGCCATACACTGCGGAGTCTGACAAGGCAGTACCACTTTTAATATACAAAATAGACAATGGTGACCCATTGGTTTTAAACCCAAGCTTTTATCCTTTAAGTATTTTTTCTTCCCAACAATAGTGATTAAAGATATTGGACTATGGAAAGGCACACATGAAAACAAAAGTATGGTACATTGTAAGAAATAATAAAAGGAGTAAATTCTTCTAGGGTCCCTTCCCTTTGTAATTATTAGTTGATGATGCCATAATGTCTAACTTGCTGCCCTTTCAAAATTCTTTTTGTGGATTTGTGATATTTTAATTGTATATATCCTCCTGAAAGACTTTGGTAGGGAAGAGGGATGAATGTGTTTAACAGTAAAAATAAATAATATTATTGCTACATGAAAGAGGGATATTATTACAGTTTTTTTTAAAAATAACATCGGGCCCAGACTTACACATGGATCCTTTTTGCCTCTCCAAATAGTTTCATGTTATGCATTGCTCATTAGTGTAAGCTTTAATCAAATTTGTACCTTGGGTGACTTTGATTAGCTGGTAGAACATTATTTTCCTTTTGCTTAAAAATCTATAATGTTTTCATTGTGTCTATAATCCTAACAGCAATGTTGAATTTGGCCAATACTGTTGATAAGTGAGTTACTTTTCATATTGGAATTTTCCAGGTAATTAAAATTTATTCCTTTTAGCCACAAAACCTTAAAAAAACATTTAAAAATAATTTTGAATGGAAAACTGTCAAAATGCATTATATACTTTTCTGCCTTTATAAAGAGAGAGTAAAAAGCATAATCTAATCTTTTGATGGCTCATAGCTGTCATTATAAATATCTGCTATTTTGCTATACTTTAACATACAGCATAGTTCTGTGTCTGCTTTTTTGTTTTTCTGTTATTTCCCACAAGGTCATATTGTCAGCCGCCATTTCCCACTATTTTCATTAAGCCTGTTTTTAATAGATCATCCTTATCTCTCCTCTAAATCTTTGTTTGGACAATAAAAAGGTTCCCTTGTCCACAAAGCTATATTAGAGGAAAGAGCCCCTCATAAAACTACATTGGGTATAAACTGGAAGATCAGAGAAGGGATAAGATGCTGCTTAGGGTGGATAGGGCAATGATATCTGGTGACAGAAGGAAGGCAGAGCTATTCAGTTTTCACTTGGCTTTTGTTTTTTTTCAGTGAAGAATGATAATTGGATAGGAAAGGATGGAACAAAGATGGCTACTAGGGAGCTAGGACCCAAGTTAATTAAAGAGCTAATGAAAGCTCTTAGCTACTCACAATGAGTTTTAGTCACCTGGACTATTCGAATTACCATATCATGACACAATTGAGAGAATTGGCAGATATGATTCCTGAAACCCTGTTAGTAATATTTGAAAGTTTATGGAAAACCAGGGAAGGTACTACAGACAAGAGAAGGACAAACATTGTTCCAATTAAAAAAAAAAAGAAAAAGAAAGAAAGAGAAGAGAGCCTAGAAGCTCTAAATCCAGTGAGTTTGATTTCAGTTACTGGTAAAATAAAGGAGCTGATGCTAAAGAGATGATTAATGAATATTTAGATAAGTAATTGATGATCGCAAAAAGCCATCATGGTCTAATTTCTTTCTTTCTTTTTTTTCTTGATGAGGTTATTAAAATGGAAGATCAGAGAAATGCTGCAGACCAAGTTTACTTAGGTATTAGAAAAGTATTTAATAAAATATGCAATGCAATTCCTATGGAAAAATATGGAAATCCATGAGCCAGAAAGAGTATAAATATGGATTGTGAGCTGGTTGAGTGACTGGACACAAACAGTCATTAATAGTTCTATGGCTGTTTGGCAGTGGGTCTCCAGTGGAGTGCTTGAAGAATTTATGCTTGGCTCTAGGCTGTTGAACATTTTTATTGATAACTTGTTAAAAGTCACAGATAGCATGCTTATCACATTTGCATGTGATGCAAAGCTGAGAGGGATAAATATAAAATCTTATGCTTGGATTTAAGAAATCGCTTTCATAAGTACAAGATAGGGAAGGCATGGCTCCACAGCAGTTTGGCCAAAAAAAGATCACGGGGATTTTAGTGGACTATAAGTTCAATATGAGTCAGCCTTGTGATGTGACAGTCAAAAAAAAAAAAAGCTAAATTAATCTTCAGTTACATGAAGAGACACAGCTTCTAGAAATAAGGAAGTGATAGTCCCACTGGAGACAGACATTTAGAGCATCGTATTTAATCTTGGGCTCCATAGTTGAGGAAGGATGTTGGTGAGTTACCCATTCTATAAGAAGGCAACCAAGATGTTGAAATGTTTCAAGCATATTTCATGTAAGGATCAGTTCAAGGAAATAGGGATTTTAGGTCAGAGGAGATAAAATAGGGGTTGAGGAAGTTGGAACATGATAACTATGATCATGTATTTGAAAGGCTATCATGTAAAAGGAAAGAGGGGCTAATTCTGTTTTGTCTCTAAGGTTGGAGGAACCTAGGAACTGGGGGAAGCTATTTTATAAAAGGAAATTTAGACTTAATGTGAAGAAAAACTTTCTAATAATTAAAAATATCAAAGATTGAATGGGTATTATAGGATTTTCCTTGTTAGAGGCCTTCAGGTAGAGCTTTGATGATCATTCACTGGATTTGGGCACTGTGGAATTTCTTAGAGTATGGATTGGATTAGATGGCTGTATATATGCCTTCCAACATATAATTCATTGATTCTTTGACTCCCCATTCTCTGCCCTCCCTTTCTTCCTATGTTGACTAACTCTTCTTGTACTGGAGATTCCTATTTACATTCAATATTTTGCAAGATAAGACAAGCAAAACCGAGCACTTTAGATGAATGTGTGACAGTCCAAATAGGTGTGGTTTTGCTCCAGGGTGAAGAAAATTGCAGAGACAAATTAGTCAGGGTACATTCACAAGGTACAAGTAGAAGCAGATTCTTGGAAAGCTAACCAGCTTGCTATAATAGACCAGGGAAAGACAGTTTGAATGTATGGATTCAGAGACATTAGAAGTAATGGTTTGATGGGTTCATCCTTAGCCTCACTGGAATTCCTATTTATACCAGGATGTGATGATACCCTTCTAAGGGTTAAAAATGGTTTGACTAAATTTATGAGTTATAAAAGGTTGTTTTGGTCATTATAAAAATTAAAGTTACACTATGAGTCAATAGGCTGTTTAGTAGCTTTATTTATAGCAAGGTAGAGATATTAAAGTGGGAAATATAGGAGGGAGCCTAGCTAAAAATGCCCTAAGTCCTAATTCTAGTACCTCCAGACCATGAATGTGAATCCGAATGCGAATCACATCAGTCCACAAGAGTATCTCCAGTCAGGTGTTCCAACAACCAAAAACCAATGCCAGAAGAGGCTGAGCCACAAAGGGCAGACTTTCACTCCAGGGAGGCAAGAGTCTCACCCGAGTAAGCATCCCTCTTCATCCCAAGTCTCCAATGCAGGAAGCTGCATCTTCACCAGAATCCAAAGTCCAGATCAGGAAGCTGAAAGCCGAAGAGCCAAAAGATGCTGAAAACTGCCAAGAACCTTTAACACACCCTAGGCCAAGACTGCCAAGAATCCCACCAGAGCTCACACTCCCAAGGCTAAGGGCTGCCAAGAATGAAGAGCCAAATCTCTCTCAGGCTCCTGCTTATTAACAGTTATCTCTACCCATCAGCTTTCCTTGTCACATCTCAGGAATCAATCACAGCCTTTCAATTTGCCTAGCACTGGTGGGGTGTGAACTTTCTTTGTTAGTGACTTACTAAATGTTAAGTAGGGATACTTTAAGTTCTTGATTGATTAAATTAAAATAGACAAAGGGGAATAAAATGCCCTTTCACAGGCTGCTTCTCTTTCACCCTTTCAATGAAGGCTATTGCTACAAATGTGTTTTGAGTCAGCTCAGATAGCCACCTCTTTTTGCTATTTTCAAATTGTTCCACATTATGGTACCAAACAACTAAGCTTATAAAAATTTGTTCTGTAAGAGAAAATGAGTCCTGAGCATGCCCTGGATGGGGCAGGAAAGGAAGAGAAGAGGAAAGGGAAAGTGAATGAGTACCTACTATATGCCAAGCACTGTGCAAAGCTCTTAAGACTGAGGACTGAAAGACTCATACTAAGTAAAGTCCATGGCTATACTGATAACTCAGAAGCCTTCTTCATTTCTGGGATTTGGTATTGTTTCAGGGTATGAGGTAATTTGAAATCTGATCTTCAGAGAAGCTAGGTTTTGTTTTGCCTTCTTGTCTTGATATTCTTTGCCTTTTCTGAACTTCAGATATCTAGTGCTATTTAATTGTCTGTTTTTTATTAGATGCTGTGGTGACAACCTGCTTATTTAAGAGGTAATGGAATGAACTAATTAACGTGCTGTTGCAGTCCAGTTGTTTAAAGAGGGTCTGATTGGGGGAAAGAATGAAGCCAAAAGAAAGGGGGAGTATTTGGGAAAGTATGATTAAATTAAATACAAATTCTTTCTGTGATAATGGGTCAGGATTTCTCTTGTCCTCCACTGATCTCCTTTCTTGGAGGGATCCTGTACTTTAAATCATGGTGTCAGTGGGGATGTCAATGTGTTATAGGGCAGAGATGGAAAAGGGAAGAGCTAGTACTTCATGCAGTGTGCAAAAGATTTCCAGGGATGTTTCCAACATGCTATTATTTCTTGGAAGGAATGGTAGAATTAAATGGACTTTTACACCAGCACTTCCTTCAAGACTGAATTTGTAAGGGAATTTTGGGAATCTGGGAATAGAGCCAAAATGTCATTGCTCAGACAAAACTAAGCATAGTAGTTAAATGAAAAAGAGCAAATAGTGAGACCAAGTAATGCAGTGTCCAAGGTGTTGAGACTCTTCACAGAGAGAAAGATATAACTGAAAAACCTAGAATAACCCCTTTCTCTCCTCAAATTAATTCTATCTGTAGCTCTCAAGTGCCTCCCCTATGCTCCATCCCCACATCATCTATAAGGCAGAGCAGAGATACAGTTCTAAACTGTCTCAGGAGAATCTTACTATAGATACTTAATATCAGATGATTGACATCCAGCCAGTGGAGCTACCAAGTGGAACCACAGTGCTCATGATACCTAGAGATGGGGAAAGCATAAACACACCTCCCCTGGCTTGTATTCTGGCAGAGGAAACACAGTGACTTGCCTTTGTGAGGGAAGCCTCATAGAAAACTTGACAATGTGATCATTCCCTTCCTGATCCCTGGAGACATACTAAAGACTATCTAAGCTACTTTAAATTTGAATTCCTTGCTTCCTTGCTTCCTTGCTTCCTTGCTTCCTTGCTTCCTTCCTTCCTTCCTTCCTTCCTTCCTTCCTTCCTTCCTTCCTTCCTTCCTTCCTTCCTTCCTTTACTTTCCATCTTAGAATAAAACACTAAGTATTGGTTCTAATGTAGAATAGTGGTAAGGCTATGAAATTGGAGTTAAGTGACTTGCTTCCAGGTCACATAGCTGGGAAGTTTGTGAGGTCAAATTTGAACCCGGGACCTCCTGTCTCTAGGTCTGACTCTCAATCCACTGAGCTACCAAGCTGCCCCTGTTTTCCTTTTCAGTAACTGTAATTCAACTGAGAGTTGTCATCCTCCCTGCCATCTTCAATTTCAATAGCTTTCAATGCCTTCAAACACTTAGAATCACATTTAAATACAGTGCTCATCATAAACTTTATTTTAAGCAACTTTGACATACTTAAGAATTCTGATCAATGCAGTGCCCAACCACTTTTTGACAGAGAGGTGACATCTCAAAAAACAGAATGAGACATTACAGTTGTAGACGTGGACAAGATGGGAATTTGTCTTACTTGACTATGTATGATTTATTACAAAGATTTCTTTATTTTTTTTCCTCCAAAATTGGGGAAGGAGTAGGATAGGAAGAAGATAAAATGAATGTTGATTAACTGAAAAGTTAAAGATTAAAAAATCTCTATCTGCATAAAGAATTATGAAAATATTCTTCTCTCATTGTTTTCTTTGGAATTGAGCTCAAAATCCTTAGCCTGAAGTTCACATCCTCTCCTACCTCAATCAGATTAAGTCCTTTGGACTCCTCTGGGTCATTCTTTGCTTCCTCAGTTATTCCCTTTTCTTTTTCTGTGCCCCAGAGGGCCTAAATAAGAGCAATGTGTTGAGGTTACAGAATGGTTGATTTCAGTTCACTATAAGGAAAAACTTCCAACATTAGGACTTTCAGAAAGTGAAATGGACTATGAGAGGCAGCACAATCCTCAACTCTAGAAGCCTCCAACTGGTGCCTGCTTCCTGAGGATGTAGAAAGACTTCCTGTTCAGGTACAACTAGAATTAGATGAACCTCTGAAGTCTCTTCCAGCTCTGACGATCTATCTCTTCATCAATGACACTTTCCTCCTCTTCTATAAATGTGCCCTAATTTCCCTTATCCTAGAAAATAACATCCTTACATTCTGTAAACTGACTTGAGCTGACATCCTGTTGCTTATCCTTCGATTGCCAAACTTCTGGAAAGGAAGTCTATATTCTCTCTACTTCCTCTTCACTCACATATTTTCTCAACAATTCTAAAAGCCTTTCATACCTACCAGGTCACTGAAACTTGTTTTCTCAATGATGATCAGTGTGACCTTTTCTTGTTCCTTCTTCTCTTTGACACTACCAAAAAAAGTGGATTAGGCTTGCACATATGATTGTATTAATTATAGGCAACTCCCAGGCAAGGAAATTCCTTCTACCAAAACAAGCTGGTACCTTCTCTGAAATTTATAATCTTAAGATGTGTTTAGAAGGTTTTTCTTGAGTTATATAGCCACTGTATCTTAGAGGTGGGAACTGAAGCCAGCCCATGTCTTCTTGATTATGAGGGCTAGTTCTCAATCCACTCTGGCACACTATTTCTTATTATAGCACACAATAAACCTTTTCCTGTATTTGATGTTTTTGGCAATCCTCTGAAAATTCTCTCCTCTTTTTGTGGCACTAAAATGTCCTGGATTTTTGGCTCATTGCTTTTTTTCTTCATTGGCTTCTGTGCTTGTTCTTGAAAAAAGTAATACATTAGTCTACCTCTATCAATTCCTTTCAATCTGGCTTCTAACGCCATATCCTAGGGAAACTGTTCTCTAAGATGTCACCAAATGACCTCTTTATTGCTAAATGTTATGGCCTTTTCTAAGTTCCAATCTTCCTTGTGTTCTCTGTAATGGCCATCATTATTGAAAACTCCTTTCTCTGGACTACTCTCTCTTCCTTAGCCCTCTTTTACATTGTTCTTTTATGTTTGCATTATTTTTATGTTCTTTTTTATGTTTTTATGTTCTTATTTTTGTTATTTTATCTTTATATTACTTTTTATTAACATCCTTTATCTTTTTCTTTACTGATTTGCTGGCCTCCTTCTACTTCCTAAATTTAGAGTCCAAAGCCCTATCCTTGGACTCCTCTTCTTTGCCTTCTATAATCTCTCCCTTGGTCTTCTCAACCATTCCCATGGGTTCAGTTATCAACTCTATGCATATGACTACTCAATTGATAAATACATCCCTAATCTTTCTCCTGGTCCTAAATCCAACACATCCCTACCTGTTTTTCCTCTTGGCATCTCCAATTCAATTTGTTCCAAGGCAAACTGATCATCTCCCCCCTACGACTGCCTTTCTTCAAAGCATTCTACTCTCTGTGGCTATCATTTCCATCTCCCCAGTCCTAGGGTCAGAGAATCACAGATTTAGAGCTAGGAAGGACTACAGTCCATCACTCTCATTTTAGACATAAAAAAAACTTAAGACCCAGATTGCGTAAGTGATTTGCTCCCAGTCACCTGGGCATGAAGTGTGATGGCTAAGATTTGAATGTAGGCTTAAAATCTTGAAGACTTGTTTGAATCCACCTTTCCTCTCTTCCCATATCCAATCAATTATTGGTTATTATAATTCTATTATGTCTTTCATTTCTATTCATTTCTCTCTACTCACACCATCACAATCCTATCTGAGTCCCCACATTATTCCTCATCTATCCTTTCCATCAATTTCTCTTCTCTATAATCTATCCTTCATATAGCAATCAAGACAGTCTTCCTAGTTCACTAGTCTTACTTTGCCCTTTAACCTTATGTGGTTCCCTACTTTCTCCAAGCTATAATGAAATAATAATAGCTATTGTTTATATAGCACCTTAAGGGTTGTAAATGCCTTAAACACATCTCATTTGATCCTCACAACAATATTGGGAGGTAGGTGCTTTTATTGTCCCCATTTTATAGATGAGGAAACCGATGCTAAGAACCCTGTCTACTATCACAAAGCTAGTAAATGTATGAGGGTAGATTCAAACTCAGATTTTCCTGATACCAGGTCCAGCCCTTTATCTACTGTGCCACCTCGCTACATTTGCTTGCTCTTGTATCACAACTTGATTCTGACCTACATTTGTAGCTTTATTTCTTACTATTTGACATCATGTAATCCAGGTTCCAGTCAAACTCTTTCTTCAGCTTCATAATCCTTATTTTTCCTCTGATCATTTATATACTTTGTCTATCCATCTTGAATGATCTTCATTTTTATCTTCACCTTTTAAAATGTGTGGCTTTTTGATTTTTTTTTTAAGACTCAGTTCACTTCCATTAGTCAATAAGCATTTATTAAGCACCTTCTATGTGGCAGGCACTGAGTTAGACACAGGGGAAACAAGGAATAGCAAAAGATAACCCCTGCACTCAAGAAGCCCATAGTTGAATGGTGGAGACAGTAAGCAAAAATGATGTACAAACACACTATAAACAGGATAAACTAGAAATAATTAATGGAGGGAAGCCACCCCGTTTCACCTAAAAGTGCCCCTCCTCCACTTTTCCTAGATCTCTCTTTTAAGTCCTATCTCTCCTTACGTTATACTTAGTCATATATATGTCATATTGTCCTGAGGGGAATGCCAGTTTTCTCAGGGTGGGGAAGATGTCACCACCAAAAGGCAGAATTAACCTGAGCTCATCAAATTCTTAAATTTGGGAGAAACAAGCATTTATTGAGCACCTGCTATGTGCCAAACACTTCACTAAGTGCTTTAAAAATATCATGCCATTTTATTCTCACAATCACTCTGGGAGAAAGGTTGATATTATTTCCATTGTGCAGTTGAGAATACTGAAGCAGAAAGAAGTTAAATGACTTACCTAGGGTCACACTGCTAATAAGGATCCAAAGCTAGATTTGAACTCAGGCTTTCCTGAATTTAGGCCCAGTATTCTATCCATCGTGTCACTTAGGATAGCAATGAATTGAATGGGGGAAGAGTTGAAGATGTCTAAGGTTTCTAACTATGGCATCTTGGAGAATGGGATGCTGTTAGATTAATCAAGTAAGTTATCAGAAGAAGCAAAAGCAGGTTTTCTTTTTTAAGGTTTAGGGATTCGTTCCCTGCTCCTAGCATCCTGGAGATGATAGAAATATTTGGTTTTAGATATTCAGAACTTAGTTGTTTTGAATTCTAAGCCCTAATACATATCTATAAACGCGAACTCTTCTAGATTTCATTTTCTCCAAGAATTATCTCCTGGGTCCTGATTTTTTCATTTGTCTTTAACTGATTACATCTCTGCCTCTTCCTTTGATTGGCTTGGGCTATGGAATGCCTACTTAGGCTAGCTACTTGGACTTCAGATCTTAACTTGTGCACTCTTCTCCAGACTCATTGATGCACCATTCTTCCTTCCCAAATCGTTAGGACCCTAGTTGGGATGTCTTATAGGCATGCCATTGTAGATATTCCAGTTCCAGGCTGGACCAGTCTAGCCCCCAGTTCTGATAGTTCTCTTCTTCCCCATTCATTTGGTGGCCAACCACCATCTAGTATGGACAGAAAATTCGAATTCAGGCAGTCAGAAACTGAAGGATTGGGGTGAAAGAGGCATTAAGGCTGGGGAATAGCACTAGGAATAAGTAACAAGGTAGGATGTTGAGGGATCTTTCCTATTTGACATTCATGGTTCCTCCAAAAGCAAAAATTAATCCCAGCAGAGCCAGCTGAGGAGGATCAGGTTAGGCATGGAAGACTTGGTTTCAAAGGCTCATAAGATCATAGCTTTGGAACTAAAAGAGACCCCAGAGGCCATCTAATTCAACCTTGTAATTTTACCAGGAAAAAGAACTGAGGTCCAGAAAGACTGTGCTGGAAGTAGCTATGTGGTATAAGTAGATAGAGCCCAGAGTGTGGAATGATAAAGACCTTAGTTTAAATCTTTTCCCCACATACTTTCTGGTTCTGTGACCACCCTCTGTTTCAATTTCCTCATCTATAAAATGTAAATAACGTTTTTTGTTGTCCAATAGGTTCAGTAGTATCCATATCTTTGTGACCATATTTGGGGATTTCTTGACAAAGACACTGGAATAGTCTGGCATTTTCTTCCCGCGGATTAGGAAACAGAGGCAAATAAGGTTAAGTGACTTGCCTAGGGTCACACAACTAGTAAGTGTGTGAAGTCAACAGGTCCTTCCTGACTCCAGGTCCAGAATTCTTTCAACTGTCCCATTTAGCTTCTCATCTTTATCTAGTTAACATATACAAATGGCTTCAAATTCTAGGTATTATTACCCCACAGTCACACACACAGTGGCAAGTGTAAGAGGAAGAATTTGAACTCCAGACTTTAGACAGTTTTCTTTGTCTTGTATATATTGTATAATTCCATCAAACTGTAAGATTCTCTGAGCACTTGTCTGATGTGGAGAGTTCATCAGAAGAGATGGCTTTTGGTATTAGGACACTGTCAAAAACTCACTTTACTGGCTATGGATGGATGTGTCTTAAAGGGAAATAGAAAAAAAAATACTATTTCAAAATTATTTTTTAAAAGTACAAGGGGGGGCGGGTAGCTAGATTGAGAACCAAGCCTAGAGAAGGGAGATCCTATCTGGCTTCAGCCCCACCCTAGCTGTGTGACCCTGGGCAAGTCACTTAATCCCCTTTGCCTATACCTTACCGCCTTGGAACCAACACAAAATATTGATTCTAAGACAGAAGGTAAAGGTTTAAAAAAAAAAAAGAAGAAGATAGGAATAGTGGAAATAGTAGTCTCAGCATCAGGGAAAGCTGGGTTCTAGTCCTTTGTCTGATACCTCATACAGGTTGTGTGATTCTGAGTAAATTACCCAGCTTCTTAGAGTCTCAGGCTACTTTCTTAAGATTATGAATGCAAACAACTAATTTGCATTGATTGAGGAATTCTTCCTCATTTGTTGAGGAAAATTCCCTTCATTGGCCCCTGGGTCTCACAGCTTTTTCTGATCCCCCTCCCCCCCAACTGACAGTGACAGACACCAGAGAAAAATAAGGGGGGGAGGGAAGGGACAGACCGACAGACAGAGACACACATATATAGAGGGAGACAGAGAGACAGAGACAGAGACAGAGGAAGAGAGAGAGACAGAGGAAGAGAGAGAAAGAGACGGAGCTCTAGAGAACAAGCAAAGGATTCATTTTCCTTGGTTAGCCATTCTTATTTAGGGAGTGTACAATTCATGAGGATTGCCAAAGATCTGACTTCACAGTGTCCAACAGTTCTGGGTCAGCAGGAACAGAGGGATCCTTCACAATACACCTACTATGCATGCTGGCTCCTTAAGGCTTGGCACGCGGTCTGAATGTCCTGAAAGTGGAGCTGACCTCCTGGATTCCAGAGGACTTTCTGCCAGTCACAGGCTTGCCGAGTGACCTTAAACAAATTACTCACAGATCTCAGTAGCACATTCCCTTTATCTGCAATGAGCATGTCAAGTGTTCTGTTCTGTGTTTAGGACATTCTTTGTTCTTGATTCATTTTAAAACACAATAGTTAAAGTGGGCTAACAAGTGACAGCAGACTGGAACTTACATGGCTTTTTAAGTCACAAAGTTGATCCAAATTTTGTGGAATTTTCTTTTGAAAAATTTTTTTTCTGAATTTTCACACAAACTGCTTTAATATTTTTCCTAATTATCATAAGATTGTTGGAGTAACCTGCATTGTCCTTCAGGTCCTCTACAGTACTTCAAAATTATCTCCCTGTTATACAAACTGATTTTATTTTTATAATTGTTCTCCTCTGGGCAGAGTGTTTGCCCCTGTAATTTTCTGCTGTTTCCCAGCCTAGAATGTTGGAATTCTAGTTTCTCCTCTCGTATACTTACTGTGTGATCCTGGCCAAATCACCGACTTCCTTTCTCTGAATCTATATTTCTTTGTGTGAGAAATGGAGCTATGAGCAGTCACACTGTCTTCTCATCACAGGATTGCCAAAGGAAGCACTTGGCAAAAATCTTAAAGAGATGCCAGCTATTATTTCTTCCTAGCTTTCTATCAGGATTTATTGAGTAGCTGGTGAAAAATGAAGACAAGTCAAATGACTTTCCCTGATGTAAACCTAAAAGGATGTAAGTCTCTTTGAACTCGAAAATTATGAACTTTGTGGTTGACAGTTCTGTTGGGCCCGAAAAATGCTACGGAGAGAAACAAACTAACGGGGAAGGATATGGCTCTAAAAGTTGATACTTGCTCTAGTAAGATTTTATCCTCTTTTTCGAATGATGTGTATTGTTTAGTTACATGTCTTTAGAAACAGTGTTTGTGTTCAGTAACTGTCCAGCACACGGCATATGGTAAAGAGAAAAACACACCAAATGTTCTGATGTGTTTCACAGACTGAAACATTCATGGACATGATCACAGCAAAAATTCAGGGAACCCTAATCCCATTAATTGAATCTCATTAATTGAAATTTGTTTTTTACCCCTCCTTTTGAATAAGAAAGAGGTAAGTGGCAAGAAAATGGGCTTCTATTTGTTGTTGTTGTTGTTCAGTTGTTTCAGTTGTGTCTGACTCTTCTTGGCAATGATAATGGAGTGGTTTGCCATTTCCTTCTCTAGCTCACTTTACAGATTTGGGGTTTTCTTGGCAAAGATACTAGAGTGGTTTACTATTTCCTTCTCCAGGTCATTTTACAGATGAGAAAACTGAGGTTTAAGTGTTAAGTGACTTGTCCAGGGTCACACAACTAGAACATGTCTGAGGCTGGATTTGAACTCAGGTCCTTTTGACTCCAGGGGTGGTGCTTTAATCACTATGCCCCCTAACTGATCAGTCTTATATAAAAAAAAAATACAAACCTAAACTTCCTGGATGAGTCCTGGGTTTCATTCAGTAAAACCTCTTATGCCCGAGAGGCATAGCAAATAAAAAGATTAGAATGAGTAAGATCTCAGTCCAAATCTCACTTCACTTATTATGTGTGACCCTGATCCTTAGCTTCTTCATCTAAAAATGAGGGGGTTTGAACCCTGAACTCTCAAGTCCTTTCCATATCTATGATCCTAAGAACCTTTAAGCATTTCTCTCTGAAGTTCATGAAGAGAGAGAACTGATCTGCTTAATGATATCTTTAAGAATATTGCTAGAACCTTAGTTCTCACCATTGCTTATGTTCATGTTACAATTAGTAAGAAATGTGAAATGATGCATTTTCAATTAATTGTGTTATTGTCTTTGAATTCATTAATAGTTTGTTTTAACCCAATAGACACTTCCCTCCAAAATACCCCAAAAAGCCCTCTTCAAAAGTGTATTCCTTGAAAAAGATTGTCTTAAAATTTAATTTTATTATTTTTCAACTAATAAGCATTCCTTTTCTTTCCCTCCCGTCTTCCCCACCTTTAATGGAACAACCAAAAAGGAAAAATTAAACCTCCGAATAATACAGTCAATAAAAATCAGCCCCGACATTGATCATGCCGCAAAATGTATGTCTCCTTCGGCATTTCAGGCCCAAGACTTCTCAGTCAGGAGGAGTTTATTGATTGTTAACAGGAAAAGAACAATGTGTCCTTTAAGTCTCTTACAGTATGTTCCTAGCAGTGATCTTATTTGACCAGAGATTTTTGCCTCTCCATATTGACTTTACTTGTTTGTCGTCAATGCATATGTTGTTTCTTTGACTCACTCTTCACTCTATCATTTTATACAAGTCTCTTGTGTTTATCTGGATTTTTTTGTATTCAAAGTACCATAAGATAGTAGACAGAGAGATGGAAAGGACCTCAGTATCCTATAGTCTAACTCTCTCATTTCACAGATGACACCTAGGGGTATTGAGTGACTTGTAACTTTGATCACACAGATCGTAAATGTCCGAGGTGGAATTTGAACCCCAGATGCTCTATATTCAGAGCCTTTACTGTAATTTATTCAGATATTCCCCATACATCAGTTATATTTTCCCACCACTTTGAAAAAAATATTAATAGTGTATTTTTGTGTACATGGATTTTTTTTGTTGTTGTCAATAACCTCCTCTGGACATGATCCCAATAATGGAATCTCTGGTTTCAAGGATACAAGCAGTTTGTAATTGTTCTTCCATTACTCTGAATCTTCGCCCAGAATAGTTGAAACCAATTTATAGCTCCATCAAGAGGGAGGCAGCATGGTATCATGGAGAGTGGCAATGAATTTGGAGTCCAAGGGGCATGAACTCCTGGACCAGACCTATTACTGTCACTTCTTCATCTGAAAATGAGATACTTTCCAGCTCTAGATCTTTGAGATTATGAGGTTACCTTCCCATAGCCTCTTTAACCATGAATATTCATCTTTATTTTAGATTAGGTCTCCTTCCAAGATGGAAGTGTAGTCCTCTCTAGAAATGGAAGTCTCCATTTTCAACCTGTGCTAGTTTTTCCCCCCTTAGGCAGCCCAAATGGATTCTCAGTCTTGGACTTATTGGGGCCAGACATAGCCTGGGCATCAGATGGGCTCAGTGAACTTACTGCATGTCAGAATTCCCAGGCTTAAGAGTTCCATAAATTTCTGCTTCCCCTGAAATAGGGATTATATAGAGCCACATAGTATTTTTTCTAGCACAATAGGTATGAGATATTTTTTCAGTTGTTTTTTAGTCATGTCTAACTCTTGGTCATTCCATTTGGGGTCTTCTTTGGCAAAGACACTGGAGTGGTTTGCCATTTTCTTCACTATCTCATTTCACAGGTGAGGAACCCGAGACAAACAGGGTTAAATGACTTACCCAAGATCACACAACCAGTATGTTTCTGAGACTGTATTTGAACTCAGGTCTTTCTGACTCTGGACCTGGCACTCTATTATTCACTGAATCATCATGAGGTATATAATTAGGACTTTTAAATTTTGTATTTTTTCTGCTGGTAATTTTTGGCCCTTTTTTGGTGGTTGTTGATACTTTCTCTTTCTTCTCTTAAAAACTAAAGGCTTTCTGACTGACATGTAGCCAAACTCTTCTATATGAATTGACTCTCCTAATTAGAAAATGGTGATTTAGAATAATAACTGTTTTAATTTTCAGGTGCATAGCATATTATTTGTGCTTAATAAATATTTCTTCTTTCCTTCCTATCCTCCCTCCTTCCTTCTTTATGTCTTTTTTCATTTTTGTGGAAAAAAACTACATTGATTTATATACTACAAGTCTCTTAGCAGGTTAATTTTCAGAGATTTAGAGACTTATTTTTACATTAAATGGAATTTCTATTCCTATCTCTTCTTCCATGGTTCCATTAGTATTTGAAAAGCTGGTGATTTCTGTGGATTTATTTTGTATGGTCAGTACACTTTCAGAGAGAATTTCCAACTACAAAGATTGAAACAAAGAAGGGTTTCTGATTAACACAGTCAGTAACTTCAATGGACCCAAACACATCAATCCCCTGTGAATTCTGTGGAACTGAAATTTTACTATAGTCCTGGTTCAGCTTTAGCAGGAAGATTTGTAGCTATCCCTTGGGAAAACAGTAATTTTGGGGCTCCGAGGGACTTCTGGTGTTTTCATGAAACTCAATGGAATTGTTAAAAGGGTTTTTTAAACTTTTTCAAAAATCAAAATTCAAAATTTACATGTGAACCCAAACCCATTAGAGAAGATAAATCCAAGATTGGTACAGCCTGGTCACATTCTAATTTTTATTCATATACCATGAAAGCCCTTGCGATTTTCAGAAAGGCTCTGCCTTCCTGTCCTAGCTTTCTAATGCTTCAGTATTTTGAAGATTTAGGATTTTCTTTGTTTTGGTATTTCTCATCAATGTAGATCATGAGCCTTCTTCTGGAAAAGCTGTAAAAAAAAGTCTTTGCTTTCTGGCTAACCTGCTGGTAAGTCCCTAAGAAATTAACTAGATTGGCTGTCAGATGACGGACACCCAATTGGCTGGGGGGACCCATCTTTCAACTTGTTCTGGCTTGGTAGGAAATTCTACAGCTTATATTTTAATGGTATAGCTTTTAAGAACCTCAATAAGGCATCAGAGTAGGTCTTTGGCAGAAGCAGATGCTGCTAAAGAAGTTAATAATAGGGAGGATTTAGGAAACTTTCTCATTTTATCACATACAATGTATCTCAAAAGTCTTAGGACAGATTTTAAGCTTTAAAAACTTTGATTAAGTTTTAATGACTTAAAACTGCATGAAGGCTTTCTGGGATACATGATAAAGTAGTTAAGGAAATCCTTTTAAAAAAAGAGATTTATTGATTTTTTTTTTACATCATTGCTTCCTAATGACAACTCCCTCTTTCCCTTATAAAATCTCATCATTAAAAAAAAAAAAATTTAAACCCTTACCTTCCATCTTAGAATCAATACTGTGTATTAGTTCCAAGGCAGAAGATTGGTAAGGGTTAGGCAATGGGGGTTAAGTGACTTGCCCAGGGTCACACAGCTGGAAAGTATCTGAGGCCAGATTTGAACCCAGGACCTCCCATCTCTAGGCCCAGCTCTCAATCTACTCAGCTACCCAGCTGCCCCTTTGTCATTTTTTAAGTATAGTTAAGCAACAAAAGCTAAATTTCCCATTCAGCACCTTTTTTTAAACCCTTACTTCCTGTCCTAGTGACAACTCTAGGATAGAAGGGCTAGGCAAATAGGGTTAAATGACTTGCCCAGATCACATGGCTAGGGAATATTTGAGGCCAAATTTGAACCCAGGTTCTCCTGATTCCAGACTTGGTGCTCCATCCCTTGTGCCACCTAGAGGCTTATCACCTTCTGTTGAGAGGAAGGAGGTATGTGCATCACTGCCAAGCTACTGAAATCATGATTGATCTTTGCCTTGATCTGATCTCTTATTCAGTGTGCAAAATTTCTCTCAACATTATTGTGGCTACTGTATAAACTTTTCTTTTGCTTCTGCTTGCTTTGCTCTGTAGCAATTCATTCAAGTTTGGATAGAAATCCTAATGAAGGACCCAGGCTCCTAGTAAAGACAAACAACAGAAGTGGCATTTCATTCCTGGAAATAATGGCACTTGGAAAAGTAGGAAGCCTTTTCTATAGTATCTTGGCATACTGTGGCATTTGAATGTGCTAAAAAGGAGCCAGAAGAGATAGATGAATGCTTTGATGGTGGCTCTTTGCACTATATATATATTGCAGAAAGTGGGGGGGGGGGGGACAGAGAAGCTTATAAAATATTGCTGTTAGATGTGCAGAAGTTATTTTTAAGGATATCTTCATGTGGGCCATAAAAATTCATTCTATTCCATTTGAAAAGAGGGTTTGACAAAGAGAAAGTCATATGATGCTTCCCCCACCTCTGCTTTAGCTGAACAGGTTTTAAAAGTAGAAGATATTTAATGATTTGAGTTCTGTGATCTTGGGCATTGCCTGATCACAGCTGTTCCCAGGAAGTGGATTGGAATATCATTTTCCCCTCTTCTCAAATCAAATTCTTAAGTAAAAATAGCCTTGGATAATTTACAGTTGATGAGCTCAGCATTTTGCCATTTTGGATCCCAATTTTCACTAGTCATGCAAATGAACACTTGCTTTCATGGCCTGGGAACGGTGTTTAAAAATCAAGCAGCCAACGAGTAAGAAATGAAGGAGAGTCCTCTATGAATTTAAATACATTCTCACCCCTTATTAGGACCCCATCCATAATCCTAGGTGCTACCTAAATTTTACTTCTTTAATAATAATCTTATTTTGCTCTGCATTATTGATCTGAGAATTAGGCTTTTCTCTTCACTGCAACCTCCAGTAGTACCAGCCCAGCTGGTTTCCTTAATATATTTCCTGCAATAGTTCATTCTATATTGAAAGCTGGAAGGGACTTTATTGGTTGTCTGATCTTAAGTCTTCATTTTAGAAATGACAGAACTGAAGCCCAAAGAGGAGAAGCCACAGTACGAGGAAGCAGAAGCAGGACTCACTCTTAGACTCTCTGACCCCAAAATCCAGTGCACTTTTTGACTGTACCATGTTTTATAATGCATTTTCCTCACAGTCCCATGAGGTAGGTAAAGCAGATGCCTGGCACATAGTAAGTCCTTAATGAAAGCTTGTTGATTGTCTTGAAAGCACTGAATGAAAAAGTCTATGAAAGTAATAATTGAAGCACAGATAATAGGATCCCTGTGTGTGAATTTTTAAAAAATTGACAAATTGATCTTTGTCTGTAGAAAAAAATGGATTAGTGTTTTAGCCCAAATTTGTGAGAGATTATTCATTAATATGCAAAGATTTTTTCTTGGAAGAAGGTTCAATAGGCAGACTTCCCTCTACCGATCACAATGTTCTCTGACTCTGGCAACTTCCATTTTACATTTGATTGTAGCCAGCAGATACTAAGACCTGATTTTGTAACAGGTTTATGATATTACTATCAGAATGTGAATGGGTGGCTTTGGGGAAATCATTTAATCCATGTCAGCCTCAGTTTCCTCATATGTAAAATGGAGATAGTAATAGCATTCATCTCATAGGACTGTTGTGAAGACCAAATGTAATAATACTTGTAAATTGCTTCATGAATCTTAAAATGTTATATAAATGCTAGTTTATTATTATTATTATTATCTTGAAACACAGAACTTTCTATAGCAAAATAAAATGAAGGTAAATAATTGTAAAAATTAAATTAGTCTCTAGTAATAGAAATATTATATTTTATGAGGTTTATTAAAGATTATTAGAAATCAAGGAATAAAGAAAATACAAAATAGAAAAACCACGTGCCTAGGGCTGATTAGTCCATTCAAAACCCCTGAGCTTACCTTACCCACTACATCATTGCAATGGCTGAGTAGAGGAAGAGGCCAAGATAGGCCTTATAGCCAGTTTAAATATTCATTGTGATCTCTCCCAGGTGGAGACTCAGGTGAGATTATAGGGAATTTTGGGAAATACCAAGGACTTCTGGGGATTGAAGTCTAGGGTTCAAATATCCTTTTTCCAGAGTTTAATTTAAAGCGATTGGTTGCTTTGAAAAGGTTAGTGCTGGTGAATCCAAGGAGAAAATATTTTCCTGAAACAATTTCTCCTGCTAAAAAGTAACTCTAAGGATCTGTCTTTCAATATTGTAGAAGAGAGGGATAAAGACCAAAGAATCAACTTTCTTAACTGGATTGAACAAGAAGACATTCCCACCTTTGGTTTGATAACCAAAACCAAGAAAAATAATCTTAGGATCTTAATCTCCGGGAATTAAAGCCTCTCTCCAGAAAGACTGGAATCAAGGACTTTAGGTGAGGACAGTGTCAGAATGTTATTAATTTGTTAATATTTATTATTCAATTATTATTATTTGTTTATATAGTATATATTTATATACTTACATGTTAAAATATTAATATTTATAACATAAGGAAGATCTATCTTTTAAAAAGTTTTGATACTTGGTACTGGCTGTCTTCCATGTCTGCACTGCTGTTTCCTCTCTTCCACCTCTTCATTTCCCTGGTTCCCTTCAGAATTTAACTCAAATCTCACTTTCTGTTAGAGACCTTTCTTGTGATTTTCTCCCCCTGCTGCCAACCACATTGCATTCGTCTTTGAGAATACCTTCCTAAACTCAATGAAATGTGCATAAAGCTATATCTTTTGATGATGTTTCTCCAATTAGAATATATTTTCCTTGGTAACAGGGAGTATGGTTTTTGTGGTTCTTATTTGGCCTTTCTTTGTATCCATGGGTCTTCAAGGATAGTAAACAATGATTAATTCTTGTTGATTGATGACACACAACAGCCTTCTACATACTTGAACCTAACTAGTGCAGAAATATAAAGATCCTGGGTATATGAGCTGGATTTTATACAACAAAGTGCTAACCACCACAGAGTAAATACCTTACCCTATCACACCCAAATGCCTGTCCAGTCCCAGCCTAACCAAACCTTAATACATCCTTGTTCCAAACTTCTGTCTTACAATTTGGTCTTATAATTGGTCTTAAAATTAACTTCGTCTTTGGTAGGTTTTCTGGCTCATGGATAACCAGAGGATCACACTGGGTTACTCTTAAAGCCTTTCTGTTTTGAATGGACCTTTTGGAACCCACATTGCTATGATTCCCATGCCAATGGATGAACATTCATTAAACTAACTTCTGGGAGAAGTACTAAGTGGAGAAGTCCTTAGATGACACTAGTGTTGCTGTGCTCATTGCTGTGGTCTCCCAAAAGTGTTTTTCAGGCTGGGGTTGGTTGAAAGGATGCTACTTCCTTGTTTTCTGATTCTACTAAATTTTATAATCAGTCAATCTGCAAGTTGAGCTCAAGATTGAAAAACAATTAGTGAGACAAGATAATACTTCAAAGGTGGTTATGACAGCCTCTTCCAATACTCCCCCCTTCCCCAGCTGATGGAACAGCTGGTAATTTCTCTTAACAGCTGGGAAAAAAGACTGGAAATTGTCAGAATACTCTTTATTTTGCAATACTTACAGGTGCTCATCTCACACGAGCAGATGGTGACAAAAAGAGAAGACATCATGGCAAGCTGGAGGGGGAAGCAAGTTGCAAACTTACTAGTGATATTATATAAAACTAGTAAATGGTATAGATGCCTCCCAAGCCAAAGTTTAAAGGGTCAATGTAACATTTATAAGCAAAGGTGTATTGTAACCATAAAGACCACTCAGAGCACCAGTAGGATTTCTAAGGTAAGAGCTCTTCCTTCCTTTACTCCAAAAGCAAAAAATGCAATGAATTCCATGAGCCACTGCACTAATAGCCAACTAATATTTGTGGTAGCTTGACTCTGATAATCTTCAAATGAGCATCTACTTTCCATAGTCACAGAATCTCTGTTGGAAGGGACCCCAGAAACCATTGGATTCAACTCACACTTGAATAAGAATCCTCTCTATGATATGCTTTGACAAATAGCCATTTATTCTTTGATTAAATGACATCTGTTCAAAGAGGAAACCACTGCTCCAAAGGATTACACTCAGTTTTGTTGGTTAAGTTATTTTTGTTTGTAAGACTATATCGTTTGCTTTTTGGAGCATCTATCACATTTCTCGCTCTCCACTTTTCAATATTTATAGCTGTGAAATTTTGTGTGATCATGATTGGTTCCTTGATACTTGAATTCTGTCTCCAATTGCTTATAATATTTTTCCTTTGACCAGGAAGCTACAGATTTTTACTACAACATCCCTCGGAGTTTTTATTTTGGCATTTCTTACAGGAAGTCACTAATGAAGTCTTCCTTTTTCTACTTTATCTTTTGGTTCTAAGAGATCTAGGTATTTTTCTTTCATGATTTCTCAAAATATGCCTGTATCTATTTTTTTAGGGTGTGGCCTTCAGATAGATTAATAATTCTTAAATTATCTCTTCTTTATCTATTTTGAGGTCAGTAATCTTTTATGAGATAATTTATGAGATTATATTTTCTTTTATTTAAACACTTTTATTTTGTTTTAATATTTTTTATTATTTAACTTCTATTTGGTTCATTATAATTTTAAGGGAATCTGTTATTTGAGTAAGGTTGTTTTTTTTAAATCATTTGTACTGTTGTTCTTTTTCCAAATCTTTCTTTTATAACTCTCATTTCTTTTCTAATTATTTCCTCTATCACATTTATTTCATTCATTTGACTTTAAACTCATTTAAAAACCCTTTTATAATTTCTTTTGGAAATTTGAATGGAATTTGAATTGGACAAGTTGTTTTTTCCTTTGAGTTTTTGCTTATAGGTGTTGAGTTATTCTATTTTATGACTTGGGCAACTCTAACTTTATAATTACACTTTATCTTTTTTAGTTTACTCATTTATCCGATGATCTCTTCTGAATTATCTAGTTGCTGGGCGAGGCGGCAGCCCTAGCTTTGAAGTCAATAATCCAACCCCTGAACTGAGTCCAAGATCTGCTCTAGTTGACCCCAGCCTCAGAGTCCTGGGTACAGAATCTATGCTGCTGGTCTGTGCTAGAGGCTGTCTACAATTAGGTCTGGATTTTATGTGCTCTTGGTCTAGCTCCATGCTCTTGGTGCTGACCCAACCCCTATTTCACAGTTCTAGCTCTGGTCACCCTCCTATAGGTAAAATTTGTGAACTGGAACTGGAAAGATGACCAGTTGTGGTTTTTCCTTTAATTTTCTGATCACTATTCAGCCATGTGTTTTTCTTACTAGCTCTTGATAGAAAGTAGATTATGGGAAGGTATGAGTTATACTGCTTACTCTATTTCACCCTCTTAGCTAGTCTTCATCCAGTCTTCTATGGAAAGTCACTCTACTTTTGGATAAATTAAATTGATCTTTACAAAGAGCTGAGAAATGCATTTCTTCAAGATCTTCCCATTCTGTCCTTTTGGGCCAAGCAAAACAATCTCTTTCCAACTCACAAGCTTTCAAATTCTTTTTTTTTTTTTTAAACCCTTACCTTTCGTCTTGGAGTCAATAGTGTGTATTGGCTCCAAGGCAGAAGAGTGGTAAGGGCTAGGCAATGGGGGTCAAGTGACTTGCCCAGGGTCACACAGCTGGGAAGTGTCTGAGGCCAGATTTGAACCTAGGACCTCCCGTCTCTAGGGCTAGTTCTCAATCCACTGAGCTACCCAGCTGCCCCCAAGCTTTCAAATTCTTGAAGTCAGCTAGTATGTCTTTTTCTAAATGTTCTTTTTTCTAGACTAAATGTCCCTCTTTCACCAGCTATTCATTCTAGATCATATTTTTTCTTTTTCTTTTCATCTTGGTAATCTTCCAGACTTCAGTGTATCATTCTGACAACTTTCATTGTACTGTATTATATATTGGTATAAAAATAATACCTGTATAACCTTTGAGAGAATTTGCTATTTAAGGGAAGATTTGTCTCCATAATGCCAGCTTGAGAGAGCTTTTGACATCGGGATTCTGGATTGGGGAAGTTATACTATTTTTGACTCAGGAATATTTTATAAAAAGAATATTGGTCTGAGACTTGTATTGAAGTCATGCTAACAATATTGTAAGCTGGTAAATGGGAATCAATACGAAGCAATTATGTGACCCTGAGGTTTTCTAGGAAAGAAAGCTTTCTTGGAGATTTGCCTGTTTATGCCTTGGCTCCTAATTCCTGACCATGAAATTACCTTTATTTATGAATTAGTTCCATAGAGAAGCAGTGTGGCATACTGGAAAGAGCACTGGTCTTGAAGTCCAAAGAATTTGGTTCAAATCTCAACTGTAATTTTTATCAATTATTTGACCTTGAGCAAGTTATTTAAGCTCTCTGAATAGCAATGTTCTCATTTGTAAAATGGGAATAATAAATACTTGCACTATTTCTCTAATAGGGTTATTGAAAGCATTGCATAAACATAAATGCTCTGGGGTCTGTGATTATGTGAAAAGTATGCCCACATTTGAGAGCTAATTCGTAGAATCAGGCTACCAGAAGTGTCAATAGCATCTTTATTCAACTGCTAATGGAGTCAAGTACATTTTTCTGCCTTGGGAATAAAGGAAGAATTCACTCTCTGAAATTCTACTGTCTTTGTGGAAACAGTCCTATCTTGCTTATATTATTTACTCTTTACCTCCTAGGATGAACAGAAAAGATTTATACCCAACTCCAGGGCATTATGTTGGAAATTTATTTCTACCTGACTAACCACCCCTATTTTAGTGACAACACAAAGTTGACTCTCTTTCCTTGTCCTCTCCTTTCCACCCCCACTTTGATATGACAATCCTATCTAGAGGATGTGGAGCAAATCATTGTGCACTCTCTCTCTCCCTTTCTCTCTGTCTCTCATAATTGTGTATGAGATTCATATGTCAGCAGCTTCTTGCAGAGGGTGACATAGAGGCAAATGCATCCTAAAATGATGACATTTGACTCTATTGTTAATCTAGCTAGTTGAATTATCCAATCAAGTTGTATTAGCTATTGTACTGAAGAAAATGGATCTTTTTTTTTTTTAATTGACTAGAAATCTCTTTAGGGATTCACTGGAGGTAACAATAAGGACATTCATTCTATCCCATTTCTCCTTTGAGAGCAGAGTTTTATTTTTTTAAAGTCCTCTTTTTACTAGCTGCTGCTGATTAGTATTTATTTTATTTTATTTTTGCTGCTTTCATTCTCTCCTGACTAAATTAAATGATCAGTCAACACCTGTCAGGAACAAAATATTGTGGGAGATACAAAAGCATTAGATCTGCCTTCAGGGAGCTTAGAATTTAGTTGGAAGACAAGATGAAAATATATGAAAAGTTCAATAATGACAGCAGCATGAGACAGCAATAGAGGAGACTTCATAAGGTTGGATATAGTTAATAACCAAATGAATGGTACCAACAATAAAAGTCATCCAGCAGAGAAACCATTCACTTTGGATTTGTAATAGAAGGATTTGAGAGAGAGGACAATTGTCAGGGCGAACAGGGGGAATGGAAGGAGAGAGGGAAATGGGGAGAGAGGGAGAGAAAAGATTCTTCTTCCTCTCTCTTTTCTGGGAGAGAGGTAGCCAAGTCTTGTCCCTCTGACTGAGGGAATATATCTCCTCAGAGAATAGTTCTGGGAGATGGAGGACACCCACTGTCAATTCCCTTCAGAAACCTGGGGTCACCCCACTATCAAGGAGAGATGTTATTCCTTAGGTTAGGCAGTTTGGATCCCTGGGATCCTGAGCTAACCTTCCCCTTTTGGGGAGAGATGTGATTCTCCCCCAAATCTTCTGTCCCCTTTCCTAGCATCAGAAACCAACTAGCCCTAATTCTAAAGTAGTAAACAATTTAGTTGGGTTCACACAGGGAAGGAGAGGTAGGAAAGTGGGGAGTAGGAAACTCTAACACTGATCCCCTCTGACAGGCTGGCCCCCCCAAAATTCAAGGCACTTAGCCTTGAACCCTCTTCCAGCCAGCTGCTGGTTGATCCCTATTCCTCAGCTAACTAGCTTTAAATCAGGAATCCAGGAACAGGTCAGGAAGAGAGAGAAATCTCAGGGAAAGATCTGGATGGTTCTGGCCAAAGTGAGTCCAAATCCAAAACCCCCTTGAGAAGTCTGGTAGCTGTTCTTGAAGAGTCTTAGTAGAGGTGGTTTTGGGTCCCAGATGGAGTAACAGGTCCCAAATGGATGGGCTCTTTCTCAGCTTCCAAGAGAACCTCCTTTCTTCCTCCACCTCCCAAGTTGGAAGACTGTTGACAGCTGGAGCTTCTCTACCTCTCTTCAGCTGATCTCTCCTTCAGCCTGACTTCTCATTGCAACCCCCTGGATTTCTCTTTATTACATTACAGATTGGAATGGTTGATTAGGGAGATGAGATTTAAGCTGAAATGGATAAGTCAGCTTCAGATAAGTAGAGAGGAAGAAGAAGCCATTTAATGTAGGGGTAATAGAATGGAGGTGGGAAAGCACAAATTTGTAACCCAAAAGGACAATAAATTAGGCTATATAAGTTTCATGATGAAAATACGTATCTATTAAGTATATCCTATGTGCTAGGGAGAAAGGTAAAGGTACCGTGCATATAGTAGGTGCTTAATAAATATTTGGATTGAATTGATTTTGAATTTCTTTCCTTTTAAAAACCCAAAGAGTGAAGTAGAGGGCTCTATTTTATATTTTACTGATGGAAAGGTAGGGATAGGCAGAAAATAAAGCTAGAGACAGGAAGAACATCAAGTTGAGAGTCTAGTTTCCTAGCTCTACAGAGGCTAGAACCAACTCCTTTTTTGTCTGCCACTGTGAAATCATCAGAGATTTAACTAATAAACCATGACTACATCTGAGCTAACTTAGGCTGCAAGGCATTTCTATCTTTTGCCACTCCTTATATTTATAACTTAGTTACTGTGTACAATAATTTTGTGAAGTGAACTCATCCAAATTCTGCAGATTGCAATTTGCAAATGAATCCTAAGATTAATTTCCTTCCTTGTGTTTTTATAGCAAGGGTGTGAAGAGTCACTTCTGAGGCTCTTGCTGCTTAAACACTTTGGGAATTGGAAATGTATTTCAAAATCTTCCCATACCAAGTTTGAGGCATTTTAGTATTTGGGGACAGGCAAGCTGAAGTTATTGTGAGCTAATACTTTCTAAACTCATGCCATTGTAAGGAAATAGAAATAATTTACATGATCATATAATTAGATAGGTTAATAATTGCTTGGAAGGTCTAATTCTAGTAATAGTTAATTGTAAAATATCAAGATATACCTCGTAATCCACTTTTTCAAAATAAGAACCATCAATTAAAATGCAATGCTTTATTGAGAGAGAGGTGAGAAACCGCTTCAAGTCATTGACCTAAGACAAAATGCCCCCAAATTTATAGAAAAATCCCTTATTTATAGGACAATCCTGATACAATCAAGCCTCCCAGAAGGAAGGAATTATATAGATAGACTATGGTTACAATCTTGGAGCCAGTTTTAATCCAAGTAGGCATATTCTATAGACAGAAGGAGTTCAGGGCTGGGAGAGGCTCAAGTTTTACTGTGGATACAAGATGATCGTTCTAGCCCTGGGACTTGACCACCTGGGAGAAGCCTCTGATACAGTGGGAGAAACTTCCAAGGCAAAAGGGAACTTAAGATTTGATCATTGGGTACTTCAGGGTTTACTGTTCATTCCAGGACAAGGTAAATCTGGAACTCTCCTAAGGCAAGTTCCCAGACAAATTCCAAAGACCCAACCCAAAACACTTATAGATAGTAAGGCCATTGTTCAGCAGGGAGAAGGATGGGGGTGAGATAGTCTTGTCTTTGAAGGGAGAAGGATGGGAGAGTGGAAAGGGGAGAACCAACTTTACTAATTTCCACTGGGGGTAATTTACTACTAGTATTCTTAGAATATATTTTAAGAATAACACACTAATTTCTTACTCTACACAACATGAAGAGAGCTCCAATGGAGTACCTTAGGGTTCTGTGTTGGGTCTTCTATTGCTCAACATTTTTAGCAATGATTTGAGTAAAAGGACCAGTGTCCCTGTTTATCAAACTTACAGATGGATCAGGAGAGGAAATAATTAACATACTGCATGACAGTACCAAGATCCAAAAGGATCCTAGCAGCCTAGAGCACTGGGCTGAACCTAATAATATGAAATTCTCATTCTTGTAGTTGGGTACAGAAAGTCAACCTCTCTGGTATAAGAAGAGGAGGCATGTTTAGGTGGCATTTCTTCTTCTGAAAAAAAAAAAGATCTGATGATTTTAGTGGAATGCAAGCTCAGTATGAGTCAGCAGAGTGATATGGCAGTCAAACAAGACCAATGGGAGCTTGGACTACATTGATGGGCAGAGTTTCCAGGAAGAGAGAGGGAAGGCATCTTATATTCTGATCCAATCAGACCTCATCTGGAATGTTGTATTTTAAGTGTCATACTTTAGGGGCATTGATGAGCTAGAGAGTCTATAGGGGGCCAGCCTGGATGTGGAGGGGCTTGAGTCCATGTGGCATGAGGACTAGTTGATGAATCTTGGCATGGTTAGCCTGGAGAGGAGAATATTCAAGAACTATATGGATATAGTAGTTTTCTCCAGATAATTGAAGGGCTGCCACTGGAGAATGGCCCAGACATGCCCTGCACTATTCTCCAAGGCAGAAGCAGGAGCCATGAGTGCAAGATTCTAAGCCTGTGAAGTTTTCTCCCAAGACTGCTCAAAAGCAACAATTCTTCCTCTTCACTCTAAAAGCCATCTCTGGCCATCTCTGAGGATAGACAGATTTTGCACTCAGTTGTTTGCCATTTTGGCTGTTTCTTTTTTCAGTACTAAATGATTCATTAAGAATGACAAGAAGAAAAAAGGAATGACAAGACAGCTACTGAGCACTGGTGATGATTAATGCTGTTTGGTTAGTATTTGCTTTTGGCTTTAAATGTTTGGCTTTAAATGATACCTGAATTGCTGAATGCCCACACCCAAAGATAAGCTCAAGGATACTATCCAAATTTGAAATTAGCCATGCTAACTTGTAAGCACTGAGAAACTATGGAAAATGGGGGGAAATAATCCTGAGTTTCTCTCTTAGAACCTCTTTCTTTCTAGGTTCTTATCATCCATCTATAAAATCAGTCCAAAGCTAGGCAGCTTTTATTCTGTCAGAAGCATATTCATGTAGTTCCTTCTTCTCTTTGGTCATCAAGGCCAAATGGGGAGAATGTTGGAGTATGAAAGACTTGGGTTCAAATTCTGCCTCTGAGACTAATTCATTAACAGGCCCTTACTAGGTGCTAAGTATTGTGGATACAAAGAAAGTCATATAGTCCCTGCTCTCAAGGATTGTATATTCTAATGGAAGCAGAAATATGTGAATAACTAGATATTTGGTGGGTATGAATATATATTACATACCTATATACACATATATACACATGTAATATGCATTTTACATATTAAACACATGATATATTATAAATACACACATGGAAATATATATGCATAGAGTAGATGGAAAATAATCCAAGAGATGGAAGTACCAGAAACTAGAAGGAATTAGAAAGGATTCCTGCTGGAGAGATTTAAGCAGAATCTTGATGAAGGTCATGGAAGCCAAGAAGGGGGATGATGAGATCAAGTATTCCAGGTCTAGAGAATAGCCAGTGCACAGACACAGCTATAGGAGATGGGAGTGTTGGGATCGACAAGGTACAAAGGGGCCCAGTCTAGCAAGACTATAGAGTATGAAGGAATGGGATAGTGATGGTGGAGTAAAGTGTATGAAGACTTGAAAGGTGGGAATAATCCAGTTTATGAGGATTGTAATCAGAGGTGATTAGAGAGCCATTTAAGCTCATTGTGGGGTGAGGAGGGTCCTACCTATGCTTGAGAAAGATCACCTTGGCAACTGAATGGAGGATGATGTATTCTGGTATTTGAAAGGAGAGACAGTCAGAGACATAAAAAATCTAAGGTTCAGAAGACAGTTGATAAGAGTGGACAAAGGTAATAGCTTTGTGAGTAGAGAGAAGATTATATATATATATAAGAGATTTTGTGAAAGTATAGAGTTTTGTGACCATCAGCAAGTCATCTAGCATCTCTGAAGCTGTTTTCTCACCTGTAAAATGGGTATGATCATACCTATAGTAGCTTCCTTTTGGGGGTCATTGTGAGGACCAATTGAGATTATGTGTAAAGCACTTTGCAGCTGTAAAGGGCTGGATAAATGGAAGTTATTTAAACTAATATATAAAATCTTTGTTATAGGAGACTTATGCTTTCATGCTAATAAATATATGATATAAATTTAAAGTCAAAATGAAATTTAAATTTGAGACCCTGTTTTCCTCCATTTGATAATTGCCTACAAAAGCCTCACATAGGTTAGTATAGGTTAATATAGAGACTACTTGAGTCTTAGGAGTATTAATAGCATCCAAGAGAAATAATTGCTGCATTTCAAATGTATTGGTAAAAATGGGAATTAAACTGAATTGAATCACTCTAGGCTTCAGACGAAGTTATCAGTATCTCTGGGTCTAAACCTTTAATTCTTTGGTTTCTGTCCTGCTTAGATTTTCATGGACTTCAAGTTCTAGGTGGGTCAATAGTATTATGTGGTGATAGAAAATGATAATCCCATGGTAGGCTTTAGCAACAGACGCATAGGATCCAGAATGAGATAGCAAATGGTCCTCTTGCCTTCTGCTTTGGGTAGAAAAGAGCTGGAGCATTGTGTTTCATTCTGGACAACATGTTTTAGAAATGAAAAGGTAACCTGGAGCACAATGAGAATACCAAGAAAGCTAGAGATCATGTCCTGTGAGAATTATTGGAAGAGCTGCGGGATGTTTCGTCTGAAGAAGTCAAGATTTAAAGGGAGATGTGATAACTGATTTCAAATATTTAAAGGGCTCTCATGTAAAAGATGGCTTACATTTGTTCTAGCTGTCTCTGAGATAGAAGTAGGAATGATAGATTAAACTTGCATTGGCAGATTTAGTCTATTTGTAGGAAACAACTTTCCAACAATTAGATTTTCCTCCAAATGGAATATGAGATAGTGTTTCTTATCATTTGAGGTTTTCACATGAAGAATGAAAATCCACATGTCGGGGATATCATGGGGGGTGAATTTCTATTTAGGCACAAATTGGGCAAGATGTATTCAGATCTCTTTTGAAATTGTGATTCTGTCAAGTCTTTTTCTTCATTAGTGATTAGGGGTTGTAATGAACAGACCTGATTCAGGCCACCACCCTTTTGGTATTAAAAAGAAATGAGGCACTCTTAGGTCTTTCAACAGTTAAGAAAGGAAAGCTTACTTAACTCTAACATAGAAAGGATACTCAATAAGAATATTCCAGCACTTGGCTTTGGAAGATGGCCTATGGAGCTGCTCTCTCCCTATTGTCTCCATGAGGAAACCCATATGATCACCAATACAGGGTAGCTGCTCCCGGACTTTAAACATCTGCCAAATCTGAAGGGTTTCAACTCCATGTGGGTGGATCTTTTTATGCACTTAAGTGGCCAAGAAGCCACATCAGTATAACCAAAGATCAACAAGAAACTTCCTCAAAGAAGCAGTAGCTGGAGCTTTTACCCTCTAAGAAAATCAAGTCCTGGGGAACAGTTTTATAGCCTTTCAAGGAAAAGCTAGCCTAACCCATAGTGTAAGCAGAGAAGGAATCCTACTAGATGTTGGGAACTTGTGTAGTGGTCAACTGATGGGGAGCAGAATTGTTTGTCCTTTTACTATGTCAGTTCTTTTGTTGTTGATTAAACTTAGATGCATATGCATTATTTATAGCATGAAGTTGGATTAGGAGAATTTAATACATATTTAGTAGGGAAGCTTAATTAGTATCAACAAGTCCCTCAATTCATGAAAGTATTTTGTCATTGACATGACTATTTTATGGCAAGGATCTGTGATTCCATTAGTCTAGCCACAATACAGATCAAAAGAGAAAAGATTTAGAACTTAGAAGGACCTCAAAGGCTAACTAGTTCAGCTCCTTCATTTTATAGATAAGGAAATTGAGGCCAAAAGGGTTAAGTGATTTTTTTTTTTTAAGGTCACAGACAAAAAAAGCAATAGAGACAGAATTTGAATCCCGGTCCTCTGCTTTCAGAGGTGCTGCTTTTCTTCATTATATCATATTTGCCCTCTGCGTCTGAGACTTGACAGTACACCAACAGCTAGTGTCAAGGGGGAGGATTTAAGTGTTATTCTTCCTCTCTCCAAGACCAGTCAGCATACTACACTCTGCTTTTCATAGATATGACATCACTTTAAAAAGCAGTAATAAATTTTTAGCCTATACTTTGTGACTTTGCTTTTCCATTGCAAGTTTTTTATTTGCGAATCTTATTGGAATTACCAGCCATGCATGGAATTCCTTGGCAGAGCTAATTTATTTATTGGAGACTTCATTTAGATAATTTACTATTTGCTGTTCTATCACTAACTTCATATTCACTGCTTCATGTGTTTGATATGCATATATTCCTTTATATGTTAGCTGTGATGGTTGACTATTATTTATAGCTACCCTAGGGAGGCTCTCAATTTTCCCCCCCAAATGCCATAAAGAGACAATGTTTTACATCTGCGTCAAATGCCTTAGTATGAGCAGGATGAACAGAATGCCACTTCCTATGTTTGTGGTACTAATTCTTCATAATATCTTTAGGTAGGGAAAAATTGTTTTATCACAGGAAATGAAGGCAAAGTCAAAAACCTGTGCCTTTCACTTCATGGATGATATGCCGCACTTACTGTTATACAACAAGGACTTTTCATAACAGTTTTGTGTTCATGGGAATTCTGTAAATTGAAAAAATCTCTTCAGTATATTAGACAAGCTTTCAGTCCTTTGCAAGGACTCCCTTCTGTAATAGGAAGAATCTCTTACATACTGGAAATAGTGCCCAATTTGTCTTTCATAAATTTAGGATTTTGTATGCTAGCTTTGTTAAAGCCACCTCTTGTGTGTATTTTACCCATATATCTAGTTCCTGATTATTCTGAAAGCAGATTATTTAGTGTACTGGCTAAAATCTTCTTGGGGCTTTGCCCCAAATGCTGAAGCACCCAGATTTTTGCATTTTTCCTCTATGGGACTTCCTTTTATCTCATGAATTTAATTAAACAACATTTTTAAAGGACCAGGTGCTGATTTTTCTTTGAGGCACTGTGGTAAATGCAAAGTTCATTAAGACCCAATCCAAATTTTCATTGATCTTTCAGTTAGTAGGGGTAGCGGTTTGACACATAACAGAGGAGACAGCACAGGTCTGGACTGAGGTTTGAAATTTAACTCCTCACTCTCCCATTACTACTTTGCATGACCTTGAGATTAACCTCCATTACTTTAATTTATCCTTAGTTTGAGAAGGTTAGACTAGATGACCTTTGAAATCCTTTCCAGATCTAGATCTGGGATCTTATCGCACAAGAGGGGTTAAGTGTGCCTAGTTAGCTAAGTAGGGAAGGGACAAGGTGAATGCTTTAGAAAATCTAAGGACAGAAAGATCTTTCCAAATGGGAAATCGCTGAAAATTCTGTGGAAGATGCATCATTTGTGCTGAATTCTAAAAGAGAGGTAGACATTTCATAAGTAAAGATACAGAGAAGGGGAATTCCAGGCCAAGGGGATGGTATGAGAAAAGATCCAACATGAAGGAAGGAAATTGTGGGACATGTATAATAAATAAGCCTGTTTGGTGTGTGTCACAGTGCCAATCTAAAGAGTTTAGGCTAGGCAACTGGGACTTGAAATTTGTATCTGCTTGAAAGCATTGAGTAAAATCTTTTAAAATAGATGCATTAGATGTCCTGGATAATGAGAGAAAATCAAGTACTTGAAATAAGTATAATGAAAGTGGGAACTCAAGTTAGAAAAAGAAATTCTTGAAAGAAGACAAATACAAAGAAAAGCTATTAAGTGTGGGTGTGCTTTCCTGTTTCCCTTTTCCTTTTATCTTACATTCAGTATCTTAAAATTAGAAGAGTTTCCAGAGACCATTTAGTCCAAATGATGTTGTTGTTGAGCCATGTCCAATTTTACATGATTCCATTTGTGATGATTTTGACAAAGATACTTGACTGATTTGCCATTTCTCCCTGAACTCATTTAATAGATGAGGAAACTGAGGAGAACAGGGTTAAGTGACTAGTAAGGGTCTGAGGTCAAATTGGTACTTAGATCTTTCTGAGTATAGGCCCTATCTCTATCTACTTCACCACCTAACTGTCCCAGTCCAAATGGTACTTGAATATTGTGAAGATGGGATTAACTCTCCCCTGCCCATTTTTATATTTAATCACCAGAAGCGCATATACCCCACTTATACTTGAGTGGGGAAGGTCTGTGACCCACTTGTGTGAAAGTGGGTCATGAATCAGAAACCAAGCAAAACTATAGACTATAATTTGTCCATGTAAAAAAGTAGAGGAAGGCACAGGAAATGATGCAAATAAGTGTTTTTAAAAGTAGTTACAACTTCCTGTGAGGAGTTCTGACTTCTTCGTTCTTTGGAGTTCCTAGTTTGAGTTGGAGTCTGGTGAAGAATCTGCTTACTGGACCTGAGACCTTGGACTTGGTGAGGCTGTTTCTAAATCTCTCCCTTTGAACTACCACATGGGTGAGTGAAAAAGGCTGACTTGTTTCCTGAATTTTCTGAAGGGACTAGCCTCAGGAGAAGTCTCCCCTCTTGAGAGAGACTTCATGACTCAAGATTTTGCTTTATTCATCCCCAGGTCCTCAGCTCAAGGCTAAGGCCCCTCTGACTAAGGACTAATTAGCCCTGCCTGGGTTTAGCCAGGGCCAGAGCAAAATACTTAGTGTGTTAGGCTAGATATCTTACCCTATCCTCTCTCTGATTTCCTTACTTTCACTCTTTCTATATTTTATAAATTAATTGCTAAAAAATAATTTGGCATTGATTAAATTCCTGGAGACCCTACTCTTAAATAATCTAACCCAACCCTTTAATTTTAACACCTTACATTCTGGCCCTTACAATATAGAACTTCCTCTTTCCATCTTGATAAGTGACCAACTACCCTTTTCCAGGAGGCTTCCAATGAACCCTCCCAAAGTAGGTTATTCCTCTTTGCGATAGGTCTAATTGTTGGTAAGTTTTTTCCTTGTCTCAAACTTCTTGGAATCTTCTACCTTGAGGCTAAGAGGACTGTCTGGTTTTTCTCTGTGACAGCCCATTAAATACTTAAAGATATGTGACATGGAAATCACTTTAAAAGACTGATATATATTAATTTAAGGTCGCCAAGGAATTCAGCTATGTAATTCCTAAATGAAAACTCAAGTCAGCCGTCAACCTTTTATGGAGTTTAATCACAAACAGGAGGAAGAAAGGAATTAGAGATAGAGAGAGAGAAAAGGGAGATAAGGGAATAGGGCTTAAATACCCCTTCTGTTTAGGATGGGCCAAAAGGCCCAAGCCCTTAGATAGCTGGGGCAAAGAAAAGAGATCAGTCCCTATTACTCACGTGACCAAAATGGAGAAACAGTCTCAGGGGCCCCCACCTTCAGCTTCCTTCCGAGCAAGCTTCTCAGAGCACACTCCAACCACACCAACAAACTCCTCCACCACCTCCCCCGAGTCTTCAGACCCTTCTATCTTTAAGGAAACCATCCAAGTTCCCTCCCCTCAGTTCTCACATCTACCAATCACTGTCCATCAATTTCCCTGTGCCAATGGAGGCTCTAGCTTAACCCAGGACCGCCCAGAGGTCTCTGGCTTTGCACATGTCTGTTGAAGGTCATATTTTCAAATAATTAAATCTTTGATCCTTTGCTACAGCCCTTCCTAAATCCTGTTAACCTGAGTAGGGTAGAGATTGGAATAATTAAATTTTGATTTATGCTGCAGCCCTTCCTCAATCCTGTTAGGATTGAGTAGGGTGGAGATTGATTCCAAGTATCTCCATTGTATCAATTCTAAAATCAATCATGACTCAAAGAAATTCCTGTTCTATGCTTAAGCATAGGTCAAAGACCTTTCCATTGTTCAGCAAAAGGTTTCTGTCCTAAAGTAATCTTAAGAAGGGAGGAGGAGGAACCTCCCATGCCATTGGGGTTCACATTCCAATAGACTATCAGTAAGAAATTTTCCAAGTATGAAATTTCCCAATGGTGAAATTTCCAACATTTATAAGTCTAAGGAATTTTAAGGTTTACAGATATTGTCTTGTCTAGACTAAATATCTTGATTTCCTTTGACTGACTCACATAACAATATTATTCAAAACACTTCCTTAATCAACAGCATTGCCTTTCTTGGGACACCCTCCCAAGTACTGGTGTTTTCCCTAAAATATGGCACTCAGAACTAGATATGGTTAAACCAAAGCAGAATACAGAGTGACTCTCTTTCTTTTCTAGTCTCAGATTCTATGCCTCAGTGCAGTGAGATTTTGCTTTAGCTTTCTTGGCTTGAATATCAAAATGTTGATATTCATATTCACACTTTTCAAGTATCTTTGAATCTCTTTTCAAAGCCTTTGTATTTTAAGAAAGAAGTTAATTTAGAACCAGTTTTGCCCAAAAGGACAAAGCATCTTTCAAAGGATGACAAGAGAGAGCACAACCATTTCTACCTATGCATAGCCAAAAGCTTTAGACTATAGAAACCTGTCATTAATTGTTAAATATCATGGGACTGTTACTAATAATTGTGTCTGATTTCAGAAGAAGGGATCACAAAAGAGCCACTGTATAGTGCCAAGAAGCACAAGGTTGAGACAAACCAATCCTGACAGGATTGATGAGAATTTGGTATAATATTAATTTTTTCAATATTACACTGGTACCTTTTAGATGCTTAATAAATGCCTGTTCTTTTCCCCTTCCTATACACTTTGCTGTGAAGACAGGGAGATGTTTCATTGTGCTCATGGAGTCATTATTAGTTTGTCATTTACACAGAGTAGGACTTCATCATTGTGTGAATGTTGTTCTGCATTTATTTATTTCATTATGAGGCAGTTCATAGTTCTGATGTTTCACTGAATTTCTCTTGTCATTTCTTACCACTTGTAATTTATTATCTTCAAATACCACTCTTAATTTTCTTTTTTTCTTAGATAAGGGTGCTTGGCAGTAGGTATTTTTTTAAGATGAATGTATTTATTTGTTATATTAAAATATTCAGGCAATTCCCTTCCTCCTTCCCTTCCCTAACCAAAGAAGGCATCGTTTGACAAAAAGATACATGTATATGTAAAATTATGTCTTGCTTTTTTTTCTGTTTATCAGTTCTTTCTCAGGAAGTGGATATACACAAGTCGTTCTTCAAGCAGTATTTCTCTTACTGTATATATTGCTATCTTGCTTCTGCTTGTTTCACTCTTCATAACTTCATATAAGTCTATATGGATTTTTAAAAAATTAACCCATTCCTCATTTCTTACATTGCAGAAGTATTCTTCAGATTCATATATCATAACTTGTTTAGCGATTACTCAACTGAGAGACATCCTTTCAATTTCTAGTTCTTTGCCACCACAAACAGGGCTAAGCATTTTGGAAAACAATCTGGAATTATGACCAAAGAGTTATTTTGAACAGCAATACTACCATTAAGTTTATTTACTAGGGTTTTCAGGGAAAAAGGAAATGAATATGTATATTCTCAAATATTAAAGCAGCTACTTTACTCAACCATTCTCTGATCACTTCACTTAGTTCTTTGTTGTACCCTCCTCTTGTTAGATTTAAAATAAAGCAAAAAAATAAAGGAAAGAGATTTCACAGAAATATTTTGAGGGTTTTCTCACCAAATTCGTGGTCAGCTATAAACTGTTAGATTTAAAATAGTTTTGAGCATTAAATAGTTGTAGATAAGAGAGTGGGAGCCATAAACTGTGATAATTAAAATGTTTGGAAGCAAGGGAAATATATACAATTATGACTGCTGAAATATGTTTTCTACTGTGTCTTGGTTTTTTATAAATATAAGATGGTCGCCAGGGAATATATTCCCAATTTATGAATATGCCCAAGCCAACTGGGTTTTATAGAGAAATTTAATTTATAATACATTGATTAATCAATAGAAAAAGAGAGAAAGTAAGAAAGGAATAAGAATGAAGGGCCTCAAACCAATAAGGCCTAGACCTCAGTCCTAAGAGATAAATCAGTCAGTTGGTTTTATCACTCACCCAAGATCTCTCTAGGTAAGGCTTCTCATGCCAACCTCAGGCTCCACCTTCAAGAGAGCCTCCCTTCAGGAAATGTTTTCAGAGAATTCTCCTCCTGACTCCTCCTGAGTTCTCCTTCCACAGCCTCCTTCAAGACCTCTCCAGGAGCTCTCCCTCCAGGACCCCTCTCCTCTCAGCCCTCCTTCAGAGCAAAAACCTCTCTCCTCTCAGACCTCCTTCAGAGCAAAAACCTCCTCTCAGACCTCCTTCAGAGCAAAAACCTCCTCTCAGACCTCCTTCAGAGCAAAAACCTCCTCTCAGACCTCCTTCAGAGCCAGCCTCCTGAGTTCTCCTTCAGAGCCAGCCTCCTGAGTTCTCCTTCAGAGCCAGCCTCCTGAGTTCTCCTTCAGAGCCAGCCTCCTGAGTTCTCCTTCAGAGGAACCTCCTCTGTCTTCCTTCAAAGCCCCGCTATCTTTAAGGACACCATCTAAGTCCCCTCCCCTCAGTTCTCACATCTACCAATCACTGTCGATGTCTCCCCTGTGCCAATGTTGGCTCTAACTTAACCCAGGACCGCCCAGAGGTCTCTCCCCTTTGCACATGTCTGTTGAAGGTCATATTCTCAAATAATTAAATCTTGATCTTTGCTGCAGCCCTTCCTAAATCCTGTTACTCTGAGTAGGGTGGAGATTGTAGTTTCCAAGACCTGATTCTGTCATTCCAAGTATCTCTATTGTATCAATTCTAAAATCAATCATGACTCAAAGAACTTCCTGTTCTATGCTTAAGCATAGGTCAAAGCCCTTTCCATTGTTTAGCAAAAGGTTTCTGTCCTAAAGTAGTCTTAAGTAGGGAGGAGAAGGATCCTCCCATGCCAAGGAGTTTCATATTCCAATAGAGTTCTTACTATCAGTAGGAAATTTTTTCCAGTATGAAATTTCCCAATGGGGAAATTTCCAACATTGATAATTCTAAGAAATTTTAAGGTTTACACTCTGCTCTCCCTTGTTGCCTTTTCCTCTAATGATTTCTGTTTTAGCAAGCCAGCCTTAGCATGAAATGAGAACTAAAACAGATAAGTCATTCAATTCCCCATTATTAACTTCTCATACACAATAAGTTCACTTTTATATAGTATTTTAAAATTTGCAAAACATTTTCCTCAGAACAACCTTTTAAACTATGTTGCACATATTATAACTCATATAAAAAAGGAAAATATGACCCTGAAAGCTTACGTGACTTGTTCAGAGTCACATAACTACTGTCAGAGGTAGGATT
The DNA here is from genome assembly GCF_027887165.1 of Monodelphis domestica. NCBI lineage: Eukaryota > Metazoa > Chordata > Mammalia > Didelphimorphia > Didelphidae > Monodelphis > Monodelphis domestica. The sequence goes on from NC_077228.1 coordinate 82,924,462, forward strand.
GATTGATTTAGGTTGATCACATCCATTTATTGGTAAGAATACTCACCATGAAAAATCAAACTTTAACTGGTCCTCAGAATTCTCAAATAATTAAGGTACCAAGCAATAGCAAACATGGGTCAGCTAGGTGGTTCAATGGATAGAGCACTAATCTGGATTCAGGAAGATGAATTCAAATATGCCATTGGGTTCTTGCTAGCTTTGTGACCCTGCACAAGTCACTTAACCCTGTTTGCCTCAATTTCCTCATCCACAAAATGAGCTGGAGAAGGAAATAGCAAACCATGCCAGTGGTTTTTGCCAAGGAAACTTGAATGAGTTCACTAAGAGTCAAACATAAATGAAACAACCAAACAACAAAAACACCAAATTTGATTAAGATGGTAGATAGTGACACTTCCTGCAGGAGATTAATACCTAGGTGGCTGTAGATGTCACATGAGTGCTAGGGAAAGCCACTGCCTAATCAATGCTGCCATAATCCCTGCAGATAATAATGAACTATTCCTAGTGATCATCAAAGGGTTTTGAAAAGTGTAAACAGTGATATTTCATACAAAGCACAAAATGTAGTTTTGGACAGACCAGTAGTTTCTCAATAGTCCCTTCTCACAATCCTCAATTGACATTTTCTTACTGATGACTGGCCCTTTGGGCACCCAAGCACCAATGTCTTCCCACTCTGGGAGTGTATGTGTAAATACATATCTGGCAAGTATAGAGTCTTCCCCACCCAAATACCAAAGCAGGGACTCCAGGTAACTTTACCTCAATGTTATGTCAAGGCCCTTAGGGTTCAGAGTTAAATTACAAAGTATAACAGCATGGTCCATGCACATCACTCAAGAAAGGCAGTACTGGCTTTATAACAGGGTAAGGGGGAAGAAGGGCTCATAGCCACACTGTCCTTGAAAAGCAATGATGGAAGAGCCCTGAAGGCATTTATAAGAATTTCTCCTTTTTTTGTGAGTTATAACCTGTGTTTTAGTAATCATTTGTCTTCCTTCATTCTTTTTTTCTCCCTCTCTCTCTCCTGCCTCCCTCCTTCCTTCGTTCCTTCCTTCCTCCCCTCCTTCGTTCCTCCCCTTTCGTCCCCTTTTCCTGTCTTAGAATCAGTATTGTGTATTGGTTCCAAGGCTGAAGAGCAGTAAGGCCTAGGCAATGGGGGTTAGGTAAGTTGCTGAGGGTCACCCAGCTAGGAAGTATCTCAGGCCAGATTTAAACCCAGGACCTCCTATCTCTAGACCTGATCTTCAATCTACTGAGCCACCTAGTTGCCCCCTAGTATATCTTTCTAACAGATGTAGAGTCATAGGAGAGCTTCATGTCATAAAAGTTATAATAAAACAAGCATGGTATTCCATGGTTCATTAATCATTTTGCTCTGCCTAAGCAGAGTCAATTTTCAAGGAATAAAGCATACCATGTCTGAGAAATTCAAGTCTTATTCTGATGAACTTGAAGCCTGGTTGTCCACGATAGCTTCAGAATGGAATGGCTGTGATCTTTATTTGCATCCCTTGATAAAAGTGTATTCTTCAAGATTTCATTAATTGTCTGAGAATAGAATTCATTTTGTCCAGATAACTTGAATCCATCAGTAGGGTGGGATTTTCAACTCTCTTTCCTCATCTTGGTTACTAGATCTCTGTAATTCATCTCTATGCCGTCACTTCCAGCATAAACACAATTCTTCTGCCCTTTCTATCTTGTGCAAAATATCTCTAAAGTATATAATGTAGATGATGAATTCCTTAAGCATCTATGTTGGTCACTCCAGGAGACTCTAGTTCTTCTTGCCATGGGAATCATATTCCTTTGTCTTCAGAATTTAATTTTTATCGGTTTCTATCCCTCTTGGGATGACTTGCAAAGAAAAACTTAAAGGAAATAGATGATTTCTAAAGCATTTGGGTCATGGCAGCTACATGAAGAGCCTCCCTGAGGTATGCAGATTTCTTGTACAGAGAGGAAAACTGACTTCTCTAGGGTCATGTAATGAGACAGAGATTTTGTACCCAAGTCTTCCTGACCTTTAAATTCATTGCTTTATCCACCATGCCACACTGTTTTCTTTTCTTTTTTTAAATTTTATAATATTTTATTTGATCATTTCCAAGTATTATTCATTAAAGACAAAGATCATTTTCTTTTCCTCCCCCCACCCCCCGTAGCCGACGTGTGATTCCACTGGGTATTACATGTGTTCTTGATTCGAACCCATTGCCATGTTGTTAATATTTGCATTAAGGTTTCCTTTAGAGTCTCTCCTCTGTTTTCTAAGAAGATTTAGTTTGCAGGCCCTTCTAAAATCCTCTTCTTTTCACTTTATGATCTTACCCTTTACTTCATCTCTGTCTCTGCCCCTTAATTTGTTTTATATTTTGAAACACCCTAAAAATCAAGATTCATCTCTCCAGTGAAATTCAATTAATTTCAGTTAGATTCCATAAACATTTATTTAGTGCATACTAGGTTAAAGATAGTACGATTTAGTTAGTTGACCTCAGACTAAGGAAGTTCTTCGTCAGTGAAATCATTGGTCCAGGCATTATTTCTTCCTTCTCTCCCTTTATTTGTTTTATTTTGTTTGTTTATAAATTCTTCTCCTATCCACAAATAGGATAGTTAATTATATTCTGTCCTAATTTGCTTATGATATTTCCCTTTATGCCTAGGTCATGTAACCATTTTGATCTTGTCTTAATATATGGTATAAAATATAGATCTATATGTAGTTTCTGCCAGACTACTTTCCAATTTTTCCAAAATTTATTTCACCAAATAGTGAATTCTTATTCTAAAAATTTGGATCTTTATTTTTGTCAAATACAAAGTTATATTTGCTTTTGTCTATTCTTTTCCACTAATCCACTTTTCTATTTCTTAGTCAGTACCATCATTTTGATAATTACTGCTTTATATTATAGTTCAAAATCTGATACTGCTAAACTACATTTTGTATTTCTTCCATTATTTCTTTTAATATGTTTGACCTTTTGTTTTTCCAAATGAATTTTGTTATTTTTTTAGTTCGATAAAATAAAATATTATTTTGGCAATTTAATTGGGATGACATTGAATAAGTACAATAGTTAGGTAGAATTGTTATCTTTATTATTATGCTGACTGCCCACCTATGAACAATTAATGTCTCCAATTATTTGTCTGACTTCATTTGAATAAAATGCATTTTATAATTATATTCATATCATTTATAGAATGATTTCTTTTGAACTTTCATGTTAAACATGCTGCCATTCCCTTTCTAAAAGACACCATGGCACAAAATTCCTCTTCTCTTGAGAACTTGTCTCCACAGTGACCCAGTTTGTATATATTCAATCTAGCTTCTTTATGGTTTTAATCCCTGGGTTTTCAGGTCTGGTTTTTATTGTTTGCTTTGTTCCCCTTGGTTTGTTTCTGCGACTATTCTGCCCTCACCAACTCAAATGTTTGGTTTCTATGTCTGCTTGTTCCTTTGGATTTGATGCTTATAAATCCTCATTTATTTCTGGTGATGTTTTCTGCATGTGCAATCTTAACCTCTTGTCTCCTGCTATGCTTGGCTTGAAGTCAGTTGCATGAACTTTTCAAATGTATCAGGAACTACAAATCTTCCATTCTCTGACTCAGGTAGACCTGTTGTGAACAGGGAAGCAGCCAACTGATCTTGTATGCCCTCCATTTTGGAAGCCTTTCCTTAAGTAGTTCTAGGGAATTTGAACAACCTAGTCCAGTTGCCCTGAGGGAAGAAGGGGGATGGAGGGAGCACCAGAGAGTGGAGGGTGCTAACCTTTACTTTGAGAAAGTAAGTAGCTAGAGAGCTGGTGCTGAAGGAAGTTGATAATTAGCTCCCTGAAAGCTAAAGAGGAGGAAAGAGTAATGAATAATGTAGAATAATGACATGGAAGGCAGGTGCATTTTGATTGAACTTTTGGATCTTAGTTGTTTCATGGGCCCAATCTCAAGGTAAACCATTTTTGATCACTTTCAAGCAATTCATTGGTATGATTTCATTGTCCAGCCTTTACTACTGATTTGTACAACATTTCAAAAGATTTTCTGAAAAGTTTAACATGCTTAATCATCTGCTCTGAGAATACTTAGAAATCTTTTTTCATTTTGGCAATAATATGTTAATTTTATCGTGACTGTGTCAGGATTATAGACTCTGTGCTTTGTTAGCATTTTAGGCTTTTGTTTGTGTTTTTTGCTTTCCAAATCTGTAGTCTGAGGGCATCATATACTTGTTATCTACTTTGAAAGTGTTTTCCTCATTGGACTTTGATGCCAAGAAGTCCCCTGACAGCCATAGCCATATGGCTTCTTCCTTGATAATTTATGTTTGTTGTTTCTTGCCGGAAGAAGATGAAAGTTTTTATGATTATTGCCTACTTCCAATGGCTTTATATGATCTCTAGATCCAAGCATGGAGCCTTTATTTTCTGATTTTTCTAGGAGCACATTAAGAATTTTACACTTACTGCATTCAAATGACATTTTATTATCTGGGGAGAAAGATTCTATAGAAGAAGAAGCTGTTTAATGTTTTTTGTTAGTTTGCTTTGTAGATCTACATGACTTGATTTCATTCTTGTGTATCAAGTGATAAATACCACTTTGATATGACTCCTCCTGAAAGGCATTCTCAATTTTTTTTTCAGGAATTCTGAAAATGGATATAGTACTAGGTATAATCATAGCAGATTTTAAATGTTTGGGGAAAAAAATGAAGATGTCTTCCAGGCATCTTAATCCTTGGAAGACATAATATTTTGTGTCAATTGTTTTTGACATTGTTATATTAGTCAAATTATTTTAAAAGAAAAAATTTTAATTGAATTGTTTTTTCAGATAACAAAAATCTATGTTCTGTTCCCCCATTTCCACCTCCCTTCCCTCTAAAAACAAAACCTTTGTAAAAAATACACAGTGGAACAGAACAAATTCCCCCATTGACCATGTCCAAAAATATACATGTCTCCTTCAACATCCTCAGTTCATCACCTCTGTATCAGAAGGTGGATAGTATATTACACTCTAGAATCATGCTTAGCCAATTTGTTCATCAGAATTCTTATATTTTGCGAAATCATTTGTATGTTGTATAAGTCTTGTTGTCGCATAAATTATTCTCCTTGTTGTTCACTTCATTCTGCATTGGTTCATACATATCTTTTCAGATTTCTCTGAAACCACATTTTTTATTTGTTATTGGGCAGTAGTATTCCATTATGTGCATTTGTTGAAGTTTGTCCAGTCATTTCTCAGTAGATGGGAATCCCTTTGGTTTTTAGATCTTTACCACTAAAAGAAGTTCAGTTCTCTTTGATTTTCATGCTATAAGACTAATAGTGGCATCACTATGTCATGGGTTATGAAATGGTTTAGTAACCTTTTAAGAGTAATTCCAAATTTCCAGAGTGCTTTCCATTTCCAAATGTTTTCCAGAAGACTGGACCGATTTATAGCTCAACCAACAGTAAATATTGTCCCTGGTTTCCTAAAGGTCTTTTGACAGTTGTCATTTTCCTTCTTTTTTTTTTTTTTTGCTAATTTGCAGAGTGTGAGGTAGAACCTCAGATTTAATTTGCTTTTTTCTTATTATTAGTAATTTGGATTTTTTTTTGTCTATTTATCCATGGCTTTCTTCCTTTAAACTTGATTGTTTATATACTTTGAATTTATAAATCTGAATTAGTTCCATATATTTGCATATACATATTAAGAGAGAATTAGCAAAAAAAATTCTCAAAAAAAATTTTTACACAAGTTTCCCTATTTATTTTCCAGTTTTACTATATTGCTTTTGATTTTCCTTTTTTTGGTGAACTTTGGTGATTTGATCAGTGTAAAATGGAACCTCAAAGATGTTTTAATTTGCATTTACCTAATTATTAGTAATTTGGAGAATTTTTTTCTCTTGGCTATTTGTGAATGGATTTCTTCCTTTAAAAATTGAAAACTGACTCTTCATATCTTTGTACTTTTACCAATAGAGGAATGACCTGTACACTTATTAATTTTAATCATTCTGTCTTTCTATATAGCTGTGTATAAATGTATGTAGAGAGAGAAATTTATCTGAGAAACTTACTAGAAAGATTTTTTCCTCCAAGTTCCCTGCTTCCTTTCCAATTTTAGCTATATTGGTTTGCTTTTACAATTTTTTAAAAATTCTATATAATAAAACAATATATTTTGGGATACATTATAAATAGGGAGTGATTTTACATGAACATATCAAATGCTTTAGAATTCTTTCAGTACTTGTTTCTATTTCCTATATTTATATTACATTAATTAGCTGAAAAGGATATTGACATAGTGGATATCTAACCTCATTTGGATAACATCTGGATTCAAATCCTGCCTCTGACACATTTTGGCTTTGTGATCTTGGGCAAGACACTGAATCTTTCAGTGCTTCAGGCAGTTCTTTAAAAGTGTTAATTGCAAAGCAGGTGCCAATCTCCACTGGTAAAAAGGCGTTTTCTATACCAGTGAAATCACAGATCCAACAAAACAAAACAAAAAAACTGAGTATGGAACTGGATCAAAGCTGTGCAATAATCAATAAAGGGCAGAATACATGTAAAGAGCACTTTCAGGCTATTTTGATAATTACTAAATTCATAATGAACTGCTTTTTAACTCCTGTGATCTTTTTAGCAAAGTATTTTTTTCATTTTAGCCATTTTCTGTGTAAAATACATTTGTGTGTGTGTGTGTGTGTGTGTGTGTGTGTATAGTGATATAATCTGTGAATGTTTATATAAAGTAAATAAGGAAATAATTGACCTATATTTAGAGAAGTTAATGGTATTGCCTTTTGGAAACAGATATGGGATGCTTACTGCAAAGAAATATTTGTCTGGGAGGAAACTTATAAGATGCTTTGCTAGGAGTAAAACATTTGTACCAATAGCTATGGGACTTTTCTAGTCCTGACACCTTCTATTTTTGCAGTGATGTTACAGTTTGCCACTGCCATTAAAATAACTGTTATGTTCTTTATATTGATCATATGGCATGTAGATGACTACAAATTTTCCCCATTCTCCATCTTTGGAATTCTCTCTTTCTCCTCTGATTTCTTAACTTCACAATATAGTTTTTTAAAATAAATTTTTATTAACTTTTTAATTTTTACATTGGTCACATGTCTCTTTGAATTATTTCCCCTTTCATTTCCTAGAGAGCCATCTAATATAACAAAGATGAGAGAGAGATACAAAGAGAGAGGGAGCAAAACAGATCAAAACATTTGAAAAAAAAAATCTAACTATATGCAACACTCTACACTCAGAAGAACAACATCCAGTCCACCAAAATATGTTCACTTCCATAAAGGAGTGTAGTGATGTGTCTTCTCATATCTTTAGAGCCAAATTTTCTATAACTCCACATTATTGGTTTTCACTTATTATGTGGGTTTTTAAAATTCATATTGCTTTATTTGTGTAACATTGTTTTCCTGGCTCTGTAAAAGAATTTTGGTTCATTGACTTGTTTATTTTATCCTTTGAGTTGCTTTAACTCCATATATTGTCTTAACCTTTTGACTTCTGCTTTCAACTGCTGATTAAGGGAATCTAGAATTACTGGAGTTTTTGGTATTCTTTTAAAAGTTCTTTTCTGTATGTTTTTTTTCCTTCCCAGTTACCATTAAGTGGGTGGTATGACATTTGGGTTTTCTATTGCATAGCTAAATATATAATATTTCAGTGTCTTTTTTTGTGGGTCTGTGATATAGCTTTCAATCAAGCTATTGCTGCCAAGATGGTATTTGATATCCATCTTTTCTCCTATGGTTTTTACTTTGGCAGTGGCCTACTTTATGTAGTATTTATTGTGCACAGTTTCTGAAATGTTTTTTATGTTTTCTGTTAAATATTGCAGCAGAATGCATTTGTTCTTGATAGTAGAAATGCTAAATTTCTGAATTACTCTTTTGTGGTGTACTTGAATTCATATCATCAAATTCAGAAAAGAGCTGATATGGTGTGCTTCTTCTCTTCTTCATACTAGTTTGAGACACTGAATTGATTTTGTCATCTATTTCATTATTGAGTAGGATATTTGGAGTTTATGTTCAGCAGGGATTTCCAAGGTCTTCTGGTTCCTTAACTTATCCCTCATCAGATTTTAGTAGCATCTCACTTTCAGCTCTTATTTCATCTAATCTGAATTTAGGGATAATATTCATTTAACTTGCTCTATGTTGGCCTAAAATATGTTGTGTGATTTGTCCACAGGGGTACCATAAATATACTTGAAATCTTAAAAAATCTGATCAATACCACGAAAAACCACAAGTCCAGGTGATGGACTAAAAAATGCAGAATAAAGCACAGTCAACATACAAATTTATTTCACTGGACTGTATGTTGACAAAAACGTATGTGAAGCCCTTGTATACAACTAGTAACATCTGTTTCTAATTTTGTTAAAATATAGTATTGGGCCATGTTGGAAACATTCATATCTACTTAAACTTCATTTTATGTGTATTTGTGGTTCCTCTGCTTTTAGTGATCAGTTCTTCCAAAAGATTTTTCTGATTTGTTCCAAGGTATCTTGCTTCCTTGTGGTTCTAGAACCTGAAGGCATGATACTCATTCCACGACCCTCTACTTTTTATAGTGATTGCAAATATTGCTATATTGTCACTTTATGCTTCTCCATTGATGCCTTTGATTCACGGGAGCAGTAGTAATGACATGCTGACCACTGTGCTAACTTGTTCAGTGGTTTCACCAGTATTTCAGGATTCAATCTTCATACATGCTACATGTCATGCTGTTTGTTAGACTGACTGCGGTTAGGTACTACTTACCCATTTTAAGAAAGGCTACATTTATTACTATGTCTTCTGGTGTTTTTAATAAGACTGGGTGTTGTATTTTGTCAAAAGATTTTTCTGCATCTATTGATATAATCATGATTTTTGTTTTTTTTGGGGGGGGTGTTGAAACAGTTGAAACAATCAATTATGCTTATAGTTTTCTCAATTTTGAATCAGTCCTGCATTCCTGATCTGAATCCCATCTGGTCATAGTATAAGATCTTTGTGATCTATTGCTATAATTTCTTTGCTAGTATTTTACTTTAAAAATGCTCATCATTATTCATTAGAGAAATTGTCCAATAATTTTCTTTCTCTGCTTTTTTCTCTCTCCTTGGTTTAGGGAAGGTGTCATAATTGTGTCACGAGGAATTTGGTTGGATTCCTTATTTAACTATTTTTTCAAATCATTTATATAGTATTGGAATTAATTGTTCTTTAAATTTAATTTATTTTCAAACACATCTGGTGCTGGAGATTTTTTTCTTATGGAGCTTATTTATGGGTTGTTCAAGGTAGGATTATTTAAGTATTCTATTAATCTGAATGATTTCTATTTTTGTAAATATTCATCCATTTCACTTAAATTATCAGTTTTACTAGCATATAATTGGGCAAAATAGTTCCTAATAGTTGCCTTTATTTCATCTTTGTTGATGAGAAATTTGATTTTCTTTTAATAAAATTAACCAATGATTTATCTATTCTATCATGTTCCCCCCCCATAAAAATAGCTCCCAGTTTTGTTAATTAGTTCAGTGTTTTTTTAAACTTTCAATTTCTTCACCCTCTTCTTTATATGAATGAAGAATTCTTATTGTTATTATTTTTTCACATTTTTAATGGGGTCAGAAAGGAACTGTCCCAAAACAAGCCACTATTCCAGAATTATAGTTTTATATTTAATTTTCTGCAGAAATTTGCAGGTGGACCATATAACATGTCTTTGTAATTGAATAAAAGCATTGAAATATTTTCATCTTCAATAAATCCAATGAAAGCACCTTCTATAAAGCTCCAATTACAAATAGAATAGTGATAAAATGTACCTGGTCCTGTTTTCCACATGATTTTGCTTTCTTTTGCTTGGTCATTATATTTTTTTAATTAAGTAATTAATTTTTTACAGACATTATTTCCCTCCTCTCTGAACAATTAAAAAAATAAGACCTTCATGACTAATATTCACAGCCTTCCATTACAAATTCCAATTTTGGCCATGTTTTATTATGCATTTTAAATCTATCACATCTTTTACATGCGGTGAATAATATTTTATCAACAATCCTCTAGACTTTTTATTTATCATTGTGTTGATCAGAGTTCTTATGTCTTTCAAAAATGTTTTTCTTTGCCACACTTGTCATTGTTTTTCTAGATCTACTCACCTCATTCTGCCTTACTTCATAGAGGTTTTTCCCAGATTTCTCTGAAATTTTCCACTTTATCATTTCTTATGATATTAATATTCCCAGTAATATTCTATTACATTCTCCATTATCATCTCATCATCATTTAGAGCATATCCTTTACAAGTTTCCTTTAAGCAAGTGACACCTCTTTTATGGCCTTTTTTGATCCTCCTATTTCCCATTACCTTCCATCCTGTCACCTTTTATCCACTTTGTGTGTATATATATATATATATATATATATATATATATATATATATATATATACACACATATGTATATTCTTAAATCTAAAATCACTCTTTTCTTTTTATCCATTTCCATTCCTTTAGTTTCTAGTTTAGGGCTACTATGAGTAGATCTCTTTCTCTCTCTCTCTCTCTCTCTCTCTCTCTCTCTCTCTCTCTCTCTCTCTCTCTCTCTCTCTCTCAATATTTTCTCTTTTTTCTTCAAAGTTCTTCACTGATCATGTTTTACTGCTTGCTTGGACAGGTTAGAGATCTCTCTAAAGTCATTTCACTTCTTGGGAGCTCAAAGTGTTTTATGTCTCACAAATATGTAATGGCAACAATAGAATGTTGGTACTTAAAAGATAAGGGTTTCTGAGACAAGCTTAGGGTTGTTAAAGAAACTATGATTGACTGATGGCAATTTATTCTGATTTACATCTGTTTGGTTCTGAGTCTAACTCATTTTCTACTTGCCCTATCTGTTCTAGATATACATAAAGACAGAAGAACTTTAAGGATTATCCATTCAACTACATGTTACTACTATCTAGCCATTTGAACAAATTGTTCTTATTGGTGGAAGTCTTCCCATGTTAGAGGTGGACATCCTCCTAACTCATCAATGGGTTTGAAGCCTATTGGTTCCTCCCATCCTAGATTGGTCTATCTGCTGAGACAGTTTTTATCAAGTATGGCCGTGGCACATTATAGCTTTTTAGAGCCACACATGAGATTTGGGTGAAAGGTGTAACACCAAATGTGGATGAGCAGTGATGAAAAGGGGTAGTCCTCTCTGAATACCCCATATATGGCCATGAAGGCAACTAAAGAAGGCACATAGAGTACATAGAGCTTGATTAGACAACAGAGATGCCAAGATCATTCACTGCATTTGTGTAATTAGAATTACGTACTGCAGGACTCCATTTCCCAGAATCCCACTTTCATCTTCACATTGTCCTTACGTTTTGGAGATAAAGTTTTTGTAACTCTGCTCTTGCATTCTCTTTTCCAGCTAATATAGTTGGGAAAACTTCTCTTTACTCAGGATTTTACTTTTCAAGTGTTTATTAATACATCTTATATAATATCTGAAGTTATTGGATATTAATTTAAATCTTACAGATTCGAGGTCATCACTAATCATCTTAACTTTTGCCCTACCACTGAACTTCATTGCCTCTGGAAGAGAGAGTGAGGCAGCTCTGCCTCACTTAAATCCAATTCATGTTCAAGTCAAAACATTACCTCATGATGTCATTAATCTGCTTCAAAAACAAAGAATAAACAACAACTTTGGCAGGCCAAACTCTTTTGTGAGGTTATGGATCTTTTCCAGGAAGCTTTCCAATGTTCCCAGAGAGAAGCATCTATAGCAGCTCTTTATCATCAATATTGTCCATACAGAATCATTTTTCCTCTTGGATTCTAGGCTAGATTTCTTCCATTGCAGTGGCAAATATCTTTGGCTAGTATAAGTCTCCTTATTTTAATGCCTCACTTGATGTTTATGACCAAAAGATCATTAAATAGGTTGGGGCTTTTTTTGGTTTGGTTTTGTTATATCTTCTGGGGAATCTTGAATGATATTTGATTTATGGGTAGGAGATGAATTGAGGGAAAGCCTTTAGGGCAATGTTTTGCTTTTTTGAAAAAAAATACTTTCATTATTAAAAAATAGCATGATGTGATCCTGTATTTCTACAACTTTCATCAATTAAGAAGTGGTAAAACTAGAATACATTTTAGAATATTGATTGTGAAACACTGCTAATGTCCTCATCAGGGATACCTTTAATTCACGTGTAAATGACTCTCATGAAGATTTTGAATAGATGAGACCTATTGTTATTGCTATTTTTTATTATTCCTCATCACTAAAACGATGGGTTTGGACTAGATGACCTCTAAGACCCCTTCCAGCTCTAAATATCTAATTCAGTTAACTTGATTAGAAATTGCTTTATTAATCCTCTGAAAATTACTCACTTAAAAAAAAGTTTCTTAATTATGATTAATTTGATGTATTTCTCTTTAAATGTTATAGTCCTGGAGGAGACACATGGCAAATGTCCAATGTAATGAGACTGCTAACTCATAATAATCAAATCCAACGACTGCTTCACTAAGCAGTCTAAAACCTGTGCAAGGCAAGTGCAGAATATCGACTGAGTTAACATCTGTCTCATACTATTTTTATGTCACTTATCATGATTTCCAAATACTTGACTAAGCAATTTTAACTTTAAAAAAAGTGGTTAAAATATGTCCTCAGATTCCCCTTCTTTAGAGGCCAGTTTGGCTGAATGGTAAAGACCTAACGAAGAGATTTCCAATCTCAGATTCATGGATAGATTTGGGGGAGAGAAGGTACATGAACTTGTAGGGGAAAATATATCTTAATTTCAATGTAATTGATTTCCTTTGTTATCCTATGTTTTATATTTAAGTATTTAAAACATTCTAAGAAGGGGTCTTTAAGGCTTTACCAGACTGCTAAAAGAGTACGTTGACATAAAAATGGTTACATAACTTTGTCCTAGAGAGATATTTCTACATGGTATCTTGAAGGATTTTTATGGAAGGCACAGGGCAAAGAAAATATCAAGGAAAAAACAAACATCTCTAATTTGTTAATGATCTATTATTCCTCTATTGATCTGAGTGTTTTTCAGTGAGGGGAAGGCAGATAGCAATTCATGGACTATATGAGAGTAAATAAGTTCTAGGAAATTGCTCATATTCCTTGGAGTTTAAGTGTTCAGAATTGCAGAGCTAATCATCATTGTTAGAAGGTATTGAGCTTGGATCTTCTTGACTTGGAATCGGGGAGTATGCCAATATGCTAGAAATTCATTCATTCAGGTTCCGTTATTTCGAAAGTTCTGATAATTTTTTATCTGAGCCTAGCTAAAATTTTTTAATGTGTTCTGGATGAACACTAATGGTGAAAATAGGATTCCAGGGCTTACATCAACCTATTAAAATAATAGTTTAGTGTATTTAATGATGGTAATTACAAATGGCTATTCTTTAGTTGTTAAAGAAGGCCTGTAAAGTCATTGGCTTGATTTTTAACTGAACTTAAGGTATGAATTTCAAAGACTAAAGTACTCAGTCAATCAATAAACATTTATTAACTACCTACTCAGTCCTAGGCACTATGCTAAATTCTTGGGATACAAAAAGTAACAAAAGACAGTCACTGCTTTCAAGGACCTCATGATATAATGGGGAAAGACAAGTAAACAAATATGTTCAAATGAGTTATATTTAGGATAAATAGGAAGTAAATAAGAGTGGGAAGGCACTAGAATTAAGAGGATTTTGGAAGAATTTCCTGTACAGTATGGAATTTTATTTGCGAGTTAAAGGAAATCATTACTTTCAGTTGAGGAGGGAGATCATTCCAGGCATAGGAGACAGAGAAAGTGCCTGGAGCTAAGTGATGGAAGTACCCTGCTAATGGAACAGACAGGAGGCCTTCAAAAACAGCCCTTCTTAAAATATTCTACAATTCAATTATTCTTGAACTAATGCTTTTTTCTCCTGAGCTTTACCTTTAGATTCTATCGAATCTCGAACTTTCTTCAAGACTTAAATCTAGGAGACAGGGAGTGACTCAATGTCCAGAGAGTCAGGTCTAGAGATGGGAAGTTCTGGATTCAAATTTGACTTCAGATACTTATTAATTGTATGGCCCTGGGCAACTTACTTTATCCCTGTTGCTTAGCCCCTGCAGCTCTTCTCCCTAGGAATCATGACATGGTATTGATTCTAACATGGGAGTTAAGGGATTTTCATTAGAAAAAAAAGATTTAGGTCAATAACACTACCAACAGAAAATTTTTCCTGTACCTCCTAACCCTTAATGGTTATTTTCATCTGCTTCCGTGTGTATGTTGTAAGACCAATTACTCTCTATTTTTTCTCCTATTAGAATATAATGATACAACAAAGGGAGAAAAAAAAACTTTAAATAATTAAGAACTGAGTCTGCCTCTTTTCTTCATGTGCTTTCTAAACTTCGGCTGGTTTAATCCATTATTTGTGATGGAAAGTCTACTTTCCCTTGAATTATGTTTATGTGTGTGAATGAGTTTGTCAAGGCTCTTTGGGGGGAATGTTTTGTACTAACTGCTCTTGCTACATTGTCTTAGTAATACTCCTAACTAAAAACTAACACTGGCCGATTAATCATGTAGATTTTAAAGTTAATGTCCAATACTCCAAGTGTAAGATTTATTAATATTTAACTTAAAGCAAAAGGAAACTGAAAAAAAAAAAACTTGAGAAACCAGGAGAGCTCACCCAAACCACTGACATGGAAGAGAGAGCCAGGAGAAACTGAAAACTATATACAAACAATGTAACCATGCAAACATTAATGAAAGGTAGAAAGAATTGTGGGAAACATAGTCCTGGGTATAACATTCTAACTACATAATTGATAAATTGATAATAAACATAGAAGCAAACTGGATGGACATGTGAGCAGTAATACTAGAACCATTCCCTGCCTAGCTCCTCATAGACATCTCTAGTATTTGGAGGGGAGAAATTAGCTGTCCTTTGGGGACCAGATCTGCTAGTATGGTTGGGGATTAGAAGACTGAACCCAGAACTTGGGATAATGTACTATAGGTAGTACTGATGAATTAAAAGCTGTGCAAATAAATCACACATCCTGGAAGTTGTTATCAAGTTGGAAAGATTTAGAATTTGGACTTATCTGAAGATAAACCAATGATGAAGTTGGCCACAAGGTGAATTTTTAAAAATATTTTGACTGCAGTAATTCTCAAAGTCATACAGGGGAAGGAAGGAAACCATATTTATTAAGGACCTTCTATGAGACTTGCTTTGGGTTACATAGCTAGTAAGTGCATGAAACTAGTTTTGAACTCAAGTCTTCTGACTCTGGACCCAGCACTCCACCCACTGGATCACTTCACCCACTGGACCCAGCACTCTACCCAAAAGTATGTTAGCTGTTTAGCATTATGGTCTCTGTTGGATGTAATGAAGCTAAACAAAGGTGAGAAGTATCATTTCAGGTCCTAATTCTACCTGCCATGATTAAGGACGAGTCAAACATTCCTGGCAGATGCTATTCCGAAGTGTCCTACTGTACTCGTAGTTGCCTGCAGCTCCATTTTTGTGGTCTAAACATTGGGATTTTTTCCCAGCCATCTTTTCATAGCAGCTAGCCAGGCCATGCCCCTTCTATCTCCTGTTGTACACTCCTCTTCTGTGTTTGCATTAGGTGATTAAGTAGGTTTGTAGGCAGAAATTTGCTTGCATGGCTGATCAGACTAATTGCATTGTAATGACTGTAGTCTTATTAATTTCTTGAGCAGTGGGATGGCACCATGTGCCTGTGGGATAGCACCCATTTGCCGGGTGTTTCAATTGGCATTTTGAGTATCAACAACATGTTGGTTTATAATTGACTTCATCCCAGAAGTGGATTGATTTTTATCATTGCTTTTAAGTTGTCCTTGTTCAGTCATTTCAATCGTATCTGACCCTGTTCTAATGGTAACTCTTCACACATTCCATTGGCTAGAATGAATGTAAACTTACAGAAAGCAGCTAAAATCTTCTTTTATAGCTGAATTCGTTCCTTCTTCATTTCTTTGTTGTAAGTTACATAAATATCTTAAGGGCAATCTGTGCCGTGAGACTGGTAGCTGTTAATCATTTCTCAGTATGACGTCTGGCATGCAAATGGACAGTCACAACATTTGATCTTATCCAATAGAGAAAAAGGTCATCCTTTCATCTCAGCAACCTATTTATTCTCACTGAACACTGGGACAGTGATGTACTGGAAAACTAATGTGGAATAATGGGGGGAAATATTCTGAATTGGGAGTCAGTAAATCTGTATTCAAATCCCAGTTCTGCTACTTACTACCTGTTTGACCTAGGCAAGTAACTT
Source organism: Monodelphis domestica (assembly GCF_027887165.1). Taxonomy (NCBI): domain Eukaryota; kingdom Metazoa; phylum Chordata; class Mammalia; order Didelphimorphia; family Didelphidae; genus Monodelphis; species Monodelphis domestica. The sequence goes on from NC_077228.1 coordinate 82,940,899, forward strand.
TATTGGAGTTGGTTCGGGTATAATGGAGAAAGGGTTGATGATAAATGCCCAGAAGGTAGAAGGAGGGCGAGATGGATTCCTCCTTCAGTCTTCTTCAAAATATGTCTCCCCACTAACCCTGCCTTTACTCCCCTCTAATTTTATAGGTGAACCTCTTCCCTTGGGGAAAGAGAGAGAAATCAGCTCTCTCCCTCTTCCATTATGACAAAGAAGTCAATTTAGGATAACTGACAACTTTATTCTAACAATTGTGGTTAGGGGCAAAATAAAAAAGATGTCTGAAGGTTAGAGTCTATAGGAAAGAGGGGGAAAGGAAGTCTGTCTGTCTAAAATCTTCCTTTTCCTCCCTCCAAAGTTGTAAGACTCAAACTTGTCAGCCTGGTCTCTGAGAGGTTCAGGTTGGTGACCCCTGGTCTTTTCTCACAGCAGAGCCAATGTCCAGACTCAGGGAGTCACAGGAGCTGTGTGAGATCTTGTTATGCTGTTTCTTATTCTTCTCAGGTTTCTGCCACACTTCTTGGTATTTGCGGGGGTGGGGGGGTAGGGGGGGAGATAGTGATTTAAGTTCAAGGAGGGATTTTGTAAAGCTCAGGAGACAATCTCTGATCAGACCATCACTTTTACTGTCTCAAGGAAGAGAGAGAGATCAACTGCCTCTCCTTGGAATCTCCTCTTCCCTCAAGATTCCAGGCTTTCTCAACCATGCCCCACTGTGAATGGAAACCTCTGCAATTCTGTCATTCAGTCTCTGGATTATTCCTCCATCACAACTCCACCATTTTGTCTTATTAGTGTGGTGTCAACCTGATCCCATACTACTTACTTTTCTTACAGTTATTCCTACCGTAATCTATCTATTCTGTTTACTACTCCCCCCCTCCCAAAATAAAAAGTCTTATTTTGATCTATCTGCTACACTAAGGTCCTACCTTATGCTAAGGACTGAGTTGTGGGAAGGAGGGTTAGAGTCACACATGTTATAAGGGTTTGTACAATGTAACAATTCTATTGGTTAGCTAATTTGTAACTAAAAATACAATGCTTATTCCTAATTCAAACAATATAACATTTAACTATTGAGTAAAAATGAACTGTTCTTATGACTTATATATAATTCTTATTATCATATCTGGATATATGCTATCCTCTATCTTTTAAAGTATAGTATGCTCTGTCCTTGTGCTAACTCTCTAGTTACAGAATTCCCTTTTCTTCTGTTAATTTTATGGTTGGACTGAATATATTTAATTGGTTGCCAGGGATTTAATTACTAAATCCCCAAAATGAATTATTAAAGTCAGAATGGAATTTATGGTAGTTTATTTTATAATAGAGGGAAGATATTAAGGAAGAGAGAGAGAAGAAAAGGAGAGATGGAGGGAGAGGGAGAGAGGAAGGGGGAGAGGTAGGGAGAAGGGAGAGGGTGCTCTGGCTTCCTCTGAGCCAAGTAGGAATTCAAAGGCCCCAGCCAGGGGAAAGGAGTCTCAAGATGATGGGCCTTTCCAGAGACTGATGCCTCCAAAAAGGCCAATGAAAGGAAGTTAGCCTTTACACTCACCATGTGTCAGTTCCATTAGCAGATTCTTTATCAGCCTCAACTCCAGTAGAACTGCTTCTTACAGGAGGTACCACTCCAAGGGTCTCACTTCACTCCAAGTGCTTCTCTCCACTCCAAGTGTCTTTCTTCACTCCAAGTGTCTCTGTGTGTTTCTGTTTCCATTTTTAAAGACCTTTTTCTCTTGTGTCACTTCCTCTACATTTTTATGTCTACCAATCACAGCCATTTCTCCACTACAGGACTGGCCACTTTTTCACACATGGGTCACAGACCTCCCACTCAGTGTATGAAATGGGTGTTCATATCTTTTTGTGGCTAAAATCCAAAATGGATAGATCTCCATACTCAACTTTAAGTACTGTGCTTACATTTTTGGGGATTAAAATCTAAAAATATACAGGGAATTACAATTTGATCTTCACAATCAAGGAAGAGCTAAGTATCTTCATTGTCACAATTAGGGGAGAGCCAAACCCAATCTTTACAATCCCACCTGATGATCATTGGGAGACTAGTCTCCACATTGATCATTTAACATAATCATCTTGTGCCCCTAAAAACTTCTAACTACAGATGTATAAAATATTTCACTTTTTAAGAGGAAATTACAATAGTTAGAGATAAGAGGGAAATAGAAAAGAGAGAAAGCAAAACCAATGTTTTGCTAGGCCCACTGACAAAAAGCCTAATTAGGGGGCAGTCCCCTTTGGCATAAAAGTGTACATTTACAATAAACGCTCAATCCCCTTCTGTTCAATCGATTGTACCCAAAACTTCTTTCTGGATCTTCTTGATTCAGTGTAGGTTTCTACAAGCATCTTTCTTCAAAGAGTTCTATATTTTATCCAGAAGTTATCTTTTCTCTTTTGTCTGAATTTTTGGATGTTTTTGAATTCCCTTTCCAATTGATTAATATACCTCGTAACTCAGTCATGCATCCCTAAGTGATCCCTGTGTTTTTCAATTATCCTCTTCAGGGGGGTATGTATAATTGTTATTATTCTAAATTGTAAAGTTTAAATTCTTTTTGAGAGTAATTTTAGGTTAAGAAACATACTATCTCTCCAAATCCAGAAAATGAACTGTTTGGAGAAGGCACCATGAAGATGTCTTCACAGGCCACACACTGCCCCAGAAGATCCATAGTGAACTTTGGGATGTGAATTGAACTATGGGGGGTTGAAAGGCATTTGTTTTGTATGTACACTCTTATGCCAAAGGAGACTGCCCCCTGACTGGCTTTTTGTTAATGCGTCTAGCAATCATTGATTTTGTTCTCTTTTCCTCTTATCCTCAAATTATTGTAATTTCAAAGTTGGTATGTTTACAAGACCCACTAGAGAGATAGTCTTCTGTGGGTCTCAGGGGGGAATGTATAATTGAAAATTTGTTACTCTAAGAAAGAACTACATATCCCAAGAGCCCACTGACTTCCTGTCATTACATATTTCCTATAGACAGAGGATAAAGTGAGTGGGTGTTGAGGTTCTGCCTCTTCTTTGGCATGAAGAAGCAATCAACAGTGATGGTGGTAAGGTGGGGATTTTGAAAATGGCTAACCAGCCACAGGCATGTGGTTTTTATTTTGTATCCTCTTTATTTCTTCATTTCTAATGATTTTAATAAATCTCCAAAAATATAATATTTTAACTATTTGAGATATAATTTTAATTTTTACACCTCCCTAAACTAATCTCTCCCTGTCTGTTAGGGGTTAGTATATTAATTCCTTTTCTTACTTTAAGTTAGTAGATTAGATTGTTAGTCTTTACATATGTACATATATGATTTCTCTATAAATATTACATATGATACAAATTATATATATACATATATATACATACATATACATATACTCCAGTTTGAAGTCATTCAGACAGGAAAGTCTTTTCCTTACTATCTGCATGAGTTCTACCAGAGAGTTATGTACAAATGTACAATTTTATGGGCTTTCCTTATTTATGAATCGGCACCTAAGATCAGTGTGAGTCTGTGGTTTATGCACTAAAATATGTAGTGATGGATGCATAAACTCACTTTATCTACTGGATTTCCTCTTCTCCTATTGCCTGATGGGTTAATAATGTTCTTTGTGTGCAGATTTTATGTGTATGTGTATGTAATTCCCTAAGTATGATGTTAATGTGTACGGCGATTTAACCTCACATATCCCTTTAATGGAAGTTCATTTACTATAATTTCCTTGATTTAAAGTTCTTTCTCATTGTCAAATTGTGTCTCTGCTGTCCTCTGATGTTGATTGAAACTATCACAGGTCCAGATTCCTTCTCCTTTTCTGGATACATACTTGACTGTTGTCTCCCCTTCATTGTAGATCTCTGCCTCTCTGTCATTTGGTTACTGGAACATACAGGATCATGTGTATTGTTTTGTCATTATGTACATGTGTATAAGAGTGATTTTGTATTGGGTGTGTGCAAGTGAGATTTTTTTCAAAGATTGTATGTATCTTCCTTCATGTGTGAGTGTGAGATGAGTGCTTGTCATGAAGTGCTTTCTGCAGAGGTTTATTTGTGTTTTTCCTGGTTATGTAATAAATCATTCTAATTCACATTCACAGTTATTTGAGCTTTTATCTTCTTCCTATTCCTGTGCATCTTGTGTCAGAGTATGGGTTAGTTGATTATGTTTTTAAAGTGATTTCTGTTGTGTTTGCATTTCTTCTGGGACTGTTTCTGTACTGTCTTCAGGTATTACATTGTGGGCATAATGGTGTTTTATGTGGGATGCATGGATCCATGTATCTTTTCCCATTATTTTGATGGATGTAGGAGTAGTAAGGGCTACTTAGAATGGACCATTCCACCTGGGTTCTGTGGGTTTGTCTTTGGTGAAAAATTTCCCATATACTTTGTCTCCTGGCTTTGTGTTATTAGTGAGAAATCTAGTGGGACCCTTTGCACTAGTAATCCTAGTCTTCTTAGTTCTTCCAGCCTATCTTGTATCTTTGTTAGATAGGTGTGCAACTGGCATTTCCCTCCCAGAATGGACACATAAGATGGCTAAGAGGTTCTTCCATGCCATACTGGTTGCCCGAAAAGTATCTCATATGAGGAAATGTGTAAGTCTCCTCTGGGTTTGGTTCTCAGATAGAACAGTGAAAGGACTCTGTCCTCTTAAGATGGGTTTGTGCACAGTGTTTTGCTATTGTAGTTTTTAAATTCCTTATTCATCTTTTCCACCTGTCCTGAATTTTCTGGTCTGTAAATATTATGGAAATTCCCTTTTGTTCCCAGAGACTTATAGACATTTTTGTAATATTCTAGCTGTAAAAAGGCTTTCCTGGTCAGAGTCAATAGTGTCTGGAAAGCCATACCTAGGAATTATTTCTTTAAGTAGTGTTCTCACTACCATGCCAGTGTTGTTCTTTTTTGTTGTGTTTATTTCTATCCACTGCGTGAGTCTTGTCAACTATAATGAAAGCATATTTTTATCCTCTATCACTAGGCATGTTGATGTAATTGATTTGCAGACATTGGAAGGGTGTATAAGCTAATGGTCTTCCTCCCAATGCCTTGCACTTAAAATGACCTTGATTGAACTTCCTACATAAGTCACATGCCTGACACACTCTTATAGCATTAGTTGATATTCCTGGTGCTGCCCCAAAATGGCAAACCTCGTCCAGCAAGGATTGCACTCTGTAATGACCTCTGGAGTGAATCACATTGCATAGATGTTGGTATAGCTTCTTGGGCAAAATGGGCTTTACTCCCTCCACTATCCAGGTTCCTTTGACTAATCTGGCTCTTAGGTGTCCATGCCATGACTGAACTTCCTCTTGTCTGTAATCTTGTTTGATATTGCGCTTGTCAACCAGAGAAAAATTCAGAATATTGATAGGATAGAATCTGGTGGCAATTCTTGCTGTCACGTCTACCCTGTGATTGCCTAGGGATATCTCATTCTTGTCAGTGGAACGTGCCTTGCATTGGATCACTGCAACTTCCTTTGGCAAGTCTAATGCTTCTAAGAGTTGTGATATGAGATTTTTGTACGCTGTCCCATTTGGAATATAAAGGATTAGATTAGATGTTGCTGAAAGCACCTAATATTACACTTTTTCTCCTGGTATTCATCAGCTATATAGATATATTTTAGCTCTGCTTGGAGCATGAAATAGGGAATCAGAACTAGTGATTTTGGTCCCTAGCCTTGCCAATGATTTGTACTAATTGAATGTAATGCATATTCACATGTGACTATTGTATGTAGGATACAATACTGTCCTGGGTGCTAAGATACAAAATTTAGATCAGACATATTCTTTGCTTTTGTGACATTTACATTCTATTAGGAGAATAAGTCCAATTCTACAACATTTAGTGTTTCCCACATACCAGGCACCTGGCTAAGTGCTAGCAATATAAGCAGCAAGAAAATAGCTCCTATTCTCAGGAGCTTACATTCTAATGGGGAGAAGACATATAACAGAATTAAAAAATAAAACATATCCACAGGTATATTTAATAATATGTGCATTAAGTAATCAAATTGCTTTGTGAATTCATTGGGCAAATATTTTCTCCATCACTTTAGATCACAGCCCCTCCCTACCTGCCCATTCTATGTGACATTTGTCCATGTCTTCCTATGAGTTAGCCAAAGGGTATCCACTTACAATTCTGGGGAGCTTCTACTTTTTCTTTGGACATTCAGAAGACACCAATGAAGTGAAAGGGCACATAAGCATTCTCTTTTTTGATGATACTTTTTAAAAATAGCATCTTTTACTATCTTCTTAAATTTAAATTTTTTTTGCTCTATACTTGACAAATCTTAGCAAACTTGAACAACATTGTCAAGGTTTCCCAATTTTGCCTTTATAACATCTCTCACATATGTCTCCTTTCCTCTGATACTTCCAGCACCCTGTCCTGGTACACAGGTGCTTATTACTTCACACCTGGAATATTTCCGCAGTATCCTGCTGTTAGGCCTACCTGTCACAGTCTATCTTCCTTTCAGTTGCCAAATATATCTTCCTTTAAGTGCAGGGCTGACTCTAGGAGTCCAGGAATATCGATAATATTTTAGGGGTGCACAAAAGTTGACTCATGATATTTCTAATGATTGGTTTCTTTAACCTTGAATTCAGTTAAACCATTAATCTCATCAAATTACAACCCAGCTTGGCAGTCACTCTCCCCAGGAATTTTCATTGGCTCCCTTTCACCTCTAGGATTGAATATAAAATTATCTGGTCAACATTCAAAGCCCTTTAAGTCTTTCAAAGTTGTTTTTCTTCATGGTATAATCATTTTATAAATTGTTCTGTTGCTGCTCACTTCATTTTTTAAAATTTATTTTTTGTTACATTAAAATAGCTGGTTTATTCCCTCTCTCCTTCCTCTTCCCCCATGAGATAAAGCATCATTTGACAAAAAGATATATGTATATATAAAATTATGTCTTATTTCTATCTATCAGTTCTTTCTCTGGAGGTGGATATTTACAAATTCTTCAAACAATATTTCTCTTGCTGTATATAATGTTCTGTTAGTTCTGCTCATTTTATTCTAGTAGATCTTTCTATATTTTCCAAAATTAACCTGTTGAGTTCATAAAGTTTTCCCAGGTTTCCCTGTATCAATCTCTTTTGTCTTTTTTAATGTGATAATATTTCAGTACTTTATGATGGCATAATTTGTTGAGCTATCCTCCAATTCAGTTCTTTCTAGTATCATTTTTTAATGAATCACATGCTCCCCATCATGCAGCTCTCCATTGTACACTGAGCGTTATATGTCTCTAGTTATTCAGTCCACAGTCTTCTGGTTCATGGCAATACTGAGATACCAATATAGTATTGGTAATGAAAAGGTGAACCTTTGATTTAGGAAAAACTTTCGGGCTATGAAAGGAAATTTGAAATTTTCCACAAGCAATCCAGACTATTCTTCTCTGGACCCAAGTCCTCCATCTGTTTTATTTTATTTTTTATTTTTTTATTTTTTTTATTTTTATATTTACTGATGGGTGAGAGCTTTTACTTTTTTTTTTTTTTTTGGTTTAGACTCATGCTTTCACTGGTGTGAAGAACTCCTGGTATGGAAATCTCCTTCATTGATTCAGCTTGGCAATTCATCTAGAATTTATTCTTTTAGTAGCTCTGGCTACTAAGAGATTAAGTGACTTGACCTATAGGGTCATACAGTGCATCAGAAATAGAACTGTAAACCCAGACTTTCTAATTAAAAGGCCAGCCTTTCTCTAGGCTACCATACAATGTTATATTAGAAAGAAGTAAAAGAAAAGGAAGTGTCATCTGAAGTCTAATGGGGGGCTGGTAATTCCAGATGGGATCAAGAAAGGATTCAGGGAGGAGATGACATTTAAGTTGGGCATCTTCCAGAATCTCAGTCTGGATGTTGTAGATCCTGCTTCTTTCTTACTTTTTTTTTTAAAGAAAAATATTATTATTTAAATAAGTTTTTAAAATTGATATTCTCTATTTCTTACATCATCAGAGTTATCCCTTGTTACCCTTCTCCACCTCCTCCTAGAGAGTTATTTAGTACAACAAAGTCTTTTCTCTAAAGGAAAAAAAGTATAACTGATTGATATATTAAAAAAGTCTGAAAATATGTGCAATGTGTAATACTTGTGGATTTCCCACCTCCACAATGGAGTCAGTTGGGGATGTCTTCTCATATCTCTTTATTCAAGATTCTGTTAGATGTTTATAATTTGTTATATTTATTTTTAATTTTTTGATGCCTGATTTCCTTTCCATGTACTGTGTTATAGTCACTGTGCATATTGTTTTCTAGACTCTGGCTACTTCACTCTATCAGTTTGTATAGTTCTCTATGCTTTTTTGTATTTATCACATACATCATTTACTAAAGAAAAATAATATTCTATTACATTCATGTATTTGTTTATTCATTCCCCTATTGATGGTCATCTACTTTATTTCTAATTCTTATTATAAAAAGTGTTATAAATATATTGGAAAATATGAGGACTTTTTTTTCTAATCAATGGCTTCCTTGGAGTATGCCCAATTGAGAAAGGATTCTTGGAAGTGATTTCCTTGAAGGAAGGGGACGATTTCAGTAGACAAGATGTGAAGGGGTTTTATTCCAGGCACCAAGACAATATAAATATAAAGAGAACAAGTTGATGGAAGCTAGAGAGTAGATGATTGCTTAAGCACAGGAAAAGAGGAAAAATATTACTTTTTGCAGATGTTATGATAGTTGATGTAGAAAACTCTAGAATATCAAGTATTAAATTAACTGAAACAATTGATTTTTGTGACTGATATTTTAGTGAAAGTTGAAATAACGGAATAATTACTAGATTCACTGGGATGCTCTGTTGCTCTGTTTAATAGAGTGATTGATGATAAGGTAGTGCATTTGGGGTTTGACCATTTCAGTGAATTCTTTATTTTCAATGATAAAAGTAACATATGGCCCATGCTTCCTTTATGCAGAATATTTTCTTATCTAGTGATGGAGACAGAAGTCTATTACAAAAATACATAATTACCCACAAATGTTAAAGGAGGTGCCAAGTATGAAATAGGAGGGTTTGCTTTGAATAAAATATGAAAGTAGAAAAGAAAATGCTTTGTATGGTGGCCAGGAGGTGGGAAAGGAGGAGGAGAACTAGGACCCAATTGGGGTGGGAAGAGGAAAGGAACAAGTGTTTAAGTGCCTGCTATGTACCAGGCACTAGGCTAAGCTCTTTACAAATATTATCTCATTTGATTCTCACAACCCTAGAGGGTAGTACTCAACAATTGAGAAAAATGATGAAGATGGAGGTCAAATGATTTGTTCAGGGTTGCACACTTAATAAATGTCTGAGGCTAGATTGGAATTCGGGTCTTCCTGACTCCAGACCTAACTCTCTACCCCCTGCAGGGTCATAAACACTGAAGAGTAAAGGCAAAGTTCCAACAGGCCTATGAGAAAGATAATGGAAAGTGGAGCAAAGAGTTGAGACTGGAAGCTCCTCTAGTAGAGGATGGGAACTGATTTTCTTTTTTGTCTTTGTATCCCTCAAACAGTATCTTACACATAGGATGAACTTAATAAATGCTTGTTAAATTGGATTGAATGTCATGTTGGTGCAGAGCTTCCTTCTTGAGAGAACAATAGCTGAAAAGCACAGTTAAATAGAGATTTTAATAGGAAGGAAATGTATCATTACATAACGTGTTTCAAAATCAGGAGAGAACGTTGTGGCCACAAACTGCTAAAGAGAAGTAAACTTGGACTGAATCTTATAATGGGCAAATAGCCATAGGAAGGAAAATAGTAACAGGGTGATCAAGGGTAGTTAATCTGTCTGAGTCTCATTTTCCTCCTTTGTCAAATAGGATGTTAATACCTATAATATCTATCTTACTTTGGGGATGGTCAAATGTGCAATGAATTTAAAGGTTCTTTGCCATGCTTAATCATCGTGGACACTTCCTCAATTGGTGTAGATTTATATCCCAAACTTGTGTAGAAACATAGATTTAGAAGCTGAAAGGAATTTAGAGCTCATCTAATCCAACTAGCTCAGTTTATAGAGGGTGAAATAAGGACCAGAGAGATTATGAGTAGCTTAAAGTAAAGTAACAGAGAATAATCAGTAGAGGCAGAATTCAATCTTTTCCTTTTTTTTTTTTAAACCTTTACCTTCTTTCTGTCTTAGAATCAAGACTGAGTATGGATTCCATGGTAGGAGAACAGTAAGGACCAGACAATTTGGGCAGTAAGTGACTTGCTAGGGTCACACAACTGGGAAGCATATGGATCCAGATTTGAACCCAGGACCTGGCTCTCTATTCACTTAGGTATTGCCCTGGCAGGATTCAATTTTGAAATATAGTGGGGTTTTTTCCAGTGGTATTGTGGATAGCGCTCTGGGCTTGGGGTTAGAAAGACTAGAGTTCAAATTTGGCCTCAGACATTTACTAGCTATGTGAACCTGGGCAAAGCACTTAACTTTTGTCTGCCTCAATATATTTAATTGTAAAATGGAGATAATAATAGCTCCTACATCTCAGGGTTGTTTTAAAGATCAAATTGGATCTTATTTGTAAAAAGCACTTAACACAGTGGCTTAAGTGTCTGTTTACTTCCTTCCCTTCTGACACTTCTTGTCTGTATGTTTCTATAAAATATCCATAGAAGATCTGCCCAACTTGCCGAAGTCCTGTCTCTGATTTTTTTTCTTTTTCTTTTCTTTTTTCCTTTAAGAATATTTTGCAGATATTAACTGGTCCAGGTCTCAGGCTGTCTATTATAGCTTGTTCTTGCTTTGTGACCAGCCTCCTTCCTTTTTAGTCACGTGTGTTCAGCATGATATTTTTGTATTGTAATTAATGAGTCAGGCATTGGGAACATGTTCCAATCTTCTCAGGTCAGCCTTGCATCTTTTTGTTGCCTTTTGGATCAGAGAGCAATTCTCCTCTGAAATGATAGTGTGTCAAGGTTTTCAGTCATATATCTGCATGATACAATTAGCAAACTTTGGATACTTGGTTGTATGTTTTGAAAACTCTGTTGTTCTAGTCCTGAAATGTGGGATGGATGTACATGAGGTGTGGATGTTCTTGTTGCTACTGTTATTTTTATGGCGTCACTGTGGTGGGAAGTTGGTACATGACAAGTGAAGACAATGTCTGAGTTCTCTGCCCTGCTTTATTTCCAGTTTCAGACCGGAGCTAGATTCTGGGCAATACTGCGTTTTAAGAAGCAATTTGGTCTTAACATCCAAAAACTTGTGAGGAAAACTATTATTAACAATAATAATAGCTAACATTTATATGGCTCTATGTGCCAGTCACTATGCAGTCACTATAATTATCTCATTTGGTCTTCATGACAGCCTTGGAACAGAGATGCTATTATTATCCCCATCTTATGGATGAGGAAACTAAGGAAAGCTGAGCTTGAGAGATTTTCCTCTAATGTCACAGAGCTAGTAAATATCTCAGATCAGATTTGAATTCTCATCTTCTTGACTCCAGGTCAGGGCTCTGTGCACTATGGTGCCTCTAAATTCTGCACATAAGAAAACTAAGAGCTTTTTATGATTATTGTCTGATCACCTGATCTGAGGCATTAATTTTTCCTCCCTTCTTAATTGAGTTGGCATTTACTTTCCTTCCTCCAACTGAAGAATGTGAGGTCCTTGGGGTCACCATTTAATTTTCATCTCTGTGTCCCCAGGGCCTATCATAATGTCTTACACATAGTAGGTGACCAGTGAATATTTGTTGAACTGAGTTAAATTAAATGAATAGCACCAAATTATGAGAGTAGTTTAGATCTCTCGGGAAGAGAGACATGGAAGGTTATACTAGGTAACTTATAAGTTTTCTCCCAAGTTTAAGGTGCTAGGATTTATTTTGTAAATAACTAAGCATTTATTAGGGGCAATTAGATGGTGCGGTAGAATGTTGGATCTGGAGTTAGTAAGCCTCAACTTCATGAGTTTGAATCTGACCTCAGACATACATACTAACTGTATGATCCTGGACGAGTCATTCAACCTTGTTTGCCTCAGATTCTCATCTGTAAAATGATCTGGAGAAAAGACAAACAAACCACTTTGGTACCTTTGCCAAGAAAACCCTATATGGGATCACAGAGTCAGAAATGACTGAAAAATGATTAAACAATAAGAAGCATTTATTGTGTGTCAACCATATGCTTGATACTGTCCTGTGATCTCATTGATGTGGACTCCCATTAGCAGTGCAGACTACAACCTAACTCTTTTTGAGCAAATCTGTTCATGCCATTCCAATTAATCTGTATATAGGGGTCATCCAATGTGCTGCTGACAATTCTCTTCCTCTCTTGATACTGAATGGATCCTAGTGAATCTCATAAGTTATCTACTGAATGTCCTGGAATCCTGCTACATGAACAGTTCAACTTTTTTTTTCAGTCAAAAACTTTTCATTTGTTATTTTTTACATGACTTTCCCTGTGTAATTCTTGGCTGATATGTTGCTCCCAATTCTTATCTAGTATATATATATATGCCTCTTTGTTACCCTTTGATACAGAATCTTAATCCACTAAAGACTGTTATTTTATAACTCATTCCTTTATAAAACACCAAACAAAGGATGTTGTTTAAAAAATGATTGGCAAGGACTTGGGTTCAAATTTGGCCTCAGATACTTCTTTAGTTGTATGATCCTGGGTAAGTCACTTAACCCCACTTGCCAACCCTTCTCTTCTGCCTTAGAATTGATATTTAGTACTGATTCTAAGACAGAGGATAAGGGTTTAGAAAAATTATAGGACTTTGTTTCAATGACAGACTTGGGCTACTAAAATAACTCAAATCCCCCAACTTGAAAACAAAAGCTTGTTACTTAAAATTTGTAAATTAAAAACAACAACAGGGGGCAGCTGAGTGGCTCAGTGGATTTAGTCAGACCTAGAGATAGGAGGTCCTGGGTTTAAATACAGCCTCAGAATCTTGTTAGCTATGTGACCCAGGTAAGTCATTTAATTCCCTTTGTCTAGATCTTACCACACTCTCTGCCTTAGAATCAATACATTCCAAGACAGAAGGTAAGGGTTAAAATAAAGACATTCTTACCAATTCTGGACCCAGTTCATTATCCATGTATAGCGCTTGTCCAAAATACACATACTGCTCTAATAGCTCTATGGTTTTTTCATCCAATCATGACCAAAGACAATCTTTACCTTTCTAATTAGAAAAAAAGTAGAACTCTTCTGAGATATGAGGTATTTAATTTAGGAAGGTCTATAATGTTTGGAAGCTTGATGCAGTCAATGCAATGTTATCTACAGACAGGAGCATTTAAAAGTATTTCACTCTTTATAGGGAAACTTTTCCATTTAGATTCTCTGCTGGACTTCCATCATGACTGTTACAAATGCCAATGGCAAGCATAGGTCTTTCTGTTTTATGCCTCACTCAATGTGAGTAACCACGGTGCCATAATAAAATTATATTTGCCGTTTAAATGTATTGTGTATGATTTTGTTGTATGCAAGGGACATCTATTATTGGTCATGACTTTGCTCTGCTCAATTGAATGCTTTTATTTTTTTCTTTATTTCTTTATTTAAAATTTTTTTGTAAATTTGGTCAATTTTGAACATTATTCCCTGGTTACAAAAATAATTTTCTATTCCTCCCTCCCCTCCCCACCTCCCCTCCTATAGCCAATGCACAGTTCCACTGGGTATTACATGTGTCCTTGACAAGAATCCATTTCCATATTGTCAATTGAATGCTTTTAAAAAATAGTAAAAAAATTAATGCATAAACATTTATTAAGTGCTTACTATGTTTGTCAATTGTGTGACTATAATGCTATGTTCTAATATAGAACGCTTTGGGTAAAAGTTGCCAAATCTCATTGCTTCATTAAGGATCTTTTTTTTTTTAATTTTAAACATTATTTTATTTGGTCGTTTCCATACATTATTCACTGGAAACAAAGATCATTTTCTTTTCCTTCCTTCCCCCCTCCCACCACCTTTCCCTCTCCCATAGCCGACGCATGATTCCACTGGTTATCACATGTGTTCTTGACTCGAACCCATTTCCCTGTTGTTGGAATTTGCATTATAGTGTTCATTTAGAGTCTCTCCTCAGTCTTATCTCCTCCAACCCTGTAGTCAAGCAGTTGCTTTTCATCGGTGTTTTTACTCCCACAGTTTATCCTCTGCTTGTGGATAGCATTTTTTAGATCCCTGCAGTTTGTTCAGGGACATTGCATTGTCCCTAATGGAGAAGCCCATCACCTTCGATTATACCACAGTGTATCAGTCTCTGTGTACAATGTTCTCCTGGTTCTGCTCCTCTCGCTCTGCATCACTTCCTGGAGGTTGTTCCAGTCTCCATGGAATTCCTCTACTTTATTATTCCTTTTACCACAATAGTATTCCATCACCAACATATACCACAATTTGTTCAGCCATTCCCCAATTGAAGGGCATCCCCTCATTTTCCAATTTTTGGCCACCAAAAAGAGTGCAGCTATGAATATTCTTGTACAAGTCTTTTTCCTTATTATCTCTTTGGGGTACAAACCCAGCAGTGCTATAGCTGGATCAAAGGGCAGACAGTCTTTTATCACCCTTTGGGCATAGTTCCAAATTGCCCTCCAGAATGATTGGATCAATTCACAACTCCACCAGCAATGAATTAATGTCCCCACTTTGCCACATCCCCTCCAGCATTCATTACTTTCCATAGCTGTCATGTTAGCCAATCTGCTAGGTGTGAGGTGATACCTCAGAGTTGTGTTGATTTGCATCTCTCTGATTATAAGAGATGTAGAGCACTTTTTCATGTGCTTATTAATAGTTTTGAATTCTTTGGCTGAGAACTGCCTGTTCATGTCCCTTGCCCATTTGTCACTTGGAGAATGGCTTGATTTTTTGTACAATTGATTTAGTTCTTTATAAATTTGAGTAATTAAACCTTTGTCAGAGGCTTTTATGAAGATTGTTTCCCAATTTGTTGCTACCCTTCTGATTTTGGTTACATTGGTTTTGTTTGTATAAAACCTTTTTAATTTGATGTAATCCAGATTATTTATTTTGCATTTTGTGACTCTTTCTAATTCTTGCTTGGTTTTGAAGTCTTTCCCTTCCCAAAGGTCTGACATGTATACTATTCTGTGTTTGCCTAATTTTCTTATAGTTTCCTTCTTTATGTTCAAGTCATTCATCCATTTTGAATTTATCTTGGTGTAGGGTGTGAGGTGTTGATCTAAACCTAATCTTTCCCACACTGTCCTCCAATTTTCCCAGCAGTTTTTATGAAATAGTGGATTTTTGTCCCAAAAGCTGAGATCTTTTGGTTTGTCATATACTGTCTTGCTGAGGTTGCTTGCCCCCAGTCTATTCCACTGATCCTCCTTTCTGTCTCTTAGCCAGTACCAAATTGTTTTGATGACCGCTGCTTTATAATATAGTCTGAGATCTGGGACTGCAAGGCCCCCTTCCTTTGTAATTTTTTTCATTATTTCCCTGGATATCCTTGATCTTTTGTTCTTCCAAATGAACTTTGTTATGTTTTTTTTTTCTAAATCAGTGAAGAAGTATTTTGGAAGTTCCATGGGTATGGCACTAAATAGATAGATGAGTTTGGGTAGGATGGTCATTTTTATTATATTGGCTCGTCCTACCCATGAGCAGTTAATGTTCTTCCAATTGTTCAAGTCTAGTTTTAGTTGTGTGGAAAGTGTTTTGTAGTTGTGTTCATATAGATCCTGTGTTTGTCTCGGGAGATAGATTCCTAAGTATTTTATTTTGTCTAAGGTAATTTTGAATGGGATTTCTCTTTCTAGTTCTTGCTGCTGAGCTGTGTTGGAATTATATAGAAATGCTGAAGACTTATGTGGGTTTATTTTGTATCCTGCAACTTTGCTAAAGTTGTTGATTATTTCGATTAGCTTTTTGGTTGAATCTCTAGGATTCATTAAGTAGACCATCATGTCATCTGCAAAGAGCAATAATTTGGTCTCCTCCTTGCCTATTTTAATGCCTTCAATTTCTTTTTCTTCTCTAATTGCTACTGCTAGTGTTTCTAATACAATGTCAAATAATAGAGGTGATAATGGGCATCCTTGTTTCACTCCTGATTTTAATGGGAATGGATTTAGTTTATCCCCATTGCAGATGATATTAGTTGATGGTTTTAGATATATATTGTTTATTATTTTTAGGAATGACCCTTCTATTCCTATGCTTTCTAGTGTTTTTAGTAGGAATGGGTATTGTATTTTATCAAAGGCTTTTTCTGCATCTATTGAGATAATCATGTGGTTCTTATTGGTTTGCTTGTTGATGTGGTCAATTATGTGGATAGTTTTCCTAATGTTGAACCAGCCCTGCATCCCTGGTATAAATCCTACTTGATCATGGTGGATGACCCTTCTGATCACTTGCTGGAGTCTTTTTGCTAGTATCCTATTTAAGATTTTTGCATCTATATTCATTAGGGAAATTGGTCTATAATTTTCTTTCTCTGTTTTTGGCCTGCCTGGCTTTGGAATTAGTACCATGTTTGTGTCATAAAAGGAGTTTGGTAGAACTCCCTCTTTGCTTATTATGTCAAATAGTTTGTATAGTATTGGGATTAACTGTCCTCTGAATGTTTGATAGAATTCACTGGTGAATCCATCAGGCCCTGGGGATTTTTTCTTAGGAAGTTCTTTGATGGCCTGTTGGATTTCTTTTTCTGATATGGGATTATTTAAGAAAACTATTTCTTCTTCTGTTAGTCTAGGCAATTTATATTTTTGTAAATATTCATCCATATCACCTAGGTTGGTATATTTATTGCCATATAGTTGGGCAAAGGAGTTTTTAATGATTGCCTTAATTTCCTCTTCATTGGAGGTGAGATTCCCCTTTTCATCCTTGATGCTGTTAATTTGCCTTTCTTATTTCCTTTTTTTTATTAGATTAACCAGTACTTTTTCTATTTTGTCTGTTTTTTCAAAGTACCAGCTTCTAGTCTTGTTTATTAGCTCAATAGTTCTGTCACTTTCAATTTTATTAATTTCTCCCTTAATTTTTAGGATCTCTAGTATGGTTTTCTTCTGGGGGTTTTTAATTTGTTCGTTCTCAAGTTTTTTGATTTGCATTTCCAATTCCTTGATCTCTGTCCTCACTAATTTGTTAATATATGCACTCAGGGATATGAATTTTACTCTAAGTACTGCCTTGGCTGCATCCCATAAGGTTTGAAAGGATGTTTCGCCATTGTCATTTTCTTCAACGAAATTATTAATTGTTTCTATGATTTCTTCTCTAACTATCCGGTTTTGGAGTATCATATTATTTAATTTCCAATTAATTTTTTATTTGGTTCTCCATGTACCCTTGCCGATCAATATTTTTTATTGCCTTGTGATCTGAAAAGGCTGCATTTATTATTTCTGCTTTTCTGCATTTGAATGCCTTGTTTCTATGACCTAGTGTATGATCTATTTTTGTGAATGTGCCATGTGGTGCTGAAAAGAAGGTGTATTCTTTTTTGTCCCTATTTATTTTTCTCCATATGTCTATTAACTCTAATTTTTCTAAGATTTCATTCACCTCTTTTACCTCTTTCTTGTTTATTTTTTGGTTTGATTTATCTAAATTTGATAGTGGTTGGTTCAAGTCTCCCACTAATATGGTTTCGCTGTCTATTTCCTCCTTCAATTCTCCTAGTTTCTCTATTAAAAATTTGGATGCTATACCATTTGGTGCATACATGTTGATTAGTGATATTTCCTCATTGTCTATACTTCCTTTTAGCAGAATATATTTACCTTCCCTATCCCTTTTGATCAGGTCTATTTGTGCTTTGGCTTTGTCAGATATCATGTTTGCAACTCCTGCCTTCTTTCTATCAGTTGAGGCCCAAAAGGTTTTACTCCAACTTTTAATTCTAACCTTGTGAGTGTCAACCCGTCTCATATGTGTTTCTTGAAGACAACATATGGTAGGGTTTTGGGTTCTAATCCAATCTGCTATTTGTCTACGTTTTATGGGTGAGTTCATCCCATTCACGTTCAACGTTATGATTGTCATTTGTGGATTCGCTGGCATTTTGATATCTTCCCCTAGTTCTGACCTTTCTTCTTTAGCTTTCTCCTTTTGAACCAGTGATTTACTTTAGGTCAGTCCCCCTCCCTTGAGATGCTTCCCTTTCTAGCCCCTCCCTTTTTATTCTCCCTTCCCCTCCCCCCTCTCCTTCCCTCCCTTTTTATACTGCTCCCCCCCCCCCCCTTAATTTTCCTTTCTTTCTTGCCCTAATGGATAAGATAGAATTCAGGATCCCACTGGATCTAGATCTTCTTCCCTCTCAGATTTGATTTCACTGAGAGTAAGGTTTAAGTAATTCCACTTCATGCTCTCTTCCTCTCCTTCTCATATGAGAGTTCTTCCCCTCCCCTTCCCATGTGTATCTTTATATGGGAAAGATTATTCTATTGAGTCCCCCCCTATTTCTTGAAGTAAATCTTAGTATTATTGACGGTTCCCCCCTCCCTTTTCCTTTCTTTGCTCCAACTTTCCCCAAATCTTCTTAATGCCCCAATCTTTCCCTATGCATGTTTCTTCTAACTACTCTTATGATGATACAATTTATGAGAGTTACACAAAACATTTTCCCCACATATTAATATATATAATTTGATGTAAATGTAGTCCTTAAAGAAGAGAGTTTGACTTAAAGAAAAAGATAAGATTTATCTCCTTTTCCCTTTCTTTCATATTTACCTTTTCATGTTTCTCTTGCTTTCTGTGCTTGGATATCGAACTTTCCACAGAGCTCTGGTCTTTTCTTAGCAAATGCTTGGAAATCTTCTATTTTGTTGAATGCCCATACTTTCCCCTGGAAGTATATAGGCAGTTTTGCTGGGTAGTTGATTCTTGGTTGGAGACCCAGCTCTCTTGCCTTTCTAAATATCGTGTTCCATGCTTTGCGGTCTCTTAGTGTGTTAGCCGCTAAGTCGTGTGTGATCCTTATGGGAGCCCCCTTATATCTGAAGCTCCTCTTCTTGGCTTCTTGTAGGATATTCTCCTTTTCTTGGAAGCTCTTGAATTTGGCAATTACATTCCTAGGGGTTGTCTTTTGGGGATTTAGTATAGAAGGTGTTCTATGAATCCTTTCTATTTCTATTTTGCCCCCTTGCTCCAGAACGTGGGGGCAATTTTCTTTTATAATCTCCTGTAGAATAATATCGAGTTTATTGTTTATCTCTGGTTTTTCTGGGAGACCGATAATTCAGAGGTTTTCTCTTCTCCCTCTGTTTTCCAGATCGGAGACCTTCTCAGTGAGATATTTTATGTTTTCTTCTAATTCATTAATTTTTTGGGTTTGCTTTATTGATTCTTGCTGTTTTATCATCTCACTTTCTTCGAGTTGCTTGATTCTGGTCATGAGGGACTGGTTTTGCTTTTCAGCTTTGTCTGCCCTTCTATTGGATGCTTCGAGCTCTTTTTCCAATTGAGCAGTCTTATCTGTCAGACTGCTGATCTTTCTCCCATTTTTCTTTCCAGGTTTCCATCTTTTGGATAAGTTCCAGTTTGAGATCTTCCAGAGCTTGTTGATAGTTTCCATTTGGGGAGGCATGTTCTGATTTTTTTTGGATTTCCTCCTCATTCTCCTCTTTTCCTTGGGTACTTCCACCATAAAAGTTTTCAATAGTCACTTTTTTCCCTTTCTTCCTGGAGGCTTGATTTTGGGCCATGTGAGCCATCCCTTTGGTGGTTTTATTCCCCTTTCCTTTTTGGTCTGGGGTCTGGGTTATATGGGCGGTTTTTCTGTGAATTTAGGTTGCTTCAGACTAGTTCTTCCCAGCCTCCGAGGTTTCTTAGAGCGCTGGGTCCCTGATCACAGCCACACTGCCCAGGTGTTCAGCTCCGCCCAGATAATCAGTGTGTGGTCCACCCCTGGTGTTTAGCTCTGCGGAGATGTTCAGTGCAGCCGCCCCAAGTACAGCTCCGCTGACCCCCGTGCTCAGCACCGGGTTCTCCAGTGAAACCTCCCTGAGACGTTTTTTTCCTGGCAGTCCCCAGATCCCAAGGACCCTTGGGAGTGCCCCCCCCCCCCAGACAGAGATGTTCCCCACTTAATCGCTGTCCCGGTGAGTGCTCAGGTAGCTCACTCTGGTTTGGTAGGGAAGGTGGGGTGGGGGTAGGACGGCTCAGTTCACTTTTCTGTGCAAGCTTTTCTTCCTTCTTATTATAGTGTGGAAATGTTCAAGCTCCATGTACCTTCACCTCTATGGGATACTGGGGAGTCCTGTTCTGCCAAAGGTGATTTTTATGCTCCTTTGATGTAGTCTATTTCATTCGGTGCCGGGGAGAGGAAGCGCGTGGCGTCTAGATTGCAGCCATGATTACCTGGAAGTCCCATTAAGGATCTTTTGATGTGTATGTATATATTATTCTGATAAAAATTAGTCTGGGAAGTAAATGGTAAATAGGTGTTGCTACTTTCTCATTTATATTTTTGGAATAATAGCATCTATAAATTTTTTCCTAGCCTTTGCTATATTATTTTCTTTCAGTTCTCCTAAAATCCTATCACACAACTTCCTCAAAATTATGTAATTCTTCCCATTAACCTTTATCTTAATTTGGTATTGCTTTTAATCTAATTTCTAACAGGTCAATGGTAAGACTGTACACAGAGCCACTTGAGAAATTACTTGCATACTAGAAATAGTTATTGTTGGTTGGATGAAATATAATAAATTTAGATTTTTATTACATTATGAGGTTATCAAAATACCCAGTACTACCTGCTTCTTCTTTAAGAAAGAGTTTATTACACAAGGCATGCGACTTCTGTATCATATTGGAGTCTTTCTCATGTCTTACTCCTATTCTGTGATTTATATTCTATGATATCTATGGATTTGTAGAGCTAGAGCTATTATATATCTTATAAGATCTATTTACATGGAATAGAAGAAATATGAAAGCTCTCTAGATCTACATATGATATAGAATATATCTAAATCTGAATCATCCATACATTTAGATACATGTTATGTGGCTACATATATGACTCTTTGGACATATCTAGATATCTACACATCTAGATATAGTGTAGATATCTATCAGATACATCTAGATGACTTAGAGGTACCTATATATAATATTATAGTATACTATACACATAGTCTTGTATATTTATATATATTATACATTTATTATATATTATGTTATAAATGATCTGTAAATATCAATATATTTGCTATGTTCCTCTACTGATACTTTTTTGTATTAACATCAGAAAATATTAAAGCATATGCTGATTTATTTTGGAAGCTTTTAGAAAATTCTTTGTATGACTTATCCACCTCCTTCCAGGTAATTTATTCTATCTTCTCTCCACTGGAACCTTGGAGATACACCTTGATTAATTAAGTGCCAACACAGGGATACCTAACTTAGTGGATAATAGAAACTAGATCTAAAAAGACAATAACAGGCAAAGGTAGTCCACTGAACTCAATAAAGTGAAATATGATAGGAATTAGTATAAAATCTTATACTCCAGCTCCAAAAATAGACTTCAAGTTCCAGATGGGGAAGGTATGATTCAGCAGCAGTTTGTCTGAAAAACATTTGGAGGTTTTTAGTGGACTGCAAGTTCAAAATTAGCCAACATTGTGAAATGGAAGCCAAAAAAGCTATGATTTTGGACTGCATTAAGAGAAGTGGGTACAACTTTCAGGAATGAAGATGACATAGTTCTATTCTCTTCTATCTTGGAAAGATCACAACTGTAGCTTTATCTTTATCTCTACCATTAGTGTTTTCAGGAAAAACTTTGGCAAATAGGAGAACATTCAGAAAAAGGTGACCAAAATGGTGAAGGGTCTTAGAGCCATGTTCTACAGGGATTATTTGAAGCAACCAATAATAGTTACCCTGGCAAGAAAAGTTTTAGGGAGAAGAGTATGATGACCATCTTCAAGTTTTTGAAGAACTATCATGAAGAAGATGGATTAATTGTGTCCTTGACCTCAGAGGGTAGAACTCGGAGCAATGAATAATAGTTGTGGAGAGATGAATTTAGGTTTGATGTCAGGGAAAAGTTAAAAATTAGAATTGTCCAAAACTTGGAGCCCTTTAGGGATAGGTAGTTGGCTTCTTCTCAATATAGGTCTTAAAAGTTGATTGACAATTTGATAATTTTGTATTAGAGGGCTTGACTGTATAGAGATATTTGAGACTAGATGGTCTCTCTTTTCTAATTCTGAGGTTTTAAAATTTAATTGTGAAGTCACTAAAATTATTGGCAACAAAAGTCTTTCTCTGATGCCATATTGTGACTTTCCAAAGGCTATGCCAATGGAACACATCATGCTTTGGAAACTTCTATCCAGCCTGAAAGTCTTCAAGAATAAGGCCTGTGATATACTGCATATACTAAAAGCCTGGGATTTGGTATTGAAAGATCTCAGTTTGAATCTATTATCTGGCTCTACTACATGCTCCCTGGGTGACCTTGGACAAAGATTTTAATTTCTCTGATCTTTAGTTTCCTTCCTCTATGAAATGAGTCTCCCTTCCAACACTGGATCCCCAATCTGTCATCTGCTTAATTAAGGTAATGTCTGTTGTAAAAGGGCTGGTCTAGATGAGCTGGAGAGGCTGTGGAGAGGCAAAGTCTGAGACCACAGCAATTCTCAACTGGTATCATGGAGGAAGACTCTGCCATTGATGAAATCAGATTTTTTCCAAGGATTCCTATACTATTGTTACTGCACTCTATACATTCTTCTTGATCTCTTTTGGTTTTCTTAGAGGATGTTCTGTACCCCTGCTTTGGTTTACCCTCTCTCTATTCCATGAGGGCTGCTGGAGCCTTAGCAAACTCCATTTCGAGCTCTTAGCAAGACTTAACAATTCTGTGTTTAGGCAGTAGCACCAAACAATATGTCAGAATCTCTCTGGGAACAAGATTTCTTAGCTATCACGAGGGCACCCCAGTAGGGGGTGGGGTGGGAGGAGGGTGGTGGAGGCTGTTAAGCTCCCAGCATATGTACTCAAATATTGTAGACCCTACAATAGAGACTTCTATTTTTAACAAAGGCTCCATGTAAGCCTTTATCTCTAGACACCACCACCTGGTGTGTCTGACAGCTTGAAGTGCACCATTATTCCCAATTTAATCAAACCCAGGGCACAGAAGGCTCACCAGTGGCTCAGTGTGCCTTTCCTTGAAGCAGGGAGGATGCCTCGAAATGGGACCATTTGTCACACCAAAGCTGCTCATTTTAGAGCTCAGTAGTCTGTGACACTGACCCAGCAGGAGATATCCGCTATTTCCCTTACAGATGAAAGTCGTTTCTGAAGGTACCTCCCAGTTAAACTGCCCTTAGGGGGAAGAAAGGATGTTGGTAGAAGGAAGCAGATGGGGAAAACACACACATGCGCACACACAGACACACACGCACACAACTAGTGTGGCAGCATACCCTGAGGATGCTCAGACTAAGTAGCTGGCAGAGGATATTACTTTCCAGATGTAACTTGTGTCCACTGATTTAGTTCCTGGTTTTGTGATGGGGGCTCTGCTTTGGCATATTCCCAGAAGAATGGAAGAGAACAAGGGGTTATCACTTCCTAAATCCAAAAATGTAAAGCTAGAAAGAATCTTAGAAATCATTAAGCCTACCTCTCTTCTTTCACAGATGAGGAAATTGAGGTCCAGAGAAGCAAAGAGACTTTCCAAACTTGATCTAGGTAATAATAGTTGCTATTAGCCTTTAAGGTTTGACAATCATTTTATATCATTATCTAATCAGATCTAATCAGATCTTAAAGCAAATCTGTGAGATGGTTATTATAGGCATCCTCATTGTTATACACATCCTCAGTGTTGTACAGCTAGTAAGTAGTAGAGCCAGAGTTCAAATCCAATTCTCTGATTCCAAATCTAAGGCTCTTTCCAGTCTACTATCCTGCTCCTCTTATCCTGCTGTCTGTCAGATACAGGCCATCCCTTTCCTACATAAGCTATTCTTTAAAGCAACACACCAGAAGAGAGATTTTCAAAGAAAAGAGAGGTAATATACAGTTAGTTCACTTCAATAGCAAAAGGAATTTGCCCAAGAAATTACCTCTATTAGCTCGAGTCTAGAAGCCCATGGTGGCTTCCCTTGTTAAAGCTATTATACTGAAATAGAAGTAGAACTGAGCTTAATCTACATAGCAGAGGGAGAAATTCTGGGTTTAGTCTAAATCATTTGGCATTTGTTAATTTATACTGTCACCATCCTAATTCAGACACTTACCACTTCTCCCCTGGACTCAGGCATTAAGCATTTATTAAATGTCCGTTATGGGCCAGGAACTATGATAAGCACTGGGAATACAAAGAAAGGCAAAAGATATGCCCTGCTCTCAAGAAGCTCTAAAGGGTAATACACAAATAGGTTAACTTGTCTCCTTGCAATTCAACATCTCTTTCTCTCCAATCCAATTTTAACAGTAGTAAACAGTGGGACATTTAGTAATGTGATGAGGTATATTTGAAGGCAGTGTCTTTTTTTCCAAAATTAATTGTCAGTTCCAAATTTTCTACTTCCCTCCATCCACTTTTCCACTAAAATGAAAAGACAAGAAATATATTACCCATTATACATATTGTAAACCTCAAAATTTCTCAGACTTATGAATGTTAGGGGTTTCCCCCATTGGGAAATCTTCTACTTAAAAAAATTCCCTAGCAGATGGTGAGAATTCTACTTGAGTGTGGGGGCTCCTAGCTATGGGAGTGTCCCTGTTCCACCCTACTTAAGACTGCTTTAGGACAGAAAAATTCCTTGCTGAACAATGAAAGTGCTTTGATCCATGCTTATGGAAGGGACAGGAAGTTCTTTGAGTCATGACTGTTTTAGAATTGATACAATGGGATACTAAGTACCTATAAAGGTGGGGCAACTTGTAAACTACTTAAACCTAAAAGGGTGATAACTTATTCAGAGGTTTTTTCTTAATGAAATTTGTCGACACAGCAGCATTTTTTTCTGACTTACTAAAGAGATTAAAACTACTCAGCTGTGAATTCAAAACGGGCGGTCCTTTAGAAACATCTACAGTGATTGGTAGATGTAAGGACTTAGGGGAGGTGACAAAGGAAATTTTGCCCTTAAAAATAAGAGCTTGGATCTCATTCAAGGATCTCGATTTCTGACTCTGATTCTGAAGGAGAGCTCCTTGAGGAGTTCCTCTGAGGGGCTCTGTCCCTCTGGGGTAGGAGCTCTGGAGGCTCTTGAGAGAAGCCCTTTGAAACAATCTCTGGCTGGAAGACTCTTTGAGGAAGGACGCTGGCCTGGTGTCACTAGTATCCTTGTTTAGTCAGACCTTGTGGTGAGTGTTAAAAAACTGACTGATTTCTCTTTTAAGACTCAGGTCTAGGCCATATTGGCTTGAGGCCCTTCATACTTATTCCTTTCTTACTCTCTCTCTCTCTTTTTTTGATTACTCATTGTATTGTTAATTAAAATCTCTATAAAACCCAATTGACTTGGGTATTTGAATAATTGGGAATATTTCCCTGGTGACCACCTTATATTTGATTTTAAAACCCAAGACACTGTAGTGAAACATATTTCTGCGGTCAAATTTACTCACCCTCTCTTATATCTATCACAATTTATATCTTCTACTATTTTAATCACTACAGTTTAAGACTTCAACCATTTTAAATCTCACAATATGAAGGCCTGCAAAACATATTTCCACATTAGCCATATTCTGAGAAAAAGAGGGGGGAAAGCATCAGTCTTCACTCTGAGTTCATCAGTTTCCATTATGGATTTGTAGTAACTCATTGTATTGATCAGTTACCAAGTCTTTTACAGTTAATTATCCTTATAACATTTCTGTCACTATTTAAACATTCTCCTGATTCTGCCCACTTAGCTTTGCATCAGTTCATATGCCTTGCCAGATTTTTCTAAAACAATTCTCTTCATCATTTCTTATAGCATAATAACATTCCATCACATTTATAAGGTGCCTTGGTTTTAAAAGTAAGTTGTTCAAATAAATTTAATTGCCCCAAGGAGTTGTATCTCTACCCCTGGTCATAGATATGATGCCATTTTTCTTGTGTTTTTAATTCAATTTCTTTAAAATTTAATCCCCCCCATCCAAACAGTGTTTTCTAAGTACTGACTGTGTATTAGTGTGGAACTTACTACCAGTGAGGAATCAGGAATACTTGTTCAGATGTCTTCAATGGATCAGACTCTTTGTGACCCCATTTGGGGTTTTCTTGCAGAGATACTGTTGTAGTTTACCATTTCCGGCTCATTTTGTGGATGAGGAAACTGAGGCAAACAGGGTTAAGTAATTCATCCAGGGTCACACAGTTAGTAATTATCTAAGGCCATATTTGACTTTAGGAAGAAGAGTCTTCATAACTCCAGGTCTGGAACTTTATCCACTGTGCCAGATGTTTAATAAATGCTTATTTATAAAAAATAAATCTGGGACTCAGGCTGTGCCCTGGGTCACCCAAATAGGAAGTGGCAGAGCTAGGTAAAACTGGTCCCACTAGAGAAATTACTTGATATCTATGACATCATATGAGGTTGACAAGGTTGAACTGGCTAAGAAGCTTCTCAGGGCAAAATGTCTCATAAATAACTTGTACCATCCAGACAAGTGGCTTCATTAATTTTGTGGTGGAATTTGAAGTCAGGTCTTTCTGATTCCAAGTCTAGGACTTTCTTCACCATACTGATCACAACATCTTTTGTATCCATCCCTTTCTCTCTTTTTCTAAAATTTAAATTTATTAATTTGTTTGTTACATCAAAAGAGTTAACTTCTTCCTCCTTTCCCCCCTCCCCATTAAAGAAATCATCATTTGACAAATAAATAAATAAATAAAAATCCATGACTTACTTATTTCTATTCATCAGTTCTTTCTCTGGAAGTGGACATACACAAGGCATTTTTCAAACAATATTTCTGTTGCCAATATAATTAAAATTAAAATCCTACTTAAACAAATCTATTTGTTCAATGCCATCCCTTTCTTTTAGTTTCTACGATCACCATTCTAGATTGGACTCTCAGCACTTCTCCCCTAGACTATTCAGTCAGGCAATAAACATTTATTAAGTGCCTATTCTCTGTTAGGCACCATACTAAGCACTGGGAATATAAAGTAAAGCAAATGATATTCCCTGCTCTCAAGAAGCTCACAATTACACTTCTCTTTCTTTCTAATTCATCCTCCACATAACTGCCAAATTGATGACCCTAATGTATCATTTGGACCAAATTATTCTTGTACTCAAGCATATTGATTGGTTCCTTATTACCTTTAGAATAAAGCAAAAACTCTTTGGGCATTAATACTCAAAGACTGGTTGTCTCCTACTTTTCCATAATTATTTTCAAAGTATTCCCCTTTATATACCATCTGTTGGAACCAACTGGCCTACTTGCTATTATTAAATTTAATATTTAAGTGAAATGGATAAATACTTACAGAAACACAAATTGCCTAGACAGAGGAGGAAATAGAATATTTAAACAAACTTATTTTAGAAAAAACAAATTGAATCAGTTATAAAAGAACTTCCTAAGGAAAAGGCATCAAGACCATATGGATTTACCAAATATTTAAGTATCATCTAATTTCAATATTAAATCATTTAGAACAATTGGTAAAGAAGGAACCTTACCAAACTCCTCATGAAATAAATATGGTACTGATACCTAAACAAAGAAGAACAAAAACAGAAAGAAGATTATAGGCCAAATACATTTATGAATATAGATGTAAAAATTCTAAATAAAATATTAGACAGGAGACTACAACAATATTTCACAAAGATATATATGTACATATATACATATACATATATATATATAAACATTTTGATTAAACAGGTTTTATAACCAGGTTTGCCAGCATGATTTAATATAAGGAAAATCATTAACAAAATTGATTCCATCAACAAAAAAGTGACAAAAATCATATGATTATATCAATAGATGTTATTCTTTAAACTCAATATTTGATTTCTTGCATCTATGACTTTGCAAAGACTGTTATATAGACCGAGAACAATAGACTTATGTAGTACTTTAAAGTTTGTGAAACTATATATATTTATATATGTATATATATATCCACATATAGAATATTTCATTTGATCCTTATAATAATTCAGGGAGCTGCAATTATCCCATTTTACAGATAAGAAAATTGAGGCTAAGAGCAGCTAAGTTACTTTTGAAGGTCACACAGCTAGTAAATGTCCAAAGCAGGATTTGAGCCTAGGTCTTTTTAACTCAAATTTCAGCCCTGTGTACTTTATACAACACTACTGTTTCATGCCACCTCTTAGAATCGTTTCCTTCCCTGAGAGGTCAACTGAAGCACCATCTCCTACTGGAAGATTTTCTTGTATCTCTTTGGGTTCCCTTTTTTTTTTTTAACCATGTTGCTTATTTACCAGTTTATATGTCTTCCCTGAAGACAGAGTTTCTTGGCTAGCAGGCACTGCTTTAAATTTTGTCTTTGTGTCCCCCTCCCCAAAGTTAGGACATATTTAACAACTACTTGTTGGATTGTTCAATTGAAACAGTTGTGTCATCAGAAAAGACAATGATATAGTCAATGGTGAGTTCTTAATGGTCCAGGGAATGCCATCCATCATCTGCATTTTAAGAACTGATTATTGATTGCAGCTCTTAACTGCTGTCTGCATTTTGTGCCATTGATGTGGCTGCCCCAGAAATGTCAAATTCCCTTGGGCTCTTGTCAATGTGGAGCCAATCGTTAGGTGGACAGATTAGTTTTCCGGAGGTTGCAGGATGGTTTGACTTCTCTTCTGAAACTATGTGCTAATTATTGCCAACTGAGTCACCTAATCCAGACAGGCATTGGAATCCTTAAGTCAGTTCACACAATTTACTTACCAACTCATTAATAGTAATAGCCTCTGATGTGCACTAGGATCAGCCACATAAAGTGGAAGGAAAGGACTTTTTAAAAATTTAATTAATCATCTGTTTCACATTTATTTTTTCCATGAATATCTGTGTCACCCCTCTTCCAGCTTTTCCTTTTCTTTGCTTTTCCCTAGGTTGTAGTTTCTGTTCCAGATTTCCTGTCTTAGTTTTCTCCTTCCTACTAATGATCACATTTTTTTTTCTTTCTCAGAAGGAGAAGAATCCTTTTGATTTGCTGTACTTGCTGTAAGTGACCTTCCCTTTGGGCAAAGGTATTGATTGGGTAAATTCTCAGACTTTATAATATGATCAAGTAATATAGTCTCATTTTTTAGGAAATTGGAGAATAATTCATTGTCTGCTTCTAATAATTAGGAGAGGTCCTTTCAATTCAAGTATTTATGTGCAAGTTAAGAAAAAAAGTATACACTAGAGGGTAGGGAGCTGGTCCTCAAAGTCAGTAAGATCTGAATTCAAGACCTATCTCTGACATGACTGGGTAAGCCTGGGAATGGTACCTAGTCTCTCAGAGCTTTAGGCCCCTCTCTAAGACTAAGTTACAGGAAGATAGTTCTGGGCTTTTTTTTTTTAACCCTTACCTTCTGTCTTAGAATTGATACTAAGTATTGGTTCCAAGGAAGAAGATTGGTAAGAGCCTGAAAACCGGGGGTAAGTGACTTTCCCAGGGTGATAGCTAGGAAGTGTCTGAGAGCAGATTTGAACCCAGGTCCTCCCATCTCGTGGTATGGCTTTCTATAGCCACCTAGCTGTCTCTGGTATTGGGCTTTGATAGAGTTCTTCACTGGCAATTTTATAGACAAGTCAAGTCAAGAATTTATTTATTGTTTATGTGTTAGGCATTATGCTAAATGCTAGCGACACTATGAAAGGAAATCACTGGTCTAGTGCCTATCCCTACTAATGTGAAAGACCCTGAAGCTAAGGACCCTTGGATATGTGGACCCTGCTCACAAGGACTTTGTGCAGAAGCTATCATAATAGTCTGTTACTGGAGGTGCCTGTCTCTGTCTCTTTCCATTCCAGTCTATCTTCCATTCAGTCACCAAAGTGATTGTCCTAAAATGTAGATTCAACCATGTCACCTCTCCTCACCTTCTCAATAAACTCCAGTGGCCCCCTGTAGCCTCCATGAACAAATACAAAATACTTTGTTTGGCATTCAGAGCCCTCCCTTCCCCATCCCCTCAATCCCCTTTCAGTCTAAGTATACCTCACTCCCCACTGTGTACTCTTTGATCCAATGATACTGGCCTTCTGGCTGTTCCTTGAACAAGACACTCTTATCTCTGGGATTTGAGCATTTTCTCTGGCTGTTCCCCATGCTTGGAATAGTCTCCCTCCTTATCTCTGCCTACTGCCTTCCCTGGTTTCCATAAAGTCCCAACCAAAATCTGTCTCCTACAAGTAGCCTTTTCTTAACCCTCTTAATTCTAGTATTTTATCTCTGTTAATTATTTCCTACTTACCCTGTATAGAGCAAAATTGAATCTATCCTTTTGATCCATCAAACTGGAGGACCATAAAAAATTGCAACTAAATAGAAGGCTGGTTTACTGGCTCTCTCTTTGGAGAGACAAGAGAATGCCAAAGAGTTAGACTGGAGACTCTAAAACAATAGGAAATACCATTTCATGGGATACTTGGGCATCTTCTCTTGATGGTATATGACATAGAACCTTGCTTCTCCATGTTTTAATGAAACTTAAAATTTTCAAACTTAAAGGCTGATAGACATGATTTATGATATATATTATGTAGGATAGTGACAATTTTGAAATATATAAAATTGATGATTTTTGAATACATGCAAATATGTGAAAATATTTAAAAAGATAAAAATATGAGAATAGAATAGAAAAGAAAAATCCAACTAGTTATATTAGTTAACTTTTACAAAGCCTTTTAAGGTTTACAAAGCACTTTATATATATACATATACATATATATATATATATATATTCTCTCATTTGATTCTCACAACAACTCTGTGAGGCTGACACAAATTAATTAATTTGTTCAAGTTCACATACTAAGAGTGTGAGGGAGTATTTGAACATAGGTCTTCCTGAGAGGCTAGTACTTTATCTATCTAGCTGAATTAGATAACAAGTGGATCCAGTAATGTGATGCAGTGAAACAAAAGAAGTCCTCTGCTACATTGGATGGATTTTCTATGGAGGAAAGGTGTTGTTTGATGTAACTGAAAGGATATTCAATTTAGAGTCAGAATGTCATTTTGAATGAGAACTTTACTGTGTGGCCTTGGGCATGTCTTTTATCCTTGATCCTAAATTTCCTCATCTGTAAAATAAAGATAGTGGACCAGATGATCTCCAAGGTCCCTTCTGGTTCTAATGTCTTAGTCTTATGATTGTTGGACCGATATGGACAAGATTCACCAGAGAGGGGAATGGGATGAGAGAGTTGATATGTTCTCACAGTTAAAGTATCTACTCATACTGATCATCTGGTTTCCTAAAATCACATATTTTTTGGATTGCTGGAAGGTGGCAGATTCCTACCATTCCTATTCCTCCCTTTTTGGTAGAGGTCTTCAAGTAGAACTTGTATGACCAGATCTTGAGTAGTTTGTCGTGGAGATAATTTCTCAGGTTTAGGTTGGATTAGATGGTCACCGAGATCATTTCTAATTCTGTAATTATTTCCCAAATCCCTTGGCTGACAAGCTTTCTATTTTGTAACTCCATATTTTTAAGAAAAAGTTTGTAACCTGTCACTCTCCAAACTTTTTATTTCCATGCTAAGATTATGTAAGGTGGTTTAAATCATCGCTGCTTAGAGTCTTTGTTTTATGTCTTATCAGCTGGGATGTTGAAACAGCAGCAAGTCTTAACACTTATCTGCTGTAGCAGAAGGTAAGATGTGCCGTCAGGCTGTTTAAAGATTCATTCCTGAGTTGAGCAGCAGTGCAGAGACTGCACATTTTATTCACACCCCTTCTCCAAGCCGAATGAGTTTGAGTAAACAAAAGATAGAGGTGCAAGTCTATAGTGTGATATTCTGCCTTGAGGTTGATTTTTGTCTGCTGAACAGTAGGAGTGTAAGATCCTGACTCTCCAGGGCAGATAGAATCTTTAGGGACATTTGTGGAAATGTTGTTCATCCCTTTTTTATGTCCTAACTAATAAAAATAGACTATACGTGTGTCCATCGGAAGCTAAAACCATGGCTGTGTTAAAATAAGTCTTTAGGGGGAAAAAAGGTAAAATCTGAGGCTCAAACTTAGGCATTTGATTATAATTCTCCTCGTTGGTAGAGAGAATGATGGATTGTTCGATGCTATACTTGCTGATGGATGGCAAAAAAAAAGCACTGAGAATGTAGCAAGATGCTAGGCAAAGAGTATAGGCATACATGGGAGACATACATTCTGTTCAGACCACTGAAATAAAGCAAATAGCAATAAAGCATGTCACATGAAAATTTTTTGGTTTCTCAGTCTATGTAAAAGTTATATTTATACTATACCATACTCTATCGTGTGCAATAGTATTATGTCTAAAAGAACAACGTACATCCCTTAATTTAAAAATACTTTTTCGTTAAAAAATTCTAACCATCATCTGATCCTCCAGTAAATGGTCATTTTTCTGCAGGTGGGGAGTCTTGTCTGTGTTGATGGCTGCTGAAGGCTGGGGTAGCTCTGGTAATTTCTTAAAATAAGAAAACGATGATGTTTGCCACATGATTGACTCTTCCTTTCAACTGAACTCTTAGCAGCCTTTGTAGGATTATTAATTGGTCTAATTTCAATATTGTTATGCCTTGGAATAGGGAGTCCCAAGGGGGGAGATGTAGGAATTGTCAGTTAGTAGAGCAGTTAGACCACATAATATTAAACAATTAAATGCCCTGAAAAAACAATTACAATAATAACATCAAAGATATTGGATCACAAATCACCATAATAGATATAATAATAATAAAAAAATTTGAAATAATTTGAGAATTAGAAAAATGTGATACTGAGACACAATGTGAGCATGTGCTATAGGAAAAAATGGCACCAATAGACTTGCTCAGTACAGGGCTACACAAATCTTCATTTTGTAAAATGTGTAATATCTGCAAAATGTAATAAAATGAGGTATTCTGATACTAGATTCTAGTCCATCCTCTCTCTCAGCTGTCAAAGATTTTCTCTTAAACACAGTTCTTATCATGTCACCCTTCCCCCAGGTCAAAGAACTCCACTGGCTCCCTATTACCTCCAAAATCAAATATAAAATCTTCTGTTTGGATTTCAAAACCCTTCATAATTTGCCCAACCTCCTCCCGCCTATACCCAACCCCTCTTACCCTGCCATATACACCTTATCAGGTTTCTTATATTTTATTTTCCTCTCTTGCTTCCGCTCAGCTCTGCAGCTCTTATCTAGCTACATTGGTCTTATTGTTCTTTGGACCAGAAGCTCCATTTCCATACTCTGCATTTTCACTACCTGTCCCCTAAGTCTGGGATGTTCTCCCTTCTTGTCTATGCTTCCTGGTTTTCCTGGCTTCCTTACGCCTTAGGCTAAAATGCCCTCCTTCAGCAAGAACCCTTTCCTCCTTCCTTCCAATGCTTGTGCCTTCTCTCTTGAAGGTAATTTACCTCTGCTTTACCCTGGATATAGCTTATCTTGTATGCATATACTTGTTTGTGTATCATCTGTCCTATTAGACTGTAAGATCTTTGAGGGCAGGGCTTGTTTTCGTCTGTCTTTGTATCCCCAGAGTTAGGCACAACACATAGCCCATGATAATAATACATACTCATTGACTTGTCTGGATTTGGAATCAGAAGCCAGGGATGAAAACCCCACATCTGTCTTATTTCCTGGAACGAAGTCTCCCTGGTCCTCAGCTTTCTCATCAGTTCAGTGATGGTTTGACATGAGTAGACTCTGGCCTCACTGTTTGAAGTCCAGGTCTACTACATTTAGAGGAGTTGGAATAAGTGTCTCAACTCTGCCACTGGCCAGAGTCCCAACGATTGTGTTCCCTCAATTTTAGGGGCACAGCGATGAGTGACTTAAGTTCTATTTTACCTCCTATCATCTCATAGAGGAACATTTACTTCAAAGATATAATAAGAACAAGCATGGTCAGCTGCATAGCAGAGTAGAGTGTCATGCCTATAATCAGGAAGACTCCTCTTCCTGAGTTCAAATCAAAAGTACCTCAGACATTTACAAGCTTTGGTAATTTGGGCAAGTCACTTAACCCCATTTTTGCCTCAGTTTCCTCATCTTAAAATAATCTAGAGAAGAAAATTGGCAAGCTACTCCATTATCTGTGCTGGGAAAACCTCAAGTGAAGTCACAAAGATTCCGACATGATTGAAACAACTGAACAAAAAGACCTAACATAAAAATCATTTCTCCTATCACCCTGGTCTATGAGGAGGGGAAGAAGATTAAACTCACACTTTGGTTCAGTTCCTACATAATATTCCCACAAAATTCATGTCTAACCTCCTAACCCCTCCAACTTGCAGGATCCTTAGGGTTTTCTTTCTGGGATGATTCCAACATCCAAGCTGTAATCCTCAGTGCCAAGTTCATCATGGCTTGAGGTCTTTAGACTGGGTTTCCATCCCTTGCACTAAGAACTGAAAAGGACAAAGAATACAGACTAAAACCCCAGTCCCAATTCTTGGGGCCACATGGCCTAAGGAAAGGGGAAGGTAGTTTTTAGTCTTCCTCCACTTACTGCATGGTATTTCCTTTTATGAGTGAACCAGTCCATTGTACCTGGAAATAGCAGTAAAGAGAACAGTTGTGCTTAGTCAGTGGATTTAAAGATTCAGAAAGCTCCAAGTCAATGAGTTCTGTCGAAATCATTTGACTGGACTGATTAAAAAATGCTTAATTCTTTCTCCCCTCCATCCTGGCAACACCCCCTCACCCAATCCATCCAAATTGGCTGTTAGACAATTCAATTTAGTCTTTATGGTGGCTGAAATAATCAGGCTATCAGTAGTTGGTCTAGTTATTTTGGTGGTCTTGAATACATTTTATAGATGGACTGTCTGTTCTCTTCCTTTGCACTGGATTCCCGCCCCTGGTCAGCATCTTTGCAGTTGTGCATCACTACCAATGACTGTTGTTGGTCTGCTGAATACTCCATGGGCTTCTTCTTAGAGGTACCCTCCTGCCAGTCCTAATGAGGAGAATGAGCCTAAAGCTATGTACTAGATAGTGATGTATACTGAATCAGACTAATATCAATTTCTACTATTCCTCCTCTCCTCTCCCCATCCTCCAGCCCCATTACTTGTCCTTAACTCTATTTTATAAAGAATTGAATTTGTTTTCAACAATGAGATTCATGGAGGATTAATTATATTCTTTAGTTCTTTTCATCCAGACTAGTAGTGTGCTTGTTATAGGATATAGGTCAAGTGTGAGTAGAATCTATTTGAAATAATTTCAAGAATTTGTAAGTACCCAGATATCTTCATAATGAAAGGACTTAATTATGTAGCTTTCTACTGACTTGCTAATGTAGGCAGAATCAAAGATATACATGGGTCAGGAAGAGGGCAGTTTAGTAGTTTGAGGGTTTTTTTCCCCTAGAAGAAAAGTTGTACTATATATACCAAGTGTTTAAGAGGAGGACATGATAGAAAATGAGAGGCCAAATGATGTTTGCTATGACTTCTGAGTTTGAATCAGAAGCTCTGAGTTTGATTTAAGAAAACTTAAGAATCAGATGATCTAAGTTTAGCACCTAGCTGTGTAACTTTTCTGAATTCATCTATTAAATGAAAGTGTTGGGTCAGATGATTGTTAAGGTGCCTTCTGGTTCAAATATTCTATGATGTGGTGATTGATAATATTTCGGAACTATGCAGGATGATGAAACAGTGTCTCCATGGCAGCCCACAAACAGAAAATCTCTCTATAACTGGGTTCTTGGAAAGCAAATGGGAGGAAAGAAAAGTGCTTACTATATACCACACATTTTACCATTATTATCTCATTCAAACCTCACAACAACCCTGGGAGGTAGGTGGTGTTATTGCCATTTTACAGTTGAGGAAACTGAGGCAGGCAGAAAGAGGTTGTGACCCTTTCTCAAGATCACATAACTAGTAAGTGTCTGAAGCTCTATTTGAATTCCTCCAAGCCCAACCTTCTATCCAATATGTCACCAAGCTGCCCTAGGTTCTGCTTCTCTTGGGTAATTTCTAGCTGCCATTCCTATAGGTATTAGAATGATTTTCCTTTAAAAACCATGCTTCTAAGTCTGACTTCTTTCATTTGTTCAGGTACTTTAGCCCCACTAGACAGACAGTCAACCAAGAAATAACAAATATCTATTAAACACCTACTATGTGCCAGACACTTTGTTGTGTTACGAAAAAAAGAGGGTCACTTTAAGAGATTGTAGATTTTCTATCTTAGAGATCTCTATGCTAACGAAACTTCTTTACACTCATCAGGGTTTGCATTAGCAATTGCTGCCTGTATCGAGCTACAGTCTCAACTCAATAAAATGTTCATTCATGTCTCACATTCAGGCGATAGCGATTTCATTCATAATAGCAATTATAGTAATCATTGAACATTTATTAATCGCTTTGTGCCAGGCTCTCTACTACAGAGCACAAAAGTGAAATAGCCCCTGACTTTCAGGAGCTTACAAGTCATATCTCTTCTGAAAGGTGTGTTAACCTAGTGATCCATTATTCCCAGTGGGAGGGAGGAAGTTAAGTATGTATTTTAATGTAACAAACAAGTTTAAATTTTTAAAAATTGGTGTTGAAGGATGAAGGATGTTGGTGTTGAAGGATGAAGGACTCAGTCTGCAGCTTTGTAGTCCCTAAGATTTGTCACTACCCAACTTGTACAGTGTTAGCTACTAGAGGAGAAGCTGAGATGCAAGGAACAACCTCTTTTATTGATGTGAACCTATCTAGAATTGCCTTTATCTCATTACAAAAGTTAGTAATATAGACTGGCCACATTTTGAAACCTTGTTGGTCTCCAGTGAACAGCCAGCAAAGTGATGCTGCCTTGACACCCTTTTTTAAACCCCTACTTTCCATCTTAGAATCAGTACCATGTATTGCACTGAAGGCAGAAGAGCGGTATACCTTAACATACTTTTAACAAACTCTTTTTAATTTTCTTTGTCCTGAGTTTTGCC
This sequence comes from Monodelphis domestica, assembly GCF_027887165.1. NCBI lineage: Eukaryota > Metazoa > Chordata > Mammalia > Didelphimorphia > Didelphidae > Monodelphis > Monodelphis domestica. The sequence continues at coordinate 82,978,114 of NC_077228.1, forward strand.
TTGCTAATCAGGGTAGAAAGAATTTCCTTGACATCTCCTACTATTCCGCAACATCTGAAAAAGTATCTTCCTTTTAGTGAGCACTCAGTAAAAGATGTGTTTAGAATATCCTTTATAAGAGGATGTCCACCCCCTTCATTGTTCCATACTTCACTGTTATCTACAGGTGAGGTACTGAAATGAGTCGTTGATGCTAAGACTTGTAAATGCTATATTCTTCTCCCAATGTAATAAGCATCAGTGTAATGCTGGGGAAAATAGCTCACACTTATCTGGCATGCTGTGATTTATGATAATATATAGTTCTGTTGAATCACTTGCAATAGTCTGTAGATTGATGTGACCTTTACCATTAAAGAAATTCCTGCCATCCCATTCCATTCTTACTATTAAACTGAAATGCAATTTTGTTATCTAGATATACCTCTTTTTTCTTCAGAAACCCAGCATTGATAAATCCAAACATTGAATAAATCTATGATTTTAGTTAATAATTGGAGCATCATGAAGGGTACCAAGATAGAGGAACAAGTGTTCTTTCTATTCCTCAAATGTGAATCCTGGCTCTGTCTGGAACAAATACCCAGGAATATCTGGAAGAAATTTGAGGGAATCTCGTTCCCTCAGTGGGTTTCTGACAGCCTACTTTCTACCCCCTGGGAAACCTGGGAAGTTGGGAGAATGATAATGACATCTTTTGTAAATATTTAAATGAGTCACTCTAAACACTATACACTTAATCAGGAGGAAGCAGGTGTTATTTATAAAACTCAAAATGGTGCTTAGTGCTTGATTTTTCTATTCTCTTCCTTTTAACATTTTTTCTTTCCCTAAATCCCAGATTACTCTCATTTTTGTCTATAAAAAACCTTTTGTATCCTCCCCCACTGAAGAAAATAATCAATAATAGGTATTTTAAAATTCTAATTGATATCTTTTATTTTAATATCACCTACATTTTCCAATGTATTCTTCTCCTTCCCTCATAAAGAGCCATTCCTTATGAATAAAAAAAAGAGAGGGAAGGAAAGAATGAGAGAGACAGAGACACAGAAAGAGGGGAGGTGGGGCAGGGAGGGGAATATACTAACAAACCCATCAAAGAATCTGCTATTACTTGTAACATTCATATCCCCAATTCCCCTCCCTTCTGCAAAGATGGTAAGGAGGTAGGATTTTATATCTCCTCTTATAAGAATATATAGAACAAATACAAAGAAAATACATGGCAGTTAGGAGAAGAGGAGGCATTAACAGTCAAAGCAACAGGCCCGATCATGTTCATTTTGCAGTGTTCAATTTCTAATTTTGTGATTCTTTTCAGTTAATTATGTTGTTGTATTCATTGCATTGTTCTACTTAAATCTCTCTATATCAGTTCATGTAATACTTCCCATCTTCTCTATATTCATCATATTCACAATTTCTTGTAAATTACTTGTGGGGGAGTAATATTCTATTAATGCATCACAAATTATTTAACTATTCCTCAGTTGACAGGCATCTTCTTTATTTCCAGTTCTTTTCTACTACAAAACGTGTCCACAATGTATCGGATCAGGCACTGCTAGGCTCTGGACAAATGTCCAAAAACAAAACACAACAAAACAAAAATGGTTCCTGCCCTCAAAGAGCTGCCATTTTACACAGACAAGACAACATTTTATGTACACATATTAAGTCTATACAAAATAAAGATATTTAAAATACATTTAGCAGATATTTCTAAGGAATTTCAGTGCTATGATATTAACGTTCTGGGGTGGAACTGAAGTTAAGGAGGTGGCCATAGTTCAGTAGAAAAGGCATGAAATTTGGGCTGAAATAATAAGGTTTAAATCTTGCCTCTGTATATGTGACCTTGTATATGTCATTATTCTTCTGTATGACTCTGACTCTTCACTATAAAAATAGGAAGTTGAACTAAACAGCTTCTAACATCGCTCTGAGCCCTAATCATATGCTGAAGTCTAAGGTACATAGGAACCAGATGGAATAAATTACCTGTCAAGTACATTCATGTAGAAGTCTGACTTACTTTTCTAACTAGCAGCTCAGCTCTTTGTATTTTTTTTTCTTCAATCTTTCAAAGGTTGAAGAATGTACATCAGGGACCAAGATAAACACTTGTCTTATAATCTTGAGTGAGTTCCTCATCCTTTATGGATGTTTTTATAACAAAGAAACAATAATGTTACAAATCACAATAAATGTTTGATTACTCATGGTTACTGTTAATAAGCTGTGTGGTTCTTTATAAAGGGCTTTATGTGCATTATTTCATCCAATCCTCTCAGAGAAATGGATGGATCTTTATAAAGATAGACACGTCTATAAAGGGCAAATTGTCCTGTGTGGAGGAGGGTCTCTTCTCTCTTGGTCATATGCAAGCAAGCTTCTTGCCAGAGTCCTCTTTAATCAGCTGATCCTTCACCTGGATGATGGCCATCTACCTGAAAGTTAGTGTGGCCTCAGAAAGGTCCAAGGAATAGCTGATGTGGTGTTTGCTGCCTGACAGTTTCAGGAGAAATGCCAGGAGCAGAACAGAGGGCTGTACACAAGATTCATCCATCTGATAGGCTTTTATACTGTCGGTCATGAGGGCTTTTGGAAGATGATGGCAAAATTGGGTTGCTTGTAGGACTTCATCAGTATCGTGTGCCAATTTCAGGATGCCATGCTTTCACAGGTTCTGTATAAAAGACAATGCTCTCACTTCTTCCTAGTTACCAAAGGAGGGATGCAGAACTGTGTGCTTGCTTCCTTGGCTTTTAGCATGGTGTTTTCTGTGATTTGTTAGATGCCTTTAAGGGAGATGAAAACAGCATCACGGTCAGCTACCACACTGACAGTGAATTATTTAATTTGAAAAGGCTGCAAGCCAAACTACAGTGGATGAGAGTTGGTTCTCAACTTTTTGTCTGCAGATGATTTGTTTGCAATGCAGCCTCTCAGGCTGAAAAGCAAGTGCACCATTTGGACTAATTTTGGCATGGCAATTAACACAGAGAAAATAGAGGTTCTCCACCAGCCAGCACCACACCATCCATATGCAGACCCATTGGTTAGAGCAAATGGAGAGATTTCGAATGCTGTGGATAAGCACTTTCTTCGGCAGTATGGTTTTCAGGGACGTCAACATAGATGATAAGGTTGATGTACACATTGCCAGAGTATTTGGGAGATGGAAGAAAAGTGTAGAAGAGAAGATGTATTAGGCTGCCTACCAAAAAGAAGGACTATAAAGCTGTGTTGCTGTACGTCTGAGAAACTTGGACAGTATACTAGTGCCATGCCAGAAAATGGAATCACTTCCATTTGAATTGTCTTAGGAAGATTCATAAGATCGTCTGGCAAGAGAAAGTGTTGGATGCTGAGGTCCTTTCTTGAGCTGAACTGCCAAACATTCATTATATGTTGCAGAAAGCACAACTCTGATAGGCTGCTCACATTGTCCAAATGTCAACATTTACCTTAAAGACTATTTTATAGAGAACTCACTTAAAGCAAGTGCTCACACAGAGGTGAGAAGAACTGGTATAAGGACACTCCAGGTCTCGCTGAAGAACTCTGGTATTAATTTGAGACATGGGAGACACTGGCACATTACCTTCCAGCATGGTATTCCCACATCATAAAAGGTGCTGTGCTCTATGAGCAAAGCAGAATGGTCGACTATTTGTGCCTGACCTATAATAGAGTCTTCTAACTGTTTACTGGTCTGATTGAGCCGTCGTCAAACACACTGTACCTTAACCCTAACATTGTCAAGTCATGTTGGTCCTCTTCAAAAATAAAGGATGATGACAATAATGCATCCTGACAATAACCCTGTGGACTGATACTATTGGAACTATAGTATTGTGAAATTGGTATCCCTATTTCACAAACAAGGAAACTGAAGCAAGCCTTGCAAAATTAGGTGAATTGCTCACGATCAGTCAGTAAGTACATAATAGCACCAAAGATACAAATCTCATAATTCCCAAATTTGGACATATTTTCTGTCTTCATCATTCTTGACCTCTTGGCTGCATTTGACAGTACTGATAACCTGGAGACTACCTTTGCTGTTTTCATTTTTTTATGACAATAAACTTTTCTTTATTCTACTCTTATACTTCAGTTTTCTTTGTTGGCTCACTTCATCACCTTGCTGTCAAACTGGGAGTGTTTCACAAGGCTGTGTCTTGGACCTTCTCTCTTTCCTCTGAATTTTTTGATGACTTTATCAACTTAGATAGGTGCATATATATGTGTGTACACACACACATATGATATCTTATAACTCAATATATCCAGCCTCAGACTCACCTCTGAGTGTAAGTCCCACATCATCAACTCCCTATTGGATATTTAGGAATAGATGGTTCTGAGACATTTTAAAGCTGATGTGTTCTGAAATAGAATAATAAACTGACTGGAAACTATCACTTATTGAAATAGAGAATGTAACTGAGGGGAACTGTTTCTTTTATAATGACTGCTGTCCTCTTGCTTTGACTAGAGAGAACTGCTACAGGAACCTAAGGCAGCTTATTTATAATGGAGGTAGGAATGAGAAATGCTGAGGGATGTCACACAGGGATATTGGTACACAAGGAAACTACTTATAAGGGAATGCCCTGGACTCTGCTCTGGGGTTCTGCCTATTGATCCCTATTGATGGCTGATGGATCAATTTATTTCCTAACCTCATTCCCCCCTCATTCCCTCCCTTAACCAACCCTCTCCTTTTTACCTCCCTCACCTCCCAATCTTCTTGAAGCCTTTTGCTTCTTCCCTCCCTCTTGAGTGAACTATAAAGATACTCTAGTTGCAGCCATCAATAGGGGTTTATTGGGATAACAGAATGGGAAACTGAGGTAAGAGGGATGAGAATTTTCCTAATCTGAATGAGGTAAAATTGAGAGTTTGGGAAGTCACAAGTGTGACTCTTAGACAGTTAGGGAGATGGAGGACAGCAGCCCTTTCAAAATATTCTTTCTTCTTCTTCACAAGAAATCAGTAAGGTCTCTCAGCTTAGCCTCAGAAAGAAAACAAAGTTCAAAGTCTCTAAGTTTCTCTTGGCCAGCTCAACTCTCAAATAGACCATCAACCCAAAAGCCAAATTTCTCCTTCTTGTCAATTTCAGCTATCCAAAGTCAAAGAAACCCCCCAAACCAAGTCAGCCCCACCAGGGTCTTTCAGCCAGCTTTTAACCACCAGGGAGAGAGAGTGACTTTCAGTACCCTCCCCCATCAGCTCAAACTGCCAACTCCTGGGAACATTCCTTTGGAATCTTCTCTTGATTGACAGCTAGAGCTAGGTCTCTATCCTTGGTTCTTGCAAGTTCTCTCTCTCCCCATGCCTCTACTACAATCCCCCCTTTTATTAGGTGAAAAATGCAACTTGCATTTTCCCATGCTACTTACCTTATTAATAATAATAATCCTATTTATCTTAACTGTTTGCTATCTGAGATATACTCTTACCCCCCTCCCCCCAAATAACAATTCCTAAACTCATTTTAGCTGTTCTATCTATCTAAATACTAAGCTAAGAATGGGTCATAGGAAAGTGGTTTAGGTAGGGGAATTACATGAACATAGTTTTCCATAACAAAACAAGTAACAATATTCAAATCATTCCCACAATGTCACTAACATTGAAAATGCAAACATTCTTATCCTAATGTCTATTTACTAAGTAAAATTTCCTAACACTAACAAATGCTAACCTACAATCATAATACAATATAACTTCTCTACTTCAGACTTCTATGTCTCATTCTTAAGCCTTAAACCAATTCACTAGGCGATCACTATTGTTAGTAGTTAGATTCTTAATGAACTTACTCTAAAAAGTTAGCATGTTAGTAACTTAGTAATTACATATGTACATACAAATTTACATATATACATCCTTATATATTTCTGTGCAAACTCATGTAGAAAAGAAAATCTTTTTCTATTTGAATTTCCCACAGAAAGTTTTGTCGGTGTGTCCATTTGTTGTCGTGTAACTGTGTACATTGTATACTTAGCCAATCCATGGAATATCTTACTTTGCTATGGTAGGATGTGCATACAAATATAGTGATGTTCACATGTACAATGCTTCTTTACATAATCTTCATGGCCAAAAGTTCCAAAGTCCTTCCATGTCCAGTCATGTTACTTGTAGAAATTCTCTTCCTTTCTACTCTGGTCCTTTGTCTGGTCTGCATGCCATTCGCCATCGTCCAGACTTGATTGAAGACTTGTGTTCCTCAAATCAGGATCCACTGCAACAATCAGGAACCCAGGAACACATGAACAATGCATGTGTGTGAGATTTACACATGTGTGTGCAAGGAAGAGTGAAAAGTTACTTTTGCATGGAAGTGAGTTGAAATTTTTGTGAGTGCCAGAATGTATCAGTTTTCTGTGTGTGCAGGTAAGATAACATGTGATTTTCTTCATGCATGGGGGGTTAGCTTTCACATTTGTATCCCTTCGTGCATGCAAGTTAGCTCAAACTTGTGTTTTTCTTCTTGCATGGGTGTATGTGTTATGCCTAAGAGTATAGTTTTCAATTTTTCTTTTTTTTTCTTCATCATGGAGGTCTATCATATGGTTATTGTATGAATTACTTGGAGAGAGTACTTTTTGATTTGTTACTATGTCAGGCAGAGACTATTTTGTATTTTATATTGAGGCTTTGTTTCTTTGTGGCTGCTACTCTTTCAAATGCAAGGTTTTCTTTTTGTATTACTGTGTTAATGGCTGCATATCTCTCAGAGATTGTACTATATACTTCAGCTTTAGAGGTGCTTTTCTATTCTTTAATCAATTCAACTTGTGCAGGACTCTCTCTTCTGAATTCTAGTGGCAAGTATTCTCCAGTGCTTTCCTTTGTTCTCAGTAGGCTTACATTCACCAGACTTCTTATTGCTTTCTTCTTGGGCTATTTGTTGCTTTTCATGACTAGGACTCCTTTTTTTCTCAGATGTCATCAGTAAATGTATCATCACTGATGATGTGATCACATTGTTATGTCTAGTGAGATATCTGAAACTATGAAATAATATCTTCATGGCATACTCTCTCTCTCTTCTTTCCCCCCAGTAGAGACTGTTTTAGGATGAAGATTGAGAGATATGGATAACCTTTTTCAGTTCTCATCTACAACTTACTGTTAAAGTCTTGTTATCACAGATTCACCCAGTGTGAACCCATGTTTCTCCAGCATTCTGGATGTATGTATCTGTCCTAGTTATGAAGTTGGAATATTGCTACAAATTTAGGAGTGTTCTTGTTGAATTACTGGTTCTTCTCTTGCTGGAATAACATTTCCTCTGCTATCCCAAGACTAGTCTTCATTCACATAAGGTTTAGTGTAGAATGTTTCTCTATGGAACTCCAACTAATCTTGGTTTCACTGTTACAATGTGAATGGTACTTGTTATGTGTTTTGAAGTTAGAGACTAGAAATGAAAATTTGTGTCTATGTCCCCTCCTCCATTTCTCAACATGTTTCTTGATATTATCCTTCCCATTCAGAATCTATATCAGCATAAGCCATGTAATTCAACTTCTTTATAAAGTCATTTTCATTGTCAATCCCTAAGCTTGCATAAATTTTTTCTAATGGTATACAACTTGTTCTGTGCCCAAAGAATAACTCCTCATCATTCTATTGGTATGAGTTTGTTTGCACTGGTTCCAGGTATTCTATCTTTTCACTTGCATCCCACACATCCCCTTCTTCTTCTACCTCTTCATAAAGCTTATAAAACCGATAATGCATTTGTTCTACATCATCTTCATTCATTATAATTACACCTTCTGGTATCCCTTCAGATTCAGTGTCTGAATCTGAGTTACTAGATGCAATCACTATGCTATTTGGATTTCGCACAATGCCCTTTAAACTCTTGTCAGATGTTGGTAACTCTGGCTTTGTAGTTTGATCTAAGCCTTTGTCACCAGCTTCTGTGTTACTCAAATCAGTTTCATGTAGGTTGTCAGTACTAAACTTTAGATTTATTTCTTGAATTGGTAAACTTGCTGGTATGGGGTTAGCTTCTTGTTGCAGAACTTGTACACTGTTAATAATCATAGATCCTACTCTAACACTAGTCTGAGGTTCATGTTAAATTCCATTCTCATTTGACTGTGTAGAGATAGGAATCTTTCCCTCTAAAGTATTTTGTTTTGGGAATAAGGTTTGTACTTCTGCATATCCCCCTGCATCATCAATAATAGGATGTGTGTCTTCATGTTGCCCCCCACAACAACATGTATCTGTTTCTGGTTTAATAGCCAAGGTGTTCATAACTAATGACTCATTGTCTATGCCTTTGCTACCCTTTTCCAGTTGTATATGTAATACAGTTAATTCTTCTTGATGTGATTCATTCCCATTGAAGTCTACACTATAAGTTGTATTCTCAACTACAATGGAACATGACCTCAATCATGGCAGTTGCCTTGGCCAGATATCCCTGTGCCCCATAGAACGCTGGCACCAACTGAATCCTTGGTTGTTACTAAACCTGCCATTCCATCCCCAGATTCAAATTTAACTGATATGTCACCTCCACTACTTTGAATAGGTTTATTTTCAAAAGTATTGTCAGCTTCATTTTCAGTTAGTTTTTCCTTATCTATAACACTCACTGCTAGATGGAAAGTACTATCTTCTGGATTCAAGCTGGATCTATTTACAAAGGGTACCTCTGCCATAAAGCTATATACAGAATTAACTAAGCTTGGTGGGTTTTCTGTGAATGTTTTTAGAGCCTTATTATCTTTGTCAACAATAAACTTTAGGTAATTGAAATTATGGGTCTCTGAATTAGTCACTAACTTTTTCTTGAGTTCTTGGGACTCTTTCTTTTTCTTTTGCATAATTCAATCCCATTATCCACTCTACACTAGAAAAAGTTTTCTAGGAATGATTTTATTTCCTTTACAGACTTTTCCTGTGTGGTTACTATACAGGTCTTATCAAAGTCTCTCATCTCATTTGCAATTTGAGATGTTATTTCATTAATTTCTGCCTCATTTTCTTTAATTTGGAGAGAGAGAGAAAAGCAGGGAGCAGACAGGGGATACAAGATCTCCATTTGTTATGACAAAGAGAAAGGTATTTATAGAAAGTGGAGTTCTAAACATGGCATCATTTTTAGGGGCATAACTTTCCCACAGAATATTGTTTATGAAAAGATTTTACCCCAAACATTTCTAGGGCACTTCTGCAAACCTAAGAAATTGTGGAATATTGACAATACCTTGGGATATATCAGGGGAAAAGAGAGTTTCAGTCATTTGGTCATGACATTACAAAAGCTTCTTTGGTCATCAAAATCATGAACAACTCAAGGATTATTATGAAGGAATCTTTCAGGAGATGTCTTTATTTGGGTTACAGTTTAGACAACACTTTAGAGCTGCTATTTTGAGATCTGACTTTGCCATGAGATCCCAGACAAACTCATAAGCATGTCTTTTAAAATGGCTGCTTTTCCTTAGTGAGTCTAATTTGTTTTAGGTTTCTTTACACTACTACAGTGTGTTCCTATTGCCTTTAACAAGAAATAGAAACTTTTGTTTGACTTTTAAAGCCCTTCTCAACCTATCTTTCTGGACCTCTTCATTCTACAATCTAGACAAACTGATTTTCTCTCTCTTCCTACTGCTTTGCTTTTCATCTCCCATCTCTCCATTTCCCATACCTGGAATGCATTGTTTCCTCACCTTTCCCTATAAGATGCCTTTCCTATTCTCACCTGTCAACTTCCAAATTGTGAATGTTCTCTCTCCCATAATCGCTTGTATTTTTGACAACTTGAATTTACTTTGTAATTGTCTTGCATACATTTACAAATGTATATGCATTCTTCCTTGATTGATGCTAGCTCAAGAAGTTGTTTCCTTCTTTGTCTCTATATTCTCAGTGCTTAGCACATATCAGATACAGAGTAAAGACTTACTGAGTGATTGGAATTAAGTCTTGAATTCATCATCTGCTAATTCCAGTGTCTTTTTCACTGCCCTACATGGTCTCCCTAATTAAAATATTAATGATTCTGAATTTTGGTACTAGAATATGTTTTGGGTTACACTTCTTTGCTGTACCTCTCTTTTTTCTACCTCTTTGCCTGTTTTGTGGAATGCATTGGCCATTACTCTCTAATATCGTGCTGAATTTAATAAGGCAAGCTATGTGTAGGCAGATCAGTTCTGCCTGGATTGTGTATAGAGAGCTAAAAATGTGATATCTGTTGATATTTTTTAATATTCCTCACAGTTTAGGGGTATGATCTACACTAGTGAGAGTCAGATCCTCCCTGCTCAGAGTTCCTTGGAGACATATGGGGTCACTAATTTTAAATGGGGAAGACAATAAGGCATCCTACATGCAATATGCGTTACAGCATTAATGTGGCATAAGCCTGCATATTACATAAATAATTAAATTTCCTCAGGGAGTAGATCAGCAAATATTTATTGTGTGTCTGCTGTAGAAAGCATTTTAAAATTTAAATACCCACACACTTGTTTCAGTGGATAATTTAAAGAATTAAGGTAGAGACAAAACAACCATATTTGTTTGTCTTGTGGATTCCTGTTCATCTTAATGATCTTTAGTAGAGATAAAATTCCAATAATATTTGTCTCAAATTTTGGTGTTGTTGATCCTTCATTTTGGAAGAAGAGCAGAGACTTCATGTGAGTGATATCTTGACCTGAGTGTGAATTGGATTTAAGTGAGGCAGAGTTGCACAGTCATTAGCCTCACTCTTCTAGTCATTAAAATTTGATGGTAAGACAAAAGTCAAGATGAATGATGATGGCCCAGGATGCAGTGGATGACCTTGTCATTTTTGATGTCTGACCAAGTTCTAAGCACTCCATAGCACCTGCACATTGGAACAAACTGTTCTCATCTGCCCGTTCCACCTCAGATTTTTAGTTTTAGCTTTACCTTTAGTAGTCCTGGCGTTATAATGATTAATATGGCTGCTTCTCAAGTAGTTGACCTGGGATCAATCCCCAGCCAAAGCACTTGTTTAGAGAGGCAGCACAATACATTTTATAGAACTCTACTTGGAACTAGAAAGACCTGCTTCAGACACTTGTTAGTCGTTTTACCTTGGGCAAATCACATTACTTCTTTGTGGATCAATTTCCTAATTTGAAAAATGAAGGAATTGGTCTCTATGGCCTCTAAGGTTCTATAAGATCCTCTAGTAAGATTTAACTCTAAAGTCTATGCTTCCATGGTTAGTAGAACCCCTTTAATTATTTCTGAAAATGTTGTGTGGTATAAATTCATCAGATTTTTGGTCACAGTTTTCTCTAGGGCTTATGAAGGGGAAAGTGACTGATAGGCAAAGGTAACTTCAAACTTCAAAAAGCATGTCATTGTTTTACCTTTAAGGAAAAAAAAAACAAATAAACCACTTATATCTGAGGCATGGAAGAGGAGAAAAGGCCATGAGGTAAGTCATAGCCAAAGCCATAGGTTTTATCAAATTGTGTATTTTCTATTTTCCCCTTTTTAAGAAATAAAATCTCTCTTAATCATTCTTTTTAATCTCCACCAGACTTAACATCTTCAGACCCTTTTTCTCTAGATTTTTCTGTTCTTCTGATAGGCCAGAAAGGAGTCTGTTCTTTACAGGAATCTTCAAGACTTCCAAGTCATACACTGGAATCTTGTTCAAAATTTGTCTTCAAATACCCTGATATAGGGCAGTTTAATGGGTGAATTGCTCTATGAAAGTATCACTTTAGTACTCTGGTAATCAAAATTCCTTTGTTAAATTCTTTGTGAATGTAGGCACATAGTATATTTAATTCAACAGGGTTTAGGGAGTTATGTGGCATAATAAAGGATATGCTACCCAGACTTGAATTCAAGTCTTGCTTCTGACTGATTCTATGATCCTGGGCAAATCACTTTGCTTTTAAGTACCCCGAGCAATTCTCTAAACTATAAATTGTGGAAATAAGCTTATTTTCTTTGGTAAGGGGAATGTCCTTATGGGAAGTTCCCTATAATAATAATATTGCAAATTTAGAGGAAAAAGCCCCTTTCTCCAAAACATGTTATCATAATTTACGTAAGTGATATTGTGACTGACTTCTAAAAACTGATATTCATCTGAAAGAAACGATGAGCAGGGTGATTTTTTAAAAGTGGAAAAATGAAGCAAGTAAAGCCAAAAAATCATTATATACAGTTATAGAATTAAAGTTTGAAGAATATCTTGTGAATGTTTACCTCCAGAGGAAGAACAGACAGAAAAATGAGACATAGTTTTAGTTTATATATATGTGTGTGTGTGTGTATGTTGTTGTTGTTGTTCAAATGATGCTTTATCTGGTATGGGAATGAGAATTTTAGTGTAATCAACAAACAAAAAAATTAATTTTTAAAGAAGTAAAACATTTTTTATTAGTTCAGGATGAGAAAGAATTTGATATAAAGGATAGAAAATCAGCCATGAAGTCAGAAAGAGCTTGGTTCAAATCCTAATACCCAACCACACATATTAGCAATGTGACCTTGGTCAGGTCACTGAACCTTTGAGTACTTCAGAAAACTAACTCTCAAAGACTGAATTGCCAAATTTCATTATTGGAGAGAATTTCTAGATCTATGAATCTTAGGACTAGACCAAAAATAACTAGAGGGGGATAAATGGTAATACCAAGATTTTTAAGTCTGTAGGAGTTGACATACATTGATCATATTGCTTTACAAGAGCCTGTATAGATTCTTTGAGTTTCATCTTAGCTTTGGGACCTACTCTTTTTTTGTGAAAAGATTTTAGCTTTCACATGAAAAGCCATGTTTAGACAATATCATTTCTCATACCTCCCTGCATATTTTAAGGTGATAGCCTTAATGAAGCTGCTAGGATGTATTTTTTCCCCATTTTTTTTAAATATTATTTTATTTGGTCGTTTTCATACATTATTCACTGGAAACAAAGATCGTTTTCTTTTCCTCCCCTCCCTTTCCCCCCCCCCGCCCGCCTTTCCCTCTCCCATAGCCGACGCATGATTCCACTGGTTATCACATGTGTTCTTGACTCGACCCATTTCCCTGTTGTTGGAGTTTGCATTATAGTGTTCATTTAGAGTCTCTCCTCAGTCTTATCTCCTCCAACCCTGTAGTCAAGCAGTTGCTTTTCAGCGGTGTTTTTACTCCCACAGTTTATCCTCTGCTTGTGGGTAGTATTTTTTTTTAGATCCCTGCAGATTGTTCAGGGTAATTGCATTGATACTAATGGAGAAGTCCATCACCTTCGATTGTACCACAATGTATCAGTCTCTGTGTATAATGTTTTCCTGGTTCTGCTCCTTTCGCTCTGCATCACTTCCTGGAGGTTGTTCCAGTTCACATGGAATTCCTCCACTTTATTATTCCTTTTAGCACAATAGTATTCCATCACCAACATATACCACAATTTGTTCAGCCATTCCCCAATTGAAGGGCATCCTCTTATTTTCCAATTTTTGGCCACCACAAAGAGCGCAGCTATGAATATTTTTGTACAAGTCTTTTTGTCCATTATCTCTTTGGGGTACAAGCCCAGCAGTGCTATGGCTGGATCAAAGGGCAGACAGTCTTTTATCGCCCTTTGGACATAGTTCCAAATTGCCCTCCAGAATGGTTGGATCAATTCACAACTCCACCAGCAATGAATTAATGTCCCCACTTTGCCACATCCCCTCCAGCATTCATTACTTTGCATAGCTGTCATGTTAGCCAATCTGCTAGGTGTGAGATGATACCTCAGAGTTGTTTTGATTTGCATCTCTCTGATTATAAGAGATGTAGAGCACTTTTTCATGTGCTTATTAATAGTTTTGATTTCTTTGGCTGAGAATTGCCTGTTCATGTCCCTTGCCCATTTGTCAATTGGAGAATGGCTTGATTTTTTGTACAATTGATTTAGTTCTTTATAAATTTTAGTAATTAAACCTTTGTCAGAGGTTTTTATGAAGATTGTTTCCCAATTTGTTGCTACCCTTCTGATTTTGGTTACATTGGTTTTGTTTGTACAAAAACTTTTTAATTTGATGTAATCCAGATTATTTATTTTGCATTTTGTAACTCTTTCTAATTCTTGCTTGGTTTTGAAGTATTTCCCTTCCCAAAGGTCTGACATGTATACTATTCTGTGTTCGCCTAATTTTCTTATAGTTTCCTTCTTTATGTTCAAGTCATTCATCCATTTTGAATTTATCTTGGTGTAGGGTGTGAGGTGTTGATCTAAGCCTAATCTTTCCCACACTGTCCTCCAATTTTCCCAGCAGTTTTTATGAAATAGTGGATTTTTGTCCCAAAAGCTGGGATCTTTGGGTTTGTCATATACTGTCTTGCTGAGGTTGCTTGCCCCCAGTCTATTCCACTGATCCTCCTTTCTGTCTCTTAGCCAGTACCAAATTGTTTTGATGACCGCTGCTTTGTAATATAGTCTGAGATCTGGGACTGCAAGACCCCCTTCCTTTGTATTTTTTTTCATTAATTCCCTGGATATCCTTGATCTTTTGTTCTTCCAAATGAACTTTGTTATGTTTTTTTCTAAATCAGTAAAAAAAATTTTTGGAAGTTCCATGGGTATGGCACTAAATAGATAGATGAGTTTGGGTAGGATGGTCATTTTTATTATATTGGCTCGTCCTACCCATGAGCAGTTAATGTTCTTCCAATTGTTCAAGTCTAGTTTTAGTTGTGTGGAAAGTGTTTTGTAGTTGTGTTCATATAGATCCTGTATTTGTCTCGGGAGATAGATTCCTAAGTATTTTATTTTGTCTTGGGTAATTTTGAATGGGATTTCTCTTTCTAGTTCTTGCTGCTGAGCTGTGTTGGAATTATATAGAAATGCTGATGACTTATGTGGGTTTATTTTGTATCCTGCAACTTTGCTAAAGTTGTTGATTATTTCAATTAGCTTTTTGGTTGAGTCTCTAGGATTCTTTAAGTAGACCATCATGTCATCTGCAAAGAGCGATAATTTGGTCTCCTCCTTGCCTATTTTGATGCCTTCAATTTCTTTTTCTTCTCTAATTGCTACTGCTAGTGTTTCTAATACAATGTCAAATAATAGAGGTGATAATGGGCATCCTTGTTTCACTCCTGATCTTAATGGGAATGGATTTAGTTTGTCCCCATTGCAGATGATATTAGCTGATGGTTTTAGATATATACTGTTTATTATTTTTAGGAATGACCCTTCTATTCCTATGCTTTCTAGTGTTTTTAGTAGGAATGGGTGTTGTATTTTATCAAATGCTTTTTCTGCATCTATTGAGATAATCATGTGGTTCTTGTTGGTTTGCTTGTTGATGTGGTCAATTATGTGGATAGTTTTCCTAATGTTGAACCAGCCCTGCATCCCTGGTATAAATCCTACTTGATCATGGTGGATGACCCTTGTGATGACGTGCTGGAGTCTTTTTGCTAGTATCCTATTTAAGATTTTTGCATCTATATTCATTAGGGAGATTGGTCTATAGTTTTCTTTCTCTGTTTTTGGCCTGCCTGGTTTTGGAATCAGTACCATGCTTGTGTCATAAAAGGAGTTTGGTAGTACTCCCTCTTTGCTTATTATGTCAAATAGTTTGTATAGTATTGGGATTAACTGTTCTCTGAATGTTTGATAGAATTCGCTGGTGAATCCATCAGGCCCTGGGGATTTTTTCTTAGGAAGTTCTGTGATGGCCTGTTGGATTTCTTTTTCTGATATGGGATTATTTAAGAAAACTATTTCTTCTTCTGTTAGTCTAGGCAATTTATATTTTTGTAAATATTCATCCATATCACCTAGGTTGGTATATTTATTGCCATATAGTTGGGCAAAGTAGTTTTTAATGATTGCCTTAATTTCCTCTTCATTGGAGGTGAGATTCCCCTTTTCATCCTTGATGCTATTAATTTGCCTTTCTTCTTTCCTTTTTTAAATTAAATTAACCAGTACTTTGTCTATTTTGTCTGTTTTTTCAAAGTACCAGCTTCTAGTCTTGTTTATTAGCTCAATAGTTCTGTCACTTTCTATTTTATTAATTTCTCCCTTAATTTTTAGGATCTCCAGTATGTTTTTCTTCTGGGGGTTTTTAATTTGTTCATTCTCAAGTTTTTTGATTTGCATTTCCAATTCCTTGGTCTCTGTCCTCCCTAATTTGTTAATATATGCACTCAGGGATATGAATTTTCCTCTAAGTACTGCCTTGGCTGCATCCCATAAGGTTTGAAAGGATGTTTCGCCGTTGTCATTTTCTTCAACAAAATTGTTAATTGTTTCTATGATTTCTTCTCTAACTATCCAATTTTGGAGTATCATGTTATTTAATTTCCAATTAATTTTTGATTTGAGTCTCCATGTACCCTTGCCGATCAATATTTTAATTGCCTTGTGATCTGAAAAGGCTGCAGTTAATATTTCTGCTTTTCTGCATTTGAGTGCCATGTTTCTATGACCTAGTGTATGATCTATTTTTGTGAATGTGCCATGTGGTGCTGAAAAAAAGGTGTATTCTTTTTTGTCCTTATTTATTTTTCTCCATATGTCTATTCTAATTTTTCTAAGATTTCATTCACCTCTTTTACCTCTTTCTTATTTATTTTTTGGTTTGATTTATCTAAATTTGATAGTGGTTGGTTCAAGTCTCCCACTAATATGGTTTTACTGTCTATTTCCTCCTTCAATTCTCCTAGTTTCTCTATTAAAAATTTGGATGCTATACCATTTGGTGCATACATGTTGATTAGTGATATTTCCTCATTGTCTATACTTCCTTTTAGCAGAATATATTTACCTTCCCTATCCCTTTTGATCAGGTCTATTTGTACTTTGGCTTTGTCAGATATCATGATTGCAACTCCTGCCTTCTTTCTATTGGTTGAGGCCCAAAAGGTCTTACTCCAACCTTTAATTCTAACCTTGTGAGTGTCAACCCGTCTCATATGTGTTTCTTGAAGACAACATATGGTAGGGTTTTGGGTTCTAATCCAATCTGCTATTTGTCTACGTTTTATGGGTGAGTTCATCCCATTCATGTTCAAAGTTATGATTGTTATTTGTGGATTCACTGGCATTTTGATATCTTCCCCTAGTTCTGACCTTTCTTCTTTAGCTTTCTCCTTTTGAACCAGTGATTTACTTTAGGTCAGTCCCCCTAGTCCCCTCCCTTGAGATGCTTCCCTTTCTATCCCCTCCCTTTTTATGCTCCCTTCCCCTCCCCCTCTCCTTCCCTCCCTTTTTGTACTCCCTCCCCCCTCCCCCTCCTTGATTTTCCTTTCGTTCTTGCCCTAATGGATAAGATAGAATTCAGGATCCCACTGGATCTAGATGTTCTTCCCTCTCAGATTTGATTTCACTGAGAGTAAGGTTTAAGTAATTCCACTTCACGCTCTCTTCCTCTCCTTCTCATATGAGAGTTCTTCCCCTCCCCTTCCCATGTGTATCTTTATATGGGAAAGATTATTCTATTGATTCCCCCCCTATTTCTTGAAGTTAATCTTAGTATTATCGCGGTTCCCCCCTCCCTTTTCCTTTCTTTGCCCCAACTTTCCCCAAATCTTCTTAATGCCCCAATCTTTCCCTATGCATGTTTCTTCTAACTACTCTTATGATGATACAATTTATGAGAGTTACACAAAACATTTTCCCCACATATTAATATATATAATTTGATGTAAATGTAGTCCTTATAGAAGAGAGTTTGACTTAAAGAAAAAGATAAGATTTATCTCCTTTTCCCTTTCTTTCATATTTACCTTTTCATGTTTCTCTTGCTTTCTGTGCTTGGATATCGAACTTTCCACAGAGCTCTGGTCTTTTCTTAGCAAATGCTTGGAAATCTTCTATTTTGTTGAATGCCCATACTTTCCCCTGGAAGTATATAGTCAGTTTTGCTGGGTAGTTGATTCTTGGTTGGAGACCCAGCTCTCTTGCCTTTCTAAATATCGTGTTCCATGCTTTGCGGTCTCTTAGTGTGTTAGCCGCTAAGTCGTGTGTGATCCTTATGGGAGCCCCTTTATATCTGAAGCTCTTCTTCTTGGCTTCTTGTAGGATTTTCTCCTTTACTTGGAAGCTCTTGAATTTGGCAATTACATTCCTAGGCGTTGTCTTTTGGGGATTTAGTATAGAAGGTGTTCTATGAATCCTTTCTATTTCTGTTTTGCCCCCTTGCTCCAGAACGTGGGGGCAATTTTCTTTTATAATCTCCTGTAGAATAATATCCAATTTGTTGTTTACCTCTGGTTTTTCTGGGAGACCGATAATACGGAGATTTTCTCGTCTTCCTCTGTTCTCCAGGTCTGTGACCTTCTCAGTGAGATATTTTATGTTTTCTTCCAATTCATTAATTATTTGGGTTTGCTTTATTGATTCTTGCTGTTTTATCATCTCACTTTCTTCGAGGTGCTTAATTCTGGTCATTAGGGACTGGTTTTGCTTTTCAGCCTTGTCTGCCCTTCTATTGGATGCTTCGAGTTCTTTTTCCAATTGAGCATTCTTATCTGTCAGACAGCTGATCTCTTTCTCCCATTTTTCTTTCCAGGTTTCCATCTTTTGGATAAGTTCCAGTTTGAGATCTTCCAGAGCTTGTTGATAGTTTCCATTTTGGGAGGCATGTTCTGATTTTTTTTGGATTTCCTCCTCATTCTCCTCTTTTCCTTGGGTACTTCCACCATAAAAGTTTTCAATAGTCACTTTTTTCCCTTTCTTCCTGGAGGCTTGATTTTGGGCCATGTGAGCCATCCCTTTGGTGGTTTTATTCCCCTTTCCTTTTTGGTCTGGGGTCTGGGTTATATGAGCGGTTTTTTTGTGAATTTAGGTTGCTTCAGACTAGTTCTTCCCAGCCCCCGAGCCCAGGTATTCAGCTCCGCCCAGATAATCAGCGCGGTGTTCAGCGCAGCCCGCCCCAAGTACAGCTCCGCTGGGTTCTCCAGTGAAAGCACCCTGAGACGTTTTTTCCTGGCAGTCCCCAGATCCCAAGGACCCTGGAGTGCCCCCCCAGACAGAGACGCTCCCCACTCACTCGCTGTCCCGGTGAGCGCTCAGGTAGCTCACTCTGGTTTAGTGGGGGAGGTGGGGTGGGGGAAGGGCGGCTCAGTTCACTTTTCTGTGCAAGCTTTTCCTTCTTATTTTAGTGTGGAAATGTTCAAGCCCCACGTACCTTTGCCTCTGTGGGGTACTGGGGAGTCCTTCTGTTCCTCCAAAGGTGATTTTATGCTCCTTTGATGTAGTCTATTTCATTCGGTGCCGGGGAGAGGAAGCGTGTGGCGTCTAGATTGCAGCCATGATTACCCGGAAGTTTTTTCCCCATTTTTAACTTCCTATGCTGGAGTGGTCATGTATAAATGTAGCCTTAAAAGTCTTGCTGGTTGAAGTTGAAAGAAAAAAAAATTTCACCAGATTTAAAAAGCACTTTGAAATCTTCAAATGAAAGATTGTTCATTTTCTATATTGTTTTACGTCTCACAGGCAGGAAAACTGGGTCATTAAAACAAACAAAAAATGACCCAGAAAAATTCTTAATAAAGAGGCACCAGGGCATAGATAGCAAAGCCTACTATAAACTATACATGTAAAATGAGTAGGTGTGCCACAGTCTGAAAATAATCAATGCTACTTAACTGAACTATGGCTTAGTGTGCTATTTATTTAATTAGGACAGGAGACTAGAAACTAGTTTCTTCTGATTCATTTACAAGCCAAATCCCTTGTAATTAACACTACGGAACTACCTCCCAGTCTTTGAACTTAAAAAATGGATATATAGAATTGACCAGCTCCATAGGATTTTGAAGCTGAGATAACAGCAAAATATTTTAATGAGAGAGGCAATGTGGGAAATTGTTTCCTTCATTCCTTCCCTTTTTTCTTTTTTTTTTTGTTGACATAAACCTGCAATTTATATAGGAATTGGATTAAAAAGGAATTTTTAGTAAGGAAATTCCATCTAGCAAATCAGATCCATACACTTTGTATAACTAATAGTCTAAAAGAATTGCCTGAGGATACTGAGAAATTAAATGACTTGCCCAGGGTCACAAAGCCAGTATGTGCCAGGGGAAGGACTTAAACCCTTGGTGTTTCCAATTTAAAGACCAATTCTCTGTTCACTGTTCCATGCTGCTATGGGAGATAACACGGCAAAAAGACATGACTCTTATTACTTAGAGAACTAGGCGGCACAGGGAATAGAACACTAGACCTGGAATGAGGAAGATGAGTTTAAATCCTACCTCAGACATTGATTAGCCATGTGAGCAGATCACTTAAGCTCTGGGGTTATAGAATAGCACCTACCTCCTAGGACTGTAACGAATATAAAACAAGCTAATATTTATAAAACCCCTTGGTATAAAAACTGGTACATGGTACTTAATTAGTACTCCTTCTCTTCTCTTAGAACTTTTCTAACTGGGGAAGGAAAGACACAAATATCCAAAGTTAAATATAAGAAACAGTTCAATACAAAACCAGACATGAGGATGTATGTGAAAGGCATGTAGGAATTTTGTCTGCTAAGCTTAAAAAAAAAAAGATGTTTTCAAAGTTTTTGGTTATCTAAAGGTTTTGTTGCCACTTGAAATTCACTATAAATATTAGGAGAGAACAAGCTAGTTATTATAAAATGAAAATTCTCTAATCATAGACTGAGAGAGGGAAAGGACTTGAGATTATGTGAGATTATTCTAGTTGAAAAAACTGAGATCAAGGGAAGTTAAATGATGCCCAAGACCACAAAGATAGTAGGAGTGGAGGAGGAGTTGATGCTGGATCTTCTGACTCTACATCCAGCCTTCTTTCCATTGCATTGCACTGCTTCCCTATATGAAAATATTTTGATATTTGGTTATTGTGAATTGAGATTATGAGAAGCAGTCATGCAATCAGCATTAGAAGGGTCCTTAGAAGCCACATATGGCAGGTAGGTGGTGAAATAAATAGAGTATTGGACTTGGATTCAGGAAAATCTGAATTTAAAAGCTGCTTCAAATATATATTTACCAGGGGAACTTGGGAAGATCATTTAACCCCTCTCAGCCTCCAGTTTCCTTGTGTTTCACAGGATTATCATGAGGATCCAAGGAGACAAATGTGACATGTTTTTTGCAAGCCTGAGAATAATTGATAGAATGATCCAGCAATATATCATATCATCATCATCATTTTCATCATACAATCCCTCCTGGAAAGCATGAACATTTTTTGACAGATCCAAGAGATCAACTCACCTTAGTCTTTTCCTTGAGGACTTCATTGATGGACAATGTTGTATTCTAAAAATGTAGCATCTTGCATTTCTAGATCATTTCTAATTTTTACTAGATGAATCTCTGGCACATCTACGTCATGCAATGGGTAGAGTAACTGCATCAAGGAAGATCTGAGTTAAAATCTGGGCTCAGACACTTACTGGCTGTATGACCCTGGGCAAATCACTTAACCCAGTTTGTAAGGTCATCTGTAAAGTCAACTAAAGAAGTAAATGACCAATTACTCCAGCAGTATCTTTGCCATGAAAACCCCCAAATGGAGTCAAGAATCACCAGACATGAATGAACAACAAATACCAAAAATGAATCCCACTTATCCCATTTGTGGAACAAATAACAGATTTAACTATTCCTTCCCCTCTTCAGTTTTTTGAAGATTTCTTATCAAGATTCCCTTAAGTAATAAGGTGAATAATTATTATAGAAATTCATTTTTATATAGCGTTTTAAGATTTACAATATTCCAGGTTATCTTTTCCTCAGGTAAATATCCTTGGCTCCTTTAACCAAGTCATTTATAACCCAGTTTCAGGTCTCATCATTATCTTAGTCACCCTTGAAACTCTAAAATCTTTTGATGTCTTTCCATATATATGCCACCCTAAACTGAATCTAATACTATAAATGTGGTCTGGTCTGACCAGGGAAAAGTATATTGGGACTATTGTCACTTTTTTGTTCTGAACCCTAACTTTATGCTACCAAGTAACTCCAAACTGCTGCTCATCCCATTACTCACCTGGAGAAGAAGGGAAAAGACTAAGTTTTGTTGGATTTTTTAAAGTCTAAGTCAAAATTAGACATACTAAAAATCTAAAGGAAAAGAGAAATGCATTACTTAAATTTCATTGGCAACCAGAACATTTAAAAGTTTCATAAAAAGACTATGCTTAAGTCACTTGACACAGTGATCTGGAGTCAGGAAGACTTAAATCCCAATTCTGTCTTTGTCACTTAACTAGCAACATAGCCACAGGTAAGTAATTTAACCTCATTTTGTTTAAGTTTCTTCATTTATACAATGAGGAGTTTGAACTAGAAGGCATCTAAGATACCTTCTAACTAAAAATCTATGGTCCTGCATACATTTTCAACTTGATTTCAGAGATAAATCTTAGATCAATCACCACTAAGTTTTTGTGGAATGACATTGTTTCTTGGATTTCATGACACCCTTACAGCTGCTGTCTGGCTCATCCTACTTTTTAATAAAAAATTATTATTCTTTCAATATGATTGAAATCATCTTTTGGTTTTGAGTATTTTCTAGTTTCCTTTGAGTATGTTGGTGAGACCCTGGGGAGTTCATTAGCCGGGCTTACTATTCACTATCTTAGGGGTTTGAAAAGAAACTCAAGAATTTTGTCTATCACTTATAATAGCTTTGATAAAGACACAAAAAGATTCATTTCAACATAGATGAAGTAAAAAAGAGTGTTATATTTGAAGTTTGAAGACAGGTTCAAATCATAGCTTTAGTAGACTTCTAGGTCATGTGAAAAATAAAGTGAAGGATCAGAAACTTACTCTGATCCTTACAACTTCTTAAACCTCTCCAAAATAGGAATTAGAGGCAAAGAGTAAGGCAATTTCAACTATCTCCATAGTCTAGGACAAGAAGAACTCCAATGAGGTTAAAAACCCAATGAACTGACAGTAGAGAAATTTAATCCCTCACCTCTAAAGTGAATACTCAATACCCTGAAAAAAAAATCAAACCAAGACAAGTGATTGACTTTGAAGACTTTGAAGTATGTATTGAAGATGCACAAAGTTCTAATTTTGCAATTATACCTATTCAGACTGTTATTCACCATGTATAACTGGATGGAACCAGTTACCAAACTTGTGTATGCTCCAAATCCTTCCGAGGCATTTCTATTATATGACTTTCCCAGAAACAGGACACTCAACTTTTTCCACATGGGGAATCGTAGTACTGACATTTTTGTATGGTCACATGGATTGAGCTCAGTGACCAGTTCCTCATCATACCTTCTAAGATCTCTTTCAGCCCTAAATCGATTATCTTATGATCAGTAAGTGCTTATGTATATATGGATATAAAGTCAAAAAGAAAAACAGTTCCTACATGGAGATGGCACAAACCAAGATGCTTCCCGTTTAGTGAAACTAATGATTTATTTTCATAAGCCAAATAAAATCCAGCATCCAGAAAGCCCAATACCAACTCAAGCACTTACTGCTTCCTTCAAACCCTCACCCACCTGACATTTAATAAGTGCTTCCTGGGTGCACATCACCACACTAGACAATCATTTCTTAAGGAAAAATACTTGAATCAAAATTACCATGTTCCTTTGGGCAATGAGCAACTATTATTCTTTCTTTGGAGCTCATTCTTTCTTTTCAGTGAGTCTTAGAAGCTGGAAAATCTAATGAGTAATTAAGCATAGACTCGACTTGATAAGACAAGGTGATCAGTGTGTAAGAATACGAACTGAGAATAGAAAATACGAATTTGGCACTGGTAATAGACTTCTTCAGTTGACAGATATGGGCACCATTGTCATAAGAATAGGAAAGGTTGATGGAATTTATAGGCTGCTTTAAATATAATCTAGCTCAGCCTAAAAAATTAATTATTTATGAGCCTACAGTGATTAATTGGTCTTTTTTTTTAATGAGATAGAGCAAGGAGGATCACTAGGGCAATTTGTAGAAGGGGTATACAGTGATTAAAAACAACAATAAGAACAACAAAACATTGTCACTATGGACCTATACAAAGCCTTGAAAGGTTTTGTCAGCTCTACACATTAAAAAAATTATATTTATATAGCACTCTATGTCTTAGAAGGTTCATTGTCCTTTAAAATAAGGTCTTTCAATAACTTTACCAGCTGTAAACATGAAAATGATATCATTTAGTCTTGCATATAGTTTAAATGAGATGATACAACAAAAACATCTCAAACTTTAAAGTGTTTTTTTTTTCAATTTAAATTTTATCAGTCTTCGTAGTTATTGGAATCAGCTACCCAGGTGGCATCAGGAGAATCTGAGCTCAAATCCCACCTCAGACCTTTATTATCCATGTAAGCTGGGACAAATCACTTGAATTCCTTGCCTGCCTCAGTAGGATAACAATTGCACTTACCTCCCAGGGTTGTTATGGGGATAAAAATTAGATAATATTTATAAAGAACTATGCAATAGCACCTTAAAATACTAAATTATTGATATTATTATTACAGATTTTGTTCTCATCTTTATGTTCAAAAGAGCTCAGATAGAAATGATCTTGGGACAAGTTGCTATCCTTCCATTCTTATTGTTTAGTGAACTATTATACAAGTAAAAAAAGAAACTGAATTTCTGATAACTGAATGGAAGTATTGATACAAAGGCTTATTTTCAGTAGACTTCCCCAAAGCTTTTTGGGACAACTCTGGTGGTAGGCAGAAGGACATGGATGTGTGTTTCACATGGCATTAATTTCTTCATTTGTGTCTCTAAGAAAGGTTGTCTCAAAAATTTCAGTGCTGTTTAATAGCCTAAAAAGTAGTAGTTGAATAACTTAAAATGGCACTAAGACTATAGAGCCACCCTCTGTTTTGAGAGCTTTCATTCCATTTAGTTCAAAGGTTATTAGTGTTCTGAATGGCCATAGATAGTAAAATGTCATCCTATTTTTGTGGGTCAATGGTATATTCAGGCAATTTCATCTATGATAATGATCTGGTTTCAACATAGTCTAGTTGTTGAATTCCCAAGAATTCTTTGCGGTTTATATATAAAGTACAGAGATTAATCAAGTCAGGTAGATTATGAAAAATACTGTTGTTATTATTATTATTCATTCTTATCTCTTTAAAGGGTGTTCAGTTAACACTATTATTATTATTATTATTATTAATGAAGTTAGACTTGGAGCCAGGAAGATCTGTTTTCCAACCCCATCTCAAATGCTGCCTAGCTTACCCTAGGCAAGCCAGCCACTCTCTATGTGCCGGCACCAATTCCCCAAGAATTCTCTACCAAGTTGTACACAAAATATGAGCTGTTTTGATGGAGAGACTTCCTACACAAGAATTTCTTCACCCTAAGGGAATTATAGCTTGGATATATCTTGTCCCATGCTTACTGTCATGACAAGTGTGTCTAAAACCACCATGTATCTGAGGCTCTCATTTCATTTTTGGCAGATGAATTAGGGGTTACAGGCTGGAAGGAAAAAAAGCAACCCTTTTTAACCTGTGCTTAATCTCTCTGAGAGCAAAGGGCAGATGGGGCAAAAATACTCTTGGGGCCCCAGAGGTTATCCGCTTTCAGCTTGTTATGTTCTGGTGCCTGAGGTTTGATTACACTTATCATCTCTACTTGTAGAACTATATGTCAAGGACAAAATGTGGTCGCTTTGGTGAGAACATAATTTTTTTCACTTTACCTCAAAGGAAAATAAAAAATTGAGGTCCACAAAAGTTTACTTCAAGTAAATCAAGCTGAAAAATGGCCTTCGTTGCCAGCACAGAAAAATGTGATGGCCATGTTTCCTAACAAATAGAGAAACTTATTTGATTATCTCTAGCCTCTGGCTTCCTCAGGTCTAAAATGAAGAGGTTGGGTTGAATAAGCTTTAAGGTCCCTCTTGTTACCATTCTCTGATTTTATGACACTAGAACTCTCTTGGAGTTTTTAGAATTTTTTTTCTTCCTTCAGTGCTAAAACATTCACATAGGCAACTAACTCCAATGGTACTGGAGTCAGGGCTCCATTCTAGGTAAAATGGACCCATATCTCTCTTTTCCAGGGAGGTAAATCACAAATAAATTTTTTAAAGAGGCACAAAATAAGGATCTCTTTTCATTTTATTGAAAATATTGATGAAACTAGGGAGTTCTGTTTCATGTTGTAGATATGTTCCTC
The DNA here is from genome assembly GCF_027887165.1 of Monodelphis domestica. Classification (NCBI taxonomy): domain Eukaryota; kingdom Metazoa; phylum Chordata; class Mammalia; order Didelphimorphia; family Didelphidae; genus Monodelphis; species Monodelphis domestica. The sequence goes on from NC_077228.1 coordinate 83,004,280, forward strand.
AGAATCTAGGTATAATCTGACTTTCTACAAATTAAATTTTATTTTCAGTACACCAAGTACAGGCCTCTATATAAAGAAACTTCTTAGTGAATCCCTAGTTACATTAAAGAATCCTTTTATGTTATGCATAAGCATATCATCGGGTTGACTTAAAGCAGGGCACACTTGTATTAAAATATTCCATTAAAAATATTTTTGGGAAAAAGGTAATTTCATCAGTTTGGAGATTCCTATAACTTTACTAATACATTCCTGTAACTCATGCTTTTAGAGAATGGCTTGAGAGAACTAAAAGCTCAAATGACTGACCATTGAATTTTCTCTCCTCATTTTAGCCTCCTGGGCTTACCTTTCTTTTAAATTCCAGCAAAATATCTCCTTTTATGAGAAGCCTTTCTTGATTTTTACTTAATTCTAATGGCTTCCTTCTATTGACTATCTTCAATTTTTCAAGATATATATATAGTATATATATATATATCTTGTTTGTACATGATGTTTTGTATGTTGTCTCCCACCTCCCTATTAGACTATGAGGTCCTTGAGGGGCAGGGATGGAGCTTCATTGTTTGTTTGTTTTTTTTAAGAGAGAGAGAGGTCTTTGTATACTTAATACTAAGCAAAATATGTGGCACATAGTGAGTGGTTAATAAATGATTATTTTCTGACTTGTCTTTGGTCAGCTAGCTCTTCCTGACTCCATGGTTGGCTCTCTCTGTTACATCATGATGTTTCTCTGTGAAATATTTTTGTTGCTGCTACTGTTCATTTATATCTGACTCTTTGTGATTCCATGGATCATAACATATCAGACTCTTCTATTCTCCACTTATCTCCTGAAGTCTGTCCAAGCTCATATTTGTGGTTTCCATGACACTATCGAGCCATCTTATCCTCTGCCATCTCCTTCTCTTTTTGCCTTTAATCTTTCCCAATATCAGGGTCTTTTCCAATGAATTCTGTGTTCTCCTTATATGGCTAAAGTATTTAAACTTCAGCTTCAGTATTTGACCTTCCAGTGAATAGTCTCAATCAATTTAATATTTCTTAAATTATTTCATCTTCTTGCTCTCCAAGGGACTTTCAAAAGTCTTCTCCACCACCACAATTTAAAAGCATTGATTCTATAGTGCTCAGTTTTCCTTATGCTACAATTCTTATAGCTATTCATTACTACTGGAAAAACTATAGCTTTACCTCTACAGATCTTTGTCAGCAAGGTGATATCTCTGCTTTTTAGCATGTTGCTCAGATTTGTCATAGTTTTCCTTTCAAGGAGCAAATGTCTTTTACTTTTATTACTATAGTCACCATCTGCAGTGATCTTTGAATCCAAAAATATAAAATCTGAAACTGCTTCTATTTCTTTTCCCTCTATTTGCCAAAAAGTGATAGAACCAGTTGACAAGCTCTTAAGGTTTTCAGTTTTAAACTTCAAGTCAGCTTTGGCACTCTTCTCTTTTACATTCATCAGGAAGCTTCTTAATATTCCTTCACTTTCTGCCATTAGAGTGGTATTGTCTGCATATATGAGATTATTGATATCTCTCTCAGAAACCTTATTGCTGGCTTTATTCCAGCCAGGCATTTCACATGATGTACTGCACACCTTAAGTTAAATAAATAAGGTGACAATATACATTTTTGTTGGGCTCCTTTTTCTATCTTAAACCGATCAGTTGTTCCATGTTTAGTTCTAATTCTTGCTTCTTGACCTGCATACAGTCCCTTAAGACACCAGTAAGGTGATCTGGTACTTCCATCTCTTGGAAGACTTGCTTCGTTTTGTTGTGATCCATATGTTCAAAGGCTTTAGAGTGGTCAATGAGTAGAAGTGGATGTTTTTGTGGAAATCAGTTTCTTTTTCCAACATCCAACAGATTTGGCAATTTGGTATCTAATTCCTTTGACTCTTTGAAAACCAGCCATCTCTTCTGGTAATTCTTGGTCATCTATTACTGATGCCTAGCTGGCTGAATCTTAAGCATAATCTTGCTGGCATGTGAAATGAGCACAATTTTTCAGTAACTTGAATATTCTTTGGCATTGCTCTTCTTTAGTACTGGGAAATAAAATCATCTTTTCCAGTCCAGTGACTATTATTGAATTTCCAAATTTGCTGGCATACTGAGTATAGCACTTAGAATCATCTATCAGATTTTAAATAGCTCAACTGTAATTAAACTAGCCTTATTACTAGCAATACTTCCTAAGACCCACTTGACTTAATTCTTCAGGATATATATTTAGATCCAGTAACCACATCATCATGGTTATCAATGAAGTTAAGATATTTCTTGTACATTTCTATATATTTTTGCTACCACTTCTTAATCTTTTATTTCCATTAAGTCCTCACCAGAATTTTTCAAGCTTGGTATTCTTGGGACTGTGTCAAAAAAACTAAAGGCTGTACAGTTAGAAATAGCTGGTACTGAGTCTCTTTTGAATTTTCTCTCTATGCCTTATTCTCATCCTTAAAGGTAAATATGAAACATCTGAGAAAAATGATATTTTAGAAAAATCTTTCAAAATTCCTGGAGAAAGAAGTTTATATTTATGTATTTATATGTATATGAATGAGTAAACTTGAACTGTTTTCTAAAAATAGATTGTTAAAATTGCAGTATAGCATTTATAGTTTGGAAATAGACAAATGATACAAATATAGGCTTGATTTATTAATTTTTTGGCTTTTGAGATGAAGTGATGAAGAAAATATTCACAATGCATATTAAAATTAAAAGGATAGCACATATAAATTTATTATTATAAAGCCAACTGCTAAAGATTTGCTAGTGCACTACAGAGTATATGTATATGTATATATATGTATATATGTTTTTGTTTATATGAATATGTATGTATGTGTATATATATAATTTCAGGTTGAAATGTATTACTTTTGCATTTTGAATACAATGTTTGGTATCAGAGATAAAATGTGAATGTCATATACTTGAATTACAAATTATTCTTCTGTTACCACTCTCATGTTCTCTAAATTTTGATATTGGGCTCCTAATCAAGAATCCTCAGAAAGGGCACTCGTTTTCCTTCATTAATATGAAAAGACATTTATTTTGAATGATGATTTCATGCTATTCTTTTAGGGGGCCCTGCAAAGTAGGTGCTGCTTGGGAAGATAATTTTGAGACCTTAAAATTTAGCACTGATTAGTACATTAATGAATGAAGGTAGAGTTAAAGGTGGCATGGTCAAGACCAATGGGCTCAAACTCAAGTAGAAACAGGAGCCACTCAATTTTCAGATAAAGAAATCAAAACTATCAATGAACACATGAAAAAAAAAGTTCTAAATCTCTTATAATTAAAGAAATGCAAATTAAAACAATTCTGAGGTATCACCTCACACCTAGCAGATTGGCTAACATGACAGTAAAGGAAAGTAATGAATGTTGGAGTGGATGTGGCAAAGTCGGGACATTAATGCACTGCTGGTGGAGTTGTGAATTGATCCAACCATTCTGGATGGCAATTTGGAACTATACCCAAAGGGCACTAAAAGACTGTCTGCCCTTTGATCCAGTCATAGCACTGTTGGGTTTATACTCCAAGGAGATAATAAGGAAAAAGACTTGTACAAAAATAATTATAGCAGTGCTCTTTGTGGTGGCAAAAAAAATGAAAAAATGAGGGGATGCCCTTCAATTGGGGAATGGCTGAATAAATTGTGGTATCTATTAGTGATAGAATACTATTGTGCTCAAAAGAATAATAAATTGGAGGAATTCCACATGAACTGGAACAACCTCCAGGAATTGATGCAGAGTGTAAGGAGCAGAACCAGGAGAATGTTGTATACAAGACTGATACATTGTGGTGCAATTGAATGCAATTGACTTCTCTACTAGCAGCAGTGCAATGATCCAAGACAATTCTGAAGGACTTAAGAGAAAGAACACTATTCACATTCAGAGGAAGAACTGTGGGAGTAGAAACACAGAAGAAAAACAACTGCTTGATCAAAATCGCATGGGTCAATGAGGATATGATAGGGGATGTAGACTCTAAGCGATCACTCTAGTGCAAATATCAAAAATATGGAAGTAGGTCTTGATCAATGACACAAGTAAAACCCAGTGGAATTGCTCATCAGCTATTGAGTGGGGGTGGAGGAGGGAGTGGAGGGAAAGAACACGAATCATGTAACCATGGAAAAATATTCTAAATTAATTAATTAAATATATTTTTTTCAATAAAAAAAAATAGGAGCCACTAAATTGTACATAGGGATCCCTGAAAGCTGCATATTGACTTAGAAAGCTACATATTAACATTATTTACATTCTGTTGTATTTCTGTGGATTTTGTTAGCTATTTTCCAATTGTATTTTTACTCTGGTTTGGGATACACTGGAGATGGTATTAAGGGGCAGCTAGTTGGTACAGTTGATGGAGTGCCAGTCTTAGAGCCTGGAAGACTTATCTTCCTGAATTCAAATCTGGACTCAAACACTAGCTATGGGACCCTGGGTAAGTCATTTAATCCTTTTTGCCTCAGTTTTTTTTCTCTGTCAAATGAGCTGAGAAGGAAATGGCAAACCACCCCAGTATCTTTACCAAGAAATTTCCACATGGGATCACAAAGAGTCAGACATAACTGAAAAACATCTGAAAGCAACAACAGTAGGAATGGTACCAGGCAGAGAGCTGCTTTTGACCCCTCTGGCCAAGAACACTGGGTTTTGGCCTCAGAAGATAAGAGTCTCAATCTCAGTTTTGCTTCTTACTACTTTTATGACCTTGGCCAAGATCCTCGTACTTCTCTTAGTTTACTCTATCAAATGATTTGGTTGGGCTACAAAACCTCTGAAATCCTTTTTAACTCTGAAGCTGTGCTCTGATTTTCAAGAGCAATGTGGGTTCATTTGCATTCACCTAGCACAAATATCACTGTGAGCTGTTTAGCCCTTTCAGCTTTCAATCATCAGGAAAATTAGGAGCAGGAGATGGAGCCTTAGTAGGTACAAAGGTACTGAGTGTGCTGCATCTTTCTTCCCATGACTTTATTTCATTATTTGCAATGTTTACTATTTATACAAAACCCTTCTCCAAGGGCTTCTCTCAAGGCCATGAGGTCCCTTAGGCATATCAGGGCAAGTCATATCTAAAGTATTAAGGAGAAGGCTGTTTGGATTATACACTGAACCAAGGCCATTTGGAAGATTTTTTTAATTTCCCCTTTTCAGCTGACGGAAAAACAGTGAACTGTAGAGGTACAGTCTCTTGCACCTATTGGATTTGAATCTTAGCATTCAGTTATCTAAACTCTCCAGGAAGTCAACAATATGTATTGTCCATTAATAGATCACCCCTGATGAAAACAGGACTTTTTCCTGTCATGCTACACAATGATTATAATAGCTGACATGTGTGTAGCATAATTACTTTCATTCCAATCCTATGAGGGAGATGTATTATTATTATTTACATTTTAGAGTGAGTTTCTGAAGTCACAAATTGCTTTACTTTTTTCAGCCTCTGTTTCCTTAACTGTTAAATGAGTGGACTGATCTAACTTAGATGATCTCAAAAGTCTCTTTTAGTTCTAAATCCTATAAGGCTATTAAAGCTAGTCAGTGACTGAGATAGAACTAGAACCCAGATCTTCTGAATCCATGTCCAGTATTAGGCAATGATTTATTAACTCCCAGAACAGAATCTATTATGCTTCTGCCAAAGTTTTAAGAAAAAGGAGGAGTAGCAACCATGATCTCAGAAAAAGCAAGAATAAAAATTGATGTAATCAAAAGAAATGAGTTAGGAAATTAGATCTTGATAAAAGGCACCATAGATGACAATAAAACAATATCATTACTAAACATGTATGCATCCAAATCCCTAAAGGAGAAGTTACATGAGTTACAGAAGGAAATGGACAGTTAAACTTTACTAGTGGGGGGACCTCAACCTTCCCCTCTCAGAAGTAGGAAAAATCTAACCAAAAAATTAGTAAGAAAGACATTAAGAGGATAAATAAAACTTTAGAATAGTTAGATGTGCCATACCTCTGAAGAAAACTGAATGGGAATAGAAAGGAATATACGTTTTCTCAGTCGTATATAGCACCTTCAAAAAATTGGATGCCTGAATGATAATGATAAAAAAATATGATAGGGCACAAAGACTTCATAATCAAATGTAGAAAAGCAGAAATATTAAATGAATCCCTTTCAGACTACAATACAATAAAAATTACTTTTGACAAAGGGCAACAGAAGGAGACAAAATTTATGGGAAGAATATCAAATAACTGAGGGTAGTCTTGATTTTGTACCTGTGACTCCAGCGTACAATATAACAGACACTGAATGTTTATATACTATATCAAAGAGAGGCCATCTTTCATTTTAGACATGAGAAAACTTGAGGTTGATTGATTTGCTTAACATTACACAGAGAGTAAGGTTGGCAGTAAATTAGGAAACTATCTTCAGAATCAGAAATGTTTACTGAATCTGCTTTCTAGGTGAGAGAAATGAAGCTCATGTACAATTTGCTTAAAATCATATATCTAGCAAATATTCAAATCTAGACCTTGCAGACTTTAAATTCAGCAATCTCTATCAATTATGTATCTAGGAAAAAATCTCAAGGACTCCTCCACATTTCTGAGCCTTAGAATTTGGACATGTCTATTTTTCACTGCTGTTAAGGTGGCAAGACCTAAAGTTAGTTTCTCAAATACAGATTATGCAGAAAATAAAGTAAAAGGAAGGTTAGAGAAATAACTGTAGTGGAGAGCTTCAAGGGAGACCTGTGGATATTCCTTTTTGGCAATGAGGGTTTTATAGTGCTGGAGTGGGTTACTGAAGAATGCTACATTCTAGAGGATCTTTTAAACTTGAAGACCAAATTCTGTCACTGTCTGCTTGTAGATTCTTACTGCATCTCTGTCTAAACATTAGAGGCAATGCTTCTAACTTGTTATTTATTAGGTGTATTAAATAATGTCAGAGGCAGCCAGGTGGCAGGTGTAGGAGTAGGTGGAGAACTGGGCTGAGTTGATTCAATTCAGTAAATATATATTAAGGATCTATTACGTGTCAGGCACTGTGCTAAGCTCTGAGGATAAGAAGCAAAAGCTGGTCCTTGATTTCAAAGAAGGAGATAACATGAAAACAAATATATACAAAATAAGCTATATACAGGATAAAAAGGCATTAATTAAGAGAGGGAAATTATTGGAATTAAGAATTTCCTGTAGAGGGTGGGATCTTAGATAGGATTTTAAATAGGAAACTGGGGAGGTTAGTAGTCAGAGTAGAGACAGGAGTCAGAAACCTGAGTTCAAATTAAGCCTCAGATGCTTCCTAGCTATGTGATTCAAGGCAAATCACTTAATCACTGTTTGCCTCAGTTTCCTCAATTGTAAAATGGAGATAATAATATCTACTTCTCGGGGTGTTGTAAGGATCAAAGGATATTATTTTTATAAAGTGCTCTGCAAAACTGAAAGAGCTAAATGAACCTAGCTGCTATTTTTTATTAATAAAAGAAACATCTTGTGGCTTAAAATAGACAAATTTTGCTGAAAAAAAAAATCAATATGACTTTGCTTGGGGAAAATTGATTGAACCCAATGGATGTAGACTGTGGCTCTAAAAAGGCAAGTAAGAGCTTCAACTGAGCTAAGGTGAACCAGCTTTTTTTCTTCTAAGATACTTCACACACAGAGATGATTTTGGCTTTTTTGTTTAGCCCATCAAATCCTCAATTCTCCACGAATATCCTGCCAACCAAAAGAAAGTGTTATCAACACTGTAGTTTAGTGACCAAACAACTAGGGTGTGCTTTGGCAAATGTATTCAGTCTACAGCTTTATTTTGGAGTTTTGTGTTTTACCTCCAACAAATAGCCAGCTTGAGTTGAATAGGATTTTATCTCCATGGTCATGTGTCTAGCCAAAAGTAGATTCTCTTTGTGTGTTAGCCAAAAGTTCCAGATTTCCTTACTGGCATTGCATTTAGGAATGAATAAGGGGGACACATAACCCTTAGGTTCCACCACCTTCAAAGATTTTAATGACAACTCCTTTTTTTTTTCCTCTTTTTTTTTAATATATTTTATTTGATCATTTCCAAGCATTATTCGTTAAAGACATAGATCATTTTCTTTTCCTCCCCCCCACCCCCCATAGCCGACGCGTAAGTCCACTGGGCATTAGATGTTTTCTTGATTTGAACCCATTGCTTTGTTGATAGTATTTGCATTAGAGTGTTCATTTAAAGTCTGTCCTCTGTCATGTCCCCTCAACCTCTGTATTCAGGCAGTTGCTTTTTCTCGGTGTTTCCACTCCCATAGTTTATCCTTTGCTTATGAATGGTGTTTTTTTTCTCCTGGATCCCTGAAAGTTGTTCAGGGACATTACACCGCCACTAATGGAGAAGTCCATTACGTTCGTTAATGACAACTCCTTAAAGAAAAATGAAATGTTTATCTGACATGAATATTCAGTTTATATTACTTTGGTCTTGAATGCAATTTTTTTTTTACATCTTATGAGAGTCCTTCATGAATAACCCAACTTCTTTCTCATTCTCTTACCCCCTTATCACTCAGAAATTCAAAAAAATTCATTCAAGCCTAGTTAGCTTAGAGTTACATCTTTTAATCTGCGCTACTATCTAGCTTCCCAAGAGACTTTGTATTGTATTCTCTGAAAAAGCACAAACTGAGTGTCAGGATTTAGCTGCCTTCTAATAAATAAATAATAAAAATAGCACAGGGAACAAACGCATTCCCTCCTCTTCCTTCCTCTCTCATGCTTCCTTTGTTTTTCTTTCTTTCCCTCATTTATCCCCCTTTTCTCCCCTCTCTTCCTCTTTTCTCCTCCCCTCCTCTTTCTCTTCCTCCTTCCCTTCCCACCTTCCTCATTTCTCCTTTCACCATCTTGCTTTCTTATCAAACTATCAATCATTTCTTTTTCCTTTTTTGAATAAGAGACAGCTGGGTGTGTTAATGTCTAGTCACCACCTATCTTTTCCATTCCATGCCTGTGAAGCTTATTCTTTGTATCTGTGAATCACAGGCCTTGACATCCTTTTCCTCTTTTCCTCTCATTTGCCCCACGTCTGGCCTCAGAAAATGCTGCTCCATTCCTCAGTGGAGCCCCATCCTGCAGAGCTCAGTGGGTTTCTGTGCCCTTCAAGAAATCTTTTGCTTTGCCACAAGTTTGAAGTTGTGTCCTTGATGTATTCTGTATATTTCTTCTGTGTGTACTTTTATCCCCTTTGTTATCAGGCTAAAGAATTTCTCATCCCAGCAAGAAAAATGGAAACCAGACAGAAGCAGCAAGGGGATGGAGATTTAAATTAAATTTCTCTTAAACTTTTTTTTCTTTTTTTTCCCTTTTGCCTTAAACTTCTCAGCATTATTTGGCCCAAGAAGCCAGGCCATGCCTGGCATTTAAGCAACTGTCTCAATTTTTATATAATACTGACCCATTGATCTATAGAGTAAACAGGCCATGCTTCTCTGAGCCTCAGTTTCCTCATCTCAATATCAAAATGATGTTTAAGACCTTTTCCAGGCCAACCTTCTATGAGTTTTTTATTATTTTCCATTCACCCAATAGCAATCAAGAAATATTTATTACGTGCCTACTATGTACCAGGAAAAGGGTAACAGAAAAGAGTGAAAAGTCAGTCCCTGGCCAGAGGGAGCTTACACTATAAGGATAGAGACAATGTACAAATATAGATACATGTACATAATAAAACAAAACAAAACTAGACCAAGTATAATCCAGTGGAATTGCTCATCATCTTTGGGAGGGGGGAGGGAAGAGAGCAGTGAAAGAACATGAATCATGTAAGCATGGAAAATATTCTAAATAAATCAATACATTTAAATATATATATATATATATACATAAAATAAATTATATGTAGGATAAATGAGAATTAATAGACAGAAGGCACTAGAATTGAGAGGCATTAAAGACCAGAGCCCTAGGTTATAAAGATATTTACTTCTCAGAATATAATTGAAATAGGGATGTTAAATTTAAAAAGCACCTGTAGGTGGGTGCAGCTAAGTGATTCATTGGATTGAGAGCCAGGCTTGGAAACCAGAGGTCGTGGGTACAAATTTGACTTCAGATATTTTCTAGCTTTGTGACCCTGGATAATTCCTTTCTCAACCCTCATTGCCTAGCCCTTACCACTCTTCTGCTTTAGAACCATTGCACAGTATTGATACCCTTCCCCTTCCCCTTCCCCTTCCCCTTCCCCTTTCCCTTTCCCTTTCCCTTTCCCTTTCCCTTTCCCTTTCCCTTCCCCTCCTCCTCCTCCTCCTCTTCCTCCTTCTCTTCCTCCTTCTCCTCCTTCTTCTCTTCCTCCTCCATCTCCTCCTCCTCCTTCTTCTTTTCTTCCCTCTATTGTAATTAAACCACCATAAAAATCCCAAACTGACGCGTATTTTATTAGGATTGAATTAATCCCTGAAAACCACTAGCATAATGTATTTAGTCAATAACCCCTAAATTTTACCCCTTACAGTCACAGGGATCTGAGTTCAAATACTGCATCAGATATTTAACGTCAAGTTATTAACCTCCTAGAGCCTCAGTTTCTTTATCTGGAAAATGGAAATGATAATGCTTGGATTACCTATCTCACAGGGTTATTGTCAGGATAGTACTTTGTAAACCTTAAAGCACATGATGGAATGGGGGAATAAAACAATGACTTTGGAGTCTTAGGATCTGAATTCAAAGCCCATCTCTGCTATACATTACCTATATGACACTGGACAAGTCACTTAAATTCTTTGGACCTCAATTTCCTCATTTACAAAATTAAGGGGAGATAAGGAGAATAGATGATGTGATTCTTGAGTTTCTCCAGCTCTATCTATATGATTATATCATTCTCTACAGGTATGAGTTGCATATGCTGTCTGTCATGCTTGGAATGCTCTCCCTCCCTTTTTTTTTGAAATGCTCAGCTCTTTTCTTTTTTGAAGCCTTTTCTGTCCATCCACCCCCACCCACCACCAGTGGTTAGTGCTCACTCCATTCTCAAAACAAATTACTTTGTCTTTACTACATATGTGTGCATCATATTTAGTTAGATGTGTACATATTGTTTCTTCCAGGGAAACATAAGCTCCTTGAGGGAAGGGATGTTTCATTTATATCTTTTTATGCCCTTTTTAGAAAGCTGTAGGTCCTTAATAAGTGATTTTTATTGGTCAATTCGAGAATGAACTACAAGGAGAACCAGTGTGACCTGCATACCAGGGACCAGTGTCTAATCAGTGGACCTCTTGTTTGAGGGAAACAAATTGTCAAGTTGAGTATTTTCGCTATAGTTCTGTGGGAGTTCATCTCAAGCCTCAATTAAATCAGGGAAAGTCCTTAGAAAAGAATTCTTATCTCTCAGTGACTTGTGTCATTTTAATTTATAACTTCATGACATTAGACATCAGCAGGAAAAGAAAGACATTTTCCAACAGCTTCACGAAATTGTCATTACACTGATGGGCTAATTTGTCCTTCTGGCAGGAGTCATTTCTGGGATAATTATTTGGGGCACTCAATGACAGGCTCACACTATTTTGGGTATCAGCTGCCTTATCTGCTGACATACATACGTTTACTTGGAAGATAATGCAAGTGGCAGGTAGAGTCTACAAGTGACTCATCTGTCTTGGCACTTGTCATGGCACTGTTCACTCCTTTTCTGAAAAGTTGCATGAAAAATATGGATTGGAGGAATTGCTGCTGGTGTTTCTTATTTAAGTATGACTTAAAGGAATATATTTGGTCTTTGTTCATCACAGATGCAGTAAATTTTCACTCAAACTATCCCCTGTTGAAGAGATCGAGTAAAGCCAATGGGCATGGAGAAACAGGAGGTCCAGTTGATTGTATTTCTGACATTTTCTGTTTGACTACCCTTTAAGTCTTGTACTATAAGATGGCAGTCTGTAAGGTTGCATTTGGAACTAACCCATTTTGAATTAAGTTGCTATATTATGGGAAATGAGGAAACAACCTCTATGCGTATTGAATACTAGGGGTTGGGCAATAAGGGTGTTCAGGAGTCATGGATTCCAATCTCACCAATTCAGTTCAAGAAACATTTATTAAAGAACCATTATGGGGATAGCTAGGTGATACAATGGATAGAGTGCTCCAGCCTCACCACTTATTAGCTGGTTGAACCTGGGCAACTCACTTACTTTCTGTTTGCCTCAAAAAAAAAAAAAGGAACTATTATATACAAATTGCTAGGTACTAGAGATTCAAATACAAAAAATAAAAGTCTTTGAACTTGTGAATAAATCAATCAATCGGCTTTTATTAAGCACCTATTATATCCTAGGCGAGTGTTGGTGAATCTATGGCACACATGCCAGAGTGTGCTGGAGGGGTCTGCTCCCTTCCCCTCTCCATATGTGCCTGAGGAATTTTCTCACTTCACCTGCTCCTCTGCCCAGCAGCCCAGTGGGAACCCTTCCTCCCTCCCCTGTCTGGGGGAAAGGTGGGAGGCTCACATGCAGAATGAGGGTTGCAGTTTGGGCACTTTGTCTCTTCATCACCATCCTAGGCACTATAAAAGGTGCAGGGGATACTTATATAAAGAATGAAATAATTACAATTCCCCCCAAAACTTTCATTCTAATGGAAAAAATTGTATACTCATATACACACATATACATAAATGTGTGCATATATGTATATATAGAGAAATATGGCATAAATATAAAATGAATAAATGCAATTACATATAAAGTCTTTAAATACAAAGTGGTTTTTGGAGGGAGAGCACTTTCAGTTAGGCAGATTAAGAAAGGCTTCATGCAAAAGACAGTGTTTGAATTATGGTGAGGGAGTGATAGAAGGGAGTATATTCTAGGCATGTGAGCCAGCCAGTCAAAGGCAATCACAGATGACATGGGTCAGCCGAAGTCCATTTGTAACAGCTACTGAGTCAATTATTAAAATTTCCTTTTGTGTTTCTATAGGTCATAAATTAGCAAAAACAGCAAATCAATAAATTCTTTGGCTGATTGTTTAGATATAAAAGTGTGTCATTTGGACATTGTTTTTTTTTCTGAGAGTCATTTGTTAAACATTTAGCAGCCCAGCTGAGATATGGTGGAAAAGTCTAGAAAATCAAAAGCTGAAATGGATAGAGAATAAGGACAATTTAATAAAGAAAAAGAAAAAGACTGACGAGGCACGTGAACAGTTTGCCACCTATAATAAAGTAGGAGCTTTGAAGAACAACAGTAAAATATGTCATCAAGGAAATGGATGTCAGAAGAAAGTGAGACAGTAATTATGGATCAAGAATGATCAATAAGTAGATAGTCTGAGTGATCCACTGATGTTCCTCTCAGTGTTAAGAGAAGTGTTAAGATGTCCTAGTTTATTGGATGGACCCTTTGTGGTAAACTTATGGAAGAACTGACAAAAGTCACACAGTATGAGAAAAACAGGGATGGGCTGAGATTTGTATATTTTTACGGAGGGGACATCTAAATCACTTGATCCAACGAGATCACTAATCCATTTGAGTAGTATGTTGTTGCAATCTGATAGATGTCTTACTATTCGGTTGTAAATTTGTTGGAGGGGGGCACCATGTTGGTGGTCACTTTTGGAAACATGAAACTGGTGCTCAAGAAAGAGGTCTGGGCTTCAGAGTGAGTGATATAGAAACAGAAACTTTCAAACCAGAAATTTTCAGTGTTGAACTTCAAAAGACGTCATGTGTTTCATACAATCATGGGATCTCGAGTGTTAGAGGTCATCTAGACCAGAGGTGTCAAACTCAAATAGAAAACAGGTCACCAATTAAGGATTCCTGTGGCCACATAGTAATCTAGAAAGCCACATGTGGATAGTAGATATGTTTTATTTTATTTTTATTTATGTTACTAAAATTTTCCAAATTACATTTTAACCTGGTTCGGGTCCACAGTGCAGCTAGCTAAGTCAAAGTGACACTTTTCATTTACACCCATTCATATATGAATAAGAATTTCTTTTGCATCATACCTGACATTTAGTCATTAACCCTTCCAGGAAGATATCCAGGTAGAGGGAATTTATCCCTTCTACCTGGGCATAATTGTTAGTTAATGTTTCTTAACTTGGAGACTCATTAGTTGCTAATGACTAATCAGTCATTATTTGTTTTGAAAAAAATGTAAAAGCACAATTTATAATCTTTCCACTTCCCCTGAGATCTATCTTGACAGGCTGTGAATTTTTCTAAGATGTATTAACTCCACTGTGGATTTTTTTCCGTTCATTTGGTCAGGTTCAGCTGCTCTTTCCAACTTCATGTCTTGGGAACTATTTCTTAAAAAAAAATTAAAATTAAATGTAATAAATAAGCAAATACGTCAGTACAAAAAACCAAAAAAGATAATTGGAAATGAAACTGTGTACTTAATTATGAGTCTTTTTAAGCATAGATATTTCTATATATATAACAATATAATATGTAACATAATATAATACTTACGTTTTGCTATGCATATATAATAAATTATGATAAATATGCCAATCAAAGAGAAACAAATTCTCTTAAACAAATTAGCTATTTTCAAAATGTCTTTTTTTTTCTTCCTCCCTCCCACCTCTCCCTTCTTCCAGCAAAGGCAAGGAATATATAGGTCCTACATATGTTATCATATAATACATATTTCCCTGTGTGTCATGTTATGAAATGGGCATATTGCTTAACTAGAGAAAAATTCATGAAGGAAATAAAGTAAAGAATGGTATGTTTCAATCTGCATTCAGACTCCCTCTGTTTCTTCTAAGGCAATAGATATAATTTTTGGTCATGAATCCTTTAGAGTTGTTCCTGGATCCTTGAGTTTTTAAAGTATATATTAGATTAAAAAGGTAATAATAACAAGGCACAGCTAGAATTGGGAGGTCCTTGGTTCAAATGTGACATTAGGCACTTCCTGGCTGTGTGATCCTGGGCAAGTAACTTAACCCCAATTTCCTAATCCTTACTGTTCTTCTGCATTCATTTCTAAGACAGAAGGTATGGTTTGTTTTTTTAAAGGTAATAACAAAATTATCCTTTTTGTGTCTGCTCCTGAATGTCCTTTTATTTCTTTTTCATCCTTTTAAATTTTTATTGATATTCTTTTCTTTCCTTTCTTGTATATCTATTACTGCCTTTGACTTTCCCCTGCCACCCTGCGAAGCCCTCCCTTGTTGCAGATATAGTTAAGCAAAACAAATAAACCTATTGAATGTATCTTAAAACGGGTCTTCATCTGCTCTTCTAGTCCATTAGCTCTTTGCCAAGAGGTAGGAGGGATGCTTCATTATCAGTCTTTTGAATTCATTGTTTACTGCTTTGATTAGAATTCTGAAATCTTTCAGTTATTTTCTTTTACTAATGTAAAATAGTGATCATCATATACATTTTTCTCCTGGTTCTGTTTGCTTCATTCTACATCAGTTCACAGAAGGCTTCCCAGGCTCCTCTAAGTTCATCATATTAGTTATTTTTGTCACTCAATATTATTCCATTATATCCACATACCACAATTTATTCAGCCATTCCCTGATGGTTTTCTTGTTCTTTGCTAAGACAAAGAAGACTGCTATAAGTTGTCTTTAACTTATGTTTTCTTTTACTCTTTCTACCTTTGGCTTCTTTTGTCTAGAGGTCTGGTTGTGGGACGAAATGTCTTTTCAGATATAACTTTGGGAGTAGTCTTTACTTTGTTACATAGTAGTACATCAGCTATGGACCTAGAATCTAGATGTGTTTCCATTCTTATTGATGCCCATGCACTTTTGTAGAAAAGCTGACAAATCAATTCTATTCTACATCTACATAGTTTCCATGGCATTTAGTGAAACAAATTTAATTTTCATAGCACCCTAAAACACTTTTGTGCAGTGCTTCTAAACTTAATTTTTAAAAACGACCTATGCCAAACCTGCAGTCATCCCGACCCACATGGTATTATTGTTGCCCATGTTTACTAATGCTATACCTTTTCCTCTTCCTCAGCTTCCTCTAGCCTTCTCAACTGCATATCCTTTCCCCAACAGAGACAGCAGCTCCCAGCAACATCGATGCTGGGTTTTGCTGATTCCTGGGACTGCCAGGCTGAATATCTCAGTATATTTATTCCATCTCTTTGTAGATAAGACACTACACATCTAACAAATAAGTGGCTTAAACCTCCCAGAGAGAAGTTAATGAAAAAAATGCATTGAAAAGGATTTGAGGAAATTAGATAAAAGTTGTAGTTTAGTTTAATAGGAGTTATTACTCTTCCAAAATATGACAAGTCCATCCTAAGAAAATACAGTGGGAACAACTCCATGCAATCTGCCATGGTGGCACCTGCACTATTAATATCCTTTCTAAGCCTGGTTAAAGAAGATGAATGTGACACTTTCAGATCATTTTCTAGCACTGTACAAAACGATGCTAAATTCAATCTAAGAACTAGAAGACTAAGTGACATAGAGCTTTTCTTAATCAGGGAGGATCTTCTTTTCTCTTAATCATTCCAGAATATAGAGGTAGATTTGTTTGAAGAACTGATCCAAAGGGTTAAACATGATCCCTCTTCTTTCCCCAGGTACTATAGCTTCTGTCTACCCAATAAAAATATTCACCTGCAAAGACTATTTGGACTCCTTCTAGTGAATACTGACTCCCCAGAGATTTGTTGTTGGAGGATGAATGATTATTTTTGTGTGAAAGATGGGTATTGGTTAGTTTATACTTGAATCACACATTAATTCCATATCTGTGTTATGTTCATTGGCATGAGGTGGATCAAAAGAAATGTCTTTTCCCATTCTCCAGGCTATCCCCTGGACAACCTTTAGTGTCCTAGCCTGTGATGGGTTCCATCAGTTCTTCTCTCCCCACCCTATCCCACAACACACATGTAAGAACAATAGAAAAACCATTTGTTGGTTTCTTGTCTTCTAGTAAGAGAAACTCTTTATGAATTAGAAGGCAGGCATAGTTAGAAGCCAGCCCATACCTGTTCATCCCCCAAACAAGCCATGATAATGAGAAATGACTTTTATCCAATTCTTGAATGTTTGCAAAGTGTTTTGTGAATATGAATTCATTTATCCTGACACAACCTGTGAGGTAGGCATAGTAGGTGATATTATTTCCATTTTGCAGATGAGGAAACTGTGGTTCTGAGAAGATTGAATTGTTTGGCATCACAGAGCCAGGTGCAGGACATCCTGGCATTTAGAGAGATGATCTTAAAGTCCAAAAGTCTTGCCTTTAACATACTGGCCACATGTCCCTAGACTAACCACTTAACCTCTCAGTGTCCTAAGGAGACTTTGTAAGACTAAGTTTTGGAGAAGTGGCTTACTTGTCTTGGGAGAAGTCGTTTCCTCACATGAGAGTTCCTTATACTAATGAAATCATGAGTCTAATACCTAGCCTTATCTCACACAAAAGTTAAGTAATTTGTTCACGGTCACATAGCTGGGTAGGTGTCAGAAATGCATTTTAAACTGAGGTCTTCCTGATTCCAAGTCCAGCCTTCTCCTCATTATGCTATAAGACATCCTGTGAAGCAATTCTCAATTTCTCATGATGATGACACCAGCAACAGCAGCAGGCATCACTCATATTGAGCCAGTAATCAGAGGTTTGCAAAGGACTGAATTCCATGAGGTAGACAGTGCAAGTCCTGAGTCTCTTCTTATAGATAAAGAAAGTGATCATCATGATTTCTGGCTCTTGAAATTGTCCCTGTATTACCCTGATCTATGCTCAATTCTGCCCCTTTTAGACTCCTCAGTCCTACTCCTGGTTGGATCCTCAATTCTTTCAACCTGACTCTAGTATGTTGATATTTATTCAGGTTGCTCTTCCAACTACTCACTGAAAATAACTCCTGATTTTGACTTTGACTTGGTGCTATCATCCCTTTTGGTGTGGCGGCCAGGTGGCATAGTAGACAGAGTTTTGGTATTGGAGTCAGGAAGACCTGAGTTCATATCCTTCTTTAGGCATTTACTAGCTGTCGGACCCTAGACAAATTACTTAATCTCTGTCTCCCTCACTTTCCTTCTCTGTATACTGGGGTTAATAAGAGCATCTACTTCACAGAATTAATGAGGATAAAATGAGTCAATATAAATAAGCATCTTAGTAAACATTAAAGCTTTGTACACCGACTCCATGACAACAGGCTTGTACAGGGTTTAGATAATGGACAATGTTCTTATGTGTTCCCAGTCACCAATGGAGTGAAGCAGGGATATGTGCTTTCTCTCATGCTTTTTAGCATGATGTTTTCAGTGATGTCAGATGTCTTCAATGAGGATGAAAAAGACATCAAGGTCAGTTACCAAATTGACTGTAAATTATTAAGTTGAAAAGACTACAAGCCAAGACTAAGGTGGAAGAGAAGTTGGTGCACAGCTTTCTGTTTACAGGTAATTGTGCATTCAAATGCAGCCTCTGAGACTGAGATGGATTGGTTCTCCAATATTTGTGCTAATTTTAACCTGATAACAAACACCAAGAAAATGGAGGTTCTCCACCAGTCAGCACCGTAACATCCAAACATGAAACTATTGGCCACAGCAAAGAGAGAAATTGTGAATACTGTGGATAAGTTCACTTACTTGCAGTGTACTTTTCAGGGATGTCAACATATATGATAAAGTTGATGCATGCATTGCCAGAGCTACTCAGTATTTGGGAGACTGAAGGAGAGTATGGAAGAGAAGAGTATCAGGCTGTGTACCAAGGTGAAGGTCTATAGAGCTATTGTGCTCAATTTATCACTTTATGTCTATGAAATCTGGACAGTATATTAGTGCCATGCCAGGTAACTGAGTTGATTTCACTTGAATTGTCTTAGGAAGATTCTGAAGATCACCTGGCAAGGAAAGGTACTGGACGCTGAGGTTCTTTTCTTGATCTGAACTGCCAAGCATTCAGACTAGTGCAGAGAGCACAGCTCCAATGGATTGGCCACAATGTTTGAATGTCAAACATACATTTGCCTAAAGGAATATTTTACAGAGAACTCACAGAAGACAACTGCTCAAACAAGGTCAGAAGAAGTGATACAAGGATATTTTCAAAGTCTCTCTAAAGAACATTGGTATTGATTGGGAGACATGGGAGACAATGGCACAAGATTGTCCTGTATTCCAGGCAAACAGAATTGCACTATCTCAAAAAAAATGTGAGATCTACAAATTTAGAAACATCTCCATCACAAATGTTCATACAGGCTATTTGTGCCCGATCTGTGGTAGAGCCTTCTGAGCTTGTATTCTTCTGATCTGCCACATTCAGACACACTATACATTGACCCTGACATAGCGGTGTCATTTTGGTCTTCAAGTATGAAGGATGACAACCCTTTATGTCCATGCAGAGTTTTGGTAGTTTGACTTCCTTTATACTTGTGAACTCTGAGTTCTGATAAGCTCCATTCCAGGCTCCCCAAGATTGCTGGCTGTAGTTGGCCACTTAACAGCATGCCTGATAGTGATAGGATCCGGCTCCTAGTCCAGCCTTCACAGCCATCATCTAGTGAAGTAATTCCTGTTTTTGAAAGGGCAAACCATCCTCACCTGATGCCAATCAATTACCATTTGCCAGATCAGACAAGCCAGCTTAGCTGAAGCAACAGGTACCCTGAAGGAGACACAGGAGGCAAACATGTTCCAGGCAAATCAAACTGTTGTCACTAACTTGATTGATCTCTTCTCAGCCCAGGATCCTACTCCCAAGAGTCTTAGGAATAGCAATGTCTGAAGTCTAGTTTCTATAACCATCATCCTGGGAAGTAACTCCTATGGAGATACAATATGGCAATTGGTCATTCAAATATTGTAGTCATACCTATAGAAGATCTAGAAAAGAAAATTCTTGTCAGCAAAGTATTTGGCATTACCAGATGTTTTGGAACCAGAAACTAATAAAATTTAAGAGTGGAATGACATTAAAATATGAAGCATTATCATTTGCTTTGCTTCTGTACCACAAAGAGCCATGGACCTTTCTGTCTGACTTGATGCTGAAATTCCTATTAGAATATTGACTTCTTGAGAGAAGGGACTGGTTTCCTTTTCTATTTATATCACCAGCACATAGCACAGTACTTTGCACATAGTAAATACTGATAAATCTTTTCTTTCTTTCTTTTTCCCTTAATTTTTCCTCTTTTTCCTCTTCTCTCCATTCTTCCCTCTCTCCCTTCCTTCCGTTTTTCTCCCTCTTTTCCTTTCTTTCTTCTTCTTTCTCCTTTTTTTGATTGCTCCTTTCATTCCTTTATCACTCACCCATTCTCTCCTTTCTTCCTTTCTTTTCTTTCCCTTCTCTTTCTTCTATACCATATAGCAAACATTTCCTAAGCTAATAGTAGTTACAAAGAGGAATTCACTATCCTAGACATTGGGAATTTGTTGGTGTGTCCAATCTACATATTGGAATCATAGCTGGTACTTACATAGTTCTTTTTTATTTGTGTGGTGCTAGAGATATATTATCTCACTTAAACTTTAAAATGTCCTTGTGAAATAGGTGCTACAGGTATTAATATCTCCATTTTACAGATTAGAAAATTGAGAATGTTGGGTTAAGCAACTTGTCCACTGTAAAAAGCTAATAAGAATCAGAGGCAGGATTTAAACCCAAGTCTCTCCTGATTTCAATGCCCTCGACAAATGTCCTGCTTATCCCCACTTTCTTGTCTCTACTTATACTGTTTCACCTAACTGTAAACTTTGCTGTTCAGAAGCACAAGGAAATGACTAATATCAGTTAGAGAAAAAATAAATCTATTTAAGGAAATGTCTGTAATCTACCAGCACTGGGATTGTAGAACAGCCTCAATAAGTTTATGAAGCTAGAACGTATGAGAGCATCATGTTCTGCTGTTTAAAAGTGATGACTTGGTGCAAGATTCACATATGAGATGATAGTCTATATAGCCTTATGTACTCTGTCCTTATTACTTGATTGTATGAGCTGTATGACTCTGTGGGTTTCTTATTTGGATTGGGATTACAAGGTTTGAACCTTATCTGTGGATAAAAGACAGGGAAGGTTTTTAGAAGGACCACTACTTGTTTTTTCTCTCTGTAGCTCATGGAAATGGACACTTAGGTGGCACTGTGAATGAAGTGCTGGGCCAAGAGTCAAGAAGACTCATCTTCCTGAGTTCAAATCTGGTCTCAGACACTTAGTTGTGGGATACCAGCTGGGTCACTTAACCTTGTTTGCCTCAGGTCTCTCATTTGTAAAATGAGCTCGAGAAGAAAACGCTAAACCACTGAAATATCTTTGCCAAAAAACTCCAAATGGCCTCATGAAGAGTTGGACATGATCAAAATGACTGAACAACAAGGACACAGACATAGGTGGGGCAAGAGACTAGAGTTGATTTTTATTACAGGAACCTTCCTGTGTCCAGACTAGGTTGTTTAGCACAAATGTGACAAGATTTCAGGGAGGCATTTACATTTCTCCTGTGAATATGGAGTAGGAAGGAAATAGAGGTATACGTGAAATTTCAAACTCTTGACCAATAATGGTAGTGTATAGCAATATTATGTGACTGATTATTACACAAACATATCAGAAATATCCAAGAAGCAGAGTCAAATGAATATTGCTCTTTTCAAATGAGTGGACTTGATAAAATATAAGTTTATTCTGATGATACTGTTTTGATGTATTTTTGAATGCATCTTCAAGAATTATCTTCACAGGCTGTGTCAAATTCTTTCACATATCCTCACTTTCATTTGAATCTCTCCTGCCTATTAATAATATAAAAACAGGTCTGGATCAATGACACATGTAAAGCCCATGAAATTGCTTGTTGGTTACGAGGCGGTAGGAGGAGAGGAGGAAAGAACATGAATCATGTATAAGAGGAAAAGACCAGAAGGAATGGAAAGATTGAATATGAAAGACTGTCTCAGGAGAAGATGAGATGGAATCCAGCTGCCATCAGGAGATGGTATGGAACTTTCCAGCCAAGCTAAAAGGGCAATAGTTGAGAAGCTAGAGATTCTTTTCTCCATGGTCTTAAGGGAGAGGGAAATAACCCTTTGCTGTGAAGATTATACACATCACTTAATCCTTTTGCCAGAGCAACAGAAGATCTTATCTTTCATTGGTGATACTTTTAGAATAAAGACTTTTTCCCTTAGGGGAAAACCCAGAGCTTATTCTAAAGAAGATTCTCTGATTCAAACCCCTAAGATCATCCATATAGGGAAATAGCTAGAATTTCCTCTTTCCCTCTGTCCTCATTACAATTCAACCCTTGTACCCAAATAAATAGACATCTTGATTTTTATTAGACTCAATCAGATTCAATGTGTTAGGAGGGGAATTTCAAAGAACATCATCTAAAGAAGAAGGGGCGGAGGGGAATTTTACTTTCCCTTTCAGCTCCAGTCAGACCTGACTCCATTGTTGACAGCACTGCTTGGGGAAGGGAAGGAAGAAATGGTGCTACCTTATAATTATTTCCCCAAGTATCTGGCAGCTTTGGTTCCTTCTCAATTTCCCCACTTAGGAGGGGAAAGAATATGAAACATATAACCATGGAAAAAATATTCTTAATCAATTAATTAAATAAAAATTTTCAATTGAATCTCTCCTACCTCTGGTGTTGGGCCTGGGATGGACCTGGTGAGATACAAAGTTAAGAATCACTTCCAATGGGCATACCATCAGACTATCCTGTCCCAGTCAGTGCATTCTGCCACAGAGACCAAAATCAAGTATAAAGGGGCTTGACTTAAGTCTTTTTACAGAAGTAGTGAATTAATTCAGGTGGAGGAATCAGTTACCCCAAGATATTATTTAGACAGACAGCTAAGAGGTATAGTGGATAGAGTATTTAGCCTGGGATCATAAGGATTCATCTGGTCTTAATTGCTAGCAGTGTGACCCTGGACAAGTCATTTAACCCTATTTGTCTTGTCTTTAACACTGTAAAAGGAACTAGAGAAGGAAATGGCAAACTACTTCATTATCTTTGCCAAGAAAATTCCAAATGGGATCACAAAGAATAATACAGTTCTGAAAAAATTACTGCAAATTTTTCAGTCAGGGGTTGAGACATGATATATTTATGTTCTAGGTTTATAAGTTATTAATGCAATTATATTAGGATAATCAACAAACAGTAAGTATTATGTATCGAGAATTGTGCTAGCTGATGTGGATAAAAAGATGAAATAATACTCAGTTCCTGCCCACAAGGAGTTTACACTCCACTCAGAGGATACAACATATAACCAACAAAGCTAATAAACAGTAATTGAGGAGGAAAAAAGCTGTAATACCTAGGAGTATCATGAAAGGGTTCCCATAGGAGATGGCATCTGAGCTAAACCTTAAAGACAGACAAGGATTCTAAGAGGGATAGGAAAGGAGTTTGTATTTCTAGGCATGATGACAAACATCCAAAGGCACCAATATAGATTCTGTACCCAAATTAGGGAGTGACAAATAAACCAGCTAGTCTGAAAAGCAGAGTATGGGAAGAATACGGGAGGAACAGGACAAGGATGGAAGTTATATGAGTATGGAGAGGAGGAGATGAAAATGTGAGATGTGGAGCTAAATGATACTTGGCAACAAATTTGATTTAGGGCATTGGAAGCAAGAGAGAGAAGAGATCATGATACAGTTTTAAGACCATAAATATAGGCAATTGAAAGAAGAGTGATGCCTTCCAAGAAGGAAATTGTGGTTTAGAATCATGTCATAAAACTGGGTATTCACTCTTCTGCCTTAGAACCAATACCCAGCATTGATTCTAAAATGGAAGGTAAGGGTTTAAAAGAAAAAGAAAAGAAAAGAAAACTGGGTATTCAAGCATTGAATTCAAGTGTGAAGATTGGATTTAGCTATCTCCTGATTGTAACAATGAAGATACTTAGCTCTTTCTTTATTGTGAAGATAAAATTGTAATCTCCTGATTGTAACAATGAAGGTAGTTAGCTCTTCCTTTATAGTGAAGCTAGAATTGTAAGCTACAATCTGTTTTTAGATTTTAACTAACAAAAGGTGTTAGGTAACTACAATAGGTGAACTTAACAAAAGAGGATTTAAGTAACTCAAAAAGATAAAATCTAACCAAAGGTGAGAACTAAAGAATGGACAGTCCTGGAGAAAAGTTACTGCTCTTTTGGTAGACATGAAAATTTAGAGGAGGTGACACAAGAGAAAAAGGTCTTTAAATAGAGAAAGAAAAGACTGAAGAGGAGGAACAGTCAGTCACCCAGGTTGGAGTGAAGGAACAGTCACTCGGGGCTGAAGGGAAGGTGGACATTCAGATTCAGACAATCTGATTGAGTTGGACTGGAGGAACTGGATCCCTAGAGGAACTTGTGCAGGAGACATCAGACTGCTTTCATTTAGACAGTCATAGTTGGTGAATGAAAGGCTGACTTAGTGACCCTGCCTTTCTGGAGGCTTGAAACCTCCAGAAAAGACCCATCTTCTTGAGACTCTCTTCCCCTGGCTGAGGCTTAGAAATTCTGGTATCAGAAGAAGTCAGAGTTTTCTCTCTCTCTCATTCCTTAATATTTTCCTTCTATTATAAATATTGTAAGTAAACTACTAAAAATTCCATTTACTTTAGTAATTCATTTTGGGATTTAGAATTAAATCCCTGGCAACCACCTAATTAATTTATTTCAGAGTTCAACCACAATTTAAATTTAACACAAGGAAAAGGTAAATTTCCAAATTTGGTTTGCTGTCTTTGCTGACTAGATCAAAGAGACTAAGTCAAGAGACCTCAGAGACTTTCTACTTAACTTCCTTTTCACATTTCATAGAAGAGGAAACTGAGGTTGAAAGAGGATAAATGACTTAGCTAGAAGGTATCAAAAGTAGGATTTAAATCTAGAACCTTCAACTTCAGATCCAGGATTCTTCCTATTATACTATGCTCTCTCTTTATATTTCTGAAGGAGACTCAACTGTGGACAGGTTATAACTGCTATTATTTCACAGGGAAATATTTGGGTTTTTTGGGTGGCACCACCCCTTTGCTTCCTTCCTTTGAGAAATTCTATGCAGTACATTTGTAACCTTAGCTTCACACTGACTTTTAATATTGACATCTATGTGTATACATTTTATATACAGGTTAACAGAAAAGTCAGTATGATTTTAAGCTTTTCTGTGGTTCAGACATTGAGTAGTGTCTGACTCTTCATGACCCCTTAATGAGTCTTTTTGGCAAAGATACTGATGTGGTTTGCCATTTCCTTTTCCAGTAATTTTAAGCTTTAATAGCTTTTATTGCTTTCATGGCTTAAAACTGAAATAAGACATTTGAAACTCTGTGTGTATGTGTATGTGTGTGTGTGTGTGTGTGTGTGTGAGAGAGAGAGAGAGAGAGAGAGAGAGAGAGAGAGAGAGAGAGAGAGAGAGAGAGAGAGATTGAGACAGACAGACAGAGACAGAGAGAGAGACACACACACACATAGAGAATTAAATCAAAGTTTAAAACTTACCTTTGGCATATACCGCTGACTTGTATAATCTGGGCACATGGTTCAAAGTGACTCCCTAAGATGATAAGTTGCAGACAAGACAGGGACCAACATTGATTGATTTCCTAAACCAGTGAAATCACAGATTCAGTCTCAACACCTATATCAATAATAGTAAAAACACTAGGAATATTTGAGTAATAGACACACGCAGTCAGGATAATTGAAAATAATAATTTAGCTAATAGAACCTTTCATTTTGATGATATTTTGATCTGTTCATTAAACTGTATTGCTTTATTGTAAAAAATTCCTTTTTTTCATTATTTTGCTTAAAAATTACATTTTCCCCTTCTCCCCTTTTAGTTATACTCTGCTCTCCATTGTTGATAGGTGAATTATTTAAGATATCTCTTATTTCTTCCTGGTTCTGAGTTTATATGGTCATATTTGTTTATAAGTCTACCCAGAATCTTTGATAGTCCTCTTTAAGAGCAGAGAGGGCAGCGGGCTCAACTGCAGTCCAGTTACATTGCAATTGCCTCATTCTTTCCATTCAGTAACTTATTAATCAGCATAATTATAAATCATAATTCAGTGCACTAGCTACCCAGGCACCACCATACAGAAGTCTCAGAGGCTGACGATTTTTGCCAATCCCTGTTCTTATCCTTCTGAAGGGCAGAAATGTTTCCTTTAATATATCAACAGAGAGGCTTCACTTAGCAACCTATTAAACATAATCATAGCTGATAGAAAAGATTCCTCCATCATGCATCCCCAGGGCAGGTGTTTGCTACATTAAGTTTTCAGACTTGAGATTTAGATCAAGGATCAAAAAGTGACAAAGTTAATATTTATATCTTTGTTATTACATAAAGACATTGTCTCCATCCATTACTTAGTGTCTGGTAGAACCCCAGAATTGTGCTCTGGAACTAATGATGACTCATGTTTATATCATCTTTGTGGTGATATAAACCACTCTTCTCACACACTCTTCTCACAACCACCCCAGGAAGTGGGTAATACAAATATTATCCTCTTGACAGATGAAAAAATAGATCAGAAAATTCATCCCATTAGGTCTTGAACTCAGGTCTCTAGATTTGAAATTTAGGATTCTTTCCTCTTTCCCACAACTCTGTGAAAGACTCAGGAAGGGTAGAGCTCACATTTGTAAAGTAAGGAAGTAGAGAAGAATTTGGAAAGTTTTATGATTTTCCTTTGTAGCTATGAAAGATTAAGGAAACTCAGTTTGTATCCCTATAGCACAATGGGCTTCCTGAAAATATGAGATTATGATCAAAATTCTCTCTAACCATTAGAACTTTCAAAGAAGAACTTTGGGGACCTAAGACTCTTCATCATAACGGAGTCGATTTTCAAAATAATATTGTAGATCAAAGATTGAGAATCCTCCTAACTACAAGGGGTTAGTTTATTAACAAAGGGTTAGTCTATCACATAGACCATGGCTTAGGTATATTCACAGGAGCAGTGTTGCTAAGTATCATATTGCCAAGATCAATAATACAGAAGGCCAATATTCCTGTGGTGTGTTTTGTAATAACCTTGTAGTTCTGATGTTGTCACAAGGAAAAAAAAAGAAAAGAGGACATTGTATAAAGAGCATTTTTTTTGCCCCTTTTCCTTTCTGTAATGAGATTAGGAAAGGGTTGTATAAATTTTGATGCCCTCTGTATTTCTTTTATTCTTATACATTTTCTTTATGAATTGTGGTGATGCCACAGTAGAAATTGTTTTGACTATTTTGTTTAAGTAACTTTCAGTTTATCATCGTTATTAACTTTGTGAAGGACTTCCCATAAAGTCTACATAATATTACCAACTGGAAAGTTGTTTAGCGTGTCTGGAATCCTGAGTCTCAGACGACAATAGCTTCAATTTTGTGCCATTAAGAGGGTTCCTAAGGTGAGAGGGAGGAACCAACTAATAGGCTTCCTCTCTGCTGCAGAAAGCAAAACATAGCACTTATGACCCATTTACCCACAACTAATTTAGGAAAAATATTAATCTCTCTACCCTCAGTAGTGCCATAGCCCACAACATCTGCTCCTGCTTTAAAAGGAACTGCCAATAATTTTCTTAATAATACTTTGTGACTTCAAGCTGTTTCTTGGGGGTTCCTCTTTTGGCACACCATCTTCACCAGAACGTTTCTTTAGCTCAGCTAGTTATCCTTGAATCAATCAATTAAGGGTCAGTCTTATGCCAAACAAAATAGAATAATCTACAGAATGTTTTGTTAAAAAATAATCTTAGTGAACACAAAGGTAGAATACCTATCTTTTTCTTGTGAGGAATTTAGCATATTGGGCCCAATGAAGAGATTTAGGATGATATTCCGTGGGGAAAAGTATAGATTGCCACATAGGAGAAAACCATTATCAGCCCCCAGATACTCAAGATTCATTCTAACTAGGAAAGAATATAGGGATGTTTCTACCATCCAGATTCAAGACTCTATGCATCTGTCAGTATGGTGTTGTAGGTGGCCATATCATATTAAAATTTGGTTTACATTGAACTTAAAGTCCATTAAAATTATCAGGTATTTTTCACATGAATTACTGTCTAGTCCTTTTCCCCCATCTTATACTAATGAAATTTAATTTTTTAATTCACATGTGTAAGACTTTATATTCATTCCTGTGTAATTTATTCTGATAGATTTGGCCCAATATTAGCTAACATATAGCTAAACCTCTCAAATTTGTGGCACCCACCAATATCATACACATGCCATCTATATAGACCTTTACACAAATCACTGATAAAAATGTTGAGTAATATGGACCAGACACAGATCTCTGCAGCATTTTACTAGAGGTGTTCTTCCAAGATGTCAACCAGTCTGACCCATGGATGAAGATAACCAGAGACAGACAAAGAAATAATATTCTCACTGGACCATCTCTATGGAAAGGGGAAAGGAAGAGTCCAAGAAACAGAATATTAATATGCATATGAGACATAATGGGAAGCTTCCATTATCTAGGCATCTACTAGAGTTCTTTCTCTGACAAGAGCTGAATGGTTAGTCATGTTTTGACTGCTTTCAATGAGGATTTTGTACTTGAAATGGTTGAGGAACCAAAAAGAGGAGATCCTGTTTAGATCAGATGCTTATTAACAAGAAAGAATGAGTTGTTTTGATAGAAATAATGGGAATCTTAGAGGGAAGTAGCCATTAAAATTTATGGTAGAGAGGAAAGAGAAAATTGGGTAGAGTCTGGTATTGAATCTAAATTTTGGGAAAATAGAATGAATTTTTTAGGTAGTTATTATGCCCTGAGAATTGTATTTAGTGTTGGAGATACCAATATGAAAGTGAGGTAGTTCTGGCTCTTGGAAGTTTACATACTAATTGTATCAACAGAGAAAAGGTTCAGTAGACTAGAATTCTTCGAGGGAAGCTGATTCATGAGGAACATAAAACTCTCAAGAAAAAAAATCTGAAGATTTAAGAAGAAATAATTTGAGTGAGGAGGGAATGAAGTCAGAAGAATCAATCAAAATTATTTTTTTTATTTTACTTTTTTTGGTGAATAAATATATTTTCTTTCTCTCCTACCTACCCCATTGGAAAAATAGAAAACAATCCTCCCTCTTTTTTTAAACAAATATACCTTTTTAGGCAACATATACCCCCATTATATTTATACTGTCCAAAAAATATATCTCATTCTGTACCCACTAACCCAATGGCTCTCTAATGAAATGAGTGGAATGCTTCATTGTAATACCTTTGGGTCATGGTTGGTTATTTGGGTCATGATTTGAACAACTTTTGTCAGAAGTCTTTAAATATTATTATTATATAATTGTCCATATATAAATTGTTTTCTTGACTGCTCACTTTATCTGTATCTGTTCATAAAAGTTTACTCAAGTTTCTCTGAAACTTTCACAATTTTTTTGTCTTAATAGCATTTCATTGCAGTTAGATATGACAATTTCTTTGGCCAGGGTCTCATAGATAAGTGCCTCCTCATTTTCCACCATTTAGCCACCACAGAAAGATGTAATAAATATCAAAAAGGATTTGCAAAAAAACCTATACAGAACATGGAAACAGAGTGAAGAAATAAAGAAAGAATAGAAAAGTGTGACAAGATAAAAATCTGGCCTTGAAGTCAGAAATAACTGAATTCAAGTCCTCCTTATGATACATACTGGCTCTGTGATCCTGGGAAAGTAACTCAACTGTCCATTGGCTTGTGAAATTTTCTTGAGACTATAAATTGCAGAATAGTTTTCCTATTTATATAGAGAGATTTTCCTCACCAACAGTTCTCCTGACTAAATAATAAAATCAGTTTTCAACCAAAAAGTAGAGTGAATTGGGGGTAGAGATTAATTGTACACAGCAAACTGTTCCTCTTTAATACAAAAAAAGAGAGCCATTGCTCCCCAATGAGACTTTTCTAAAAAAGGAGAGATCCAGCCTCTTGAAAGAACTTGGTGAAAAAGGGTAAAATGACTTCTGACCCAGGCATACAAAAACAGATGAAGAGAGAAAGACAGAGAAGGGTGGAATTAAGGACACCACTCTCTATTACTCTGTCACCAGAGGAGATTTCACTATATTTCCCCCTGCCATTATTTTTGGTAAATTAGTCATTTATAATATTAAAAATCACAAAAAAAAATCTTTATTTTTCCTTAATATTACTTTTTTTCAGTCAGTGAAAATCTAACTTGTTTCTATTCAATTTCTCCTCCCCCATAGCCTTCCTATTGCTTTTGAGAGAACAAGAAAAACAAGTCCCCGTTACAAACACATATAGCTGAGCAAAACAAATTCCTGCATTAGCCATGTTAAAACAAACAAACAAACAAACAAACAAAAACACCCAAGTCTCACTCTATACTCTTAATCCATCATGTCTCTATCTGGAACTGGGAAACATATTTCATGGTGACTCCTTTGGAATTGTGGTTGGTCATGGCATTGATCACAGTTCTTAAGTCTTTTGAAACTGTTTGTTTTCCTATGTCATTGCTGTTGTATATGTCGTTCTGTTTCTGCTCACTGATTATTCCAACAAAGTTGTAGGAACTGTAGTAGGGATAAAAAGAAAGTAGACAATCTCTCCTCTCAAGGAGCTCATGGTCTTAATGGAGAAGACAATATACAAATAACCATGTAGAAATGAACTATATACAAAATAAATTGGAGTTTATTGAAAGAGGTAAATCACTAAAATTAGGGGGGTAGGGAAAGTCTTCCTGTAGAAAGTGGGATTTTAACTGGGAGTTGAAGAAAGCCAGGAGGCAGAAATAAAGAGGGAGAGATTTCCAGGCATGAGAGACTACCAATGAAAATGCCTAGAGTGAGGAAGTGGATTGTCTTGTTAAAGGTACAGCAAGGAAGCTCCTGATACAGGATCTTAGAGGGAGTTATAGAGGAGGATGTTTCAAGATTATGAAAGGCTTTGAATCCTAGAGGACTTCATATCCACTTCTGGAGATAATAGAGAGCCGCTGGGATTTATTGTGTAGAGGAATAATGTTGTCAGATATCTGCTTTAAGATTATCATTTTGACAGCATTAATTCAATGCAATGAATTCTCTGAAACCATATCTTTCATCATTTTTATAGCATAAGAGTATTTAATCACACTTACATTTCATAACTTGCTCAACCATTCCCCAATTAACAGATATTCATCAATTTCTAACTCTTTACTACAACAAAATAAAGAGCTATAAATAATTTTTGTATGTGGGTTCTTTTCCTTTTTCTTTAAACTCTTTGAGTATAGTTGTATGGCACTTAATAGTGGTATTTCTGGATGAAAATATATGCACAGTTTAATGGATTTTGGGAAATAAATTCCAAATTGCTTTCCAGAATGATTATACCAGTATATACAACTATACCAACAATACATTAAAATACCCATTTTCCCACTGTTCCTCTACCATTTATCATTTTCCTTGGGGGTTATTTTTTTAACCAATCCCATGGGTATGAGGTAGAACCTAAGAGTTATTTTAAATTAAAAATTTTTAATTATATGTGATTTTGATAGGGGTTTTTTTTTTAATGTGGCTAATTGTAGCTTGGATTTTTCCTCTAAAAATTCCTTGTTCATATCTTTTGACCATTGATCAGCTGACTCTTACTTTTATAAATTTCAATCAGTTCTCTATATAACAGAAACGAGACCATTACTAGAGAAACCTGACACAAAGATCCCGCACCCCCATTACCCGCTTCTCTTCTAATTATAACTCTATTCATTTTGTTTAAAAACTTTAAAATGTTATGGAGTCAAAATTTTCAAAATTCTATGCAGTTTAATTATTATGTAGTCAAAAATCACATATCTTATTTTATGTGATCATCTCCATTTCTTTGGTCACATTGGCCTTTTGTATCCATAGTTCTCACAGTTAATTTCTTTCTTGCTTCTCTAATTTATGATGTTATCCTTTATGTCTAAGTCATGTACCCAATTAGAACTTATCTTGGGATCCAGTGTGTGATACTGTCCTACAATTAAGTGTTAGACCTTTCCAGTTTCCCCAACAATTTTTGCTGAATACAAGTTTTTACTCCAGTTGCTGAGGTCTTAGGATTTAATAAACACTAGGCTATTGAAACACAGTTTTTCATGATCAAGTTTTTATAATCTGTTTCTCAGTTCCCAGGGAAAACTGGAGGAAAATTCCAGGTTCCATTTTACAAGCTTTACATTTGATTTTATAGTCAGTGGGGTGAAAGAGAGGGTGCCAGTTTTTAAGTGGCAAGTCAGTATTGAGCTAAGAATATCCAACCTCATCAAAAGCAGGAAACTGTTCTTAAGCCAGTTACATGGTCTTCTTTTCTAAGATCTATTGTTTTGTCAGAAGTAGACCTTGGGAGGATATGCATCATTATCCTTTCTCCCTCTAAAGAACTCAAAAGTATGACTATCAATTCATAATTACAATATTGCCAAAAATAGTTAAACAAAAAGGCTTGACTTGAGGACTTGAGCAAAAATATATAGGAGAGTAGAAAAGGCATAGCAAGAATAGTAAATAGAGATTAATCTTGCTTATTGGAACATTGTGTGACACCAGCTTCAATAAACTTTCTTACAGAGACTATGAATACTGTGACTGTATTTCTAAAAAGGAATGGGACCTTGGGGACTATAAATTTAACTGTGATTCCAAAGTCTTTTACCTGGGAGGGTTGGGATGAAAATGGGTGAGACTTGTAGATAAAGGACTGAGAGAACTTTGATCCTGAAAGAACTGAGGTAACTGATAAAATGGAGACTCTAATGAGTTGTTTCCTAAGAGAACTGATGTTAGCTTCTGTCTTGTGAAGAAATATAATGAAGAGAGGCTTTAGCTCCTCTAAGGGAAAAGCAGAATGGTGACATTATTTCCAGAGTTGAGGAAAAGTCAGTAATAACAGTGGATTAGAGGTGACTGTGCCTGGGATCTTTCTTATAGCCGATACTTTATAAATAATTATTATTTATCCTTCTAATTCTAACCAGGTCCATCACCTTCATTTCTCACTTTAACTCACCCCACATACATAATCTGTGATCAAACTTTGCCTCCATTATTTTAATTTTTAACTTATTATCATTTGTTTATTATATTATTATATATTTATTATTAAAATAAATGTATTATATTATTTTTATTTTATATATATCCCTTCTCCCTTCTCCACAGTTACAATCTTAGTATGTACTGGATTATTATAATAGAATAGCCCTTCTAATTAGACTCCCTGCCTCATTTCTCCCTTCATTAATCCATTCTCCATTTAGTGGCCAAACTGATTTTCCCAAATTGCAGGTCTGACCATGTCATCCCCTACTCAAGAAATTGCAGTGGCTCCTTATTATCTCCAGAATTAAATATAAATTTTCTATGTGGCAATGAAAGTCCTTCAGAACCTACTTCCTTCTTACCTTTCCAGCCTCCTGATGCTTTTCTTCCCTCCTTGCCCTCTGCAATCTTAACTATACTGGTCTTTTTGTTAATCTACTATCATAGACCTTCTATCTCCCACTTCTTTCTTGTCACTTATCTAGCCATGCTGGTTAATTCCATGCCCTTGTTTTTGAATTCCATGCCTTCTAGCTGACTAGCAAAAAAACAAAACAAAACAAAACAAAACAAAAAAACAGAATACATAGCTACGGGCTTACATGTTATGGTTTTGGGTGGATGCTGACTATATCCACAATATGTTTCAAACGTAGGGTAGCATTCAGGAAGCCCGTATGTGTTGGTACCTTGGGTATTGCTCATGTGTATTTTTGTAACTGTACATACTAAATTATAGAAAAAAAAATCTGTATTCTCAGATTTACTGGAAAATGATGGGAAACTTATAATTAAACTTGAGTCATGAGATCTGTTTTCAGTTGGTAAAGTATAATGTTCAGGTTTAAAAGAGGAATAAAAAGCAGGTTTTGAGGTTTTTGAAGATATATAATTGCTTTTGCCATGCTGCCTTTTCAGGAGTAAGTCAGATGTGAATATATGAATTGTTTCCTTAAAATGCACAGAGTTTAACAATCAGAGTATGTCATTTTTTTTCCCTGATGGAGTCAATGCTCTCAGATTTGCCCCTAAAAAGGAGGAATTTTTCTTTTCTAATTTATATTTTCCTGCTCATTAATATTAATTTTTAAACTGATAACAGTATAATGCCTTGAATAACTTCAATATTTCTCCTCTTAAACAAATCACAGGTCTCTGCCACAATTGCCATAGGGGTTGGGGAGAGAAAACAAATGCATTATCTGGGATTATAGATTTAGAAATAAATCTGGATTTAGCTCTAGAGATTCTCTAGTTTAATCTCTCCATTTTACAGATAAGGAAACTGAGACCCAGAGAGTTTAAACGAAGTTCCCAGAGGTGGTAATTAGTGTAGCTGGGATTCATACACAGATACTCTGGATATAAATATAGTATTATTTTCATTACACCACACCACTGCCCAATGATAAACCCTCTCTACTTGGAGAGGCTGGTCTTGGAAGTAGTACTGAAAGCTTTTCTACCTGGGCAACACCTTCCAAAGTCTGTGTTCCACTGTCATAGCCTTGAGGAACCCAGGATCATCTCTATTATAGTCTGAGGCATCCATCGTTGACTTCAATAGTTGTTATTGTTCAGTTGTACCTGTCTCTTTGTGACCCCATTTAGGGTTTTCTTGGCATAGATACTGGAGTGCTTTGTTATTTCCTTCTCCAGCTCATTTTACAGATCAGGAAACTGAGGCAAACAAGGGTAAGTGCCTAGGAAATGTCTGAAACTGGATTTGAACTCAAATCTTCCTGACTCCAGGTCCAGTGCTCTCTCCACTATGCTATCCAGCTGCCCAACTTTTCTAGAGGGCTCCTTTAATGTCAGTGTTTATTCTCTAGTGGTTTTATAGTGTTTTATTTTCTACTGTTCACTGCCATCAAAGCATGATTTAGTATTCTGAACAGCAATTATTTGCCATCTCTCTAATGGCATCCAGCATACGTGGTCGCCTCACTCACCTAATAATCTATACATCATCTCCCTTCCTATTTGTGACACAAATGCACAGTGAGTATTTTCTGTTCCATTTTAATTCCTAAACTGAACTTCAAATAAAAAACGTATTTTCTCAGATAGCATCTAATTAGGACCTCCTGTCACAACAGAACATTGCTTTGTGGAACCAAATTACATGCTTGTTCTGTACTTCAGGTAAGGCTTTATGAGCAGGAATTGATTGAATAGCGAAGCCCAACCTTCAAGCTAGAATAATGGCGGTGAACTATTACAGTGACTGTTTCCATAAGTAGGTCTGATCAATTCCAGGTTTTAATGTTCGCCCATAACACCCAATAATTTGGAAGAGAATGACAGCTTAATACTCTCGGCATACGGGGGCCACCACTTCCTGGGGAGCCTCTGCCCTTTATTTCGAGGCCAATATTTATCTTACTAATAGTTGCTTGTGGCAGTGGGGACAACAGTAAATCTCTCCAGGAGCTGCTTTTCCAAGCCATCTTTCTCTTCGAAGATGTGCACAGACACTTTTCCAGTAAGTGTTCCGAAGTTCCAAAGGCAAGCACATTTAATGAGTTTTTATTTTTAAGGTGGGGAGAGCTGATCTGTATGGAAAGACTACTTTGTCCTGTTCTTTAAAAAATGACTTTCCAAAATTAGTCATGAGGCAAAGAAGACTGGGATTGGTGAAATGTATTCAAAATGTCTTTTTCCCCCATTTTAATCTGAGAATTATTTTCAAAGCAAAAACAGTAGGATTGGAGATGGGGAATGGAGGGAAGGAGAATAGAACAGGGAAGATGCAAATAAATATATATATATAAAGAAATTTGTAGTTTCTAATTCAGTCTTTTTTCTCATTTTTTGAATTTAGCTATGCTTGAATTTCTCAATAACTAAGTTAACGATGAAGAAAAAAAAAGGAAAGACCAGCCAGCACTGGATGACTGAGGTGTTAACTCTATTACCTCCTGATGGGTAACTTCCTATACCTTGGGAGGCTGAGATCAGTTAGTCCTTCAGAAGCTCCTTTCTTTGAGTGTGGAAAAGGACCCCAGAATTGTGAATATAGGGCTGGTTCCCACCTTTTCTTCAACTATTAAGGTCTTAAAACAAAGATTAGAGCAGGTCTCTTTATTTCAACTCCAAAATGAGCAAAGGAACTTGGAAAGAGAGAAATGGGATTGGGACAATCATTAGTCCTAGAATGAGCTACGGATGTATCCAAAGCAATTTGTCCCCAGCAATTTACCTCCTATAGATATACTGTGGAATTTGATATCTAGAAGAAGCCTTGAGAGTCATCTTGGCCAACACATATCTCAAAGACATCCCCACCAGAACATACCAAACAAGTGGTCAGCTTTGCTAGAAGATCTCCATGTCTTGAGGCATCAGATCTCACCTTTAGATCACTGTTAGAAAGTTTTTCCTTCCATTGTTCCCAGTTCTTTCCTCTTGGTCCAAACAGAACAAATCTAATCCTTCCTCCATGTGACAGCCCCTTAACTGCTTGCAAATATCTCATGTACTTTCAGTCTTTTCTTTTCCCAGCTTTATTAGATCTCCAAACAACCTGTACTTAATGTCCTTCAGCTTCCTGATTGTGTTCCTCTGGACCAGCTCCAGTTTGTCCGTTGTTGTTATGGTTTAGATGTTTTTTCAGTTGTGTCTGAAACTTTGTGACCTCTTTTGGTGTTTTCTCAGCAAAAATGCTAGAGTGGTTTGCCATTTTATTCTCTAGCTCGTTTTTCTTTTTCTTTTTGTTTTTCTAGCTCATTTTTCAGGTGAGGAAACTGAGGCAAATAGGCTTAACTGACTGGCACAGGGTCACACAGCTAGTAAGTAGTACCTGAAGCCAGATTTGAAGTTAGGACATTCTGACTGCAGGTCTGGCATTCTATTTGCTTGTGGTACCCAGACTAAAGAATGTGATTATCACACACTCTCCTAAAGGGAGATTGTAAGAGCTAAAAAGAACAATTTAATGATTATGACAACCTGGACAATCCACCATCAATGATGGGGCTTTGAATTGACTTTGTTTTACTAAAAGATCAAAAAAGCGTTTCAATGCTTTGGTATACTGACTAGGTCCTGGGTGTCCAAAATTGAGGTGTCTAATCTTGTGCATTCTACCTGACACCCAGGTGCAGCCTCATTTTGTAGTAGTCATTTAAAGCTAATTCACTAGGAGAGAAAAGCCAATCAACAAGCATTTATTAGGTACTTGATACTCATCATGATTACTTTGGAGAGTTTGATGAATGTATTATCTTTGTCCCTCTCACATGACACTTGATCCCATCCAAACCTTGTAAGGAGGAAGAACCACCCTGTGTACCATCTTCCCTTCAACCCATTATTCCCATGGCTCTCAGGCCACCCAGAACTCAC
Organism: Monodelphis domestica; assembly: GCF_027887165.1. Classification (NCBI taxonomy): domain Eukaryota; kingdom Metazoa; phylum Chordata; class Mammalia; order Didelphimorphia; family Didelphidae; genus Monodelphis; species Monodelphis domestica. The sequence goes on from NC_077228.1 coordinate 83,041,724, forward strand.
AGTCGGAACCATCAGTGGTGTCTTCTTATACCTTTTGTCCTTCTTTCACCCATCCCTCACCCCCTGCTACCCTCGGATGGCCCAGACAGAGAGGAGCATAGCTGTTCATGCCACTTAGATGAGTTGGGAGTCACCAATTACAAGTCTTCTTGCCAAGTGAAGGACCACCAGACCTTCCTCTATGGCCTGCCACTGGGGCTTTTCATGTCCTCTGGACATCTCATCTGCTGATATATTCTAAGGACTTCCAGTTCTTTCTATGTGCTCTGCAGCTAAACACTTTTATATACCATCTTTTTTCACTAGAGTTTGAGAGCAGGAGCTTCCTCCATTTTTTTCCTCATGTATTTCCAGCATTTAATAGAGTGCCCAGCACCTAGAAAATGCTTAACAAGGGCTTCAAAATTCATTCATTCATTCTTTTTTATTTGGGAATAAGGCAATCCTATCTAACCATTTTGTATTCTTAGCCTACATCCTTGACCTTCTTATTTCTGCATTGATTCAGCTTGTGTCTTCTTGAAGTGACTGCAGGTAGCTTTCCTTTAGTTTCCTATTTTCTTTTCTACAAGGCAGTGCTGATGCCTGAGGCTCAAATTGCATCCCAAGATACTACTGCTATAAAGCTGAGCTCATCACACTTTCCCATGGGCTCCTCTGATCTCCAGCTTTGTTCTAACTTCATTCCTTTAACCCTGAATTAGTGAAGATGTCTTGTCAGGTAAGACTAACTTAAGAGAATCTGAGCCTCCCCTTTTCCTTTTTCCCCTGGTGTCTGTCACTTGCTCTGTCTCTCTGCTGATTTTTGCTTTTGTTTTATTTCAGAAGTGGAAGCCTTATACTCTTGTATCAGTCAAATGATTTTCTGCATAGGCACTTCCCCACACAGATAAAATCATAGGTTTAGACTAAAAGAAAGAAGGTATCCTATTGTGAAACTGGGTATTTTTTTTAAGATATCTTAAACTTTTATTTTTAAAGTTTTTTTAATATCAATGACTATACAGAATAAGATACCAAGTAACTGACAACATTGCAGATGTAAAAACTATGTAAACTTTGAATCATCTTTGTGATTTTACAGTAACTTTAATTCAAACATTGATTTTTCTTTTTAAACAAGACCTTTAAAAAACTACAGAAATCTAAGTGGAAGTCCATATTAAGCAACAGAGGTAATTAATGGTACCATCACAGCACTAAAGGTTAACTTATGAAGAAAGTTAATTTTAGTGTATCACCATAAAAAACATTCCCATGGACATCAGAGGTTCTAGCACTGAAGGAAAGAGCAAAATTCTAATTGCACGTAATAAAGTAAGGAGACTATCCCAGGAGGTGGAAGCCTGAATAGATCCCTTCCAGGAATATCGATATCTATATAATATATATTTATATTATTGATATGTAATTATATAATAATATAATATAATAAACATGATAGATAACATAGTATAATATGAATATGTAATAATATAATATTAAAACTAATATAAAATTAATATAATATAAAATAGATATGATTATATATATATATATATTTATGCAACACTTTGGGGTTGTAGACCCCTAAGGACTGCTGCATAGGGGAGAAGGAGTTCCTATGATTTAGGTAGTCTGATCTCCTTATCACCACCCTTTCTCGTCTCCCTCTTCCACTTCACACCTTATGCTGGTCAGATTGTTCATACTATGCCTTTGTTTATATTGATACCTTGTCATAAGAGAGCAGGAAGTAAAGCCTCAGTTGGGAAGGGCACCATTTGTTTGGAATGACAGGCTCCAATAATTAGCTTAAAATAAAAGAGATTTATTTAATTGAATTAAGTTGAATGCCAGTACAAGAGTAGATTTTTGTCCCCCCAAAGATGGGTTTGATGTTACTACGTAATCAGGATTGGGGTGATGTTTACTACTTGACCAGGGATGCAGTGATGCTCTGTGTCTTGAAGACACAAGGGGTGACAGGTGTGGTTCAGGGGATGATTAGATGTCTTAGATACAACCTGTTGCTTATCAGAGTAAAACTGGGAGGTCCATATTTGTGTTCATTAAAAATCTAGAGGGGAATCCAAAGGAAATGTTTCTCTCAGGGATCTTTCCTTATCATGGATCTCTGATGCCCAGAGACACCTTCTCCTTAGTGCTATAAGAATGCAAGAGAAGAAAAGGAATTTCCTACATCCTTTTTGACCTGGGGTTTGGGGTGTCCAGAGGAAACTCTGGGTCCCATGCCACCCCAAGCTGGAAACACTCTTCTATCCCTTCCTTCTATTTGAATTCTCATTGTTGCTTTTCTTTGCCCTTGTTCAGTCATGTCTCATTCTTCTTGACCCTGTGGACCATTACACACCAATACTGTCAATGGGTTTATTTTGGCAAAGATACTAGAGTGGTTTGCCATTTCCTTCTCTGGTAGAAAAGGGCAGATAGAGGTTAAATGACTTGTCCAGGGTCACAAAGCTAGTAAATGTCTGTGGCCAAATTTGAGCTCAGGTCTTTCTGATTCCAGGCACTACACTCTATTGAGTTTCTAGTTTCCTCCAATTCAAATTCAACTTCTACCCATCTTTTAAGGCTCAATTCAAGTCTCATTTCATAATGCGTTCTCTATTGCTTCTATCTTACTCTGAACTCTTCTTTCCAAAAATCTATAGTACACACAGGCAGTTTCACATAGTTTAAGGCTTATATTTTCCATTAAGGTTTTACAATATGATTTACTTGCGACAGCCTATGAGATAAGTGTTTCATTCACATTCATTTTCTTTCAATTACTATTAATTGCCTACAAGATAAAAAGTGACCTGGAAATCTTGAATTGCCCTTAGAGTCCTGGGCTCACGTTTCCCCACAGCTTTACTAGAGTGGCCCAAAGTTCTTAAAGGTTCTGCCAGAGGAGCTCAAGGTTGGCAGGTCCTGGCAAGCTGAAAAGACCCGAAAATGAAATTGGTTTCCATCATTAAAGGACCATCTTACTCACATAAATAGAGACTTATCACTACATGGCCAGGTTCCAGATGATGCTTTTTCCCAGTCACCAGATCTCCTTCAGGTGAATTTATTAAGTGTCTCAATTTGTTCTGGATAGGGCTTTTCCCCATTCATGAAATCATGGATTCTGCAGTTAAAATATTGGAATGGTAATCAGAAGACTTGAATTTGAATCCTATTTCAGACACTTATTAAAGACTCAACAAGTCATTTAACTTCTTTATGGCTCAGTTTCTTCATCTGTAGAATGGGGATAATAATAACATCTATCGCTCAGGGTTGTTATGAAGATCGAATGAGATAATATTTGTAAAGCACTTAGCATAGTGCTGAGCATGTAGTAAGGACTATATACATGCTAAGTGATTACTAGTATTATTATCTTATAGGATTATTATGAAGCTTCAGTGAGACAACATAAAGTACTTTGCAAATCTCAAAGCACTGTAGAAATATTGGGCAAATTCGGTCAATTTAAAGAGTGGATTCAGCATCTCCTACATGCTAAAGACTGGAGATACAGAGGCAAAAAATAGTCCCTGCCTTTAAAGGATTCACAGTCCAATGGGTTAGATGACATGCAAGCAAATTTGTACAGACAATATGTGTGGGGAAAATTGTAGATAATTTTAGGGGGAAGGCACTAGCTAATTATTATTATTAATTGGCCATACAATCTGCTAGGTGCTAGAAATAAAAAGATTGAAGTAACATAGACTACTTTTGAAGATGTTATTCTTTAATAGCAATAGTATGCATCAACCCTGATCATTGGCTAGCCTGGAGGTCCAGGTCACGCCAGTGGCCCAGGGAGAAGTTGCTGATTCCAGTTCCTTAGAGATCATCTAGTCCAAACATACTCATTTTAGAGATTGAATTTAAATGACTTAACCAACAATAAACCTTCAATTTACCCATTGATCACCCAAGATAGGATTAGCAGATATTAATCAAAGCTTAAGAACCATTTTTTATCTCCTTAGTTTCTCTGATTGTATTTAGGCTGCTCCCAAGTATTCTCTGGCTAGAATTTAGTCTCCATGAAAGCCAATCAGTTGTCCTTCCTTTCCTACAAATCCTAAAGCATATAGAAGACCCCAAGTTCTTCCGTTTGATGGAAATTCCCATTCCTGGTGTTTTTTGCTGGAGACATTGTTCCCAGAGTCCCAGAGCTTGGTTCTGTGTGGGGTTGAGTGTGTGTGTATGACTGGGTGGTGGCCATAAAGGCATTGTCTCCCTTGTCCTGCCTGATTAAAGATGTGTTGTTCTTTGCAAGTGCTTTGGTGGTTCTGTGTTTTTCCAGGTTTACACCACATTTATAACCTTTGTCCAGTTAAGGGAATTAAATCAATCCACTCTTTTCTTGGTTTGCTCTCTGGGCCTGGGATAGACTAGTGGGGACTTTTTTTTGTTGTGTCCTAGGAGGATTCTGGCCCTTTTAAGGTATTTGTTTCCTATAGAAATCTGGAGAGTTACTGCACGATCCTTGTGCCCTCAGTGTTCCATGTCATAGAGCTACAGGACTAATATCAAATGGTACAACCTCTGGGCTTCATAAGAGAGTATTGGAGTAAGCATGAGTTCAATCTACTTAGAGTAGCACTCTTTAAAGTGTGAAATGGACCATGGCTGATACCTTCATTGGTTGTGAGGAATTTAGGAATTTCCCTGTCTACTCTAAGTAGACTTGCTGGTTATGCCACTTTGCATGACCTAGTTTTTGTTGTTTTTAATCTGCTAAATGGGGAGAAGATTGACTGCTTTCTTCTTAAATCATATGAATGTAAACGATCTTCCTCAATAGAAAAATATGGTTGCATGGGGAGACAGAATTGTCCATCAGGCATAAACCACTATTTGTAGAGGTAAATTGGAAGAATTGTAAAACCCTTCCAGGGATCTACCTTCCAACTGGCAATCTGTATTAATGGTTTTCTCAGGCTTTGTGGCAGCTGTTTTACAAGTGAAAAGTGTTTTTCTTTTTTTATACCAAAGCTTTTCTCTCCTGGAAGAGCTATCATTTTAGGTCAGAGATCTGTTTAATTGGAAAGCAACAAATGTGGCAGACACAAGTACCTCTTCTCCTGGCTCCTGCCTACTTCATGGCTTGTATTTAGACATCTGCTTTGAGCTCAGAAGGGTCCCCGAGTGCCCTGTTAGGCCCTTTTAATGGAAGTTCCTAATATGCCTCTCTCCCAGGCTATGCCCGAGGGTATAATATGGCAAGCCTGCACAAATGTAAATTAGTTTCCCTGCCCTCTCAGTTAAAGGAGCTGCTGCTTAAATTTTCTTGGCCAAAATCTGTGTGGCTGGTCATAATATTTAGATCCCAGGCGCCTTGTTGATGGCCATCAGCTCCTAGAGGGAATATCCACACAGATCAGGGACTGTAGGAAGTCTGAGCCAAACCTTTTTTGTCTGGGAAGTAGGAAATCTGACCTAGTAACCTGCCTACTCTGGCATAAACCCTTTCCTACATATGCATCACTGCCTTCTGCTGAATTGAGTTCCTAAACTTGGATTCAAATATGGACCAACTTTAAGTTTTTGTGCTACAAAAAACGCTATGCCAAGACAGTACAGTCCCTCATTGCATCTGGAGATCATGAGATGACAAAATTTCCTGCTAATACATATTTAGTTCACGTAGCTAAGATATCTGGTATCCCCTGAGAGACGGATGCTTGTGCTAAAACTGGCCATATACATCCAAGAGACTTTTCTTAGATTAGCACATTGATGTAGGAAAAGCTTAGGGGGAGCATTTTTAGGGGAAAGAATTCTTGGGTTGGAAGCAGATAAAATTTATGACTGAGAAAAAGCAATGTGAGAAGGATGCGATAGTTAGAAGAGTCAGTAAGCCAGTCAAAAAATCCTCTATTAAGTGCCTACGGTGTCAGCACACACTGTGATAAGTGCTGGGAATACAACAGAAAGGTAGAAGACAATCTCTGCTCTCGAGGAGCTTATAGTGTAATGGGAGAGATAACAAGTAATTACACAAAATAAAGCTATCTATAGGGTAAATTTGAGATAATTGACAGTGCCCTGACTTTTAAATAAAAGAATTCAGCCTCAGAGAAGTTGAATGCTTTGACCAAGGTCACACAGGTGGCCAAACTAATAAATACTTTTAAAATGATGTATTAAGAAGCCTCAGTTGTTTATTATTTGAAATATTGTCTTTTTCCGTGCTCCTTTGGGTGGGACACTAAATTGTAGGATTATTGAATGAGTGAATAAAAAAATACTTATTAAGTGATTACCGTCTAACTGTATAAACTAGACAATGCATAAAGTTCTGGGCATTGTGATACACAAATACAGATTAGTCCTTGCCCTCAAAGAGCTTACATTCTAATCAAGTATTGAGGACCAGGGAACAAAGCTTTGGTGTGGGGAATTGTAGAGGCTGTGAGTTAATGAAAAGAGTAGTTCATTGACAGGCTCTTTCAGAAGCAACAATATGGTTGATTTAATTTCTATGCCCAGAATAAAAATTGGAAAAGAATAGAGGGAAGGACTAGGTAGGCACTGGGAAGCATGATGGATTGTTGCATGGGATATAAAAGAAAAACATGGTTTAGGGGTCTGAAACCAACTAGTCCTGGGCCAGTTTGTCACCACTGAGTCACCCATCAAGCTAGCTGTCCTCCTAGCTTCCAAGATACATGGATTAATTTCCCCAGGGACAGGGAGCACGAATTCTGGAGGCTCAGGTCCCATGTGGAGGTCCAGGTCTATTTAGAGGGTACAATTTCAGTAGGGTAGAAGTGGTGAGAAATAGGTGGTAAGAGATGTGCTGGCTAAACAATATTCATTTGTTTGTTCATGTTAGAAAAGTATATTCAGTACCTTAAATTTTGTTGCAGCAGACGTTTTCTTAAGAGAAGTAACCAAAAAGCAACCAAGTAAACTGCCTTCTTCCATACCTCCAGGACAGAGATGTCAAACACTGTCCAACAGCACGAAACCTCCAACTCTTCTGAGTGTGGATCATCCAGATTAAAATGTAATTGAGAAATATTTAATAAAATATTGCAAGATGCAGCCTGCAGAGATCTTTGTGTATAGTTTAGTAGCCCCAATTTCTATCTGAGTTTGATACTTGTAAAGATTAAAATTAATATAAAATACTCCAAGTATTATATTTAATAATATTTATTAAATATTTATCTTGAAGTATAAAGAAGTAAGGCTAGCAAAAACCAAGAGCCACTCCTCCCGCTTCCATATGGATCCATAGACAGTGTGTGGGCAGAAAACAGAAACTCAAAACTCTTCCCACAAAAGGAAATGCACAAACAGGAAAAGGAAAAGGGGATTGTGGGAAATGTAGTCTCTAAGGTTCAAGATTCTACATCAATACATCCCCCTGTGATCCTTTGGGAGACCAGTTTCCCCAATGCATCATGAAAACATTACTAACTTATAACTTAAACTAGAGGTATATACAAATATTATAGTTTTTAAAGGGAAATTACAATAATTTTGGGATAAGAAGAAAACAAAAGGGAAAAGGAACAAAACCAATAATAGGTGCATTGACAAAAAACCAATTAGGGGGAAGTCCCCTTTGACATAAGAGTGTACATTCAAAAACAAAAGCAGTCATATCAATAAGCAAACCAACAAAAATCACATGATTATTTCAATAGATGCAGGAAAAGCCTTTGACAAAATACAACACTCATTCCTATTGAAAACACTAGAAAGTATAGGAACAGAAGGTCCTTTCCTAAAAATAATAAACAGTATTTATCTAAAACCATCAGCAAACATCATCTGCATTCCCAATGAGATCAGGAGTGAAACAAGGATGCCCATTATCACTGCTATTATTTAACATTGTACTAGAAACACTAGCAGTAGCAATTAGAGAAGAAAAAGAAATTGAAGGTATTAAAATTGGCAATGAGGAGACCAAGCTATCACTCTTTGTGGATGATATTATGGTCTACTTATAGAATCCTAGAGAATCAACTAAAAAGCTAGTGGAAATAATCAAACAACTTTAGTGAAGTTGTAGGATACAAAATAAACCCACGTAAATCATCAGCATTTCTATATATCACCAACACATCTAAACAGCAAGAATTAGAAAGAGAAATTCCATTTAAAATCACCCTAGATAATATAAAATATTTGAGAATCTATCTTCAGAGACAAACACAGGAACTATATGAACACAACTACAAAACACTCTCCACATAATTAAAACAAGATCTAAACAATTGGAAAAACATTAACTGCTCATGGGTAGGACAAAGTTAACATAATAAACATGACCATCCTACCCAAACTTATTTACTTATTTAGTATTTATGTTAACAAAGTTAACATAATAAAAATGACTATCCTACCCAAACTTATTTACTTATTTAGTGCCATACCCATTGAACTATCAAAAAACTTTTTTACTGAATTAGAAAAAAACATAACAAAGTTAATTTGTAAGAACAAAACATCAAGGATATCCAGGGAAATAATGAAAAAAAAAATGTGAAGGAAGGTGGCCTTGCAGTCCCAGATCTCAAACTATACTATAAAGCAGAGGTCATCAAAACAATATGGTACTGGCTAAGAGACAGAAAGGAGGATCAGTGGAATAGACTTGGGGTAAGTGACCTCAACAAGACAGTCTATGATAAGCCCAAAGATCCCAGCTTTTGGGACCAAAATCCACTACTTGATAAAAACTGCTGGAAAAATTGGAAGACAGTGTGGGAGAGATTAGGTTTGGATCAGCATCTCACAGCCTACACCAAGATAAACTCAGAATGGGTGAATGACTTGAACATAAAGAAGGAAACTATAAGTAAATTATGTGAACACAGAATAGTATACATGTCAGATCTTTGGGAAAGGAAAGATTTTAAAATCAAGCAAGAGTTAGAAAAAAATCACAAAATATAAAATAAATAATTTTGATTACATCAAATTAAAAGATTTTTGTATAAACAAAACCAATTCAACCAAAGTTAGAAGGGAAGTAAGAAATTGGGAAACAATCTTCATAGCAAAAAACCTCTGACAAAGATCTAATTGCTCAAATTTACAAAGAGCTAAATCAATTGTACAAAAAATCAAGCCATTCTCCAAATGATGAATGGGCAGGGGACATGAATAGGCAATTTTCAGTCAAAGAAATCAAAACTATTAATAAGCACATGAAAAAGTGTTCTAAATCTCTTATAATCAGAGAGATGCAAATCAAAACAACTCTGAGGTATCACTTCACACCTAGCAGATTGGCTAACATCAAAGGAAAGGAAAGTAATGAATGCTGGAGGGGATGTGGCAAAGTTGGGACATTAATTCATTGCTGGTGGAGTTTTGAATTGATCCAACCATTCTGGAGGGCAATTTGGAACTATGCCCAAAGGGTACTAAAAGAGTGTCTGCCCTTTGATCCAGCCATAGCACTGCTGGGTTTGTACCCCAAAGAAATAATAAGGAAAAAGACATGTACAAGAGTATTCATAGCTGCACTCTTTGTGGTGGCAAAAAAATTGGAAGATGAGGGGATGCCTTTCAGTTGGGGAATGGCTGAACAAATTGTGGTATATGCTGGTGATGGAATACTATTATGCTCAAAGGAATAATAAAGTGGAGGAATTCCATGGGAACTGAAACAACCTCCAGTAATTGATGCAGAGTGAGAGGAGCAGAACCAGGAAAACATTGTACACAGTAACTGATACTCTGTGGTACAATCGAATGTAATGAACTTCTCCATTAGTGGTAATGCAGTGATCATGAACAACCCGGAGAGATCTATGAGAAAATAAACTATCCACATTCAGAGGAAAACTGTGGGAGCAAAAACACCAAAGAAAAACAACTGCTTGATTACATTGGTCGAGGGGGATATCATTGGGGATATAGACCCTAAATGAACATCCTAGTGCAAACATCAATAGCATGGAAATAGGTTCTGATCATGGACACATGTAATTCCCAGTGGAATTGCATGTTAGCTACAGGAAGGGTGGGTAGAGGGGAGGGAGGAATAGAAGAATGCTTGAAATTGATAAAAAAAAATAAATAAAGCATTCCAACCACCACCACCACCAAGTTCAAATTCATCATATCTCAAAGTTCACTCTGGATCTTCTGGCACAGCATGTGGTCTCTGCAGGCATCTTCACAGTGCCTTCCAGATTCTAGGAGGTAGTCTCTTGTTCTAAATTTGGCTCAAATTCAAGTCAAAGTTCACAGCAATAGCATAGTCCCCCCTGAGGAGGATACAGGGATGCATGTAGGAATTACACGGGGATACATGGTCAGGTCATAAGGCATATGAATCAAGTATCAAAAAACATCAAGGGATCAAATAAATTTAAATTAAATTAAAAAAAACTTCTGAGTCATATAAAATATAAAAAGAAAACTTGAAGAAAAAAATTCTGGGAAGAAGGGAAAAAAGAAAAAGAAAGAAAAAGAAATATCACAACTCACAACAGGCTCTTGTAGTGATTCATGTCCCATAAGCGTACAATAACATTTAGTCACTAACCCAATTTAGCAGTCTGGACTACAGTAAGTTGTCACATCATGTGAGAAAATAGAAAAAGAGACTAAATCTTGAGACAAATGGGAAATAGAATTTCCTGGTTTAACCCTGTTCTTTGTTTTTTTTTGGGGGGGTGGATAATGGAGCCAGAGTAAACAATGTTATATGCTTGATATCAAGTGTGGTACAAGAAGTCCTGCATTTAACACATGTTAAACAGACACAACCTCGAGTCTCACACATGATCAAGTCATTGTGCCTTTGTGCAGAATGTCATCAATCCCAGTAGGACTGGTTTGATTTCTTTCACCTTTTTGTGCTTGTTTGGCACCATTGCACCATTGCCTGAGGACATTTAATTCAGTCTACTTCTCCCATTCTGAAAAACAATAAAAATACATTATATAAAATGCGATGAAATACAAATGCTCCATTGGGATCTATGAATGGCATGGAAGTTCCTCACTTTTCACAGAAGAATTCTATCTGTTTGATAGCTTGGCCTCTGCCTCATGAATTGTAGAATTAGTTTAATAGCCCTGGAACCTTTACTTATTGCTTATCATTTTGGGTTTTGGACCTTAACTCTCAAAGAGTTCAGCACTTACATTTAAATCTTTACATAATTCTCACTCATCCCAGGGCATTACTGGTCAAATTGCTCAGTCAATTATTTGAGCAGAAATTTGTCTCATTTACACTTCTAAGCTATCCCATCAGCAACAGGCATACAGATATACAGAGAATGTGTTTATGGCCAGAAGGATGCTGATAACAGAGGTAGATATTCAGCTAATAATGATGCCCTAAGGGATTCTCTTGAAGCTATAAGCCTCTGGGCAATCTTCTTCTTAGAGAGAAGATTGAATTCAGTTGTGAAGACTCAGATATAAAGCCATCAAGCTAATACTGCATGATTTGTCATTATTTTTCAGATCTGCTCTTAGCTATATTCTATGTCCTGGCTTTGGAATAGCACATGGAATTTGATTTTAAACCACAACTTGATGCTCATTTCCAGTATTTGGTCTGAGCTGTACTCCTCTTCTCTTAGATCTATTGTTACAAATCTGAAATTCCAAAATTTCTCCTGAAACTTGTCACACTCACTCATTTACTATCTTCACTTGACTTTACTTTCTTCTTTCATCCCTCCCTTCCCTCTCCCTCCTTCTTTCTTTCCTCCCTCCCTCCCTCCCTCTCTCTCTCTCTCTCTCTCTCTCTCTCTCTTCCTCCCTCCCTCCCTCCGTTCCTTCCTTCCTTCCTTCCTTCCTTCCTTCCTTCCTTCCTTCCTTCCTTCCTTCCTTCCTTCCTTCCTTCCTTCCTCACCATTCCTTCCTTCCTTCCTTCCTTCCACCATTCCTTCCTTCCTTCCTTCCACCATTCCTTCCTTCCTTCCACCATTCCTTCCTTCCCTTCCTTCTTTTATTTCTCTCTCATTCTTACTCCCCCTTTTTTTTTTTTGAGAAATGTCATTATTAAGCATGGTGATGATATAATAAAATAATAATTCCTAGCATTTATATACTTCTTTAAAATTACAAAACTAAAAAATATAAAGAATTTTGCATACATCATCTCATTAGATCCTCATAATAACTATAAAAGGTATTATTATTCTTATTCTTATAGCCAAAGAAACTGAGGCAGAAAGCAGTTAAGTTATTTAGTCAGGATCACATAGTTAATCAGTGTCCAAGAAAGGATTTGAATTCAGGTCTTTCTGACTCCCAGGGCAACCACTCTCTGCCACATGCCACCTGGATGTTGCCAATGGTTCCCTCCTCCCCCTTTTTTTAAAGGGTTTTAAAATAAAGTGTAGCTTGAGGCTCCAAACTATGGAGATAAATCCAGGCATTCATTGTTTGTGACACACTGATTATATTATCCCTATAATTGCATGAATAACCTTTAGTATTGTGCATTGAGTACTCTTTTTGGTCCACTGCCCATTATGTGGTTGTTTCTTCTATGTATATAAACAATTCTAGTAAGTTTATGGCAAGAGCTTTGAAAACACTGCAAATTACTTTCTCTGTGTGTTTGGACAATGCAAGGGCATGTCCTGCATTAGGAAGGGTACTAATACACACTTGTGGTCTATGCCTGATTATATAATGATAAACAGGGCTATCTGTGTACGTGCTTCCTAGGCAAAAGACCTTTGGGAAATATAACAAGAAGCTCTGATTCTTACTATGTGTGTGGGCTCCCAATTCTCTAGTGGAGTGGTTCATTGGTCTTGAATCATTATTGGTTCTGATTTAACTTCCTCTTTCACCATTTTCATAACTTTCATACATTACATGGGAATAAATGAGAGGTGAATGCATCTGGACTTCACTCCAGAGCTCATTTAATCTAATCCCTTTGTGTTATAGACAAGGAATGGAGAGGCTGATATTTGTTTAAGGCTAGACAGGTAGAAAATGTGGGAGGAAAGGATTTGAAGGGTCCTCTGGCTTCATCACCACTATTCTTTCTACTAACCCATGAGGCCATTTTGTCATCAAGTTTATGATTCATGAAGGCATAATATATTAGTGGTAGGGTCCATATTCTCCTTAATACACTAAAAATAATTCTAGATCCATGTTTTCCCCTTAGAGACAGAAGAAAATTAAAATGAGTTCCTTGAGAAACAAGAAACTGTCCTTTGCCTTTCTTTAGATATTTAGCAGTTAGCATAGTGCTTGACACATAGCATGCCAGAAAATGTTCCTACATTCTAAGTTCATTAACTCTCTGGCAGTGTTAGAAAGAAAAAAAATAATAACAACTGGGTAATGATTTGAGCAAAACTGGCTTTATTATTAAGTATTGAAGGTTAGGGGTGTATGGGGTGCTCAGGGAAGAGTAGTATCTCTGGTATGGAGGGCTTGTTGTGCCCTTCTAGGGCAACTCTCCAGCCTCTGACCCTCACCTGACACCCAGCTCTCACTTGTGGCTCCCAGTAGCTACTAGCATGTGGCAGCGGCCATACCCCGGGCATCAGCTTCGACAGGCCGGCTAAACCTTGTGAGGGTAGCCATCGGGTCGTCGACCCCTGGTGAACTAGGGCTTTGCTCACCCAGCATGTGAAGACTGCTTCGGCCGAACAGGTGGAAGAAACCAACAAGAAGGTTCAACGGCTGAGATGGCGACGCAGCAAAGCACTGTGGAGTGCCTTGGGTGTGTTGGAGCACAAAAGACAACATGGCCATCCAATGCAGCTGAGGAAGTCTCCAGGTGTAACGACTTTTCGTGCCACTGGACCCAGGCTTCCAGCGCCGAGAGAGTGGGACTGTCTCTGTGCATCGGCTTTTCCACTTAAATCTCCTTCACGCACAAGTATCTGTGCAATAAACGCACAAAGACAATCATCTTTCTTGGTTACTGAGAGACTACTACTACTATTACTGACACATAGCAGCTGTTAAAGTTTTCATTGACTGACTGTCCAATCCCAAAGTACTGAGTTCTATTAGTTCTACTGAGTTTTGACTAGCCAGTGCCAGAATATGTAAGAAATATAGGAGGGACATGTTGGGCAATCCCCAATGTCTAGAAAACTCTAAAAGTAATGTAAATAAAACCAGCCTACTTTCCTTCAAAGGCAGAATTTTTTCCCATTTATACTCTGAGAGATCAGGGACTAAGATTGAGGGAATGAGAATAACAGCTTCTTCCTCTGCCTGTTGCCATTTTGGTGTCTGGACCAGTGACTGCAAGCTTTAGAAAAAGAACAATTGATTTCTGAGGGTTCCTACTGGTGGGGTGAAAAATGAGAGGAGGGATCCACACACAAACTTTGTGCAACACTTGAGAGAACCAGGACTAAACAAGAGTGGAAAAGAGTCTTGAATGTGGGGTCAGAAGACATTGGTTTGAACCCTATTCTGCTCCCTGTGTGACCCTGGCCAAGTCACATCCTCTGTAAGCTTCCCTTTCCTCATTTGTCAAATGATGGGCTTTGACAAAGTGATCTCAGAGCTTTAAGTTTACCAACTTAGGAAAATGGCAGCAACATACATCAAATACAGCTCATTTCCTCATTCTTTCTTAGGGTCATTTTTTATGAATCTGGGAGGAGCAGTGATCTTGGCAGTTCCACCAGCTAGTTCAATTAATGGCATGGCCTTGGCTGCCAAGATATTGGTGCCCAAGGTCTTTGGGGAGGCTTAATCTGCTCCCTCAAATAGAGATGCCTGACAGGTCATGGAAACCTGTGCTCTTATTGGGTAAATGCCAGGAGAGAGAAAAAGAGATGCCCATTTTAACTAAACTTGTTTCTTTTCTTTGAGGGACCTATGCAGCTGAGTAGGAGGATTGGTCCCATTGTCCTTGGGCCTACTTGGTGACATACAAAAAACAATGGGATTGCATAGTGGTTGTTAAACAAGAAAGACAAATTTTCCTACTTATTAGTCTACCAGGGATCTTTGCCTTTGGAGTCTCTAAAAATTCACAATCACTTAACAAAATAAATGATGCCCAGGGCAGCCCTTGAGGGGTGTCACTGTAGATAGCTTGTGGTACTTCTGACTGGTCAAGAAGGCCTGACCTCGACTCCCATCTCAGACATTTGCTACCTGGTGATCTCATGCAAGCCACATTACTTTTCTCAGGTTCAGTTTTCCCATTTAGGTTATTGTGAGGATCAAATGGAATAACATATAAATTGCTTTGTAAACCTTGAAGCACTATATACACACTAGCTCTTATTGTTATTCAGAAAGATTTCCAAACTAGATATTGGGGGGCAATTATTTTGGGCAGATTTTGGCTCCAACAATTTATTTCTTGGCTGCCTGTCTCTCTCTCTCTCTCTCTCTCTCTCTCTCTCTCTCTCTCTCTCTCTCTCTCTCTCTCTCTCTCTTCTTTCTCCTCTTACTTTCTCTTTTTTCTCACTTTCTCTCAATCTTTCTCTTCTCTTACTCTCTCTCCTTTTTCTCTCTCCTCTCAATCTCTCTCCTCCCTCCCCCTCTTCTCTTAATCTCTCTTCTCTCAATCTCTTTCCCTCTCCCTCCTCTCTCTCTGTTATATATATATATATATATATATATGTGTGTATGTACATATATAACAAATATATGTATATATATTATTTTTTATTGGATGATAACTCTTCTAAAGACTATGGACAGTATGTCCTGGACTTGAAACCAGGAAGATCAGGGTTTAAATTAGGCTGTAGATCATTCCTATCTGTGTAACCCTAGGCAAGTCACTTAACCTCATGGTCTGAGTTCTTTATCTATAAAATGAGTGGGTAGGGCTAGTTGACTTCCAAGGGCCCTGCCAGCTCTACATTTTTGAACCCATGATAAAGTCTCTGACATAGTATAAACTTTTCTCTGCTACTATTCCTTTCTCATTATGTCCACTGTAGTAGACATATACAATCTATTTTTTTCTAATAGTCTGAAGGAATCTTGGAATACAAACTTTGCACAGATAAAATAGCAGCAACAACTAACACTACTAATAATATATTTGTTTAGAGCTTTAAAGTTTGCAAAACACCTTGCATACATTATCTCACCTGATCCACACTGCAGTCCTTTGAGAGGGACATTACAGGTATTACTCTCATTTTGTAGTTGAGAAAACTGAGCACAGCTGGTATCAGACATGGGATTCGATCCCAGGTTTGGTTTTTTTTTTTTTATTTCAAATGTAATCAATAAATCTATAAGCCTTTACTAAGTTCCTTTTTTGTGCTAGACACTGCTCGTGATTCTGGAGACAAAACAGCTTCTGTTGAGGAAAAAAGCATGTATAAAAGAGAAATACAAAACTATATAAAAGTAAACTACAAAGGCATTTTTTTCAGGAAGAGTATGAGGAGTTCTGGAGAAGCTAAAAAGTTTCTGGAGTGTGATGGGACTCAAGCTGAGCTTTGGAGAAAACCAGGATTATCAGGGACTAACCTAAGGAGGGAATGCATTCCCAGCATGGAGATACATTATCCAGGGAGCCTGGCATCAGTTTGAGTATTCTGGTTTTCTTTATTTTTATTCCTCTAGTTGTTGGCACTTTCTCTTGCCCTAATCCTTAGCATCACTATTCTTCCTAGTTCATCTTATTTCATCCCCTACACTCCAGTTGAGATCTCTGTCTCTCTTTTTTATGTCTGAGACCCAGTTCTCCCCTCTCAGTCAGTCTTTCCTCTAACTGGCCACATGACATCTTTCAAATTTCCCTGAGATGAGCCTCTTTTCTTTATCAGTTTATACTTGGTTTCCTTTGTCTCTGTCTCTTGCTTTTTCTCTCTCCTATTTTCTAACCTTAGAGGTTATGTTAATCCTTCCACCTTCTCTATAAACTTCTTCTTGCCCATCTTCCTACCCTTTGCCACTTTAGTTTCCTCTCTTCTTCCCTCAGTCAGTGAGTTAACAAGGATTTAAGATCTACTGTCTGCTAGGCATTGGACTAAATGCTGGGAATATAAAGGAAGAGCTTCAAGAAGCTCCCATTTCAAAGCAGGAAACAGCATGCAAACAACTATATCATACAAAACATATATATGTCTATGTGTATAAATAGAGAGATAGCAAATTGAAGGTAATCCAATAGGAAGAACTAGGGGAGGTGGGAATAAGTGATCATTAGCATGCAAAACTGGAGCTACATTTCTCATTAAAAGCATCTGATTTGTAGGGCTTACTTTCTGGGTCATTGTTTTATTTTTAAGAAAGGTTAGCATGACCATTATAATTTCCTATGATGTAATTATAGCTCAATTCTTATGACTCCAGACAGTCTAGACATAGTCCTAAAGTCATATGATTTAGAAGAGGTCTTTCTTTCTTTCTCTCTTTCTTTCTTTCTTTCTTTCTTTCTTTCTTTCTTTCTTTCTTTCTTTCTTTCTTCCTTTCTTTCTTTCTTTCTTTCTTTCTTTCTTTCTTTCTTTCTTTCTTTCTTTCTTTCTTTCTTTCTTTCTTTCTTTCTTTCTTTCTTTCTTTCTTTCTTTCTTTCTTTCTTCCTTCCTTCCTTCCTTCCTTCCTTCCTTCCTTCCTTCCTTCCTTCCTTCCTTTTTCCTTCCTTCCTTCTTTCTTTCTTTCTTTCTTCCTTTCTTTCTTTCTTCCTTTCTTTCTTTCTTCCTTCCTTCCTTCCTTCCTTCTTTCTTTCTTTCTTTCTTTCTTTCTTTCTTTCTTTCTTTCTTTCTTTCTTTCTTTCTTTCTTTCTTTCTTTCTTTCTTTCTTTCTTTCTTTCTTTCTTTCTTTCTTTCTTTCTTTCTTTCTTTCTTTCTTTCTTTCTTTCCTTTCTTTCTTTCTTTCTTTCTTTCTTTCTTTCTTTCTTTCTTTCTTTCTTTCTTTCTTTCTTTCTTTCTTTCTTTCTTTCTTTCTTTCTTTCTTTCTTTCTTTCTTTCTTTCTTTCTTTCTTTCTTTCTTTCTTTCTTTCTTTCTTTCTTTCCTTCTTTCTTTCTTTCTTTCTTTCTTTCTTTCTTCCTTCCTTCCTTCCTTCCTTCCTTCCTTCCTTCCTTCCTTCCTTCCTTCCTTCCTTCCTTCCTTCTTTCTTTCCTTCTTTCTTTCTTTCTTTCTTTCTTTCTTTCTTTCTTTCTTTCTTTCTTTCTTTCTTTCTTTCTTTCTTTCTTTCTTTCTTTCTTTCTTTCTTTCTTTCTTTCTTTCTTTCTTTCTTTCTTTCTTTCTTTCTCCTCTTCCTTCTCTTCCTTCTCTTCCTTCTCTTGCTTGACCTCCATTTTCCTGTTGAGAAATATATATATATATATATATATATATATATATATATATATATATATATATATATATAGAGAGAGAGAGAGAGAGAGAGAGAGAGAGAGAGAGAGAGGGCTAACTAAAGAAATAAAAGAAACTGTAAATGATCTCTCAATTTCTATGCTCGTCAAACATTTGCTTTTAAGTACAGAGGATTATGTTGACATTCCAGCTTTTCTAAGCACTGTAAAAATATTACAGCCATTCTTCATGAACATTCATGCAGCATAACATTGAGTGCCATTTACCAAGTGCCTGGGCTGTAGTGGATAAATGGAGGCCTTGATTCTCTTCTACCTGAGTTCAGCATTCATTTGCTAGTTTTTATGTACTTCAAGTTAATGAAAATGAAATGCTAGGTAACAACCATTTTCTAGGTGAAGCAGTATCTTTCAACTGCTCTTTGGCATTGTGGGCTACTCTACTTTTAAAATTTTTATGATGTCTTGGCATGTTCATTTATTTTGTATTTGTAATACCAGTCTCCCAGACTTGAGTCCTTCCAGGGCCAGATTCATGGAGGGAGAACCAGGATACCTGAAAGTGATCATTGTTTACTGTTTGGTAACTGTTTGGATATTTTATCTCACCGTCTGCTTCTAGCTAGTTCTGCAAAGTCAGGTATTCAGTGCTGGATTCCACAGCGGCTCAGATATTTTGAAGTGCTCTGGAAACCAAACAAACCCCAGCAAAGAAAGGAGGAAGAAGTTCAAGCTGCCTGCCTGTGGCTGTGGTTGCTAAGGAGACCACTTCCTTGTACAGGATTAAACACCAGCCTGGCCTCTCCAAGGACCACAACAGCAGACCTTGCAGGGAGGGGGAAATGGACAAATTAAATGAAAGATGGGCCAATTGGAAATTGATGTCTAAAATACTCAAATAAAGCTGTTGCTTTCCTCTTTCGTACTCTTTCGGGTTGTACATAAAACACTTGAATTCTGGGTTAGGATTGTTGTCTGCTTCCAAGTAAGCAGAGCTTTATATTTTTCACAGTTGCCAAATTATTATAGTATTCTATGGAACAATATATGAAAGCTTAGCCAAACTAAGAAAGCAGAAGAGAGTTTGGAACTCTCATCTCGGAGCCTGCTGGATGAAATTACAGGAGGAGTTGTGAATAACCACATATTCCTATATCCCTTACTCTACATAAGGATACACTTGGGAGATGAAATTTCAAACGGCCTTAATAAAGTACTCAATCTGGACTTTCTTCAAAAACAGCTCACGTCTAAAAGTGTTGTCCAGGGAGAGTTCAGATTTCTAGGAATTGAGGAGTCTTAAGTCTTAAGAAAGGAAAGTTGACTTTGGAGGTTTTCTTCCACCTCCCTGCCAATTTCTGGTTTTCTGTCATACCTAACTCACTCCAGTCATCTTCATTTGTCATGCATTGTCTTTCCTTAGAGTAATGCATGGCATCTTCATGCTAACCAAGGATTCTTAACTTTTTATGTGATGATCCCCATTGTCAGTCTGGTGCAGCCTATGGACCAAGTCTCAGAGTAGTGCTTTAATTTATTTTAGTTAAATTAATTAAATTTTAATTTAATTAAAATTAATTAAATTATTTTAGAGAATTTGCATCAGATCATAAAGGAAAGCAATTATAGTGAAAGGCGATTATCAAAATATTAAAGAAAAAAACACACCATTCACAGACCCCAGGTTAAGAAACATTGTGCTTAATTCTGGACAATATAGTTTTCCAAAGTTCTTGAATGGTTTTATTTTGGGGGCAATCAAACTGTCCTTAACATTCGATCATGAGAGAGATTTTCCTCATATTTCCAGAGTCTTTCCTACTGTTTCTGGGGAAGAAGTTCCTATAGTTAACTGTTGTCTGTGTCATTGGGGCAGGAAATCAGGACTTATGCCCTAGGAACAAAGTTCTTGGCAAATTCCATTCCCTAGAAGACTATCTTCCAGCTCATGGCTACTTGGCCAGTTTGGGGGTTCCCTCCTTCCTTGGACCCTCCCCTTTATTGTCCTGCTTCTGCTCCAGGCAACGCTGATAGATCATTTGGTTGGAAGTGGGGTACTGGGACTATACACCACAATAAACCAAATTCTGCCAGTTTCGTAAAGATTGCAGTCTCTGATTGGCCCCTTACTTCATGAGCTTAGGGAATTTTTATCTGAATGGCTTTATGTAGTTTTCCTGGCCTCTCCTTTCCTGTCTTCTGGACAGTACTTAAATGGAATTATTGTCTACTTACCACTTAAGGCTGCCAGATTCTAGGCACCTGGGATGCTCTGCTAAGAGGTCCTTTATGCTCACATTTAAACCATTTTGGAATTCTTTCATCCCTATTTCCTTCTCCTAGACCAAGAGGATTCCTGAGAGTTGGAATTCATTTACAGATCCAAAGATCTCTGTTTGTCACTTAAGCATGTCTTGGGATGCCTTGTAACCCTACTGTAAAGTACTGATAGCACCTAGCAGGGAGCATCCCTCCTCTCTCCTATATGCCCAATTTAGCAATCCTTCACTTTAGCAAGGCTTTTGTTGAATATTGGAGAGGTCCATGGCTGGGTTCACCCTGTTTGTGCTCTGGGAACAGTCATTAAATCAATACTACGATTGCTACTGGAAAAGGTAGGATAATGACTAAAACTTTTCAAACTAAAATTCTTCTCCCTAGCTATTGCGACTCCCGTGGCTAGGTTGTGACCTGTTAGAATGGGAGTTCTTGAGGCAAGGCAGGCTCTCACTTTTACAATTGTATCCTCACCTCCTCCCTGGTACGAAGTTGGTAAGTAATAAAAAATATAAGTAAAAAAATAAAAATAAATAATAAATTAAAAAGTAATAAAAATGCTTTTGCATTTCAATTTTTTCAGCTCTTGTGAAGCACCTACCACATATCAGAATTATGCTAAATACTCGAGACTGAAAGATGGGAAAACAAAATCTTCCCTCTCAGGAAGCTTATCATCTAAGTGGAAACAACAAGACATATATAGGAAAAACTGGAGATAATCACCAGAGGAAGACTAGGAAGTGGTGTTTCAGCCACACTTGCTGCTAAGTCACCCTAGGATGGGTGCAATCTAGGAGGCACATTGGATAGAGTACTAGAACTTGGAATTGGGAAAACCCGAATTCAAATCCAACCTCAGATATTGACTAGCTTTATAATACTGGCAAATCACTTAACCTTTCTTAGATTCATTTTTCTCATCTGTAAAATGAGGCTATAATAACACCTACCTCCCACAGATGTCCTGAGGACAAAGAAGTTAATATTCCCAAGGCATTTTGCAAATCTTAAAATGCTAAATAAATGCACGCTATTATTATAGTGTCCATAGTATCTGGAGATGCTACATGCCATGTGACAAGTGATTGAATGAACTGGGAAGGAGAAAACTTTGCTAGCTAAATGCTAGCTACTGTCAAACACTTATTTGGAAGTTTTCAAGGAGGACAGGTTGTAGAACCACTTTGCAGCAGAGTTACGAAGGGGATTCTGGTTTAGGTAGGTTTTGGACTAGAAGGCATCAAGGTCTCTTCTGGCTCCAAGATTCTGATCTCTTACCTGTCTGGAGCCTTCCTGATAGAGCCCAAGGTAAGTAGTGACTTTTTATAGTTCCTAAAGCTCTTTGATAAGTCTGATATAGGTCTCTATGAGATCTTTCCTCTTTATCAAGGATGGTCTCCAAGTTGGTGCTGCTGTCAGGGTTCCATCCATCACCTTTGAAACAGATCCATTCAAAAAGAGAGTTGATATCTCAGTGTTATCAAGAACTGCCTCTCAGTTAATTTGTAATAGGAGCATCAGCTTTACTCTGTGTTCAAGTCTTTGAATATTTCAGTAGGGTGACCCAATATAAAATACTTCCCTTTGGACACACAGCACTTGGGGAAACAGGTAGACTAGGGAAGTGCCCAAGAGCACCAGATTCCCTCATAAACATATTGCTCAATCGATCAATTAAGAAATATTGAATGAGTGTTAACTTTGCCCCAATATGTTGCCAAATGCTAGGAATACAAAGGAAAACAAAACCAGGATCTCTGTCCTATAGGAACTCAGATTCTAGTGAGGGAAACAATATACAAACAGATATGGATACCCAAAATCAATAGCCTGTGAATGAGAGGAAAGCACTAACTAGTCTTGGGCAGCTGGGTAGAGGTCATAAATTGGAGATAACTTCAGAAAGAAGGAATGAGGATTGAGGGGGATTGGGAAAGGTCCTTCACAGAAGGGAGAATCTGAGCTGATAATTATAGGAAGCCATGAAGTGGAGATGACGTGGAAGAGCATTCCACACCGGGGAGACAGCAAGTGAAAATGCCCACAGTTGGAGATGGAGTGTTTAGTTGGAGAAACAGCAAAGATGGCAGCCAGGGTTATTGGATCCCAGAGTACATGGGAGGAGAATCAGTAGAGGATATAAGAAGACTGGAAAGATAGGAAGGGGACAGGCTCTGAAGGACTTTAAAAGCCAAAAGGAGGATTTATATTTGAGCCTGGAGGAAATAGATATCCACTGAGTAGTCAGATAATATGATCAGACCTGAGCATTAGGAAGACCGATTTAACAAATGGAAGAAGGATTGGTGTAGGGAGAGATGAGGCAAGAAGGACAACCATAAGGCAAAAGAATGATAAGGGTCTGAGGCCAGATTTGAACTTAAAATCTTCTGTTTCCATGCCTGGCTCTCTATCCACTGAGCCACCCTTTCTTGAAATGTAATAAATTTTGAAGTAACTGTATGATGGCTCTGACTACAAACTATGAGCAAAGAGGTTCAGCTCTGGCTCAGTTTTGAAATGTTTGCACATGACTACCTCAGCATCTGAATATGGTTGGTGCTCTTTTAAGGGCTATTGCTGAATTCAGCTTGGTTTCCTTACTGCAGTAAGGCACAGTGGCTGGAAGAAATAAATTTAATCCAGACATTTTCCCTATAGAAATCTTCCTCTGATATCTCATGTTTGTACTGAGATGATCCTGGATTCTCAAAGGAGAGTAACTTCTCTCATGGCTTATGGGCTAGAAAGACTTTGTGTTTAGGCACAAAAACATCCCAGTCTGTTGTCTCAGAACATCTAAACATGGGAAGAATAACAGATTAGCCACTATGTGATGAATTGTTTGGCCATGACCATCCACAAAACAAAGAAACAATTTAAAATAGCCCTTATTTTGTGAAGTTCTCGGTGACCACGGCCCTCGGGTCATTTTTGAAAAATATTTGGATGGACATCCCATCATCCAACTTAGAGAGACACCAAAATCAGTAAATCAATCAGTCAATACGCATTTATTAGGCACCTACAATGTGTCAGCAGGTTTTGTAATTAGAGATGATTGAGTTACTTTCAGGAAAGTATACTGATTCAAAGTTATCCTCTGACACAAAACCTCCCTCATAAAAATGTTATTTTTATTATTTGTCAATTAGATTATTTTTTTCTCTGTCACCTTCCATTCTCCCATAATAACTAAAATTTATACAGCGCTTTAAGATTTACTTAGTCCTTTAAAATATTATTTTATTCTCATAAGAACGCTGGTATAGAATTGCTATTATTGCTATTATTGTCTCTAATTTATAAAAGAAGAAACTCAGATTGAAGATACTATGTGACTTGCCCAGGGTCACACAAATAATTAAGTGTCTTGACTTAATTATTGCCTCCTGACTCTACATCTAGCCAAGAAAAAAGAAAAAGAAACCCTCACAATTAATATGCATAATTCAGGACAATCACATATTTTCCATGTTCAAAAATATATGCTTCATTCTCTGTGTCAGGAGGTGGGTAGTATACTTCTTCAATTCTCTGGACTCATGGTTTCTCATTGCCATGTTTGTTCTCTACAAAGACATCACAATGCTATTAGGATTATCTTCAGTAAGTCATTTCCCAATGCCTCAGTTTCCCAATGTGTAGAAGTTCAGATTAGATGATCTTGAACCCCTCTGGTTCTATGGGGAGGAAATGCCTTAACTTCTTATGCTAAACGTAGAAATTTCAAGTAGAGTCAGTTCTGCCATAGCTTGACATGAGTTCTCCCCCACTCCCATCCCTCCACTGTACAAAATATCCCAATAAAAAAATCACAAGTTTTATAGGGAGAAGTAGGATTGGGGCACAACACTCCAAAATTTTGTCTGTGGCATGCTAGGAAAAAAAAAAGAAAGGAACCTAAAACAGCAGCAGTACAGTTTTATACATGTTAAATGATGAAGAAATACTATCAGAAATCATGGCAGTGCCCACAATCAGTTTGCACCTCAGTTCCTACAGACCCAATGCTGACAAAAATCAAATCAGTGCAGTGGAGAGGTTGGCCTCAGTGGACTACAACCCCAGCAGAATGGAAGGTAAGGTAGGGAGGTATGTTGGACCAGCCCTCTTCAGTCCACAGAGTCTGTGTAACAGTGGGACAGTTACAATAGAATATATTCCCCTTCGCTGATTCTCTCCTCTGGACTCTGGTGCAGGTCCTCATCATTTCAAGCCTGGACTTTTGCAGTAGCCTGCTGGTGAGTCTACCTGCCTCACATCTCTCCCCACCATCCAGCCCATTCTCCATTTGGCCTCTAAAGTGATTTTCCTAAAATTCCAGTGTGATCATTTCACTCCCCTCCTCAGGAAACTCCAGTGGCTCCCTATCACCTCCAGGAGCAAAGAAAACGCTGTTTGGGCATGCAAAGCCCTTTGTAACCTAGCCTCCTCCTACCTGTCTGATCTTCTTTTACCTTCCTCTTCAACATGTACTCTTTCATCCAGTGACACTGGCTTCCTGGCTGTTCCAGGAACAAGACACTCAATTTCTCCCATTTAGGCATTTTCTCTGGCTGTCCCCTATGCCTAGACTGTTCTCCCTTCCAACTATTGATCTCTCTGGCTTCCTTTAAATGTCAACTAAAATTCTACTGTCCACAGGAAGATTTCCCTAACCCATTTTAATTCCAGTGCTTTCCAGCCTTTAATTATTTCTTTATTATTTTGTATTTAGCTTGCTTTGAATATATTTGTTTGCATGTTGTCTCTCCCATGAAACTTTGAGCTCCCGGAGGGAAGGGACTGTCTTTTGCCCTTTCTTATATCTCTGGCACAAAACAGGTGCTTATAAATGTTTAATGATTGATTGACTCAGAGGCTGTAGATAAAAGTCCCAGATACAAGTCTAAACTCTCCTCCGGCTTGGGTACCGGGTACCCTGGTTCCTCAGGACTTCTTTATCAAACCTGCTTGCAATTCTGGCTCCAAGATCATCATGGCTCAAACTCCCAGTCCACGAGGATCACCTCTGGCATTTGGAACTGAGCATAAATAACCCAAAGCAAGAACAAATGCCTCCAGCCCATTTGTCAGAGGCAAGATACAAGAAGGAGAGGAATGGGATGGTCAAATCCCTTCCTCTGCTCATTGGCTCAGTTCTTAGAATCCTGGAGCACAGTTGAAAAGATGATGGAAAAGGAGAGAGTGAATAACTTGTTTTGCTGGTTTTAAAGACTCAGGAAACCAATCAAAGAAGGGTACCCCACTTATGTCTTAGAGTTTGCAGGGGTGCCCATATTAGGCAAACCAAGCATGCCCAAACCTGGGTTATTTATATATGAAATATGGTATGTTCTTTAACAAAGATCTGAAGCTTACTTGTGGAAATGAGTATGGAAATGGGTGCTGCTTGCGAGTTATTGTATAGTAGTTATCCAGTCTTACAGGAAAATATATTATGCAGTGTTATCCAGCCTTGCAGGAAAATATGAGTTGAACTGAGGTTAGCTTGTTGGTATGTGAGGAGTTTATATGTAAGCCTTTTTAGCTTTGTTCAACTGGGGTCCCTTTTCTATTCCTTACTGACAAAATAGCACATAAGGAAATGTGAAATTTGCATTCTACTCAAATTGTTGACTGTAAGGGTAAATTTTAGGGTTGTGACTGAATATAAATTTAATTGGTTGCCAGGGATTAATTCAAATCCCAAATAAAATTCTCAAGTCAGTTTGGAAGTTTTATGGTGGTTTAATTAATATAGAGGGAAGGAATTAAGAAGAAGATAGAGGGAAGGGGTATAGGATTTCTCCCACCTGGCCTGTGCCGGGGGAGTCCAAAGACCTCTGCCACGAGGCCTCCTCAGAAGATTAGGGGCTTTCTAAGAGGATAGTGTTTCAGAAGGTAAAGGAAAAAGGAATCAGCCTAAACTCTGAGAGAGCTCAGAGAAGATGCCTCACCTGACCTACGATATTAAGCTTCTCCCAGTTACTGTATCAAGGATGCTCCCTGCCAAACCCAGACAATAGCTGCAGCCATGCCAAGATGCCAAGATGCTCACCCTGCTGCCACCAGCTACCTCTCTTCCTCAAGAGCCAGAGCCACCTCTCTGTGAAAAAAGAAATGGAGAGAGGAAGTGACAATATATATATATATATATATATATATATATATATATATATATATATATATATATATATATATATATATATATATATCACTTCCTGTGTCTCACATGTACCAATGGTAGCTTAAGCTTGACTTAGGATAGCCCAGGGGGTCTGTCAGTTGTTTCTAATTTGTCATTTGCTAGCACATGTCTGTCATAGGCCATCCATCTCAACACTTAATCCTTAAGTAGGGGTGTAGGCATTCCTGTTTTGTTAGACTAAGCAGGGTGGAGTAAATCTAAAATTCACCTTCCTAACCTTTCAATCCATTGAAACAAATTTATATTTTCAAAACAAGTGTTATAGCAGAACCAACTGAACATGGTAGCTGTCTAGGTGGACCAGGGTTTGGGGTGCTCTTGAAATCACATCAGGTAAGGCAGATGTGTTTGGAAGCTACTGGAAACTTTCACGTGTTTGGGAAATAATCCCTGGGAATTAGTCATAGGAAGGTAAACACATTTCAGATTTTTAAGTTATTCAGAGTTAGTTTTCACCTTCATCTGGAAAATTGTGATGTGAAAGTTGGTAGAATTTACTAGAATGAAATTTGAATGACTCTCCAAGTCATATTCTGAGGTCTGATCATGGCATGGACATGATCTTGGAATCTATTGGCTATGCCAATGGAGTAGGTGTTCTAGCAGAATCTGTCCATTTCTAATCTAAAGACTTTGAGTCTTAACCTGGCAATGGAATATCATAATAATGATAGCTAGTATTTATATAGCACTTTAAGATTTGGAAAAGAATGCATATATCTCTATATTTTTTATTTTTATGGAATAAAATTTTTGTTAAAATTTTATAATTTTTTTTTAATTTGTAGAAGAGGAGCCTGAAGCTGAGAGAAATTAAGTGAGCTTCAGAGAAAGGATTAAAAATCAGATCTTCAGGCTGCCATTCTATCCATCATGCAACCTAACCTACTGTCATCAATGGACTGGTGTCAGAAGGTTAGGAGAAACACCAGAGAGTTGATCATCTGGCAATAAAATTTTTTGACCCCAAAAATTCACAGGAAAATCAGTCTACTTTGGCATGATGAGTTGCAATCTACATTGGTGGAGGGAGTATGCCTTTCAAACCAAAAAAAATGAATTTTTGAAATAATTTCTAAACATTCTTAATCCAACTACAAATGCTTTATACTCAGCATTACCCAGAGAAGTCATATAGTAGGTAGACACATTGATAACTATATAAATATTATTCTCAGTAGAAGAAAAAATTAATCACTTATCAGAATATAGTTCACAAAGAAATTGTCAATATCTTGAATTTAAATAAATACTTTAGAATAAGAATGACAACCCATAGATGACGAGAAGGGAAATTAAGTTGGTTACCCTAGGAAATTTTGGCCTTCTTTCTTGCCAAATAATTTTCACCTTCTCTTGCTCCAGTCATTTTTCTTCAGTTTCAACCCTTTGATTATTCAAACCTTCAGACAGACAGTAAGCACCAATGAGGTCTGTTTGATGTGTTTTGGGTTTCCAGCTCTGTAGCTTGTGATGACTAATTCCTTGTATTCAGCTCACATATAGTAAGGGCCTACTGCCCTTACCAGAAACTGCCACTGAATCATAATTGGATGGGAATAAGAAATGTCTGAAGTCTGAAAATAGGTGGAATTATAAAAGATGCCTTTGGGAATTTTTTTCCCATTTAAAAATCCTCAGAACTTCATAAGCAAACTAGTTATATTCATTTAAACCAAATGGAGCACCCCATATGCACATTTAATGTTATCAGTTCAAAACTATCTTCATATTGTTTTTATAAGACATAAAATATTTCCTAAAGTTATACATCACCAGCTCTCAGACATCTTCAATTGGTTATCCCATAAACATCTCAAATTTAACATGTCCAAAAGAGAACTTATTATTCTCCACTCTCTATCCCTCCAAAGTCTTTCATTTTCTCAACTTTCCTATTACTATCTAGTCTCTCGCCATCTTCCTATTTCCCTAGATGCACAACATCAGTCTTATCTTTGACTCTTTGCTCTCCCTCATTCAAGGGTATCCTGAAGCTGGCTTGTCTGTTTCCCTTGCCTGGGATATTTTTCACCTTCACCAATTAGTTTCTGTGACTTCCTTCAAGACTTACCTTCTACAAAAGGCCTTTTTCAGTCCTCCCTCCTGCTAGTGGCTTCCTCATTGAGACTACCTCCCACCTACATACCATTTAAGCCCCAAATTATTTGCCTCCCTCATTAGATCATGAATTCCTGGAGGGCAGAGACTAATTTTTTCCTTCTTTATAATATCCAGCTCTTAGCACAGTGTCATGCAGAGTATGAATACAGTAAATGCTTTTAAGCTGATCTATTAAATTCTCCCCAATTCTTTTAAGTGCCACTTTTTTTCCTATAAAGAATATTTAACTAAATAGTGATACTGTCTATAATAGTTATCACTAAACTGGTTTAAGTTTTAAAAATAAGAATTCCAAAATGAACCCGTTAAAAAGAAAAGGGACTCTCCAAATTTGAATAAGCTCCCCAAAACTAGTTAGATTCCATCCTCATCACTGGGTATGATATGAGGTGGAAAGCAAAGGAGACCTTTCCTTCTGATATTAGCTTTCTATACCTTAAAGCCCCCAGCCCAATTTGGAGATTCTCAATATCATTTTATTCTTTTTCTGCCAGGCTGCAATTTTAAAACTTAATTCAACAAGTTTTTATTAAACACTTGCATATTAAGTATTATGTTTCAGGCAGGGGTGTGCTAGAGTCAGCTCAAACCAGCTTGTAAGAACTGGTTGTTAAATTTTCAGCCTGAGCATTTACATTTGAAATGAGCAAACTTTACAAATCAGGGCATGATTTGTTGGTTGTCTAGATTGAAGGAAGTGATGTAGAATATATTAATACAAATTAGATTTAAGATTATGTCATGTGTACATTTTGTTTTGGAGAGGTGGTTATTAAACATTTACCAGCACACTGCTAGTTTCAGGTGTCTCTGGTAATCATAAAAATGGAAATGACTTTGAAAGATCATTATTTCCATATCCTACATCTGGGAAATAAAACATCAAATACAGCCATCCCTTTAGGGAAAAAAAAGTTATAAAGTTTTACCTAGTGATTCTGGTATTTGAATAATGAGGTACATATTTTGGTAAGCATGTGAAGAATGTAATTAAACCAACTCTAGATTATTCAGGAAATGATTTGACCTCAAGCCCCCCAAACCATAAACCTATTTAATGAAAATTATGCAGAATATTCGTTAGGTGAGTACTAATCACATTTATGACTTGATTCAAAATCCACCGCCAATTTCTGCTTAATTGGAGGAGATTGGTTTGGTTTTTAGGCTCTCTGGGATCTTCCAAAGCCATGTGCCATGTTGGTTTAATTTAGGTTTCAATATATTCAACAGAAGTCCAAATTCTATGATGAGGATGATAGATCTAGGAAGCAAGATTCCTATAAAGTAATTTAATCTAACCTTCTTATTTTCCAAATGTCTTACCTGAGGTCCCTGGAGGTTAAGTGATTTGCCCAAGGTGACATATGTAGTAGGTATCAAGAGTCTCTGACTACAAAACAAGTCTTCTTATCTCTGCTGCCTCATGCAACAAACCTGGTAAATGGCAACCAAACTCTGATGGTGTTTAAGTGATAAGCTGAAGACTATAGTTTATCATGGAGACAGTTTGGAGCCACTTATCATCATCACTTCCCATATAGACTATTCCAATAGCCTACCCATTGTCTACCTGCCATTCCAACACATCTTCCATTTGGTGGCCATTGTTATTTTCACAGAGCACAGGTTTGATCAGTTCTTTCCTCTGCCCTTTAAACTCTAGTAGCTTCCTATTATCTCTAAGACCAAACATAAAAATCTCCTATTTGGCTTTCAGAAAAGCCTTTTATTCTGATTCCTTCCTACCTTTCTGGTCTCCTTATACTTTATATCCCTCCATATACTCTATCATGTAGAGATATTGACCTTCTTTCTGTACCTCATACATGACCCACCTTCCCCCCAACTCCCAACTTCATGCTTTATTAGTTATCCCCATCCTTGGAATATGCTCTCTCCTTACCTCCTGGCTCCATGGATTCCTACAAGTCTCAACATAAAATCTCAATTTCTGGTAGAGATCTTTTCCCAGTTTCCCTAAAGGTCCTTTCCTCAGAGATTATCTCCAATTTATCTTAAATCATTAGAATCTGAGCTCTTTAAGGGCAAAGACTGTTTTTGCCTTTTCTTGTATACACAATGCTTATCAGAATTCCTGGTATATAGTAAGCATTTAATGAATACTTCTTTGATCTGACTTAACTAGATAAGTCACTGAATATCGATAATTTGGACTCCTTTTTGCCTCTGTTTATGCCCATAATTCCTTTCTGTTATTTCTATCACTAGTACTTTTAGAACCATGTCATATAGAAGTAGGTAAGAGTGCCATCTTTGTGCAATGAGCATGTAGGCTTTGGAAACATTCATTCAACCCCAAATCAATTGGAAGTTTGAGTTTCTAGAACATATCGCTCCTTTCTGGGTTTTGGATATAACTTTATGGACTGTGAAGTTCTTCAGATTTTATTGGCTAATGACCTCATTCCAATGTGTTCCTCTCACTAGTTGTCTTTTAAATATCATCTATTTGCCTTGCTATAAACCAGTGCATCAGCCTTTGATGACCATGTGAATACCACTGGTATCATTTCAACCCTCAATTTCACAGCATAAAAACATCAAGAGAATTAGTGATAGTGTTAGCAGACAGAGAGAGACAGAGAGAAACAGAGAGAGAGAGAGAGAGAGAGAGAGAGAGGAGAGACAGAGAGACAGACAGAGAGACAGAGACAGACAGAAAGAGAGAGAGAGAGAGAGAGAGTGCCAGGCTTGAAATCAGGATATGTCAGTTGTTGTTATTCAGTTGTTTTTCAAATATGTCCAACTCTTTGTGTCCCCAATTTGGCTTTTCATTACAAAGATGCTACAATGGTTTGCCATTTTCTCCTCTAACTCACTCTGCTCTGCAGATGGGGAAATGGAGGCAAGCAGGGTTAAAGGACTTACCCAGGGTCACACAGCTATCAGATATTGGATTTAAACTCTGGTCCTCCTGACTCCAGGTCAGATGCTCTATCCATTGCTGCAATCTTGACATATTCTGACTCCTACCTTTTCAAAGCTCCAGGCAGTTCTCTGAAACTCCAACTTGAAGAGCAGGTGACAACATGTGTTGGTAGAGGAGGTTTCCTTCTCTGGAAGTTCACAACACTGATGAAATCTCCCAGTCCAATAAAAAGGGCTCATCAATTTGCTTCAGGAATATTTTGGGGGTGTATTTATGATGTTTACAAGAGGAATGATAGCCTCAGCACTCTTCGTGCTAGTCAGTGAGCAGCTAATTGAGTTAATATCTGCAATCTCTCTCACTGTACCTGCAAATAATTGTTATTGCATCAAATGCTTTGGAGGCTAGGAAAAGAGGATATTTCATAATTTTCACATAAAGGGAGCATCAGGATATTATCACACACTCAGATCAACTCAAATTTCAGAATTTTATATCCTAGCAATGTACCGTGTTATTATATTTCCCTATACAGTATGGGATAATTCAAACTTTGTTCCCAAGTATCACCAATTGTTTCCTGCTCCAACTTTTTTAGCTTTTAGAGAACAATAGAAACCTTGGTGAAAGGCATTCCCTAGAGATTACTATTCACCATCCCCACCTAACTACTCATTAATTCTGTAGTAATGCTTCTGGAGACTTTGATTGCTATTGCTTAAATCAAGATAATGTACTTTGTTCAAGGTTCTTCTTTTTTTTTTTAAAGAAAAAAATGTATTTTCTCCATATCTAAAAACAAAGACAGGCAATTCCCAAGCAACTCAGGAGATAAGTACTTTTATCTCCTAAGATTATATTGCACAAGAGACTATTTTGGTATTTTTAAATATTTCCTGGCATTGAGGATATTTAAAATTTTTGTTTTGGAAAGTTATGCATTACTCTTCTGCTTCTACTATTATTATTCTCAATAATTGGTAAATACTCAATATTATTCTCAATAAATATATTCTCAATAATTCTCAATAATTAAATGAAGCCCAAAAAGCAATAAGCAAACACAAATTAATCCTTTAATCAATTAATAGCCATCATGTTACTCTTTACAAATACAAGTTCTAGAACTTTCTATCCTGTGATAGTTTGGAAGTATCTGTCTCAAGAGACAGAATATTTGAAATATGAGGATCTTAGTCTGAAATTGGGCTTCCCTACTTGCTGTGTGAGCACCTCTGAACCTCAGGTTTT
The DNA here is from genome assembly GCF_027887165.1 of Monodelphis domestica. Classification (NCBI taxonomy): domain Eukaryota; kingdom Metazoa; phylum Chordata; class Mammalia; order Didelphimorphia; family Didelphidae; genus Monodelphis; species Monodelphis domestica. The sequence goes on from NC_077228.1 coordinate 83,074,677, forward strand.
TCTTTTGTAAAATTGATCTTTGTGGTCTCTTCTAGCTGTAAAATGTTGTGATTCAGTCATTTTGTTCAGTTTCTTCATATGAAAATAGAGAAAATATTATTGGTATTGATATTGATATTGTTGTTTCATTTCACTCAGCATCTAGCATTGGGTGCTAAACACATTGGGCATGTCATTAATTATTGCTGAATTCTTTGAATAAAGTGAAGTAGAAAGATCTGGAAGGCTATATTGATAGATCATGATCTAATACAAGCATTTTCCCCACCTGCTAACCTTTTCTATGAAGGTAATAGGGCAGTGCAGGCAATTTAGGGGACTTAGAAATGGGCTAATGGCCGTCTTATTAGAGTATAAAATAACTGGCCTCAAAATTTATCTCCATGATCTCAAGCAAAAAATTCATTATCCAAATATTAGTAGATATTTTTATATTGAATTATGTAAATTTTAAAAGTTGAATCGACCGTTTAATTCAAATTACCAACAATTTAAGTACTTACTCTATGTCAGGTGGGGCAGGTGCGTGGTACAGTAGATAAAACACTGGAAGTCAGAAAGTACAATGAATGGAAAACACTCAAATTGGGGAGATCTGAGTTAAAATCTGATACCAGACACTAACTGTGTGAATGCACAAGTCACTTAACCCATATTTGTCTTAGTTCCTCATCTATAAAATGGAGACACACTAGAAGAGGAAATGGCATACACACATATACATGCATATTTATTTTAAAGAAAACAACTCAAACAACTTTTGATGCTGAAGGCCCATGTTATTGATATAGAATTCCCTTAAACAAAATTATAAAGAACTGTTATCTAAAAACATCTAGAGTGAGAGAAAATATCTCTCAGTTCCTAATTCAAGAATTTCTGAGCAGATACCATGTTGAATACAGAACATAGGAAGGAAACATGGACTATGATGCTAGGAAAGATCCCTGAGGTGACCTGAAATGGTTTGAAGGTAGTCTGAAAATTGTACCAATATATTGATCCCTAAACATAAGGATCAGACCCGTTGTTTCATTGATAAGGATGAGGAAATTCCATAGTGTGATGTAGATTAGGATCTGTTCTGAATTGCCTAGAGGCTGAGAGGTTAAGCAAATTGCCTAGGGTCACACAGTGGATATGTATCAAAAGGAAAATTTGGACCCAGGTCTTCCTGGCTTCAAGCTCAGTTCTCTCTTCTACCATAATGTGGCTTGACACCTAAATAGTAAAAGACGATTGTCATGGAATCACAGAATTTAACCTCTTCCTGTACTAGAGTCCTCTTTACAACAGTCTTGGCAAATCGTCATCCAATGTTTTGCCTGAGGGAAAAAACCCTTCCTCCTAAGAAAGACTTATCCCACCTGGGCACAGCTCCAAATCATGGGGCCATAGCCCTAAAGCTTGAAGGAACCTTAGAGGCCATCTAGTCCAACCTCTTCATTTTTCAGAAGAGAAATGACACCCCCAAGAAAGTTTTGGTGACCGTTAGGAAGTTTTGGCAGTAGTTTCCTGTTTGTTATATACTTATTACTTAATTACTTAAAGATATTTAGAAGGGACTCACTTAGTATAGAAATTTCAGAAAATATCAGAAAATACCATTGTAGTATTTGCCTTGTTTTAGTTATATTAGTTATGTTGTTTTCTTCCCTGGTTTTGGAATAAACAAGGTGTGAACACAGGCAGGAGAGACATACATGTGTTATGGTAAAGTAGAAGATAAATGGATTTAGAGCTAAGGATGTGAGTACAAATCCCATCTCTGCTTCTTATAGCCTGCATGACTTTGGGCAAGGCACTTAACCACTGTAGACCTTAGTTTTTTTATCTATAAAGTTAGGGATTTGTACTGGATGAATTGTAAGGTCTTGTTTTATTCCAAATCTATCATTGTAAGTTGATTCTACCTCTCTTTATACAGTGGTGGGCACCATTATGTTTGATTACTTAGGCACAAATATCATCTAAACACATTAATAACAACTATTGGTAGAGGTCTGTTGTTTATGCAGACCCCATCAGTGGGCTAGGATGGAGTTTCCATATGAAGGACATCAGGAAGTTGCCTATGGGAAAATTACAATGCTTGGAATAGTAACCGATATTCTGTGACTGGTTCTGCTTGGTCTACCAAGGGGTTGGCCATGGAGCCATAACTATTGACGTCTTCAAAAGGACCTAAGTTGTCACTAGTCTCTATGTAGTATTTACATCTGAGGGAGAAAGGTGACTCAAACCATCATGATTTCTGATGAGATAACCACATTAGAAGAAAGACCATGGGCTCTTTTCCCTTAGCCAAGACCAAATGGACTTTTCATTCACTCTTCTCCATTCTGGGTTCAGAAGGGAGTGGAATCTCCAATCTGGGTCAAAAGTATGATTTACAAGAATCTGGGAACTGGAATCCAGGCTGTGTATTGTAGCCGGTTTATCATTGATTTCCCAAAGAGCAAGAAGTACTTGGGAAGTTACCTTTGCTACCCCAACTCAGTGGAAGCACTCATCTGTCAATGATATCATTTTTGGATGTGAAATTAGTGGGATCAGTGCTATGTAGAAAATAAGAGAAATAAGGCACCCCAATTTTTCTCTTCTGTAATCCCCAGACCAACTCGGTATATGGAGGGGTGATACCCTTGAGATATTAGGAGAAATGTTTGTACATTTGTTCCTTTTCTATAATGTCCCTTTAATGTTAAATGATTTAACCTAACTGAGGTGCCAATCATTGGTCCTCTAAGAAATGGAGGGAACACAACCAGTGGGAGCTTGGGCTAATGGCAGAGAAAAGAGACACCCCCGACTCCCTTGGGGTTCCTGAGAAACCTGAACAAGGCATTGTAACCAGCTTGGCCATGAATGAAAGGAGCCGGAGCGAACACATTACACAGTTAACATTTATATACATCAAAATGATCTCATTCAATCTTAACAACAACCCAGAGATGTAGTTAGCACAATCACCACTTTTACTGACAGAATACTTAAGGTTCAGAGACCTTAAATCACTTGCTTGTGGTCACATGGCTAGTAAGAACAAGAAATAGAGTTGACCTCATTTCTCTCCGGATTCCAGGGTCAGTATCTTTTCCATTCAACCATGGCACCTCATTCATTTCTTGAGTTCAATAAACATAGCTACTTTTTATGAGCAGAATGCCATTGCCAAACTTATAAATAGAATATCTGTTTAGCACCACCAGAAGTAAGTGTCTCATCACCCCCAAAGGAAAGAGCCCATTTGGGGTCACATTACACGATTTCTTGAGCTAGTTGGTGCATTCTTGTTTTCTACTCTTTTTACTCTACTTCACCTCTTGGTTGATTTCAGCAGGGACAGTTTCTTCTTCCATAAGTCTTTCAGATGTAATATAATTATAATGAACTTTTATTGTTCATGCTTCCACCCCCCCCCCCAAGGGAAAAATAATGTTTTAGAAAATGACCAAGCCAGTTACCTCTCCAAATACATTTCTGTAGGGGGCAAATCTTATTGCAGGTATAGAAAATGACAAACAGAGGTGTTAAACTCTGAATTCACAAACTTTTCTTTCACCAAGGAAAACAACTTGAGCACGCCAAACATTTTTTCTTGTAAGGTACTATTTGATTTTGCACATCAAATATTTAGGTCATTTCTTTGAAATACAACTTAGAAATTATAATTATTTTCTGGAAAGGAAGGACTCTGAACTCTGTTTTTAACTCTGCCATTGAACTTTATTTCATCTTTTTTATGGCCTTGGTTCTTGGTATTGTATCATTTTCTAGGAGACTAGAATTTCCAGTTTGTACTTATGATCTATTGACCCATGTGTTGTGACCTCACGTAGACAGTAAATTCCTAAAGTTCAAGAACCATGTAAGGTTTATCCTTTTGTATGGCTGTGTAATGTGTTTTTGTTTTTTTTTTTGTTGTTGTTGTTGTTTTTAACCCTTACCTTCCATCTTGGAATCAATACTAAAATCAATATGACTAAAACATAAATAAATAAAAAATAAACAAAAACAAAAACACAGAAATGTGTGTTGTGTTTTGTCAAAATATTTTTCTGAATCTTCTGATATGATTATATGATTAGCATAGATTTTATTAGTCAGGTTAATTAAATTGATATTTTTCCTAATGTAAAACAATCTTGAAAGGCAATGGGGGCTAAGTAACTTACCCAGGGTCATATAGCTAGGAAATATCTGATGTCAAAATTGAACCCAGGACCTCCCATCTATGGGACTGAGTCTCACTCCACTAAGCCACCTAGCTGCCCCATGGCTTTTTTTTTTAAAAGATGTTTTATTTTCCCAATTACAAGTAATAACAATATCCCACACATATTTTTTGAGTTGTAAGATACAAATTCTCTCCCTCTTTTATTTCCCTCCCCGCTCCCAGGGATGGTAAGCAATTTGATCTGAGTTATACATGTGTTATCATGCAAAAAACTGTTTCTATATTGTTCAATACTATAAGAGAAAACTCATACAAAAACAAAACCCTAAATAAAAATCCAATTAAACTAAAATGAAAAATAGTATGCTTTGATATGAATACTATTCTAACAGTTATTTTTTTCTAGAGATGGTCACATTCTTTGACATAAGTCCCTCAGAATTGTCCTGAATCAATGGATTGTTGAGAATAGATAAATCGATCACAGTCGATTATTCCAAATATTGCTTTTACTGTGTACAATGATTTCCTGATTCTGCTCTTTCCCCTCTGCATCATTTCATGTCTTTCCAGCTCTTTCTGAAATCATCCTGTTCATAATTTCTTACAGTATAATAATATTCCTTCACCATCCTATACCACAATTTGTTCAGCCATTCCCCAATCGATGGGCATCCCTTTAATTTCCAATTCTTTGCCATCACAAAAAACAAAACTACTATAAATGTTTTCATATAAGTAGTTCTTTCCCCCGCTTTAAAAACATGTCTTTGGGATACAGATCTAGTAGTGAGTGGCATTATTAGATTAAAGGGTATACATTGTTTTATAGCTCCCAATATGGTTGGATTAGTTCACAATTACCACCAACAATCCATTAAAGTTCCAATTTTGCCACATTCCCTCCAACACTTTCCTTCTTTCTTTCTTTTCCCCTATCTTCTGTCTGTGAATTGATACTGAGTTTCAGTTACAAGGTAGAAGAGCAGTAAGGGCTAGGTAATGGAGGTTAGGTGACTTGCCCAGCATCTCCCAGCTAGGAAGTATCTGAGGCCATATTTGAACCTCCCATCTCTAGGACTGCATCTCTAACCACTGAGTCACCTAGTTGCCCAACCCCATTCCCTTCTTTGTTTTTCATCCTTCCTTTTGAAGAGAACCACTGACATCATGGACGGTTTTAATTTGTGCATGATTTGGATTTGTGTGAGGAAAAGTTGTATAAAGTCTTCAGCCTCATTCTTTCTTCCAGAGTTATCAAAGCCCAGAAGCAAGACAAAAGTTAAGAGGGCACACAGCAGCCTAGGATCCAATGGATAACCTTGACCTCTTATTTGTTTGATCAGTCTTTCATTGCTCCACAACCCTGCTTCAGATGCCTTCATGGCTGTTGGAACAAATTATTCTCATCCATAGAGTCCACCAGGAGAAATCTTCACATTCTTGGTGTAGACATCCTCGTAACCCATTAATGGATTTAAGGCTTGTTCATTTCCCTCAACATGATTTAGCCCACCTGTCTATGTGGAGATAATTTTTCTGGATTATGACTACTGGACATACTATAATTTCTTGGAGCTACAGGCAAGAGTTGGGTGAAAAGTTAACAGAAAAGGTAAATGTGCAGCCCTCCTTCCTTTGAATTCCTTCCTTCCTTCCTTCCTTCCTTCCTTCCTTCCTTCCTTCCTTCCTTCCTTTCTTCCTTCCTTCCTTTCTTCCTCCCTCCCTCCCTCACTTCCTTCCTTCCTTCCTTCCTTCCTTCCTTCCTTCCTTCCTTCCTTCCTTTGCTCCCTCCCTTCCTCCCTCCTTCCTTCCTTCCTCCCTCCATCCCTCCTTTTCTTCCTTCCTTCCTTCCTTCCTTCCTTCCTTCCTTCCTTCCTTCCTTCCTTCCTTCCTTCCTTCCTTCCTTCCTTCCTTCCTTCCTTCCTTCCTTCCTTCCTTCCTTCCTTCCTTCCTTCCTTCCTTCCTTCCTTCCTTCCCTTTTCTCTCTTCTCTCTCGCTCCCTTCTTTCCTTCTTTCCTTCTTTCATCATAAAATAAGAACTACAAACACATTTGTACATATAGGACTTTTCCCTCTTTGATTTCTTTTGAATCAAGACTTGGCAATGGTATATAGGTCAAAGGGAATGCACTGTTTAATATATTTTCATGTACAGAATAGTTGTTTTCATCTACATTTATACTAGCATTGAAACAATGTGCCTGATTTTGCAACTCCTCCAACATTTATCATTTTCTTTTTGTGTCATGTTTGCCATTTTGAAAAGTATGAGGTGAAATCTCAGAATTGCTTTAATTTGCATTTCTCCAATTAGTAGTGATTTGGAGTACTTTTCATATAGCTATAGATGGCTCAAGTTTCTTCTCATGAGAACTGCCTGTTTATATTCTTAGAATATTTGTCAATTAGGGAATGGATTCTATTTTAAAAATTTGAATCAATTCCTTTTACAACTTAGAAATTAGAATTTTATTAGAGAAAAACCTTTCCTAATTAATTGTTTCCCCTTTAATTAAAACTTCATTGGATTTATTGTGGGAAAATGTTTTAATTTTATGGAATTAGAACTATCCATTTTATCTTCTGTGAGTCTTTCTATCCCCTGTTTGCTTATGATTCTTCTTCTACCTATAGATCTCATGAGTAAGTTTTACCATTTTCTATTATTTGTTTATGATGTAACTTTTTATGTACTCAATTGGAATGTATCATGATATAACATGTGAAATGTTGGTCTAATCAATAATCTTATTTCTTTCTAATACTATACAAATTTCCCAGGAATTTTTGTCACTTTTTGAGATTTTACCATAGTAGCTGAGGTCTTTGCCTTTGCTAAATAATAGAATACTAGATTCATTTGTCTCCATATATTGGGTACCTAATATGTTTCTCTGATTGATTTATTTTTTAAGCCAATGCCAAATTATTCCTTGAATTATTGCCTTATAGTAGGTTGAGATTCTGTACTGTTAACCTGACCCCCTTCTTTCCAATTTCTTTTTATTATTTCCCTTGATATTCTTAACCTGTTTTACCTCCTTATGTATTTCATTGTTATTCTTTCTAGGTATAACTCTTGATTTAAGATGTACACTATTTATTATTTTAAGAAAATGCCTCATTATTCCTATGTTTTGTAGTATTTCTAACAGAAATATATGTTATGTGTTGTCAAAATATCTTTCTGAATCTTCTGATATGATCTTATTATTAGCATGGATTTTATTAGTCAGTTTAATTAAATTGAAATTTTTCCTAATGTAAATCAATCCTGATAATAGCATGTAATCTTTGTAACATGTTGTTTTAGCCTCTGTGCTAATGTTTTATTTATTCATTAATTTTACATTTTTTTATTAATTTGCATTTCATTTCTGTATTAATGTTCATTGGGATACTAATTTGTAGTTTCTTTTTCTGTTTGAATTCATCTAGTTTATATGTCAAGACTTTCTGCATCAAAGAAGACTTTGGTTGGATCTCTTATTTTGCTATTTTTGTAAATAGTTTATATAATATTTATATTAATTTTTCTTTGAATATTTGACAGAATTCACTTGTGAATTCATCTGTTCTTGGACTTTTTTCCTTTGGAAGACTATTTTTAGTTTGTTTATTTCTCTGAAATTAGGTTATTTAAATTCTTCTTTTTGTTGTTCTCTTAATTTGCATCCATTCTGTTTTTCAACAATATTTTCATTTATTTCATTTAACTTGTCAGTTTTATTGTGATAAAAAAGAAAGGAGGGAATAGAATAAGCATTGCTATAGTGCCCATTGTGTGCTAGGTATTATGTTAAGTGCTGTTCAAATACCATTTCATTTTATACTTACAACAAACTTCAGAGATCGGTGCTGTTATTATTCCTAGTTTTTATAGTTAAGGAAACTGAGACATGCAGAGGTCTTCCTGAGGTTAGGCCCAGCACATTGTAATGTCCAGTTGCCCTAGGGGCAAAATAATTTCAAATGATGACTGTATTTCTTCTTCACTTACTGAGAATTCTCCTTTTTTCATTTTTGATCCTAATAATTTGATTTCCTTCTTTTATAATTAAATCAGCTAATAGCCTCCCTATTTTATTGGTTTAAAAGAACAGGTCCTGGTTTTATTTATTTAGGATTTCTTGTGTTTATTTTTGTTCACTTTATTTTCAGAATTTCTATCTTGGTGCTTAATTAAGATTTTTAATTAGTTGATATTTTGACATTTTTGGTTGAATTCTCAATTCAATGATCTATTGATTCTCTATTTTGTTAATAAAAGTTTTTAGAGATACAAATGTTCCTTTAAGGACTGCTTTGGTTGTATTCTCAAATTTTGATATGTTGTCTCATTAGTGAAATTATATTCAATGAAAATATTTATAACTTGTTTTCAACCCGCCAACTTGGTGTGTGTGTGTGTGTTAAATTATTTAGATTCCAGCTAATTTTTAATATTTCTTTTAGTGGTCCTTTATTTATGATAACTTATTGCATTTTAAACAATAAATAGATGTATTTATTATTTCTGTTTTTTCCTGCATTTATTGGTGAGTTTTTTTATGTCTTGAGACTTGATCAGTTTTTATAAATGTGCTTCACATAGCTGAGAGTAGGTGTACTCTGTTCCATTTCCATTCAGTAAACATCAGAAGTCTACCATATGTAATTTTTCTAAAATTATATACAGATCCTTGACTTTTTTGAAGGACTAGATTTGATTATGTTTGATATGTTAAATTTTTGATTCCCTTCTGTTATAATTTTGCTATTTTTCCTTTTAATTCATTTGTTACTTAAAGATTTTGAAGCTATACTATTTGGTATATATGTGTTAAGTACTGAAATCAGTTCATTGTGTTACCTCTCAGCAAAATTCAATTTCCCTTTTTATCTCTTTAAATGGATTATGTTTTTGCTGTTGCCTTATCTACAATCTTAACTGCTACCCTTAATTTGCTCCACTCCCTTATTTTAATTCTATATGTGACTTTATGCTTTAAGTGTCCTTCTTGTAAATGATATATTGTTGGATTTTGCATTGTAATTCATTCTATAAACCTCTTCTTTCCATTTATGGTTGCGTTCATCCCATTTTGTCATAGTTATGACTGTATTTCCCTCAATCCCATTATCTTTTGCTTTTTTTATCCTCTTTGTCCCTTGTTCTCTGTTTATTTTGTTACCCTTTCTTTTTATTCTATTAACTTTCCCTTTGCTATTCCCTCTCCAAACTTTGTTTTGCTTATGACTGACTCATCTCTGAATTTATCCTTCCTTTACTCCTTCTCTTACAGGTCCCACTTATATTCCTATTAAGTATAATATATTCCTTCAAATATCAAACTTTGTGTTTGTGTGTTCTACTCTCTTTTGACCAGTTTAGGTAAAAGTCAATTTTAAGTGATGGCTGCTCCCCTCCTTCCTTCCATATTTATATATATATATATATATATATATAGCTCTAATTGTGTACCCCCATTATAAATGTTAGCAGATTCCTATTATATTTGCTTCCATTTTACATAATGCATTCTTCCCTCCTCTTTTTTTTTCTTTTTTTTTACAATATCTTCAAAAACAAAGTATTTGTGGATCTCCTGTCCACATAATGGTCTTATATCATGGCATGACTAGCTTTTAAAGTGATAGACTTTTGTAGCAACAAGTACTTAAGATTCCTGAACGTTCTGCATGATTTCCTACATTTGATCAAGGCTGCTCTTTTCTTTCCTAATTATTGTACCAATCCATTGTTCATCAACAGTTTCTGTCCACAGTATATGTTGTCTGGTTCCTGACATCCAAGTTTCAGAGTCCTGGGATCATAGGACTTCGAATTGGAAGAGAATTTAGAGATTACCTAGTCTAAACTCGTTTTGTAAAAAAGAAACAGAGGTACAGAGAAAGTAAATGACATGTCCGAAGTTTAGAACATGAACCCAACTTCTGACTCCAAACACAGTATTCTTTATACTTCACATACACAGTAAGAGTTTGGATATTTTAGTTTTTTTTAATCTACTTACTGTTTCATATTTGAATAGTTAGACTAATCTCTTCTTCATTGTTATGTGTTTCAATGAACTCCGTTTGACACGTGGCTTTTACTTATGGTTTTATACTTTTCCAAGTACTTTCACATACCTTTCCTTACTTATTCTTCACTATGATGCTGGTAATTAGGAAGATAAATAGAGTTAAAATTGCTACTTTTCAAATGAAGTAGATCAGTATACTAGAAAGAGTTTCTAACCAGGAGTCAAGAAATTTGGGTTCCAGTAATTGTTCTGCCACTAATTAATTGCCTCACTTGAGAAATTAGAAATGATACTTCCAGGTATAGGTCCTATAATCTAGTATCTTTTCTAGCTCTAACATTTTAGATGAATGACCAAAGGCCATAAGCTTTATAATGTCAAAATCAATAGATCTCTGAGTTCTTAAGCCTCTTGGTAATCCATTCCTTTTTCAATTTTACTCTAGCCAAACTTCGTGAAATTGAAAAAAAAAACAAATACTCTTAAAATAAGGGTTGCAATTTATAATAGAGAACTAGAGGGTTTAGGGATCTAGTGTTTCTCTAAGAAGCTGTCTAGGTGCTAGAGATTTCCCCTCCTCTTGCCTGATATCTTCACCTTACTTTTTATCTAGAACTCCTGTCTGGGATCTTCTTGGTTGACCTTAAAATCCTTGAGTCAGTGAGTCCCAGAACAAACACTAAGTCCCCCCCAGAATTACACACAACAACAACAAATCTCCAGCTTTTTTTGATGTTTTTGTTTTTGAAGATTCTATTTTTAGTTTCTTTTTCTTTCCTTTTTTCTTCATTTCTCTCTCTCTCTCTCTCTCACACACACACACACTCTCTCTCTCTCACACACACACACACACACACTCACACTCTGTATCTTTCCTTCTCTTTGTCTCTGTATTTCTTAAAAAAAAAAAATCCCTCCCCCCTCTAACAAAAAATCTTGTCTTCGTGTTCCTGACTCAGCTCCTAGATTAAGCTTGATATCTTTGGAACATGATTTTTCTCTGGCGCCCTTAGGATTTGAAAAACTCTCTTTGTTTTGTCTGAAAGTCAAATTATCTCTGTTTCTCATTCTAAGATTAAGGATGGCTAGTTTGTGTCTGTGGTTTAATGGGGCTCTGGGATCCAGTGTTTGTTTTCTTCTTCTTCTTCTTCTTCTTCTTCTTCTTCTTCTTCTTCTTCTTCTTCTTCTTCTTCTTCTTCTTCTTCTTCTTCTTCTTCTTCTTCTTCTTCTTCTTCTTCTTCTTCTTCTTCTTCTTCTTCTTCCTTCTTCCTTCTTCCTTCTTCCTTCTTCCTTCTTCCTTCTTCCTTCTTCCTTCTTCCTTCTTCCTTCTTCCTTCTTCCTTCTTCCTTCTTCCTTCTTCCTTCTTCCTTCTTCCTTCTTTCTTTCTTCTTTCTTCTTTCTTCTTTCTTCTTTCTTCTTTCTTTCTTCTTTCTTCTTTCTTCTTTCTTCTTCCTTCTTCCTTCTTTCTTCTTTCTTCTTCCTCTTCCTCTTCCTCTTCCTCTTCTTCCTCTTCTTTTTCTTCTTTTCCTTCTTCTTCTTCCTCCTCCTCCTCCTCCTCCTTCTTCTTCCTTCTTCCTTCTTCTTCCTTCTTTTCTTCCTCCTCCTCCTCCTCCTTCTTTTTAAATATCTCTTAAGAGCACCAAATTGTCATATTCAACAAGTTCTACAAAAGCACAAGTGTTTTTGGTGACATCATGCTATTTATTGGGGATTTTTGTTTGTGTTGTTATCCTTGCTCATGCCTTTGGAATCTAAAGGACTGTAAGTATTGTCTGCCAAGAAGTGCATAGCCCTGCTTTAAAAAAAATTTGTGAGGAATTCCTATGTTAGGAATCCTCTTTGCATACATGTAGCAAAACCTTTTATCTTAAACAGTATTTTCTTTTTTTAAATGAATTTTTGTTCATAGTTTTTGTTTTTACATCACCTAAATTTTCCCTAGTATTCCTCCTTCTCCTAAAGAGTCATCATATATATATATATATGTATATATATGTGTGTGTGTGTGTGTGTGTGTGTGTGTGTTTGGTAAAGAAAAAAATGGAAAGATAAAAAATGAACAAAACTGATCAATGCATTAAAAAAAAAGTCTGAAAATGTATGCTGTGTTCCACACTGGGAAATTTCCCACCTCTGCAAAGGAGTTAGGGGCACTGCTTCTTGTATCTCTTCTTCAGGGCTTTGCTTGTTAGTTGTCATTTTGCAACATTTGCTTTCATTGTACATTCTTTTTTTCTTGTGGAATGTTCTGATTATAGTGAGAAAGAGAATTAGGGGTCAGAATTTAATCTTTGCAGCACAGCTATATTCTGCTCCACTTTGCCTGTTTCATCCAATTCTAGGTTGACAATAATAACGAGTGGATTCCAGGATTTTTGTTTTGTTTTGTTTTCTGGGTAGAGCTATGAAATAGCCAATATGGACATCAGAATGGATTTGCTAACACCCTTGAGGATGAAGGCATCCCCGACGAAGGCCTGTCTTGATCTGTTGTCTCTTGAAGGTGCTTCTTAAGTGGAAGATGAGGAGTCTTGTATAGACATCAGTTGTTCTGAAAAAAAGATCTGGGGGAATTGAATAGACTATGAGTTCAGTGTGAGTCAGCATGCAAAATACTCTCAGCCCTTATCTGGAGTTTGTCTGGTTCCATTCTGATCACTGATAAGTTAGAGGGTACAGAGGAGGGCAGTCACATAATGAAGGACATAGGGAACATATTATATGAAATTAAGGGTAGAGACTGAGGAATGTTTAACCTGGTAGAAAAGATTCAAGGAAGATAGAGTAGCTATCTTTACTTATTTAAAGAACTCACCCGGAAGAGAAATGAGATTTTTTCTGTTTGACCCCACCTAGCAGATGGAAGATCAATGGGTACAGTTAAAAAGAGACAAATTTAATGTTGAAATTAGGGCTATTTGAAAGTGGACTTGAAGGAAGCAAGGGAAGCCAGGAGACAGAGGTAAGAGTGGGGGGAGAGAGAAAGAGAGACAGACAGACAGACAGAAAGAGACAGATAGAGATAGAGAGACAGAGAAGGGGGAAAGGAATGAGGAACAATAGAGAAAGTCAGAAAGGAAAGTAAAAGGGGAAAGAGAGACAGAGACAGAGAAACAGAGAAAGTGACAGAGGGAATGAATGAATGAATGAATGAATGAATGAATGAATGAATGAATGAGTGTTCCAGCCATGGAGAGCAACCATCCATTGCCATGTTCATACCAGAGGATGTGTATACAATTTCCCATTACTTTAGTGGGAAAATGAAGAGAAAGAGGCAAATATCCCAGCACTCACTATAAGTATATAAACATAACTATTCTGACCAGAGCCAGAGAGGAAAAGGAGATGTAGCTTCTGTCTCTCCTTGATGACACCACATTAATATATCTGCCATGACTGGAATGTACTTCAACCTCACTTCTGCCTTTTAGAATGCCCTGTCTCTCAGTGGATAGTGAGCCAGGCTTAGAGATAGGAGGTACTGGGTTCTAATCTAGCCTCAAACAATAGCTGTGTGATCCTGGATAAGTCACTTAACCCCAATTGCCTAGTTCTTTTTGCTCTTCTGCCTTGGAATCAATATATCAAATCAATTCTAAAACAGAAGGTAAGAATTTAAAAAAAAATAAAATGCCTTGTCTCCTTCGAAACTCAATACTAAATAATAATTATGGCAGTAATGCCAGCATTTAAATAACTCTCTAAAATGTGCCAAGTGCTTTGCAAATATTACATTTGATTCTCATAAAAAGCCTTGGGGGTAGGAATTATTGTTATCCCCATTTTACAGATGGAAAAAACTGAGGCAAAGAGAGTTTAAAATGACTTGCAGAGCTCATAAATGTATGAGGTTGGATTTGAGCTTATGTCTTCCTGATACCAAGTACAGTGATCTACCCACTGTGCCACCTGCCTGCCTCTATAGTTCATATCACATTTCATTTGAAGCTTTTCTGGATTCCTCCAGGCAGCAGTGCTTATCTTCTTACAGCTACCACATATTTATTCTCTATATAACCATATGCCTGTTGTCTTTCATATAGAATGTAAGTTCCTTAAGGGAAAGTGCTGTTTCATTTTGCCTTTGTAGCTCCAGTGCCTAGCCTAGTTACTGGCATGTAATAAATGCTTGTTGAGACAGCTAGGTGACTAGGTGGATAGAGAGCCAGATAGATAGAGGCAGGAGGTCTGGGTTCAAATATCGGCTCAGGTACTCCTTAGCTGTGGGACTGTTGGCAAATCATTTAACCCTAACTGCCTATCATTCTTCTGCCTTGAAACTTACACAGTATAAATTCTAAGACAGAAAATAAATGATTTAATAAATAAACAAATGCTTTCAACAGATAGATCATTCAAAAAATGGATAGGTAATGGATCCTTTCTCAGAAGATGATACATTTCCTTCTCTTTGAATTTTAAAATAAAACATAGAAGTCTGTGGAAAATATAAGTCTCTCATTTAAGAATTCCAGGTACCTCACTATTCTGGCTTAAACACTAGTTTTTAGGAGCAATTGTTTCCATGGTATTTCCAAAAGTTCCCTAACAATGCCAGCTTTAAAACAGAATCTCTCCTAACAGTCCATTTGGGCTTGAAATAAGGCAAATTTCCTAACCATTATAGCCATCCCAAAGTGCAGTGGGTCTTGAAACATAGGAGGAGGTTTGTTTGGAGTGGAGCATGGCTTTCACAGAATTATAGAAGAGCAGAACTTTTAGTGTTAGATAGGACCATGTAGTCTAACTCTTGCCCAAAAAAGACTCCTTACAGCTAACTCAATAAGTGTTCATCTAGACTTGGCTTGAAGACCTCCAATGAGGTCTTCCAATGAGGGGGAAATGATAATCTTCTGAGGCAGCTCATTCCACTTTTGAATAGTTCTAATTGTTGGGAGTTCAAGTCTAAAGTGAATCTCTTTTCTGTTTCCATCCATCCTTCCTGGTTTTGCCTTTAGGGACAAAGAGAAGGGGGGAGGAACAGGAATAAGCACTTGTTTAGCACCTACTATGCTAAATGCTTTACAAATATTATTTTATTTGATGTTCACACAACCCTGGAAGGTACATACAATTATTATCCCATTTTTATTGTTAAGGAAACTGAATCAAACAGAGATTAAGTGACTTCACCAAGGTCACACAGCTAGTAAATGTGTGAGGCTAGGTTCGAATTTAGGTCTTCCTCATTCTAGGTCCAGGGTTCTATCCAGTGGGTCTAGTACTACCACCATCCAATAGCCCTTCAAATACTTCAACACAACTATCAAGTCACCGGATTCTCCAAATTTAGCTCTCCAAACTTAATTTTCCAAACTAAATAAACTTGTAGTTCCTTCAATCAATCTTCACATGGAATGGACTCAGATGTTCTTCCCTATCTTGGATGCTTTTCCCCTAGGGTTGCAAACTCTCATTCCAGTGCTCTCCAACTTCTCAATATCCTTTCAAAACTAGGCTGAGAATAGAACTTAACATTCTAGAGGTAGTCTGACCAGGGAAGCACACGGTGGGACTCAGCTTTTTGTTCCTGAAAAATCTCAGCTTAATAAAACCCATTAGCTTTTGAGGCTGCCCAAAGCATACTGCTGACTTGTATAATTCCCACATAATTTTTGGACACACTGCTACAAAACCATTTTTCTCTGGTAGATTCAACCCAACGTTCTAGCTTGTTAAGATTTGGGGGGATCCTGACCTGGTCATCCAGTTTGTCAGCCTTTGACAGACCTTCTATGTGTGACTTTATGCAAGTCATGGATGAAATTGTTCAACAACATCAAGAGAAGTCCTGATCTCCAGGGCAATCCACTGAAGACTTCCTTTCCATGATGATATCAAACCATGAATGACTTCTCTTTTAGCCCAGTCATTCATCCAATTTAGATTGTACTTAAATTAATTGTTCTTCTGTCTGATCCTCATCACCATTTCATTCATAAGAACCTTTATGAAACACCTTTCAAAAATCTAGAGAACCCATAGCTATGGGATTCCTCTCTTATCCCAGTTTAGTAACCCTGTACAAATCCAAAATTAGGGTTAACTTGGCCTTTCCTGATGAAACCAATCTGGTTCTTTCTGGTCATTTATTCTTTTCCTGGATTTTCACTAATTATCATTTAAAAATAATTCCTAGAATTCTGCCAGCTATCCAAGTCAAGTTCACTGGTCTATAGTACACAGTCTTTATTCTTTTCTCTTAAAAAATGCTTCTTTGAATTGGTGGACCTTCTATTATTCTCTATGACCTTTCAAGAATCACTAAAGGAACTCAATAATTATATCCAGCAGCTCTTTCAATACAAGAAGTCTTAGTTCACCTGGATTTGAGCCAGGCTCACTTGGTGGACCTTCTATTATTCTCTATGACCTTTCAAGAATCACTAAAGGAACTCAATAATTATATCCAGCAGCTCTTTCAATACATGAAGTCTTAGTTCACCTGGATGTGAGCCAGGCTCTTGTTTGACCCACTTGAATTTTTGAAGTTGATGTTCTTGACCATCTTCTTACCTACCCTGAGTATCAACTCCCTGGTCATCCTTTACAGCCTCCAAACTTCTATTTCTCTGCCTCAAGCTCTTTCTGCTACCCTGTGTTATGTCATTGCTTGACATCTTTCAGTGAGTGGCATCTTCCCTCTCTGCTCTCCATTGGCACTTTGGTCTTAAGCCATTTCTTAATGCCAAATGTATAATTAAAATATCATTTCCCCCTCTGCATTTTATTTCACCCAAGTAAGAATTCATTCAATTTATACTTATATCCATTGTGCTGTATTGGTGGATTACAATAAAATTTTAAACAGAAATAATACAATTGTGAATCTTACAAGGGTATCTCGGTGATATATCAAATTCTGGCTCTGGCACTGATTGTAGGAATATGTAGGAATATGCTTGCTTAACTTCTCTGAGATCCATTTTTCTTGTCTGTCAAATGGGGTGATATTTGCATTATTGTTATTAGAAAAGAACATTTTCTAACCTTAAAGCACTTATATAAATGTGATTTCCCTATATCATTAAAATTATAGTTCCAGTCTCTATTTCTAGGTTGTTGTGATGTCAGTGATGACTCTATATCACTTGTCTACGAGTTCCATCCTTGCTTAATTCAAAGCAGATTAAAACCTGTTCAGCCTCACAGTTATGAATTTTTTAGCTATGGCAGTTCTAGAAAACCATTTACTGACTCTTGGTGGGGTTACAATATCTTGCAGATGGTGGTGGTCATTTCTATATCAATAAAATTTTACATTCTTGAATAATCAAAATATTTTTTCTCTCCCTTCTGTAGCAATTGCTAATCACTAGGATTTTTTCTTGAATAGAATGAAGAAACCTTCTAGGTTTGCCTTTTCTTAAAAAAAAAACAACAAAAAAAACCCTTACCTTCTATCTTAGAATTGATACTAAGTATTGATTCCAAGGCAGAAGAATGGTAAGGGTTAGGCAACTGGGGTTAAATGACTTGCCCAGGGTCACAGAGCTTCGAAGTGTGTGAGGTCAAATTTGAACCCAGAACCTCCCATCTCCAGACCTGGCTCTCTAACACTGCTGCACCCTCCCCCCCTGCCCATGTTTGCCTTTTAAATCCTGCTCTCTGCTCAGAACATACATCTGATTTCCTCTGGTCCAATAATAGTCATCCTGAACTATATCTCCTTTGCTTTTATGTCACTCTGCCCCCTTCCCAATTGCTTTCAGTCAATTGCCCATCTTACTTTTCACTTTTCAGTTGCAGCTTAACTGTCAGTTAATAAGTATTTGTTAAGTGTTTATTATGTGCCAAGCACTATGCTTGAGGACCCTAAGAAAGACAATACCAGTCCTGTGTTTGAGCAGCTTACATTTTAATGTAAAACTCTAATTGCTTCCTTTTCTTTTTTCCTCCTTTTTCTTGTCATTGACTCCCTCCACCTTTTTCTGATTTCTGTGCACAATATCTGGACTCAGTCTTCCCATTTATACCAAGTGACCACTTTTTTTGACATCTGAAATGAATTTCTTATTAAAAGCTTTTCTGTGATTAATATGATTTTTTTCTTTTCTTTTTCTTCTTAATCCTAGCAGAGGGAAAACATATATCATTAAAATGCATATTGTGTTATTTAATATCTAAAATAGATGCTCTACATGAAAACATGGGCATATTCATAATATATCCCTCTATTTTTTTAAATTTTTAAATAATATTTTATTTGATCCCCTCTATTTTTTAAAGGACAAGCATCTTTAATTTCTCGAAGATAAGCTATGAGCTACTTGCATGTGGAACTAGCAAATGGAGCTGAGATATGTGTTCTTTGCTTAATTATACCAAAGCCTAAGTAAAATCATGGTCTTTGTTGTCTTTTTTTCTTTCTCTGAGATATTTTCTTGACTTACATGGAAGAGTTAGATTGTGTTCTGTATTAGATAGGGATTCTGGTTGTAGTCCTTTTTGGTGGGTCAGCTTCACTCTTTTTTCCTCTTCTTCTTCTTCTTCTTTTTCTTCTTCTTCTTCTTCCTTCTTCCTTCTTCCTTCTTCCTTCTTCCTTCTTCCTTCTTCCTTCTTCCTTCTTCCTTCTTTCTTCTTTCTTCTTTCTTCTTTCTTCTTTCTTCTTCTTCTACCAGGCTTGGAGTCAGGAGGACCTGGGTTCAAATATGACCTCAGACACTTCTAGCTCTTTGACCTTGGGAAAATCAATTAACCTCCATTTCCTACCCCTTACCACTCTTCTGTTTTAAAATTGATAGTTCTGGACATCTAGGTGACTTAGTGTGTGGAGAAGCAGGTCTAGAGACAGGAGGTCCTTGTTCAAATCTTGCTTCTAACACTTCCTAAATGTGTGACTCACTTAACTCCCATTGCCCAGTCCCTACTGGTCTTCTGTCTTGGAGCCCATACTTAGTATTGATTCTAAGACAGAAGTTAAGGGTTAAAAAAAAGAATTGATGCTAAGCCTGAAGGTAAGGGTTTGAAAAATAAATAGTGGATTGAGAGCTAGCCCTAGAGATAGAAGTCCTGTATTCAAACATAGCCTCAGACACTTCCTTGCTGGGTGGCCATGGGCAAATCATTTAACCCCATTGCCTGGTCTTTACCACTCATCTGCCTTGGAACCAATATACAGCATTGATTCTAAGATGGAAGGTAAGGGTTATATAAATAAATAAACAAACAAAAAGCAAATGAATGAATGAATATATAAATAGACAAATAAATTAATGAATTAATTAACAAATAGATAAACAAATATATAAATGAATGAATGAATGAACAAATGAATAAATAAAAGAAGTTATCTTTTATAGTGTCATACACTGGGAATTGATGTTCTAGAAATAGAGAATAGAAAAAGTTGCCTATTTAAAAAAAAATCTTTGTATCCACAGGTCCTTGCACATAAACACTTAATAAATATTTTAAAAAGTCAAATTGAGTACTATTATGTTCATTTAACCTTTATTCAAAAGATCTTCACTGATGGGAAGCCTTGCTTAAAGTAGCACATTGTATTTTTTTGGATAGCTCTAATTGTTAAAGATGAACAACAAGGGAGTAGCCCTCCTTTATGGGCACTTCAGAGCATGAACAGCATAATATCTTATTTCTAATGTGCATTCTAGGTGGCAAAGAGAGACCTCATGGATTGGTTGCTGAGCCAGATTTGAGCATGCAAACAAAAGGATCTTACAAGGGAAACTTGAGCCCTTTATGTTTTTCTTGTTAGCAAGCAAGAATTGCTCCAAATCTCTTGCTAAGGCTGTTTATCAAGGGCTCTGTGAGATGCTGAAAGGCTCAGGAATTAAGTACTCACTACAGTCTACTGGACACTGAGCCTCGTGGAAAGCTAGCATAGTTCCTATTTGTCCAAGTGCAGGACCAAATCCACAGGAGGACCTGTGAATGCCATTTTCTGCAACCCAAGGAAGGCACTTCATCCACTGGCCATCTGTGTACGCTAACTGGAGAGGTCGAATGCTTTGTAGCATATACTTTATGTTTGAGCCCATTTCCTCAGGGACTGAGGTGGTATATGGGAGAATGAAAATTTTGCTTAGGGAGGGATGTTTTTATACTTTGGCTTTACTATATCTTTTCAGTTAATATTCTTCAGTAAAATCTACTTGTGAATAATTGATAAGTTGTAATGATAAATTATAAAATATTATAATTATATAATAATTATAATAATATAACATAAAATAATAAACAGTATAAAATAAATATAACAAAGTACTAATAACTAGTGATTGATATGGGATAGAATACATTGGAATGAGGGCTTAAGCTAATAGAGTTAGAATGACTTCCACTATCCAGGGATGCTTCTACATCTCTGAGAGGATAGTTTTATCTAAGGATCACATTTGCCAATGAGTACATAGGAACCCCCAGAGTCTATATCTGATTCTTCTCTGGGGATTTCACTCGCCAATGAGTGTTAGAATTAGGATAATGACCGCCCCCACCTTCACCACCCCTGCCCCACCTGAGTCCAGAAGCCACAGAAGTGTTTCCTTCTATTGAGCTAAGGTCTGAATTTCTACAACTTCCACAACTGCTCTGAGTTGTTTCATAAAGCCACACAGAATGGATCTAATCCCTTGTTTATAGGACAGCCCTTCTAGCATTTTAGGACAGTTCTCTTATTTCCCCTTAATCTTTCCTTCTACAAAGTAAGTACCTTTGAAGTCCTTCAATGAAACCTTTTATAACACGGTTTCTAGTCTCCTTTATATTCTCATCATCTTCCACTCAAAATGATCCAGTTTGTCCATTTTCTTTCTAAAATAATGGTTCTGAAACAACTGGAGTTGAGAGGTCCTGGGTTCAAATTTGATCTCAGACACTTTCTAGCTGTGTGACCCTGGATAAGTTACTTAACCCCAATTGCCTTGCCTTTACCACTCTTCTGCCTTAGAAGTAATACTTAGTCTTTTAAGACAGAAGTCAAAGGTTTTCAATAAGTAAAATAAAATAATGGTTTTGAGAATTGAACACAATCTTATAAATGTGATCTGAGAAAAGTGGACTATATTGAAATTGTCTTAGATGTCACTTCAGGCTAGTCACTTCCTTTTTGCAGTCAGATGGCACTCCAGATTTGGTTGAGAAGATTTTACAAAACTGGTTTGGGGAAACTGTGATCCTACAGGGCTAGAAATATACCTTGGAGAACTGGAAAAGCTTATTTTGACTTTTAGTTGGATGCTGATCCTAAGTATCTTAATGAACTTTTATCTTTAAATTACTATTACTTCCTCCTGGATATTAAAGCAGGAATCAGAAAGGAGCAACTGATAATACTGGCAGACCTAGATACTATTAGTGTTCTTTCAACAAGTATTTATTAAGTTCTTATTATATGGATGCAGAATAAGCACTGTATTGAAAGGTGCTGAGAGACATACAAAAGAAATAAAGTGGGGTGCTTTCTAGATGTTTACAGTTTCATTGCAGGGGGCATTCTTCAATACTTAGATGGATCCATTTTCTCATTAGTGGGGAGACAGGAGAAGGGAATAAATATTAACTGAACAACTACTGTATACCAGGCACTATGCAATTATCTCATTTGATCAATGTGGTTATTCTCTTCACCAGTGCATTTTGCAATCCATTTATTCCTCTTACAGTTCCATCAATATTGTTCATGTTACCCCATAAATCCTCTAGAGAGAATGCTGGTGGCCCCTCTTCAGGTGCTTCTAAATGACAGCTATTTGCAAAGCACAAGGTCTCTTGCCATTTTTTTCCCCCCATAATTTAGATTCTTTGGACAGAGTGGTGTTCCATGATTCCAAATAGAAAAGAAAAAGAGCTGATGATATATACTTCTGTTTGCAAATGACATGATATTAGCAGATTGAATTTAGCAACACTTCGGTTCAATGAAAGTACTTCCGTGTGGTTCCGTGCTTAAGAGTGCTTTTGCTGAGATCTACCAATCAGACAAACAATAAGCATTTATTCAGCATTTCCTGTGAGTCAGGCACTATGCTAAACACTCTTGGTACAAAGAAAGGCAAAAGTAAGATCCCTGCTTCTAAGGAATTTACAGCCTCCTTATGGGGGAAACAACCTGCTAACAACTACATACAAATGAGATAGATACAGGCTAAATTAGGGATTATCTGACAATGAAGGGTCCAAGATTAAGGAATTTGGGGGAAAGTTTCTCTCTCAAGGGACATTGCCTAATGATTCACGCAGGAAGAAATAAGGAAACAAAGAACCCATATTTTAAAGTTTATAACATGCCATTAGATGGGGCAAGCATGGTCTTTCAACCACTACATATGTTCTATACAAATCCAACAGATGAAAATTGAGTTGTGCCAGGGAAGTATAGGCTGGCTGCTGGGGATAAAGAGTGAAATAGCCCCTAATCTCAAGGGTTTTACAATAGGTCTGAAGAAACAATATTGAGACATGCAAGGAAATGAGTATGTAAATAAAGTAAATTCAAGGCATTTTAGATGATAATGATGATTATAATGGTGATTCTGATGAAATTTCTCATCTTTCCTTCATAATTTAATATTTCTTGGCCCATCTTAGGTCTAGAATCTGAATTAAAAACCTAAATCAAGTGTCCCAAAGTATATATTTCATAGAGTTGATGTTGTGTAATGGAAAGAATGCTGGAGTGAAAGTCAGGAGACCTGGGCTCTATGTCTAGATTTGTCTATGTGACCTTGGGGAAAAAAAAACCCAAACTCTTTCTCTCTAAGCATTGCTTACTTCATCTGAAAAATGAAGGCGTTAGACTAGTTGGACTACTCTGTCTTAGTAGAGGGAGTTTCCTCAATTGGGAGTTCCCTATCCTGAGAAATCTCAAGTGCAGTCCAACCTCCTTTACCTGTATCTAACCCACAGGCTTAATTTCCAAACCTTTAGTGTCAAAATAAATTCAGCATAATAATACATCAATGACTTTCAACACTTTAAATTCCTATTTTTTGAAAAAACAATGATTTCTTTTAACAGCATCACCAGTAACTTTCCACCTAGTAAGAGTTGGTGGATGGGAGAGGGAGAGGATTGGGAGGGAAAATGAAGAGGACAAAAGAAACCAATCTGGTCTCTTCCAGCTCTAAGAATCTATGATTCTAAGAATTTTTCTTATCACTGCTTCATAAGTAAGGGGGAAAGGGAGGTGACCTATGTTATCCCTGTTTTGCCAGTAACCTTGACTTGGGTTTACTTTGTACTAGACAGGCCAGATGAGAATTGAAGAAAAAAATAAAACAATTTCTACATGTGCTAGATAGAAAAAGACCAAGCTAACTCTTTCTCATTACTCTACCTCTCCCTCTCTCCTTCCCTCTCTTTCTTCTCTCCTTCTCAATTTTAAAATGTATTATGAAGATAAGAGAGTGGTTAAAAAAGACATGAATCGTTGGCTACTAATGGCACCAAACTCTTTAAAAGAATGCAAAAATAAGCAAACATCACCCAGATTCTCCTCTTTTTTTAGACAAAGCTGCCTGTTTGAGCATCAGTGCACAATGTTTAATCTTTGTCCTTGAAGTTAACAAATTAATTTTCTCTGTGATTTCCTTCTTGTGAGAGATCCTTACTGGATTTTTACTGCTTTAACAGCCATTGGCAGGCTGCATGTCTCCCACATTTACTACAAAGTAAACAGGAATTTGGTCCCAGGGTTTTTGGCTCCTCTCCAGGCGAAGAATGCCAGTTATTCATAAATACAGTGGGCTCATTTGTGCTTAACACCGGCTGTTTTCTCTAGAAAGCTGGTATACAACAACAACAACAACAACAACAAAAAAGATTGTAAAATCTTAGGAATCCCTGGGGGTAATTTCTTTCATGTACGTGAGAAACCATGATTCTCTTCCCAACCCTTTTTGTTCCCATTTGTCCTCCCAATCCTTTTCACCAGGCCCCCACCTCCTCCTCAGTCTCCCTATCTCCTCCACCCCCTTACCAACTCTAACTAGATGGAAAGTTACTGATGATGCTGTTAAAAGAACTCATATTGTTGCTGGGTTGTTTTTTTTTTCCAGAAACAGAATTGAAAGTGTTGAAAGCCATTGATGTATTATTATTACTATGATGAATTTATTTTGACACTAGAGGTTTGGAAATTAAGCCTGTGGGTTTGATACAGGGATAGAGGCTTGGACTGCACCTGAGATTGCTCAGGACAGGGAACTCCCAAATGAGGAAATTCCCTTTAAGAAGGCAGGTCATTATCTTTCCTGCAACATAATCTTAGAGAGTTGTTTTAGAACACTGAGAGAATAAGTTGACTTGACCAAGTAAGATGTATTACTTCCCTATGGACAGGCCATGTCAGTTAACTATGGATGTCTCCCAAGGCTCTGTTCTTTTCTCTCTAAACCATTTCTCTTGGAAATCTCTTTAATTCTCAAGAATTTAATCAGCATCTCTAAACAAATAATTCTCAGATTTATTAGTTCAACCCTATCCTTTCACCTGACGAGCTCTAATTGCCTATTGGACTTCTTGAACTATATGCCCCATAGATATCTTCAACTTTAAATGTCTAAAGCTGAACTCATCTTCTTTCCCTCCAAACTTCTCTCTCTCTCTCTGTCTCTCTCTCTCTGTCTGTCTCTGTCTGTCTCTCTGTCTGTCTGTCTCTCTCTGTCTGTCTCTGTCTCTCTCTGTTTCTCTCTCTCTCTCTCTGTCTCTCTCTCTCTCTCTCTCTCTCTCTCTCTCTCTCTCTCTCTGTCTCTCTCTCTCTCTCTTCTCTTCTCTTCTCTTTAGTTTTCAACCTGGGTTTTAGAAGTTTCATTTTAAAGATTAGAAATTTTAGGCTCATCTCTTCACTCAAGCTCCCTTTCATCTAGAACTATGATCCAATGGTCCACTTCATCAAAGAACTTTATACTTGAGAAGATAAGATGAACTGATCATAGGAAGAGCTAGGGAAAATCAAGTCGGCAGCCAATGTACTTTACTTATGCCCATGGAGTGGCAAAAGAAGAAGAAGAAATTTTCAGCATTTAGTGGAGAATCTTAGAGAAAATGTGTGGGTGGAACTTTCTGAACAAGAGTCACTTGAGAGGATGGCTTTGATAGCTTGAGATCTCTACAGTTGGAGGGATTGTCTATAACAGTGACACCATAGATGCACAGAGGCATCCACATAGTTATTTGTTCCTTAGCATTGGGGGCCAGTGTTGAATTAAAAGGGCTTCATCTTTTTTAGACTGGGGTAAATGGTTCTCTCTGTTCTCATTTCAGGGTCTTCTCAAAAAAGAAACACACAATAATCTCTACCTCCACACTCCATGCTTTGGATGACTATAGTCCTGCTTTGTCAGAATGTCACCAATTCATCAGTTGGCTGAGGAAGGATATCTGCCCATTTTCCCTGAGATTCTAAAGCAGAGATCAAGTTCAATTTTTTTTTAACATAGCAATTTTAGCTTTTAGTTTTAGGCAACCATTTAAAATAAGTATAAATAATGGAAGCATTTGACTGGATGGTTAAGAAGCTTAAAATATACAATACACATCACAAATAATAATAGATTGTATTGGAGGTCCTAGGTTCAAATCTGACCTTGGACACTTCCCAGCTGTGTGACCCTGGGCAAGTCACTTGACCCCCATTGCCTAGCCCTTACCACTCTTCTGCCTTGGAGCCAATACACAGTATTGACTCCAAGACAGAAGGTAAGGGTTTAAAAAAAAGATAATAGATTGTATTTATATTGCACTTTAATATTTGCAAGGCACATTATAAATGCTACTTCATTTTATATTTGCAACAACTCTATGAGGTAGGTACCATTAGTATTCTCATTTTTAGAGTCAGGGAAACTGAAATATTGGTTAAATGACTTGTACAAGGCCATCACTCATGTAAGTGCCTGAGGTTTGATATGAACTCAGGTCTTCTAGTATTCCATTCATTGAGCCATGGGAATACTAAATGGAATGGCTATATTGTTATCAAATGAATTATTTCTTCATGGTAAATGATGAATGCCTGTTGCATACAGTTAATGGCATGGTTCATTTCATCCTTGACCCCAGAAGTACCTATTTGAAATCACTTAACCAAGACTAGAAATGTCATTTTTTTACTATTTCTCTCTGTTGACTGCCAAAAGGGGAGGCTCAACCATTATAGTTTTGGGGACAGTAATGATAAAAATATGCAAAGCTCTAATTCTTTATTGAGTAGTAAGCTTTACTTTAAAGAGACAAACATAGCATCAGAAATCCGTAATGTTATTTTAAGATTAAGAGGTCATAACTCCTTCTAACTGCATATATTTGGTTTTACTAGGCTATAAGGTTGCACATTGATAGCTAGGGGACATGGCAGATGGATTATTGGGTCTGGAGTCAGGAAGACTTGAGATTAAATCCTACGTCAGACATGGTTTACCTATATGATCTGGACAAGTCACTTAAACTGTCTGCCTAAGTTTTATTATCAGTAAAATTGGAATAACAACTATATCTACCTCCCAGGATTGAGGATTAAATAAAATAATTATAAAGTGCTTTGCAAACCTCAAAGTACTATATAAATGCTGATTATTCTTATTATTAATAAGCAAGTAGACTCTAAATGATCACCCTAGTGCAATTATCAATAATATGGAAATAGGTCTTCATCAAGGACACAAGTAAAGCCCAGTGGAATTGCGCATCAGCAATGGGAGTGGAGGAGAGGGGAGGAAGGGAGGGAAAGAACATGAATCATGTAACCATGGAAAAATATTCTTTTTTTTTTTAAACAATATTTTATTTGGTCATTTCAAAACATTATTCATTGGAGACAAAGATCATTTTCTTTTCCTCCCCCCCCCCCATAGCTGACGCACGATTCCACTGGTTTTCACATGTGTTCTTGATTTGAACCCATTTCCATGTTGTTGGTATTTGCATTAGAGTGTTCACTTAGAGTCTCTCCTCATATATGTCCCCTCTACCCCTGTAGTCAAGCAGTTGCTTTTCCTTGGTGTTTTTACTCCCACAGTTTGTCCTCTGCTTGTGGATAGTGTTTTTTCTCCTAGATCGAAAAATATTCTGAATTAATTAATTAAATAAAAAATTTCAATTAAAAATAAGCAAGGCCATAAATAATTCAAGAAAATTAATTTATATGCCTCTTCTATAATGTCCCTTTCCTTTGGTTATATTCTGTATGTCTGGCTTCTCTCTACAAACTGTAAATTGTGTTCATTCATAATTTCTGTTCATATTATATAGCAAAAGCCTTTTAAATCATACATTGGTAGAATACATAATTTAGTCTTAATTTCAGCCTCTGATATTACCTTTGTACAATAACACAATGAAGGCTTGAATCTGCTACTCTTTGGTGTCATAGAATTATTTTCTTTCTGAGCACTGAAACAAAACCATTTATTCATCAACAGGTTAAAGACTCCCTGGACCAAGACTTCTTAATTTTTGTGTATCATGGATTCCTTGAGGGATCTCATGAAATCTATAGCTGCCTTCTCAGAATAAAAATGTATTTTATTTTGTGCATTTAAGAACTTTTATTCTGTGAGTGGCAAATAGAAGATTTTAAAAGATAGCTGATCCATTGCAAAATGCAATCATGACTTTCTTTTTGTCCATTTCAGGGACATGTGACAAGGAGAAAATTTTTGATGTTTTCTTTGGGGGCTGAAGGAGCAAGTTTTGCAGTGATTGAGAGAACATTAGAGCCCTATGTTTGATGTTTGTTCCAGTCTTGTTGCTGTGATTCTATGGAGCCATCCTCTGGGTTGGAAATACTTCATGAGTTTTCACTTCTATTCATAAGAGAGAGGGGGGAAATTCCACTATCTAAAGGGTATTGGCACTCTAACAATGACCCCGGGAGCTGGAGCAAACTCAAATGTCCATTAAGTTTGATCAGTGTAAATAAGTAATAGAGGGTAGATTTAATCCTCATTATTTGTGGTTTGCTTCACCCTTTTCTGTTGAGGATTAATGACATTGTTGAAGTTGGATCTGGTCATGGGGGATATAGGGCTTTAATAGATGTATAATGAGGGCTTGTCTTAGGAGCATGTGCATTTGGTGAGCTTACTTCTGGAAATTCCTGTGGAAATGAAATTCCTGATCCCCACCTCAGAGGAAATTGTTTTTGATCTGATAACTGTGGTGAAGAAATGGACTTTGGATTGGCTGCTGGGCTGGAACTACTTATGAATCCAAACTGATCAAGACGAGTCTCTTTCAGATGTGACTGTTTTTAAGTAAGGTGTTAAGAATTACTGCTTTGAGTAGGGAGGAAGAGAAGAGTAAGAGAGAGTAAGAGAGAGAGAAAGGGAGAGGAGAAGGAGAAGGAGGAGGTGGAAGAGGATGATAATGACAATGAGAAAGAGCAAGGGAGGGAAGAAAGGAAAGAAAGGGAGTAAGAAAAGAGAGTAAGAAAGAGAGAAAGAAAGAAAGAAAGAAAGAAAGAAAGAAAGAAAGAAAGAAAGAAAGAAAGAAAGAGAGAGAGAAAGAAAGAAAGAAAGAAAGAAAGAAAGAAAGAAAGAAAGAAAGAAAGAAAGAAAGAAAGAAAGAAAGAAAGAAAGAAAGAAAGAAAGAAAGAAAGAAAGAAAGAAAGAAAGAAAGAAAGAAAGAAAGAAAGAAAGAAAGAAAGAAAGAAAGAAAGAAAGAGGAAGGAAGGAAGGAAGGAAAGAAGGAAGGAAAGAAGGAAGGAAGAAGAAGGAAGGAAGGAAGGAAGGAAGGAAGGAAGGAAGGAAGGAAGGAAGGAAGGAAGGAAGGAAGGAAGGAAGGAAGGAAGGAATGACATGGGCACTGTACCCCAGAAACCCAGGCGAACTATTATCAGGGAAACTCCTTTGCCCTTGCATCCTGGTGACTCTTAACCTAGAAACACCCAATAACCCCACCCAGGGTCCTGAGATGTTTACCCTCTTTTGTCCTCTTGATTTAAGGTGGACAAAGAAATGAATCTTTAGGCCTCCAGGCAGACCCCAGTCAGATGACCACCTCACCCCACCAAATGCCTAAGGGACTAACACTCTCCAAGTCCACACCAGGACATAGCATCTAAAGAGTATATAAACCCCAGAATTGATGTTGTCTGGGGGACAGCCTCTCCATCCGTGCTGTCCCCATGGAGGAACAGCCTTTCCTTTCATGCTGTCCTCCCAGGGAACTGCTCCCCATCTTACTGTTCTACCTTGCTATCCTCCTGGCCACTCTCAACATTACTTTCTAAATTAATAAATCTCTTTTTGTTTTTAAGCTAAGTTTTGGAGTCATTGCATGCTTGCAAAAGGTATCCTTCCCGAACCCCAAAGGGTATCCTTCCGCGCCCATAACAGAAAGAAGGGAAGAAAGAGAGAGAGAGGGAGGAGAGAGGAGAGAGGGAGAGAGGGAGCAGTCTATTCTCCCCTTCCAGGTTCTCATGAAACCACAGACACACGGTCTTACTGTTGCTTCTGTCTCTATTCTAGCTATTCTTTCTTGCTACTTAAAGGAAGGAGTTTTGGAAAATGAAGCAAACCAGGATATGACTTTCTGTGCTTTGAAAGGTTAGAAGAGAGTGATCGAAGTACATGCAGGAGTTTTCAGGTAGACAATAAACCCCAAGATTGCCTGCTTGGTTTGGCACAGCAGTGGATAAAATGAAGTCAAGAGGGAGTGACCTGTCCATTGATAATGTTAAATTTAAAAAGTGAACTTGATGGGAAAATTATTTATAGAGCTTTTAAAAACTTCAGCCCACTCTCCCCAGGGACCAAAGTGACATAGGAAAAAGTCTCCTGACTATTGGAGGAAAATGTTTGTGCTCCTATTCTTGTTATAGCATCTCAGTAACTTCCTTTTTTAAAAACTAATTGGGGTGTGGGCAGCTAGGTGGCTCAGTGGATTAAGAACCAGGCCTAGAAACAGGCAGTTCAAATTTGACATCAGATACTTCCCAGCTGTGTGACTGAACAAGTCACTTATCCCCCATTGCTTAGCCCTTACCACTCTTCTGTTTTGGAGCCAATGTACCATATTAATTCTAAGATAGAAGGTAGGTTTTGTTTTTTTTTTAAGTTTACTTAATGTTAATTGGTTAAATGATACTAGAGCATTAATAGTCTTAGCGTTAA
Organism: Monodelphis domestica; assembly: GCF_027887165.1. Lineage (NCBI taxonomy): Eukaryota > Metazoa > Chordata > Mammalia > Didelphimorphia > Didelphidae > Monodelphis > Monodelphis domestica. The sequence continues at coordinate 83,104,973 of NC_077228.1, forward strand.
TCAATGATATGAGGGAGATGCTCATTATAACTAGCCATTGATATTGGGGAAAAACATGCCAAAATATGTATTTGAGCTGCTGGTATTCTAAAGAAGCCCAGTCTCTCAGGGTACCCCGACAACACTGAGTGAAAAATGTAACCAGTCTTGTTGTGGGCATCTACTCCATTACTACTTAGATAGAAAATTAGCTTTTTTAGGAGTCAAGGTCTCGATTCTAGTCTCAATTCTGGCTAATGGTGTGGGCTTAGGTAAGTAATTTTTATCTCTCTAGACCTCATCTTCCTCATCTGTATAATCAGATGATTAGAATAGGCGACCTTTCCTAAGGTCTTTTCTAGTTATGAAATTCTATGGTTCCATTAAAAGAAAGGATTTGGTTTTATATCTGAGTAGCATATACGTGTCTTCAATACTACGTCACTTCTGTTAGTTTATGCATATATATATATATATATATACACACACACACACACACACACACACACACACACACACACACACACATATATATATATATATATATATATATATATATTTAATGCTTACCTTCTGTCTTGGAATCAATACTTGAAGGCAGAAGAGTGGTAAGGGCTAGGCAACGGGGGTCAAATGACTTGCCCAGGGTCATACAGTTGGGAAGTGTCTGAGGCCAGATTTAAACTAGGACTTCCGGTCTCTAGGCCTGGCTCTCAATCAACTGAGCAACCCAGCTGCCCCCTATGCTTATATTTTTTTTAATTTAAATTAATTTATTTAGTCACTTTAGAACATTATTCCCTGGTTATAAGAATCATTTGATTACCCTCCCTCCCCCAACACTTCCCTTGCTGGTACGCAATTTCACTGGGTATTACTTGTATCCTTGATCAAAACCATGTTGTTGGAGTTTGCATTAGGATGTTCATTTAGAGTCTACATCCCCAAGCATATTGCATTTACCCATGATTTCAATTTTTTTCAATTTCAATTTACCCATGTTTTTCTTCTGTGTTTCTGCTCCCAATTTTTCCTCTGAATGTGGATAGTGTTCTTTCTCATAGATTCCTCCAAGTTGTTCAGGATCACTGCATTGCCACTAATGGAGAAGTTCATTACATTTGATTGTACCACAGTGTGTGTTTCTGTGTACCATGTTTTCCTGGTTCTGCTCCTCTCACTCTGCATCAATTCCTGGAGATCGTTCCAGTCTCCATGGAATTCCTCCACTTTATTATTCCTTTTAGCATAATAGTATTCCATCACCAACATACACCACAATTTGTTCAGCCATTTCCCAATTGAAGGGCATCCCCTCATTTTCCAATTTTTTTGCCACCACAAAGAGCGCAGCTATGAATATTCTTGTACAAGTCTTTTTCCTTATTATCTCTTTGGGGTACAAACCCAGCAGTACTATGGCTGGATCGAAGGGCAGACAGTCTTTTACATTTTGTGACCACTTTCTATGTCTTGCTTGGTTTTAAAGTCTTTCCCTTCTTAAAGGTCTGACATGTATACTATTCTGTGTTTGCCTAATTTACTTATAGTTTCCTTCTTTATGTTCAGGTCATTCACCCATTCTGAGTTTATCTTGGTGTAGGTTGTGAGGTGCTGATCCAGACCTAATCTCTCCCACACTGTCTTCCAATTTTCCCAGCAATTTTTGTCAAATAGTGGATTTTTGTCCCAAAAGCTGGGGTCTTTGGGCTTGTCATAGACTGTTTTGCTGAGGTCACTTACCCCAAGTCTATTCTACTGATCCTCCTTTCTGTCTCTTAGCCAGTACCAAATTGTTTTGATGACCATTGCTTTATAGTATAGTGTGAGATCTGGGACTGCAAGGCCTCCTTCCTTCGTGGTTTTTCTTTTTTCATTATTTCCCTCGATATCCTTGATCCTTTGTCCTTCCAAATGAACTTTGTTATGGTTTTTTCTAATTCAGTAAAAATTTTTTTGGAAGTTCAGTGGCACTAAATAGATAGATCATTTTGGGTAGGATGATCATTTTTGTTATATTGACTCATCCTACCCATGAGCAGTTAATGGTTTTCCAATTGCTCAAGTCTAATTTTAATTGTGTGGAGAATGTTTTGTAGTTGTGTTCATATAGTTCCTGTGTTTGTCTCGGGAGATAGATTCCTAGTATTTTATTTGTCTAAGGTAATTTTGAATGGGATTTCTCTTTCTAGTTCTTGTTGCTGAGCTGTGTTGGAAATATATAGGAATGCTGATGACTTATGTAGGTTTATTTTTTATCCTGCAACTTTGCTAAAGTTGTTGATTATTTCAATTAGCTTTTTTGTTGATTCTCTGATTTTCTTTGGAGGTCATCTTTCATCTCCTTTGCCTCATTTTCAATCTGGTTAATTTTGACTTTCAAGACACTATTTTCTTGTTTTAGTTCAAGTGACTCTGTTTCCAGATGACTTATCTTACTTTTTAAGTTCTTTTCCCAGTTGTCTTCAGCCTCTCTTAATTGTGTTTTGAATTGTATTTGGAGTTCTTCAAGCCTGTATCCAATTTGCTAGGGTTTCTGTTTTTTGCTTGGTGTTCCCTCATCCTTCTCTGTTCCATTTGCTCTTTGTTCATTACCTGTATAGAATCTGTCAATTGTAATTTCGTTTTTCTTTTTCTGTTGTTTGCTCATATTTTCCCCTTCTTTACTCCCTGCAGTTGCCTGTGCTCTCATTTTTTTTTTGTAGTTTTGGGCTTTTCTTTCAGCCTTCACCCTTGGAACTTTGTCAGCAAATCTCTCAGTGCAGTCTGTGGGGGACGGGTGTTGGAGCTTGAGCTTCCCTGCCCTCTGAAGTATTTGATGGGATTAATTTCAGCTGGGCTAAGCTGGATGTGCCCTGAGGCCAAAACTTTGGGAAGTGGGGCAATATGTAGTGTCTCCATTGCTTCAACTAGGCTACCTGATCTGAACTCTGTGCTTCTTCTCTGCTTCCCCACCTTCTGTGTTTGATGCTCTGAGCCTGGCACAGCTTTGCCCATGAGGTACTCCCTCCAGACCAGCACCTTTGCCAGCCTGGAGGTTCCAGATACTCTGGAGGCTTAGAGCTCTAGGTGGGGGAGGGATCCCAGGACCTTTCTTTTTCCTTTCTCTTAAACCCTAGTGTTCTAGAATTCTGGCTTTTGAGGGTGTACCTTTTAAGTTGAGTCCAGCAGGAGGGTTCCTTGGATCCGTCTTATTGTTAGGTTTGATTTTCAGTCCCCTAGGAGCATTTAGTTTATAATTGGTAAGGAAGGGTTTTCAGAGGTCTGAACTTTCGCTGTCTCTATGCTGCCATCTTGATTCCACCTCCCATGTGGAATCCTTATGCTTATATTTTTATACTATATTACAACCTCTCATTCTGAGGTTTTCTACCCCAGACAACATATTACCCAGTAATCTAGTTCCTTCCTCTTTGGTTTCTTTTAACCAAACTGACCAAAATGTTTTTTATCTGGGACCCTTTTTGTTTCAAAAAATCTAAAAAAAAAAAAAATTAATCCTTTCCTGTATGCCTGCAAATCACTAAGACAAATTTAATGTAGTAAAAAAAAAAACCCAAATAAATAAAAAAACTCCCCTCAACAAAATATATGTATGTGTATATTTAATGATTGTTAAATTGATTTTTAGTCATGTCTGATTCTTCATGACCCATTTGGCATTTTCTTATCAAAGCTCTTAATGTGGCCTGTCAATTCCTTGAGAAACAATTTTACAGATGAGGAAACTGAGGCAAACAGTGACTTGCTCAGGGTCACATAGCTAGCAAGGATCTGAGCTATATATGAATTCAGAGAAAAGAGTCTTCCTGACTCCAAACCTGGTACTCTAACCATTACACAACACAACAACCCCCCCCCCCCCCAACACACACACATCTTTAATCTAGACACAAGATACTAGGTCTTTTAGAGCCCTATTTTTTTTTAAACTAAAGCGATGATGGGGAAAAGAAATTCATTATTATATTCCCATTCCTATTAGCTATGAGATAAATAGGTGTTGAACAAAAAAATTACAATATTAAGAGATTTTAAATCTGTAACCATATGTTGAAGACACAAAGGGGTGTCTTCAAAATAATAGTAAATACTTAGTTAACATTTTATAGTTTACAGACTGCCTATATAAAGGGAGAAAGGCTGTAGTCCCAAAGCTATGCATGGTCTTCAAAGGAGAAATGACTAATCACATTAGGTGCTCTTGGTAAAATTCTGGGAAGACTTCAATGTGGGAAGTGGTTAGTTAAAAGATTATTCTATTAAAACTCATCAGTGATATCTGGCTTTTGATTAATACATTAACTTTTCTGCATAAAAAGGAGAAATTTACAATAAAGGGAATAAATAAAAGGAATGGCCCACTGTATAATTAGGATTTGGTCCTCAGGACTCTAAATCCCAGCTTCCCATGTTCCTTCTCACGTTATGTCCTTATGTTTTGGAGACAAAGTTTTTGTGTGACCCTGCCCCTGGTCTCTCTTCCACAGATTACAGTTTGTGGAGGTCATGTGAGTCCCAGGCAGGAGAATTTTTCTCATGTGTCTTTACTCAGGCTTTTACTTTTATTCTTGTATTTTTTCCACTTCAAGTAATTATTAATAAATCTTATAAAATATAATACTTCGGAGTTATTGGATATTCATTGTAATCTTATATTTTTTGGCAAGCCTCTACAAAAGAAAGAATCCTTGAATTTTTTAAGAAAGCCTTTGAGTAAAGGATAGGGAGCAGATAAATTTTGCTTCTGCTGCTTTTTCACCATGCTATTTTTTTTTTTTCATTTTTTGCCAGCCTCCACACCCTGGGGCTCCTGGCCAAAACAGACAAGCCTTTCTGCTGTCCACAAAAGCTATTGCAGTTCATGGTGTCATTCTCCACTCTTGTTACCTCTGTGACCTCCCTATCATTGCTATTTGCCTGAAGGTCTGAGAGCTGTTTGGAAGCACCTTTTTCCTGCTGTATAAGATCCAAATTCCCTTGGGCTACCCTTCCCTACAACTTCATGGGTTTCCAGCCTGCACTAGCTGCTTTTCAGCAGGGGAACACAGCATGGGACAGCCTTTCCACACTATCCATCCCAACCCCAGCCTGGCTAACCCAGGGGGGCTTTCATGTTCCTAGCTGTGGAGGTGGGGACTGAGGTGTCATGTGGTCACTGGCATTTTTACTCCTAGGGGAGAGGAGAAGGAAGATTACTCTTCCAAACCTCTTAAATTTACTCCTAGCCAATGCATACTAGGTTAGCACCACCTACAGACAGGAAGAATTGCAAGCATGACCTAATTTCCTGCCTATTTCAAACAGCTCCCATTTCTGGACAGCCTTGCCGAGCTTGTGCAGCTTGCCACTTTAGGATGACTTTTCTTACTACTGTTCCTGGGAGTACTGATTGGATACCTTGCAGTTGATAGCTTGAGTAATCTCAGGATTCAGAGGGGAGATTCATCTCCTTGCCATTTTGGCCTGCCCAGTCTCTGTACCACATCTAATATGGAGTTCATCCACACTATGCCCAGTGCAGGTATGGGGAACCCCAGAGATATTACTGAAGATATCTAAATGGATGATGATACTTGGGAGCAGAAAGGAACCTTAAAGAATCTGGAGGTGAATTTTAAGCCTTTTCAGACTCCATTTTCAGTTTGTTCCCTCCAAATTGTGAAAAAGTCTCTGTAATACAGCTATTGGAATTGGAGAAAAGGATTCTTGAATTCATTGTTCACAGTCTGTCATGTGTATTATATTTACTGATTTTTTTAAGATTTAATTTTATTTTTTAAGTTCACATATTAATCTAATCTAATATCTTCTGTTACACTATGTCATCTTCAACTACTATGTTTTGGCCAATTAGCTGTATGTTCTGTTACATTGTTTTTATTTGTACCCTCCACCTATGATTGGACTGAAGAAAATACCATTATAAAAATCTATAAATAACTTGGGCAAACCATTTTCTGTGGCAAAATTATAGGTCCTTATGGATTCTGGGTTTGTCACAAGATCCATTGAGGTCACATGCTGCCTTAATGGCCTTTTGTTCCATTTTGCCTTTGTTAATTGTTACATAGATGAGGAGGGATGTACTCTATCAAACTGGTTATAACCTGTATACAACCTTTGGAGAATTTAATGACAAAAGAATTTAAATTTATTTTAAGGGGGTTTTAGAAGTGATTTTCAGATATCTAGTAGCACTACTACCTCTGACTAATCATTTGACTACCTATGACTTGTTTGTAACTATATGTAAGGGTCCATTTAGTATGTGAAGTAAAATGCTGTAGCACTATTGTATTCCCCATATCCATGTTTATAAAAATATAATGAATGAGACATCAGAAATGATTTTTATTGTTGTAGTCCTCTCCTCCACATTGCAATGGATGGGACACATAAATATATGTCTTTTTCAACTGTTACAGTCTCATACCAGAGGAGGGAGGTTTCCCAAGGGGCTTAGTTACCTTGTGATGGGTTATAATCTCATCCAGGAGGTAGGAAGGTTTTCCCAGGAGGCTTTGAAACCCCTAGGTAGGTTTTTATATTTGTAACTCTCCAGCTTACTCTACCTTTTCACTAGAATGATCAAGATTTTTAGTGACATTTTAGACCCAAAAGGTTTTCATCAGCAGTACAGAGGAGTTTTTTTTTTCTGGTTTCTCCTAAAAAAATTTTGTAATGATGGCAGCAATAGAAGTTGTTAGAAATATCTTTGTCAAGGTTGAAAGATAGGCTAGATATGGAGAACTTGTGACAAGTATCCAAGAGCTTCATAGGTTTTTTTAAATGTCACACAGCAACTCATGTGAATCCTAATGATATCAGGTTTGTTATCTATTGTCATTAAATGGGCTCTTGTGATTTTGGGAATTTTGATACTTCTTTGAATGTGCATTGGCTGTTGTACTACAGTTAAAAAGCTGTTAATTGGAAAAAATCATGTACACTCACACTGTGGATCTTGGCCAAGTTGAAAAGGAAATGGATCTCATTTTTGGATGAGAAACCTTTGAATTGTTCCCCCTTCTTGGCTAACACAGTGTGTCACTGATTGTGAACTATATTTTTTATTTTTTTTATTTTCTTATTGTTTTTACTTGTATGTACAATAGGGTATTTGAATTTTCTTTTTTCTCTCATTTTTTTGCACTTGAAGCACATGGTACTACTATTAATGTTTTTTTTTTTATTTTGTACTAGGATAAATTTAAAATGTCCATTAGCTCTAATGTAAATGCATACCCCAAAACTTTAGACTATGGAAATCTGCCATTGCTTATTAAATGTTATGGAACTTTGATTAATGATTATGTCTGATTCCAGGAGAAGGGATCACAAACGAGCCACTGCACAGTGCTAAGGAGAATAAAGTTAACCTGCACAGTGCCTAGGAACATAAGTTCAAGGAGATCAAATACTCCCAGGGGGATTGATGAGATTCTGTGCCAAGACAGGGGACTTAAACTTATTTTGGGATTTGAAGAAGTGGTTCTTTGCAAAGTCAGATACAATATTCCCTAGTACCAAATTCAAGCTTCTACCAAGTACCTCAGTTTGGCTGTCATTTTGGCTCCTCTGTCCCTGAGAGCAAAGATAAGATCAGACCAGGGAATGCTATTTCCCTTCTGCTTCAAAAGTCTAATCTTTTTTTTTCCTCTCTGTTTTATGGTATGGCAATTTTCTGTAGTTCTGGCTGCCAAAGGGTAAGTGCTACACTGTTATAATTGCTACTACAGGCTTGTGGGACATAAATCACTTTAATTAGACCCTGATTCAAGGATCTGTTATGGGCTTATTTTTCCTTCGTTAGAATTTTTACACATGAGACTTTGATATTTTATGTTTCATCCAGAATTTGCTATTTTTCTTTTTTATTTGTTTTTTTTCTTTTTGCAAATGATTCATATACCTCATAACTCAGCATATATCCCAGGGTGATCCATGTGCTTAACATTCTTCTCAGGGAAGATTGTATATTGTCATAAAATTATAGATTTATAAAAAGAAGAAAAAATTCAAAGAAAATTCAGCCAAGTGGGAAATTTAAATCCTTTAAGTGACTAGTTTAAAAACAAACAAATGCACATGGTCATGATTTTATGAAGCTCTAAAACAGGAATTTCAATCAGTTGGTTCTTCCTTAAACCATGGGATTTTCTTCACTAGTTTGGGCAAGTCTTTGATCTTGTGTCTCAAGTTTCCTACCTATGAAATGGAAGAAACAAAAGTCAGTAGTTCCTGTGAATAAAAAGACAATATGTTTATTTTGTTTGTTTTCAAGCTGTAATAGATGCTATACATTATTCCTTCATCAATGTCTTACTGTATCTCATCATTCCATGAGGATGGGGTAGGTATGTATGGAAGGACTCTTGGGCTCAATTTACTGCCAACTCTTTGGGAAAGATACGGGCCTTGAATTTCAACAGCCACCTGGTCCTTCCTTCGTGAGGTGTGTAAGTCCACAAACCTGAAATTTAAAGAAAAGAAACACTATGTGTTCCTGTAATATGTAAATAATCTCTTTCCTTTGATTTATTTCTCAGAAATACATATTCTAGGGCCAGCAAACTGAATAGTATTTGGCTCAAAGTTGCAGGGGATTATTGAAATAAAATAGAAACACTTAAGCCCTTGGATCCTAGGAACTCTGCCTCTGATTGCTATGTAACTCAGGGTAAATCATTGTTCTTTAGTCAATGGAGATGAGAACTCAGGATAAGATTAAAGAAAGTTGCCAGGGGCAGTGGCAATCCAAGGCTCAGATGACTGAGTAATTTCTTCCACCTCCCTTTTTTGAATACTAAGAAAAGAGGAAAAAAAGGTGGGGAAAGATAGAATTGATACAAGTGATTTCATGTTTTAAAAAAATGTTTTTTTTCAAAGTTATTGACATACCTTTTTGAATATATAAATCCTATCTATCTTCTGACTCATTATGAACCACAGAGCAGCCCCTCACCTCCTTTTTAGCTATGCATTCATAAAATTCCCACAAAAGGTGCCCTCTGCAAAATGAAAAAAGCTGTTATCAAATCCACTAAAAGCTTTATAGATTCTAAAAGCAAAGGAAAGACCAGAGTTTTCATGTTAATCTCCTATTCAAATCTCTTCTTGAAAAAAAAATGTCTTATGTCTGAATGAAGGGAAAATTAGTGCCTTTTTCTGAGAGTGCCAAGCCCTTTGTTAACATAAACACCATAGAAACAAGCTCATTCCATCCCACTGCAGGCAGGTAACTGGAGCTGGGTAATTTGGCTTTTGCTAGAACTTCCCTTTGCATCAAACTGCTTTGAAGAAGGGGAAAAACTAGGACTTAGGTGAGTTACCTTTCAGTGCTTTGCCTTTCTTTCCTTGTCATTGATAGATTCTGATGCATATTGAATTCCTATGTGGTAAATGAATATGGTATGCTCCCTTAATAAACACAAATAGGAACCCTTTATTAAATATCTTAATATCATTATTAAGTTGGGACTATAGATTACCTGATATAATTTAGCATGAAAGCAAGGTATAATAGGAGAGGTATGAAGTTAGATGTTAGATAATGTTGAATTCAACCCTGCTATACTCATTCTTAGTCAGGTCTTAGAACAATTCCATGCTCTGAGATGTAGTTTTTCCTTCTTTCCTCCTTTTCTTTTCATAAAATGTTAGAACTAGAGGAAACCTTAGAACTCCTTTATTCTAGTCTTTGTTTTATAGATGTGGAAACTAAGATCTAGAAAGATAAAGTGACTGACAAACAGCTAGTAGGTAGCAAAATTAATAATAAAAATTGGATTTCTTGACAACAAATCCAATATTTTTGTTAATCGTTTCAATCCTATCCAACTCTTTGTGACTCCTGTTTGGGTTCTTCATGGCAAAAAGATTAGCGTGGTTTGCTTTTTCCTTATCTAGCTTATTATACTGTAAAAATGGAGACTTGAACTCTGGACTCCAAACCCCAGAAGTCCTTGCTCTGGCTCCCAGAATGCCTTGTAACCTCACCTGGGCCGAGAGTGAGATGGGATATTTAACCGGGCTGTAAAGGCTACTGGGGGCTTTTCCTGTTTCCACTTGCAAGCGGAGGGCTCTTTCATGATGTAAGTGAGGTTAAAATGGGCCTCTCGGCCCACTTAGCACATGCTTCTCTTACTTGTAAATTCTCAAATTCTCAACCTTTAATAAAATTCTAAAAATATAATACTCCTTGCAGAGAGAAACTAATTTCTACCTCCCTCAGTTCCCTAATTTCTACCTGCCTCAGTTTCCCCCCAATTTTTAACTCTTACAATACAGATGAGGAAACTGAGGCAAATAGAATTAAGGGTTAAGTGAGTTGCCTAGGATCATATAGCTAGTAAAAGTCTTAACTTAGATCTTCCTGACTTCAGGTTGGATGCTGTCCACTGGGGCACCTAGCTGATCCTACCCTTTAAAATTATTTTGTTACAAGGTATATAGCTCAAGGGGAAAGGGATGGTGAGGGATATACCCCAAAGATTAGTGAAATAAAAACAAGACTTCAATAAACAATAATAAATGTCATAGCTTCCAAAATTTACAAAATAACTTTCTCCTTAATGAGGAAAATATGGTATTATTTGTGCCAGTCAGGAAAATTAAAGAAACCGAAAAAAAATTTCTAGGAGAACTTTATAGATTAATGTAGATAGGATAGATTTTCACCTGATCAGGAATAATATAAGTGCATTATATTTCAAATGAGAGGTTGGATTAAGAGTTGAGATATTTTGAGGTCCCTTTATTATGATCATATCATTTACACTATATAGATTGTAGATCTCATTTTCTCGTTTTTTCTCTCCAGTGAAATGTTTCTTACTCTTCCAAGTTAGATAATTTTTAAAAATGAGAGAATGAAACCAAATTACTGATAGATCTATCTCCTTTGCTGGAGAAGAAAATGACAAACCACTCCAGTATCTTTGCCAAGAAAGCCCGACATGATTGAAAAACAAAGTAAATGACAAATATCTTCTTTGACTTTCCAATAATAATAATAATAGCTAGTATTTATACAACACTTCAAGATTTGCAAGGTGCTTTATATAGTTTATCTCATTTGATTCTCAGGTAAAGGAAGTGCTACTATTATCACTATTTTAAAGATGAGGAAACTGAGGCAGAGGTTAAACTATTTGCCAAAGATCACACAGCTAGTAAATGTCTGAGATAAGATTTAAACTTAAGACTTTCTGACTCCAACACAATACACCAACATTTCTAAAATAAAAGCAAAATGAACCAATTGTTTAATAATTCCAAGAATAAAGATTGAAAAGCAAATTATATTTTGTTCTTTCTTCATCACTAAAAGCTAGATCTGCTAATTATTTTTGCTTCCTTCACATCTCATGAAGTATGATGATATCAGGGAATGTTTGGTTTCCCTGAGGGAAGAGTAGGAAAGAGATAAGGGAAAGAGTAAGAGTAGGAAAGAGCATTTGTAATAGAACTTAACTATGTGCCAAGCACTGTGCTAAGTGCTTTAAAAAGAGTCCTGGATAATTTGATTATCCTTATCGAAATAATACCCACATATACTGTTGAGGCTTAATTTTTTCTTCTGCATTTAAAAATACAAATACAATTGACATTTATATAGTAGAATAGAAAAATAAAGATCATATGTGGGACTGTAACTCTCAATTTTGGATGGTAATAAGTAGGAAAAAATGCTTTGCAGTTGGAGGGAATCATCCCATTTCATTCTAGTTTTAGAGATAAGAGTGGTGGGATTCATCCCCAACTTTTAGGTGACCTTTATGTGCAACCAGTGGCTGATAAATAATTATAAGCAAGGGAAAGATTCTTAGTGGAACCAAACTGTTGTGTTCTTGAATCTTAGTTGCATTCCAAGATGGCCTGTATCTCCTGTAATGAAAATGTCTCCTATTGTATTGAGCTGACAGTTGTTTTTTCCTCTGGATAAGGGGCCTATAGTATCAATAACCATATTTTAAAATGCTCCAAATCACTATTATAGAAATTATAATTATATTATAATTATAGAAATTAAAATTAAATCAATCCTGAGATCTTACTTTATGGCCATCAAATTAGAAAAGCTGGCCAAAAGAGAAAAATGATGAATGTTGGAAGGGCTGCAGGAAAATGGTTATATTAATTCACTCATGCTAAAAGATTTGAATTCATATAGCCGTTCCGAAAAGGAATTTGGAACTGTGTTCCCCCAAGTTGCTATATGATGAATATTTTTGGACATAGAAATGCCACTATATCCTAAAGAGATTAAAGAAATGGGAAAGGTCCAATGTGTATTGTAACAGTTAAATGAGTTTCTCTACTAAAAGTATTATATTTTTAGAGGTTTATTAAAGATTATTAGAAATCAAGGATAAAGAAATACAAAAATAAGAAAAGCACGTGCAACCTACATCTTGTCTGCCGGGTAGAGAGACTCATGTGCTTAGAAGTGGAAGCAGATAGCCTGAAGTAGGCGGTACAGTCAGTTTAAATACCCATTTTGTTCTCTGCCCAGGTGGGTATCTCTGGTGGGATTATAGAGAATTCTGGGAAATACCAAGGACTTCTGGGAATTGAAGTCCAGGGTTCAAATCTCCATTTTTACAGTATAAAATAATCACAGCAACTTTTTTTTTTTGTAGTGGCAAAGAAGCATAAGCTAAAGAGGTACATATCAATTAAGGAATTGCTGAACAAATTATATATGGTATATGAGTAAAATGGACTATTATTCTGCCATAAAAATGATAAAAAGGATGATTGTAGTGTAACCTAAGATGGCAGAACTGATAGAATTATTTGTCTAAAAACAATACCATGAAAACAAGTAATTTGAAAAACCTAAACACTCTGGTCAATAGAGTAACTAACCATGATTCCTGAAAGGTAGGTAATGGTACTTATAGTGTAGGATGAGGCATGTCTTTTGGATATAGCCAATGTGAGATTTTGTTTTACTTGACTATGCAGGTTTATTACAAAGGTTTTGTTTTAGCTTTTCTTTTTCCATTAGGGGTATTGTTCTTCAAGAAATGGAAGGTGGCAATGTCTTTTTTGTAAACTATGATATTCAATTTAACATTTTGATCAACAACTTGGACAAAGACAAAGATCTTATGCTTATCTTATATGCAGATGACACTCACCTAGGGGGGATAACCTGGATTGTGAAATAGGTGAAAGAAAACTCTCTCCTTTATTTTTTAAAAACTTTATTAAAGGGAAAAGAAAAAAAAAACAACTGGACTTCCCTAGATTAAGTTAACTAAAAAAACCCAGTATATAGACCAATCCCATGCCGGGAAGTAGGGGGGTAGGGGGTGTGTGTGTGTGTGTGTGTGTGTGTGTGTGTGTGTGTGTGTGTGTGTGTGTGTGTGTTCCCCATCCCACAACATTTTTAAACTCACAATTGCTAATTTAGAGAATAAGAGAGTTGGGATCCCAAAGTGTCTTGACCATCAGGGTCATTCTACTGACTTCAGTAATAGGAAATTCAACAGGGATAAATGTAAGCTCTCGACCTTGGATACAAACCCATCATTTTCCCAAACCAAAGTTGGGGGAGGCATCGTTAGACATCATTTCTGTAAAAAGATCTTGGATTTCTTAATGACTGGACACTCAGTAAGTTGCAGTGTGGTGTGATAGCTAAAAAGACTAATAGAATGTTGGACTGCATTAGGAAGGGTATTGCTTTGAGGAATGGAGAGGCGGCAATAACACCCTCTTCTGTCCTTATCAGATGTTATTTGGAAGACTGTACATTTCTCTGCACCACAGTTTAAGAAGGATGCTGATAAGCTTGAGAGTTTCAAGAGAAAAGCAACCCAGATAGTGAAGAATTTGATTCCTTCCTATGAGAATTGGTTGGAGGAACTAGAAAGAGACTCAAGCATTATAGCTGTCTGCAAGTATTTTGTGGCAGAGGTTCTAGATTTGTTTCACTTGACCCCAAGTGACAGAACCAGCAACAATGTGGGGAAGTCGCAAAGAGGTCAATTTGTGCTTGATGTCAGGAGAAAACTTCCTAACCATTAGAACTTTCCAGAAGTAGTGAGTTCCCCCTCCTTGAAAGTCTTCAAACAGAAGCTGAATAGCCTGTCTTTGGGTTAGACTATAACCACTGGAGATTCTTCCTATTCTCAACTTGTGTGATCCTGTAATTGTCTCCTTTGACCGTAAATAGAGCTTTTCTTCTTTGAGCTTTAGAAATTGGTGACAAGACTGTGGCTTAATGCACTGAAATTTCTAATTTGGTTTTAGCTTATTTTTCCTTATAGAGTTCTAAAGGGAAAGATAAAACACTGAAGATCTACTTTATCGTGTTTTTTGGATCTGATGCATTTATGTTTACATATTAACGTTCCCAGAATTTGGTAGTGGGCTTTCAGGGATAAGCTTTAGAGGAATAAGATCTCATCAATTTGAAATGAACAAGAAATATAAAAAAAATACAGACGGCCATTCATACAAGACATAGCTTTGTTCAATCAAAGCAGAGAATTGGTAGATGATTTCTTTTTTTGTAACTCTGGCCTTGGCTGGATAAGTATGTGTCTCTCAGCTTCAGGAGACACTGCATTTTTTCTTTCCCTGCTTTTTGCCTCCTTGCTGAGCTTACTTAATGAAGTATGTAATTACCTCCTTAGTTAATGAAGTGCAATTTGAGGTAGTTTTATTGAATTAGTTCCGTTTTTATAACTAGGTATGCACCAACATGTCTCAGTGTGTAAAACAGTTGGCCAATCCAGCATCTTGGTGGAATACTAGTGAATATTAAATTAACACTATTTTACAGTGTTATAATTCTTTAGGAGAGGCAGTAGGTAGACTTGGCCTGGGAACTGGATGACCTAGTAGAGGGAACTGACTCCTTTTTCCCAATACACCCTCACACCTCTCTAGTAGACATAAACAAACTGCATTAAATTCTAATAATTAGTAAATAGCAGAACCAGTATAATGATGATGATGATGATGATGATGATGATGAAGGATAGATAGTACAGGTATTCCTTCTACATCATAGGGACTCCCCTCCTCCCCTGCCCACTCTGCCTTCATTACTTCTTTAAGTGAGCTCAGCAAGGAAGCAAAAGGGAAGCAGAGAAAGAAAAAGGACAGTGCCTACTGATCAGGAAAACTCATGGAAAATGTGTTTGCCCTCCCTTCATACCAGAGAAGTATGAATTTTTTCTTTTATGAAGTATTTACAATACCTAATATGCACTTATGAATTATTAAACTTTCAAAGATATCTCTACATTTCTAGGCTTTGTGTGTCATCTGCTTGCTTTCATGTTCTTTTTGCAAACTTTCATGTTTTACTCATTTTATCTTGAAAAAAGAAATTGTGCTTATATATGGCATTAAGGGAATATTACTATACTTATATTTTATGCATTTCTGAATTTCTAAACTTTTTCAGTGTCATCTGCAGCTTCCAAAAACCAGTCCCAAATTCCCATTTAATTTCTTATGTCCACCTGCAATATACTGAAACCATGATGGAGAAAGTGATGATGTGGAAAAGAGCTTTATTCATATAGCACTTTAAGGTTTGCATAGTGCTTTACAGATATCTCATTTTATCCTCATAACAATTTTGGGAGGAAAGTCCCTTTATTATATTATTACCTACATTTTACAGATGAGGGAACTGAGGCAGACTAAGTGACTTGTCTGGGTCACAAAGCTAGTCTGAGACTGAACTTTTAGTTTGAACTCAGTACTTCCTGACTTAAAGTCTAGCATTCTATCTCCTACACCATTTAGCTGCTATGAGATCCTGGATCTCATGTTCAATAATCACTTCCTTGATTCACAGCATATCAAATTAAATAATTTACTTTGTAAATATTAAATTGCCATATATGTGTGAAGTATTTAGTTTCTGTATTGTGTGCCAAGGACAATGATCTTTGGACTGGAAAGAAAAGGGCCTGGTAGGGTGTCTTTTTTGTAATCATCACTTAGAGCTTTTTCATTAAATTGAGTTTGACAGAACAAAAAATACTTCCTAGGCATTTGGAACTCAAGTTTTGTGTAATAGGAGATAATAAGAAATCTTAAGTCCCTGTTCCCCGGTCTAGATGAGCTATAATTCAAAGTACTGAAAAACTAGCAGAAGTGATTCTTGCTTCAATGATGTCTTCTCTAATGGGGAGGAAAAGGAATAAGGGAGTCAACTGGGTAATTTAATGTATCAAACAAACAAATTTAAACTTAAATGATTCTTACAGTAATCAGTGAAATCTCTTGAATGACTGGTAAAGTGTAGAGTACTTATTTATTACAATGGAGGGCTGGAGGATGTGGGGAAAGAGAAGATATCAGTTCTCAGTAGGAAGTGAAAGATGTGAAACAAAAATAAAGAAAAGGGAATGGGTAAAGCTTGAAAAAATACCCAGAGATATACATAAAAATTTTGAAGGGGATACAGAGTAATATTGTTAATTCCCTGCTAAATTTTTCAAAAGCTCTCTCTTTGGTAAGTTTGTGGCTTCATGTAATAATCTTTTAAATAATAGAATGTTTGTATTTCTAGTGATTATTAATTTTTAAAAAAGGAAAATATTAATAACAGAAGAGAAAGATTAGAGAAAGTTAAATGCCCTTAAAACAGGTTTGAAAAGGAAAAAGTCAAGTCTGTAAACTATGTCAATCACCTTAACTTTGAAAATAAGCAAAATTCTAGAACAGATATATTAAGATGATTAGCCAAAATGTAGCAAAGGAAGTGGTAATCATAAAAAGTTAACATTGCTTCATCCAAAACAGGTTGGGCCAGATAAAACCCATTCCCTTTTTTTGACAGTTACTACCAGAGATAGATAAGGGGAATGCTAAAACTACAGTTTGCCTAGATTTTTGCAAAATGTTTGACAAAATATCCTTTATATTTTTTGAGGACAAATTGGAGCAGTGACATCTGGAACTATCTGAACGGTTAGACCCAAAGAGTGTTCATTAATGGCTGTACATAGATTTGGAAAGGAGCCTCTCGTAGTATCTGAAAGATCTATGTTTCATCCTGTAGTGTTTAAGTTTTTATTTGTTTTTTTGTTTTTTCCCCAAGCACATGGATGAAAGCAGAATGGCATGGTTATAAAATTGGCAAATGACAAAGCTAGAAGAGATACCTACCTAGCACACAGGATGATAGGTCAGGATCCAAAATGATTTCTACAGGGTAGAATGTTGACTTAAATCTAATAAGAATTTTTAAAATAGGAATAAACATGAAGTCTTACCCTTGGGTTAAAAAAATCCAACTTCAAAAATACAAGACAGGAAGGTGTAAGCCAGTTGTTTATTATCTGGAAAAGATCTCAAGAATTTAGCACCCAATGCTCCATACAAGCCAATATGGAAACTAGGAGAGCTGGGAGTCAAGCCAACAAACATTTATTAAGAGCCTACTGTGTGCCATGAACTGTGCTAAGCCTAGGCATTGTGGGATTTGAGATTAAGAGGGAAGGTTAGGGTTGGATAAGTAGATCTGAGAATCAGCTACATAGAAATGACCACAGAAACCATGGGACCGACATGGATATCCATGAAACCAACAAAGGAAATAGTACAGGGTCAGCAGAGCTGAGTAAGCTATGGGCTCAGAGGTCACTTTTTGTATGTCCTACAAACCAAGAAAGTTTTTACATTTTTAAAATCAAGTTTTATTGAATTTAAGCGGTACTTTGGTTGTTAGCCATAGCTTCCCTAATATAGAAGGAAGAATTTAAGACAAGTGTTGTAAGATACAAACCACTGGCAGATATGATTTGGGAGAAGATCCAGTAAAGGAGATTTAGAAGGAGTCAGACATAGCCAGAAATATAAGAGGAGGATCAGAAGAGTGTTTTGTTATAAATACCTAGAAGGAAGAGAGTATGAAGGAAAAAGAAGATGAGCACTACTGTCAAGAGCTGCAGAGATATCAAGGGCAGAGGAAGACTGAGAAAAGACCATTGGATTTGGCGATGAAGAGATCGTTGGTAACTTTAGAGAGGGCACTTCTAGTTGACTGTTGAGGTCAGGGGCCAGACTTCCAATATTTTTGTACAAATATTCTTCCTTATTATTTAGGATACATTTTAAGAAAGACAGTGTCCTGTATTGATTAAGCTAAGTTACCTCATTCCCAATGGGAGAGCTCTTTCATTCTGTTTTCTTTGATATTTATTCTTCTACATACACTTTTTCTGATTTCTTTTTTACTAATGAGTGGATAAATGTCTTTTCTAAGAGGAAGAGAAGGCGGGAAAGGGGAAGGAATAAGAGGAGAAGAGAGGAAGGAGAGAAGAAACAGAGAGGGGAGAAGAGAAGAAAAGAGAGAAAGAAAAAAAAAGCACAGAGTCCAAGACTATACAGGTTATATTTCCACTGTACTCTGCTCTGGGCAGAGTAGATTATTATGTTCAATGTCCTCACTGCCAGTTGTTAACTTGGAAAATAATCAGAAAATGGCATCCAAGATTATGAAGGATCCTAAAAGCCCATAAAAGAATTGATTGAAGAACTTAATGATGCTGAGTTTGGAGTAGAGGAGTTAACATTTTTCCTCTTAATCTCAGAGAATAGAATTAGGAGGATCAGAAGGAGTTGCAAAGAGACAGATTTAGGCTTTCTGTAAGAAAAAATTTTTTCTAATATTTAGAGCTACCTTAAAGTAAAATGAGATAGTTAGGTGGCACAGTGAATAGAGCACTGGCCTTGGAGTAAGAAAGACCAGAGTTCAAAATCAACCCCAGACATTTACTAGCTGTGTGATCCCAGAGAAGTCACAACCCCTGGCTGAAAACAATTGGTGAAGGAAATGGCAAACCACTTGGTATCTTTGCCAAAAAAAACCCTAGGGACAATTGGTCCAGGAGTCATGAAGAGTCAATAAAATAAGAAAATGAAATAAATAATAAAGTAATAATGAACAATAAAATAAAATAAATTTCCTGAAGCAATAGTAGTTTCCCCACCAACCTTGTCTTGATGTCTTTGAACAAAGGAGAATTGGTTATTTATTTACCAGGTTAACCATTTGCCAGGCATGTTATATAAGAAATTCTTACTTAGGTTGGAGTAGGTGGCCTCCAAAGTTTCTTTCAAATCTGATTTGGGATTTTGCCCTCCCTCTGTCCCCACCCCATTTTATAGATAGAATAACTTTGGTCCAGAGAAGTGAAGAAATGTACTTTTTAAAAAAATTAAATTTTATTTTATTTTCCCCTAAATACATGTACAAATAGTTTCCAACATTTTTCAAAGAATATTGAGTCTCAAATTCTCTCCCTCCCTCCCTCTTCCCAGCCTTTCCATCTCTGGTGAGATGATAAGTAATAAAATAGAGATTTTACATGTGCAATCATAGAAAATATTTTTCCATATTAATCCATTTGTGGAAGAAAACTCAAGTAGAAAAAAATTAATAAGGTCAAAAGTTTTCTTTGGACCGGATTCAGATTCCATCAGTTCTTTTTTCTCTGAAAGGAGGTGGCATTTTTTATCATGAGTCTTTTGAGATAGTTTTGGATCATTGTATTCCTGAGAATAGCTGTTTTTCGGAGTTGTGAATTACAAAGTATTCCTGTCACAGTTCTGCTTATTTCACTCTGCTTCAGTTTGTATAAGTCTTTCCAGGTTTTCCTGAGCTTCTCCCATTTGTCATGTCCTATATCAAAATAGTATTCCATTACAAGCATATGCTATAACTTCCCCAGCCATTCCTTAATTGATGGATGTCCCCTCACTTTCCAAATCTTTGCCTTCTTAAAAAGAGCTGCTTTAAATATTTTTGTGCATAAAGGTCCTATTTTTAAAAATCTCTTTTGGATAAAAACTTAGTAATGGTTTTGCTGGGCAAAGGGTATGTATTATTTAAAAGCCCTTTGGGCATAGGTCCCAATTGCTTTCCTGAATGATTGAATTAATTCACAACAACCCCAACAGTTCATTCATATCTCAACTTTCCCATGTTCCTTCCAAATTTTTGTTATTTTTCCTTTTCTGTCATAATAGCCTATTTGATAGGTATGGAGTGGTACCTCAGGGCTGTTTTAATTTGCATTTCTCTAATTAATAGTGATTTAGAGCTTTTTTTAGGTTTGACTAAAGAGAACTTCAATTACTTTGTCAGAGAACTGCCTGTTCTTATCCTTTGAACATTTATCAATTGGGGAACAACTTGTATTCTTATATATATGACTCATTTTTCTATGCATTAAGAATCAACACCTTTATTAGATTTATAAAACATTTTGCACCATTATGATTACTATGTATTATTCTCCATCCTATTTACCTCCATTTAGTTTCTGACCTCCACCTCCCCTAATTTACCCTCTTTTCTAGCATCCCCAACCCCTTCTCTTATCTCTTTCTCCTACTTCCCTGAAGAATAAGATAGCTTTCTATACCCAATTGTATATGTTCTCACTGTTAAGGGTAAATTTTAGGGTTGAGACTGAATATATTATTTAATGGTCACCAGGGATTTAAATTCTAAATCCCAATAAAATACTCAAGTCAGAATAGAAATTTTTGGTGGTTTATTTACAATAGAAGGGAGAAATTAAGAATTAGGGAGAAAGAGAAAAAGGGAAGAACTGCTCTCACCTGGCCTGAGCCAGGCGGAGTTCAGAGGCCTTAGCCAAGGGGCCTTCCCAGAAGATTAAATCTAGCTCGGCTTCCAGCCATGAGGCCTCCTCCAAGATGAGGGGCCTTCTTGGAGGTTGGTGCCTTCCGAAAGATCAAGGGAAAGGGAAGTCAGCCTTAACACTCACCATGTGGTTGCCTAAAGGAAGCAGTCTCAGGATCCACACTACACCAAGTCAAGTTCCAGCACCAAAGACTGCAAAAGCCTCTCTCACAGGAAGTGACACAAAATATAAAGGCAGTTCTTTACATCTACTTCCTGGGTCTCACATGTACCAGTGGTGGCTTAAACTTGGTTTAGGACAGCTCAGGGGGTCAGTTAGTTGTTTCTGATTTGTCACTTACTAGCACACTTGGGTCACTGACCATCCTCCCCCACAGTTAATCCTTAAGTAGGGGTGTATACATTTCTTGTTGCTAAAATTCTAAAGATTAAGCTGGGTGTAGTAAATCTAAAATTCACAATCCTTCATTGAGTCAATTCTGATGAGTGTAAAATTCACATGTTCTCCTCTGCACCACCCCCATGTTCCCCACAGTGACCACTCTTTCATGATTCTTTTATGTACAGTAATTTACCACACTTTATTTTTCCCTCTCCCTCCTCCCAATGCATTCCTCTTTCTCATGTCTTATTTTTTTAAATATCATTCCAACTTATTCAACTTATACCCTGGCCATTTGTATATGTATACTCCTTCTAACTATCCTAATAATGACAAAGTTCATTGGAATTATAAAAATCATCTCCCCATATAGGGACATATACAATTTAACCTTATTAAATGTGTTTTGATTTCTATTTCCTGTATACCTTTTGATGATTGAGTCTTATATTTGAGTCCATTTTTCCACTTGATTTTTTTTCCAACAGGAATGTTTGGAAGTACTCTATTTCAATGAATATCCATTTCCCCCCGAAGAATTATTCTCGGTTTTTCTGGGTGACTCTTGGTTGAAGTCCTAGCTCCTTTGTCTTCTGAAATATTATACTCCAGGATTTCCAGTCCTTTGATGTAAAAACTGCTAAATGTTGTGTTATCCTGACTGTGGCTGCAAGATATTTGATTTTTTTTTGACTGCTTGCAATATTTTCTCCTTTCCCTGGGAATTTTGGAATTTGGCTATGTCCTACAGACTTGTGGGACAGAAATTAGTTGCCAGAAATGTAGGGATTAAATTTATGGGTTGGACTAAATATAAGAGAATGTGGTTGCCAATTAAAAAAAATAATACAGCTGAAGTCAAAATGACTTTTAGCAGCTTTATTTACAATAAGAGAGGGAAAGAGAGAAAGTAGAGAAATGTATAAGAGGGTAGAGTAAGATATCTAACCTAACACACTAAATATTTGCTCTGGTCCCTGGCTCAACCCAGGCAGGCCTAGTTAGCCCTCAGTTGGAGGGTCCAGTGGTAAATAAAACAAGGGTTCCACCCACATAGCCTCCTCCAAGAAGGGGAGGCCTCTCCGGAAACTAATCTCTCCGAAGGCCAGGAAAGGAGTCAGCTTTTCATTCACCCAAGTCATAGATCCCCATTACAATTCCAGTCCCAGATCCTTCAAGAGTTCAACAACCCCACAAAAGCCTTCTGTTTAAGCCTTTTTAAAAGATTTTTTTTTTTACATCACTTCCTTTCCCTTCCTCGACTTTATGGGGACCAATCGCAGTCTTTAAATTTGTTTAATATTGCCCAGGGAGCAGTCAGTTGCCTCTGGAGGTGTATCTAACTTTAGTAAGTAGTTTGTTAACCTCTCCTACTTAACGTTATGTAGGGGTGTCTTTGCTTTTGTTTGATTCAATTTAAAAAACGGGCAAGGGGAGAGTCTATCTCATCTTCACAGCTATAATATTCCTGGGAGTTAACCTTTGGGGATTTCTTTCAGGAGGTCATTGGTGGATTCTTTCAATATCCATTTTGCCCTCTGGTTCTGGAATATCAGGGCAGTATTCCTTAATAATTTCATGACAGATAACATCTAAGCTTTTTTTATTATGGATTTCAGTTAATATAATAATTCTTAAATTATTTTTCATGTGTTTATTTTCCAGGTCAGTTGTTTTCCCAGTGAGATAGTTCACATTTTCTTTTTAAAAATTGTTTTCATTCTTTTGATTTTGCTTTTTGAAGACTTATGGAGTCATTAGCTTCTCCTTGCCCAATTCTAATTTTTAAGGAATGATTTTGTTGAGTGAGCTTTTGTATCTTCTTTTCTATTTGACCAGTTCTACTTTATAAAGAGTTCTGTTTTCTTTAGTGAATTTTTGAATCTCTTTTTCCATAGGGCCAATTCTGCCTTTTGAAGAAGTTCTTTTTTTTGTATATCTTTTTCCATTTGGCCAATTCTGATTTTTTTGAGGTTCTTTTCTTCATTGGATTTTTTGTTCTTTTTCCAACTGACCTATTCTGATTTATTTAAGATTTATTTCTTCAGTTTTTGTGCCTCCTTTACCAAGTTGTTGATTCTTTTTTCATGATTTTCCTATATCACTCTCATTTAGTATCCTAATTTTTTCTGCCTCTCTTATTTGATTTTTGAAATTCTTTTTGAGCTCCTCCATTAATTCTTTTTGAGCTTGAGAGCAATCGATATTTTTCATGGAGGCTTTGGATGCAATAGTATTGACTTTGTTATCTTTTTCCAAGTTTGTGTTTGGTCTTTCCTGTTACTAAAATAACATTCTGTGTTGAGTTTCTTTTTTTTCTTGCTGTTTGCTCATTTTCCTGTCTTTTTGAACTTTTAATTTTAAAAACTGTTAAAGTTGGGTTCAATAACTCTGGTAAAAGGAGCACTGTTCCAAGATTCATGTTCTTTATGCAGCTGCTTTCAGACCTGGCTCTGGGGATCTGTCTGCTTTCAGTTTTTCCAAGGTGGTATGATATAAGGAGATGTCATGTTTAATACTTTCCTGACCTGTGCTCCAGGTCTGTGAGTAACCCCAAACACTCTTTTTCCCCTTTGTCCTGTGACCAGGGTCCCCTGTTCTCCTGTGGCCACAGGTGCTTATTCATCCCATTCATCGCATTTTTTATGTTCCAGCGCTGTGTCCAAGAATGTAAATAAAAAGGTTGGGGGTGGACCCCACCTGTCTCGACTTCCCTGAATGTGGCAGGGGAGACAGTCAGAGAATCCTGCAGGATGAGCTACACATGGTCAGACTTAGAGTAGAAAAGAGACATTAAATTTATATCTACCTGCTTTTCCTATTTCAAGTGATTATTAATAAACTTTATGGAAAATAACAACTTAGAGATACTAATTTAAATCTAATATGCCATGGTGAGGCCTTCTGTGCTGGTGCACTGTATTCTACCTCCACCCTGGTACACTAGATCCCTTGTTGATGGCCTTCTAAATTATTTTGGGTT
The DNA here is from genome assembly GCF_027887165.1 of Monodelphis domestica. NCBI lineage: Eukaryota > Metazoa > Chordata > Mammalia > Didelphimorphia > Didelphidae > Monodelphis > Monodelphis domestica. The sequence goes on from NC_077228.1 coordinate 83,128,973, forward strand.
GAAAAATAATTTTAATCTTTTTGTGAGTTATGCTGCTCCTGAATTCATTTTGAGGCATTATATCATTGGTATTTTGGGAGGATAATTTGGTAAAGATCATGAGGATTCATGTACCTTCTCTGCCATCTTGACTCTGCCCCTGAAGAAGTGTTCTCTTGATTATTTGACTAATAAGTGGCAGTGGCAGACTGTAAAACCAGAACATCTGATTCTAAGTCCAGCTTCTTTCCACCATGAGAGACTGCCTTTCAAAGGAAACTGAATTTATGAGCACTTCATTTTTCTCTAGTTGCTTCAAGCAGCAAATTCATGTTGTAAATTCCTTGAGGGTTGGGGATTAGATTATCTGAGAGCTGAAAGGCATTTTAGAGGATTTCTGGAGAGTCTACATGATGTTGTGGAAGAGTGTTGGAATGAGATTCACAATGCCTGCAGGTCTTCAATTAAGTCATTAACCACTTTGGATCTCATTTTTATCATCACTAAAATGAAGGGGGAGCTAGGTGGCTCAGTGGAGCGAGGACTGAGCTTGCAATCAGGAAGACCCGAGTTTAAATATGGCCTCAGACACTATGTGACCTTGGGAAAGCTATTTAATCTCTGTTTACCTGACAGAAAGATTCCCTGAAGAAGAATATGGCCAACTATTCCAGTATCATTGCCAAGAAAACCCCATGGATAGCTATAGTCCATGCAGTCATGAAGAATCAGATAGAACCGAATAATTGAATAAAAATGAACAAATAAAAAGTGAGGAGAGGGAGAGAGACTGTGGACTGGGAGCTCACTAATGGTCACTTTAAGTCCTAATATTTTATAATTCTAGCCCACTTTCTTTGTTTTACGGATAAGTACTATGGGATCGAGAGAGGGAAGTGACTTACCCAGGATCTTAGATCAGTAATGTTTATTCATCAAACTAGAAATCAGTTCTCCTGATTTCTAATTCAATTCTTTCCTTCCCTATTATATTCTTATAATAGCACACATTTATTTATATAACACTTAAAGATTTCCCAAGTACCTTACAACATCCTGTGAGGTAGATTATTATCATCATGTTATGTAAGAGAAATAAGAAGTAGTCTATTATAGTGGAGAATAATATTGGTCTTAGTGTCAAGAAGATCCGTGTTCAAATGAAACTTCTAGTATTTACTTGCTCTGTAGTCCTGGGCAAGTCACAATCGTTATTTGCCTCAGGCAGCTCACTATCACTGTGCCTGCCTTGGGGAAGGATATCTACTAGAGTTGGGATGACCCATAACAAGTGTTCTCTACCTGATGAAGTCATTTGCTGTTCTGTCATTTCAGTCACGTCCAACTCTTCATGACCCCATTGCATGGCAGAGATACTTGAGATGTTTGCCATTTTCTTCTCTAGCTCATTTAACAGATGAGAAAACGGAGGCATCGAGGGTTAAGTGACTTGCCCAGGAGCACACAGCTAGTAGGCATCTAAGTTCAGATTTGAATTCAGGGAAGATAAACCTTCCTGACTCCATGCTTGGCAACTCTCTCCACTAGACCACCTAGCTGCCCCGCCAGAACCATAGATCCTTCTGAAGGGTTTCAGATTTAATGAATCATGAATCCATCCAGATAAGTCTGATCCATGAACGCCTTGCTCATGGACGTCAGCTTTTGAATATTTTTTAATATTATCATGATTCGTTAAATCTGAACTTCCATATTTGTGAAGATAAGAAAATGGAGTTCCAGAGAAGTGGTTTTCCCATGATCACAATGTAAGTAGCAGAGCCAGAATTTGACCCCATGTCTTCTCACTCCACATTTTCTCACACCACATTCATGTAAATTGTTTCTTTTCACTACATCAAAACTCTCTTCCCCCTCCCATCAAGTTGCCTCCCATCACCATCTACTGTGGGATACTGTGTATCCCACAATGTGCCTATCACAATGCTGACACAGAGGAGTTGCTCAGTAAACATTCACTGATTGATTGGCCTCTCTACTTTTTGAAACATGAAATAACCTAGTTGCACAGTTCTTTAGGACTGGAGAAAAGGGAGTGGGGAAAAAAAAAAGTCTTCAATAACATGGAATTTGAAAACGCCTCCAAAGGAAAGAAAAATGCTTTTCTCAGAATTGTAGAAGGCAGAAACTTCAAACTAAGTTACTTGGTGGTGTTTTGTTTTGTTTTTTCCCTCTTCTCTCAGGCTTCTCTAGGAGAAAATAGACTCAATAAGAGATAACAGCCAGGGTTGTTTTCCTGCTCATGTCCAGTTGTTTCATGTTTCAATATTTGGTTCCCTGGGTACAATCCTCAAGAACGGTTCCCAGAGTGTATTAAGTTCCTGTGGAGTGATTATTTCATTAACATTTATGTGCCCAGACACAATGGCCCTGTAAACAATAGCTCATCACATAACCTTTCCCTGAGGTTCCGGCTGCTCTGTTTTATTGGAAATATACCCCAGGTTTTCTAGGGAGTGCTGGCTCCTTGAAACAAAAGCGATAAAGCTTTCTTAAAGCCTTAGAGAAAATGTAATGCATTGCAGTACACAGGGATTCGGGAGAAATGGTTCTTTTAAAGATATCCACAGCATAACATTTCATCTTTTGCTGTGTTTTGTTGGCTCCTGGATCTGATCCCAGCCTGAACAACATTACAGGCTCCTTATGAGCTTCGCCTTTCTTTTCTTTTTAAGAATATATAATTCAGAACTTGAAGGCTTGTGAAGAGCTACATAGACATGCTATCTTCTGTATCTGTAAGGTAGGAGCTATTTTTATTCCTATTTTACAAATGAGGGAACTGAGGCAGCAGAGAGGCAAAGTGATTTTCCCAGGGTCACAGCTCTTACATGATTCTGTCAGGATTCAATCTCAGGTCTTCCTGACATCAAGTCTAACACTCCGTCTATGGTACCACCTAGCTGAACCCTCTCCCCTTTTTAAATCCTTATCCTCTGTCTTAGAATTGACACTAAGTATTGGTTCCAAGGCAGAAGAGTGGTAAAGACTAGGGAGATGGGCTGGTGACTTGCCCAGAGTCACACAGCTAAGACCCTTCTGAAGCCAATACTTCCTGTCTCCAGGCCTGGCTCTTTATTCACTGAGCCACTTAACTGTCCCTCACCTGGCCACCTCTCTTTTAAAAATAAAATTTCATTGATATCTTTTGTTTTAATGCTGACTAAATTTCCTTCAGTACTCATCCTCTCCCTCTCTCAGAGAACTGCCCTTTACTTACAACAAGGAATTTTTAAAAGAGGGAAAAAAATTAGGCAAACCAATCAATATATATTTTTTAAAATCTGGAAATTTACCTAATTACCCATACATCTTCAAAGGAATGGAGTGAGCTCTTTTTTTTTCTTTTTAAAATCCTTACCTTCCAGATTAGAATCAATTCTTTGTATGGGTTCCAAGGCAGAAAAGCAGGAAGGGCTAGGAAATAGGGGTTAAGTGACTCACCTAGGGTCATACAGCTAGGAAGTATCTGAGGCCAGATTTGAACCTAGGACTTTCCATCTCTAGGCCTGGCTCTCAGTCCACTGAGCCACCCAGCCACCTCCTGAGCGATCTTCTTATATCTCTTCTTAGGGATCAGGCTTAGTCTTTGGCATTTAGTAATATTCTTTATAAAAAATTTGGGGGTTGTTCTTTCTGTTTATTTCATTGAATTGATTGTGAATGTTGTCTCCTTGGGTCAGCTTTACTTCATTTTGTATCAGTTCATAAGGATCCATAATGCACAATGGGTGGTTAATATACGAAGGACTTCTAAATTATTAGAGGAGGAATGGCTTTTAGACTCATTTTCTGGACTTTGTCTCTTGCTCAATAGCTTTCATACCCTCCAGATACCTTGACTCTGAGGTCTCCTCTGAAGATCAGCCAGGCTTCAGCTGGCCATCTTTACATTAAGGGCCTCTTGGCTTCACTCTTTCTCTGGACATCTCTACTTCCTGGCTCCTATGTAGGCATCTCCCTTTTTATGTGTCATCTTCCCCCATTAGGATGCAAAAGCCTTGAAAGTAAGAACTGTCTTATTTACTTATATTATAGCCCTAATATTTACCACAGTACTTGCTTTGTGTTGTCTGCTCCCATTAGGATGTAAATTCCTTGAGGGTAAGAACTCTCTTTTTTTGCTTGTATGATAACCTTAGTTTTTAGCACAGTGCCTGACACATTAATGCATGTTCTCTCAATCTGAAAAATAATTCAATCAACTCTTGCCCATCATTTTAAAGATAAAAAAACTGAAGGGCCAAATACTTCAGTGATTTGGTCAAATTCATATCATTAGATTACACATCTAGTTAGGCAATACCTAGACATAACTAATTCGCTCTCCCTAGTTAGAAATAGTATCTCCTGGGGTCCCCTTCTCCTGTAAGCCTCTAGAAAAGCAATCCCTAGTTCGAGGAACTCAATGTATCAGCATCTACCCCAAACCATTTCTTTTGCAGGGCATCACAATCTTTAAGGTTATCCACATACACACACTCAGAATTATCCTCAACTCTACTCTTTCTCTTCCACTTCTGATCAGTTGCCAAATCTGATCAGTTCTACTTCTACAACATTTCTCACATTTGTTCCCCTCCTCTCCACTTACACAGTTAGCAACCTAGCTCAGGCCCTTATTAAGCACTTGCTTCCATATTTTCTGAAATCCATCTACCAATTCACGGTCAAAGTATTATTCCCCCTTCCCCCAAATTTTCTTTTTTCCCCTTCCTTCATTCCTTCATTCCTTCATTCCTTTCTTTCTTTCTTTCTGTCCTCTATTTCTTTTCTCTGTTTGTTTGTTTGTTTGTTTCTTTCCTCCTTCCTTCCTTCCTTTCCTTCTTTTTCCTTCCTTCCTTCCTTCCTTCCTTCCTTCCTTCCTTCCTTCCTTCCTTCCTTCCTTCCTTCCTTCCTTCCTTCCTTCCTTCCTTCCTTCCTTCCTTCCTTCCTTCCTTCCTTCCTTCCTTCCTTCCTTCCTTCCTTCCTTCCTTCCTTCCTTTTCTTGTTTGTTACATTAAATTTCTTGGGAATCTCTCACTTTTTCTCCCTCCCTCCATTAGAGAAGGCATCTCAGGTCACATCATGTGCTTCAAAAGTCTTTTGATGTAGGACCAAACTTTTTGTACCAAAAGCTTCAGTGACTTCCCATCACTTTTGGATAAAATACAGACTTCACCTATGTGGTATTTAAAGTCCTTAATAATCTGGTTCCAGCCTATCATTCAAGATTTATTACATAGCACTCACCTTCACACACTGTCCATTCTAACCAAACTGGTCCGTTTCCTGTTTTTACATGGTGTTCCAGCAGCTCCTGTTTCTGTTAGCACTGGCTGTCCCCGGAAACTGGAATGTCCTCCCTCCTCACATGCAAATCTTAGAATCCTTAGCTTCCTCAAAGCTCATTTCAAATTCCATCTGCTGCAAGAGGTCTTTCCTGATCACTTCCTAGCTGTTGGTACCACCACCTAAAATCACAAAATTTACTTTGAATTTACTTTTTTATGCAGATATCATTTCCTCTAGTAGAATATAAGTTGTATGAGGGCAGGGCCTTTTATTTTTGCTTTCAAATCTTTATAATAAAGCTTGCTATCCGGTATGCTATAAGTATTGAATAAATATTGATTGAGAATCCATTGAGTTGTTTGTTTTTACTAGCCAACTAGAGGACATATTAGTTCAAACAATAACAAAAATTAATCAGATAGTATATCAAAAAAGGGACAAGAAAAGCTGTACCCACAGAGAGGATACTCTTCCACAGGTTTTCATACCAGCAGTGGGTAAGGACACAGAGACAGAGAAAATGTGTAACTAGAAGGTGAAAAAAGACAGAACAATTCACACTTCTGATTCTGCAGAGGCACTGACATGCTTTGGTAATGCTCTCTAGCAGGTGGTGTGATTCTGCTGTCTGTGGCATCATCTCTGCTGTCATGGTGAATAAAGCACTGTGCCTGAATTCAAGAAAACTTAAGTCTGAATCCTATCACAGGCACTAACCAGCTGTGTGGTTCAGGATAAGTCACTAAACTTCTCTGAAAATGTAAAATGGGGATAATAGTATCTACTTCACAAAGTTGTGAGGTTCAACTCTAAAGGATTTTGTACATTTTAAAGTGCATCACTAATAGAATTATCATCATTATTCCTGCTGGTTTTCGAGTTGCCAAGTTGTTTCCTGCTTTGGTCAAATAGGTTGTGGTTATTTAGTCTTTTTTTAAAAAATATCTTTTACTTTCTGCTTTAATCTACTCACATGCAGTGGCTAGAAAGCCTCTCCCTGACACAGGTGGGGTGATGCTCTCTTAGTCAAAGGCTATGAGCCATCAAAGCCTCCTGGGCAACTATCAATAGTTAGCAAAGCCTCTAAGCTCAAATTAAGTCTCTGAATATTTTTGATGCCAAAGTTCCAGAAAATGATCTCATTTGGGATTCTCTTATTTCCTTTTAAGTTCCCGATTATGAGTTTTTGTTACTCCAAACCCATTTTTGGGACTCTACCCAGAAAAAACTCCTGAGGAAGTATGTAGAGAGTAATGAGCATGCAAATAAAACTGGGGAAAAAAAAGGAAGAGTGGGTGATTGCAGGCATATGATTATCCTCTGCCCCATTTAGATTGCTGATTTTATTATTATGTCTACCTGCCAGTGACTGGGTGCTTCATTTTGACCAGCACAAAGCTCACCATTCTCTCCCCTAAAACAGAGACCATGTGTCCTGACTCAGTCCAGCACCTTTTCCATTGCTCATAAACGTCTTGATTACTACATGTGGTTCTTTCACTTAGAAAGTCTACAATCTCATTGGGAATATAATGTTCAGACATTTCAAAAACAAAAACAGGCAATAAAACAAATGTGCCATATATATGGCCAAAAATGTGGCCAAGGTAGTGTTTATCAGGGAAATTCCAGATGTCATTACCTTTTTCAAAGGCTTTTGTAATACTTAAAAAATGCTATTAATAAATCAACTTGACCTAGAGTGATCTGGGTAGGTTTCTTGGAGGAGAGCTGGCTAATGGGTTAGGTTACTATCACATTAGAGGAGAAGAAAGGGTGTTTCAGACTTAGGGCACTACACTACCAGGAACACAGAATCAATAAAGAACGTGGCTGAATTAGAAGTGAGATGGGTCTGCCCAAGAGAAAAGGTTGATCCTACAATGTTACCTGAAGTGTAGGAATGTGTGGGAAGATAATTATTTGATTGTTCAGTTGGGCAATACTTCATGGAGTAGGTATAAAAAGACAGGTTTGAGATGATTGTTGCAAATAATGTGTGTTAGTGAAGGAAGCATCCACAGAGATGAGATCAGACTGCATTTAAATATCCAATGAGTGGACCTCACCTGATCTGACCTTGAGCTAGTAACCGGACCCCAGGACTTTTGTGTCTCCCCCATTACACCATCCACAAACCAGACCAGGGAAGACTAGCTGCTAGCTTCTAACTCAACAAAATAGACTTTCTTCTTTCCCTTTCCAATCTTTGCCAAGAAAAATATTTGTAAATGATTCAGTAACACTTATTATGATGAAAAGTGCTAAAGATAACTGAAGTAGAAGGCTGTCAGCTCTCTTTTGATCATATCCTCTTGACCCCAAAGGAGTACTAAACTCATGGGCAAACTCTGTTTACCTGTGACTAGGGGTGCATGCCTGAAAAAGTGATGGGTTTAGGCTGAAAAAAAAAAAAAGAACAAACCCTCAGCCATCTCTTCTATTTATCCTGGCTCTCTCTGGGGTAGAGTTGAAAGACTTGTCATTGTTCAGAGAGGTTCAGCTTGTCCCTAGGAGTTCTAATAATTACCTTTCAGTTGTGGCTACAAGGGCAAGCACAAACTTGGAGGAGACATGTATGCTAGTTACTTTCTTGCCAGAGTGAAGACAATCAAGGATCTAGTTCCCCTATATAGTCCTTTGAAGCCCTGCCTACCTAATAGAGGTCTCATACCTTGAAAACTAAGAAGCTGGGCTACTTCCCACCTTTGGGGCTGCTTTCTTAGTTTCTCTGCCTTTTCTACACTTTAAAGACTTTCTGTTTGTGTTTAACAGCTGCCTGGAAATTGATGAAATGGCCCCCTCCTGTGGTGGGAGGCAGTTGGGTTTTCATTTCAAGCTCCCTTTGTTGGAAGTTCCTTCCTAGGTCCATTGGTACCAAATAAGCAAGTCCTGCTGTCACTGCCAGCACCGGCTTTGCAGACATCACAAAATGCACCCTAGTGGATTCACTTTTTTTTTCCCAGTGGATTCACTTTTTTTTTTCCAGTGGATTCACTTTTAATAATTTTTAGTCAGCCATAAATAGTTGTTGATGACAGAGATAGCTTTTCATTTCAGACTGGGCTCCTTTCATCTCTATCCTCTCCTAGCTTTTTTTTTTATTATTATTATTTTTAAACCCTTACCTTCCATTTTGGAGTCAATACTATGTATTGGCTCCAAGGCAGAAGAGTGGTAAGGGCTAGGCAATGGGGGTCAAGTGACTTGCTCAGGGTCACACAGCTGGGAAGTGTCTGAGGTCAGATTTGAACCTAGGATCTCCCATCTCTAGGCCTGACTCTCCATCCACTGAGCCACCCAGCAGCCCCCACTTTTTCTTTTTTTTAAAGAAGGGAACGGCTTCCAACTACAGAATGGGTTCCACCAGTGGTATTCATCTTGCACTTTTCTCTAAGACCAATATCATGAAATAAGTTTTTGAAGACAACCCTCCCCCTCCCCCCAAGATCCATATTTTTGCAGGTTCATTTAACTATCTAACATCTGGCATCTCCATTTTGTGGCAATAAAAGACTGATTTAGGAGAAGCCATACTAGAAAGAAGTTGAAGCAAAGCAGTCTCTTTAGAAATCCCTGAGCACTTGGCCTAAATGTTCCTCAGCTTGTTTTTAAATCAGCTGATGCAAATGGCAAGATATAAATACATCAGCCTTCATGCACCAGAAATATGACCTTTCTATATACTGAACATCTGTTCTAGTATTCTCGAGAGAAATCTACCTGAATAGATAATTAAACAGGCATGATGTGTCTTTTAGGGAGAACACTGATCTCTACTCCTTTTCTTCTTAAATTGCAGAGGTCTTGAGACCATAATTGTGTTTTTGTCCCATGATGTCTTTAAATAGTGGAAAACTTCTGACTTGTCTCTTCGCTGTCAATGTGGCAGTGACTGATTATTATCCAAGATAAGTGTCATACTTAAGCAAGAAGAGCAATGCTCCAGACCCTATAATGCAGGGGCTGATTCTCTAAGAATAATCAACTCACCTTTCTATCATGTTTGAGGTGAACAGAGTTCTTTGCTCAAACGACCTGCAAGGTGCTGAAAAGAAATGTTATAGGGGAGGAAATATCCTCAGAGTGCCTTATGACTTAGGCTTGGAGAGGGGCTTCCATCCCAGGTCCTTACACTCCACACCCAATGTTCCTTCTACTCTCCCATCCATTCTCTTTTGGTTATAAAACTCCAACGTGCCTTTTAGGCACCCTTTCATAAATAGAGGCATCATAAAAACATTATAGAGGCATGATAACTACTTCTTCAGACATTTGATTTAAAAACTCCAGTTATTTGTGTACACAGAATTCTTATCTTTGTAAAGGTCCTTAGTAAGCTGCAAAGTCCCTCCCGGCCTTCAAAAAAGGCATCTCCTCTCCGATAGGGGCTCGTCCAGCCTGCATGAACTTATTCTGAGCTACACTATTTAATGAGGCAGCACATTCCACTTCTGAACAACTCTCAATTGTTTGAAAGTCATTTTTTTATACTGAGTGAATTCCACCTCCCTGTAACTTCTACCCACCCACTGGATCTAGCTCTGCCCTTTGGAACTATAACTGAACAAGTCTAATCCTTGTTCCACATGACAACCCTTCATATATTTGGAGACAACTATCATTTCCCTCCCCCGTGACTTCTCTTTCACTTCCCACTCTCCCCTTCTTTTTATATTTCTTTCTTTCTTTTCCATTTCTCTTTTTCTTCCTTTTTACAAGAAAAAGGAAAGAAAAGATCAGAAATAAAAGAATGTTGGGATCAAAAAATTCATGGGAGAAGAGGATAAGAGATATTAAAATACTATATTTGTTGCTGATATTCATCTCCTATAAGTTAGAAGGCTAAATAATTAAAATAAAAAATAATATCTAGCATTTGTATGGCACTTTATGGTTTGCAAAGTGCTTGACACATTATCTCATTTGTTTCTCACAATAATCCTGGCAGGTAGGTACTATTATTAACCTCATTTTACAAAGGAGGAGGAATCTGAGGTTGAGAAATGTTAATTGACTTGACCAAGATCATATAGGTAGTAAGTGTCAAAGGTCAAATTTGAACTCAAGTCTTCCTGACTCTTAAGTCCAACACTCTATCCACTGAACCACTTAGATGCCAGAAAATAGGATAAAAAATTGTTTTTTGCCAAAAGGATGCCCTTTCCTCACCAATGCTAGAAAGGATAAAAAAATGAATGAATAAGAGATAATCACCACATATCACCCCAAATGAGAGAGTACTGATTGTGAGGCACTGAATGTAACTAGAGGGTGTAATATATTTACCATTCTTCACAAATTCCTGCTGTGATGTCTCATTGTGGTGGGGAGATGATCCCAAGTTCCTGAAAAAAAACTTGGACAGGTTCTGCCATATTGGAAAAGACTGTGAAAACTTTCAGGAACAAAATATGGAATCCACTTACTGAAGACCAAGTATAAAGGAGTTTTGCACCAGTAGGCTAACGATGGGTGATTATGATCTATGAAACAGAAAAATACAAAATAGCCCTCAGTTCTTTGTAGCCTTTTCTGTTTCTACAATGATCATGATATCACGGTAGTTTTTATTTTTGTTTTTTAAATTTATCTAGAATATTTTTCCATGGTTCCATGATTCATGATTCCACCCCCTCTCTTCTGTCCCCCCTCCCAATGCTAACAAGCAATCCCACTGGGTTATACATGTATCGTTATTCAAAACCCATTTCCATGTTATTCATAATTGCAGTATAGTGATCCTTTAACATCCTACCTACGAGCAATTAATGTTTTTCCAATTATTTAGATCTAGTTTTAATTGTGTGGAGAGTGTTTTGTAGTTGTGTTCATATAGTTCCTGTGTTTGTCTTGATAGATAGATTCCTAACTATTTTATTTTGTCTAGAGTGATTTTAAATGGAATTTCTCTTTCTAACTCCTGCTGCTGAGTTTTGTTGGAAATATATAGAAATGCAAATGATTTATGTGGGTTTATCTTGTAACTTCCAACTTTGCTAAAGTTGTTGATTATTTCCACTAGCCTTTTAGTTCATTTTCTTGGGTTCTTTAAGTAGACCATCCTATCATCTGCAAAGAGTGCTAGTTTAGTCTCCTCATTCCCTACCTTAAATCCTTCAATTTTTTTCTTCTCTAATTGCTACTGCTAGTGTTTCTAGTACAATATTAAATAATAGCGGCGATAAAGGGCATCTTTGTTTCACTCCTGATCTTATTGGGAATGCATCTAGTTTATCCCCATTGCAGATGATATTAGCTGATGGTTTTAGATATATACTGTTTATTATTCTTAGGAAAGACCCTTTTATTCCTATACTTTCTGGTGTTTTCAATAGGAATGAGTGTTGTGTTTTGTCAAAGGCTTTTTCTGCATCTATTGAGATAATCATGTGATTTTTGTCAGTTTGCTTGTTAATATGGTCAATTATGTGGATGGTTTTCCTGATATTGAGCCATCCTTGTATTATTCCTGGTATGAATCTTACCTGATCATCATGGATGAAACTTCTGATCACTTCCTGGAGTCTTTCTGCTAGTATCCTATTTAAGATTTTTGCATCTATATTCATTAGGGAGATTGGTCTATAGTTTTCTTTCTCTGTTTTTAACCTGCCTGGCTTTGGGATCAGTACCATGTTTGTGTCATAAAATGAATTTGGTAGAACTCCTTCTTGGCCTATTCTGTCAAATAGTTTGTATAGTATTTGGATTAGCTGTTCTTTAGGTAGTTTTTAGACTATTAAAAAACCTGAATTTAGTGATGGGAATTCTAAATATGAGGTTCTTATCCACTGACCAACAATGAACATACTATGGGTGGAAATGAGTCACATCAGTTGTGACACTCAGGATATTAATAAAATTAGATGATAGAATAAAGTTGCAACTAAATGGAAGGATTTCTCACTGATTTTCTTTGGAGAAGTAAAATAAAAGCTTTTGTGCAATTGACTAGTATGAACCCCTGAGCAACAAGGAACATCATTTAAAGGGCTATTTAGACATCTTGTATTACAATATGCATAATGTATATCTACAAAAAATCATCTTGAAAATAATAGCATCCTGTGTACCATCCTTTGATGTTGGGGATGAAGACGTAGGGAAATTCTATAAACTCACCAAGACTCTCCAAACTAAATCAATACGTGCAGACCTAATGCTAAGATGGGAATAAATAAGAATGATAAAATATACTAGAAAATATGGACAGGAAGCCTCCAACTTACAGTCTATGCAGAACCCTCATTTCTAGTTATCATAAATATTTTTTGGAAAAAAGTATCTGAAGGTGCTAGTCAGGATTAGTAGGCAATATCATCACAAAATGAAATGGATTATATTTTAGTTGACAAGAAATCATCAATTCCTAAATCAATGGTCTGGGACAAACATACAAAATATAGAGAAACAGAGGTTTTAAAAATATGTAATATAACTAGAACTTCCTTCTGACCTCTCTAAAGAATTGATTGATTGGTGGCATAGTAGATAGAGTGCCAGACCTGGGATTAGTGGGGCCTGGGTTCAGATCCTACCTCAGATACTTCCTGGCTATGTGAAGCTCAGCAAATCATTTAACTCACTTCTGTTAGCCTAGACCTTGCCATTCTATCTTAGAGTTGTTACTAAAACAAAAAGTAAGGCTATTCAAAAAAAGAACTGATTGATGATGACAAATGGGATGTAGAAAAAAACGAAAGGACAAAGACACAGACTATAATATTTTCATGTCAAAGTTTAACTATTAAAATAATTTATTTGTTATTATCCCTATTTAGGGATTAGGGATTAGAAAACTGAAGCTGAGATAGGGTAATAGTGATGGGAAGTATCTAAAACAGGACTTGAACTCTTGTCTTCCCAACTCCAACATGAACGTTCTACAACTCTCTTTTGTAGCCGCCTCACTGAATTTGTTGTATATATCATGTTTCTTGAAATTCCTCATATTAATAATTTCTTACAACACAATAATATTCTATCATTTTGATACACAACATTTGTATAGTCATGCCTTGATCATTGAAACTATTTCTAATTCTTAGTTAACTGAGGATCTAATTCAGAGTATAAAGATTTAGAGGCTTAGAAACCATCTTGTGTAATTTTTTATTTTATTTTATTTTTAACCCTTAACTTCTATCTTAGAATCAATATTATGTATTGGTTCCAAGGCAGAAGAGCAGTAAGAACTAGGCAATGGGGGATTAAGTGACTTGCTCAGGGTCACACAGCTAGGAAGTGTCTAAGGTCAGATTTGAACCTAGGACCTCCCGTCTCTAGGCCTGACTCTCAATCACTGAAACACCCAGCTGGCCCCTGTAATTTTTTATTTTGAAGAGAAACATGGAGAATACATTTTTTGACTAAATATATACATTACAACATATGTAATCAATGGAACGGGGATTTCAAATCTAGATGCCTTTTCACTAAAGCAGGCTGCATTGCTAATTCTGCCATAGGTCCTTCTCTCTCTTTAATCCAATTCCCAGCTTATTTTATTTTATATATAATATAATATAATATAATATAATATAATATAATATAATATAATATAATATAATATAATATAATATAATATAATATGATACAATATGATACAATATGATACAATATGATATGATATAATATAATATAATATAATATAATACAATATGATACAATATGATATGATATAATATAATATAATATAATATAATATAATATAATAATAATTGATATTTTATATAAATAATATAATAATAATTAATAAAAACAATAAAATAATAATAATTAAATAATAATAATAAAATTCCTTATTTTATAGTTGAGATGATACGTGTATTTATAATACAGTATTTTATTTAAATATAAGGTATTGTTATCATTTAATAGGGATAGAGGCAACTTTCTCAACCTTATTAACCCGTGGCTTGATTCATTACAATGGCATCTGTGCTGTAGTGTTTGATTGGAAAGCGTAGACTGTGGGAAGAGGGAGCAGAGAAGGTTCCAGAAATGTTTAAAGGACTAAACACCAGGCAAAAAAAATCTGCTCAGTGATTACAGGAAACAGAGACAATACAGCTGCTAAATTAATCCCTTAAACATCTACTTGACGGCTACTAATGTTATATATTTAGTAGGAAGTGGGAGAGGAAGTTAGAACAGACGAAAACAAACATTTCTTTGAGATAAAGGAAAATGAATACATCCTCTTCTGTACTCCCCCACCCCTGTGAAAGCCAGTCATAAGTTTGTGACAGTTTTTTCTCACACATTTCCATTGTTGTTTTGGTTGTGGTCATGATCAAGCATTTCCTAAGAAATTTAAATGTGCTTAAATAGCCCAAAGCCATATAAATATTCTTCCTGCAGATCTTCATAACTGTGTTGATGTTTCCCTGATTCAAGATGAAGAAAGAGAGCTATAGACACTGACTCTTAAGAAAGATCATATGAAGGCACCGGGGAGAGAGTGCCAGGCATGGATGAGAGAACTCTGACCTCAGACACTTTTAAAGGATGTTACCCTGAACAAGTCACCTAACCCCAATTGCTTAACCCTGGCTCTTCTGTCTTAGAGATGTTACTAAGACATAAAGTAATGGTTTAAAAAAAAAAGATCTTATAACAACCACAACAACAACAACAAAATAAAAGCATCATGAGAGCATGTAAAAAGTTCTGGCTTGAGAATCTGAGGACCTGGGTTAAAAATCCCAGTTATGCTCCTCACTTCACCTGTGTGATTTATGGGCTGATCATTGAATATCTCCAGGCCTCAGTTTCTTTATCTGAAAAATGAGCAAGTTGGACCACCATAAGGGGTTTTTACTTCATTCATTGCTTGTAAAAAATAAATGCACTTGAATTTTTTAAACTGCATCTAGGAATAAGAAATGTGTTTTGATTCTGTTTCAGAAACTAAGCCATGATGGTAATACGGGTATCTTTCAAAGCATGAAATGAAACCAGAAATTACAAGGAAGGATCAGGCTTTTTGAGCAACAGTGATGAGTAAGCAAAATATGAACTGGGTACCTAATTAGATCCCCACAAATCATCCATTAGCTTGTCTGTTTGGGCACTTGGAATTTACTAAGTGCTACAATATTATTTGGGTATTATTTTGCCAGAGACTATTTAAATACTTAGCTAACAATTAATATGTAAAACCTTAAATCTGCTTCCTAGCTGTATGACCAAGCATAAGTCACTTGACCCTGTTTGCCTAGCCTTTGCCCTTCTGTCTCAGAGTTGTGACTAGTACAGAAAGTAAGGGTTTAACAATTAAAAAAAATCTTATAGCCCCCTGAGCAATAATACCCCAAGAGGTATCCATGGCTCAACTCCTTTCCCACCATATTCAGATTTCACAATGAAAATCCATAGTAATTATCAGAGAAACCCATTTATCTAGGTCGATAGCAAAACAGAATCAATCAATGTCTCCGCAGGAGAACATATACCAAACAAAAAAGAGTGAAGGCAAACAGAGGTCCATTAAATGGCGAGTTGAATCAAGAAAGATACTGGTCAAAGGATGTGTAAACATTTTTTTTTTCATTGAGTTGGTTTAAAAGTGGATGGGGCAAAAATGGGATAAGTCTTCTAAAGAAAAAAGCTCCTTTTTTTTTTAAACCCTTACCTTTCATTTTAGAATTAATACTATGTTCTAAGGTTCTAGTAAGGGCTAGTGTGAGATTTAAAATGGTTGAGGTCTTAAACTGTAGTGATTAAAATAGTGGAAGATATAAATTGTGATAGATATAAGAGAGGGTGAGTAAATTTGACTGCAGAAATATGTTTCACTACAGTGTCTTGGGTTTTAAAATAAAATATAAGGTGGTCGCCAGGGAAATATTCCCAATTATTCAAATACCCAAGTCAATTGGGTTTTATAGAGATTTTAATTAACAATACAATGAGTAATCAAAGAAAGAGAGAGAGATTAAGAAAGGAATAAGTATGAAGGGCTTCAAGCCAATATGGCCTAGACCTGAGTCTTAAAAGAGAAATCAGTCAGTTTTTTAACACTCACCACAAGGTCTGACTAAACAAGGATTCTAGTAACACCAGGCCAGTGTCCTTCCTCAAAGAATCTTCCAGCCAGAGATTGTTTCAAAGGGCCTCTCTCAAGAGCCTCCAGAACTCCTACCCCAGAGGGACAGAGCCCCTCAGAGGAGCTCCTCAAGGAGCTCTCCTTCAGAATCAGAGTCAGAAATCGAGATATCCTTTGCTCTTCTTTGAGCTCTTATTTTTAAGGGCAAAATCTCCTCTGTCACTTCCCCTAAGTCCTTACATCTACCAATCACTGTAGATGTTTCTAAAGGACCGCCCATTTTGAATTCACAGCTGAGTAGTTTTAATCTCTTTAGTAAGTCAGAAAAAAATGCTGCTGTGTCGACAAATTTCATTAAGAAAAAAACCTCTGAATAAGTTATCACCCTTTTAGGTTTAAGTAGTTTACAAGTTGCCCCACCTTTATAGGTACTTAGTATCCCATTGTATCAATTCTAAAACAGTCATGACTCAAAGAACTTCCTGTCCTTTCCATAAGCATGGGTCAAAGCACTTTCATTGTTCTCAAGGAGCTCTCTGTCCTAAAGCAGTCTTAAGTAGGGTGGAGTAGGGATATTCCCAAGGCAAGGAGTTTTCACACTTAAGTAGAATTCTCACTATCTGCTAGGGAATTTTTTTAAGTAGAAGATTCCCCAATGGGGGAAACCCCTAACATTCATAAGTCTGAGAAATTTTGAGGTTTACACTAGCCAATGGGCGTTAAATGACTTGCCTAGGGTCACATAGCTAGGAAGTATCTATGACCACATTTGAACCCAGGACTTTCCTTCCCCCCCCCCCAAGCTTGTCTCTTTATCTATTGAGCATTCTAGCTGAACCCCCAGAAAAAGGACAAGGATGTCTTGTCATTCAAAAGGAGAAACTATTCTCCCTGAGATGGTATGGTACAGTGAAAAGAACACTGAATTTGGAGTCAGAAGTTCAGAGTTCAACTGTTGCCTCTTTTGGTTCTCATAATGAGACTAAGTTTTAATATCTTAATTGCTATTTGACTCTGAACAAGTCATTTAATCTTATTTGCCTCAGTTGATGCCTCCTCAAAATGAGCTGGAAGAAGAAATGGCAAACTACTCCAGTATCTTTGCCCAGAAAACCCTAAAAGGAGTCACAGAGAGGGACATGAGGCCAAGTAACAAATCTTCATTAGGCAGTAGAATTTCATGACGGATTCCATTTTGTTTTAAGCTTCCATTTTATGATTAAAGTTTTGTTTTTCAGTGATAAGAAAAATATTTGCATGGTATTATCTAGTAAACAACATGTCTGTGTTCATAAACATCGCATAACCTGATAGGACAGAACACCAATAATAGAAAAATGGAATCAACAATTTTGTTGGTGACTTGTGTAATAAACTACCAACCAAAATATGTAGTAAACAAAATAAGAATACCCAGAGCTAGAACGAGGAGAGAACCACCTGGGCCCCACCTTGCTTCTGGGTCTCTACTGAGATAGGTTCCTTCACCCTGACCTCGAGATAGAGCAGAAACATTTGGCTTCTGGAGGAAACCTTGTCATGTGCCCATAAAAGGAAGAAACTTCCTGGGACGTCTAAGAATCAGGTTATTGGTTTGTTCTTAGACAGAGATGTTGTTTTACTCTTTATATATATTGATTTTAAAAATCTGATGGCAAGAATTAAGAAATGTCAGTTTAATTGGTGCTTCCATCACACAAGTTAGCATATGTTATGAGAGATTGACTATAAGCATACACATTGCATCAGTCTAGACTTCTACTACCTCTGAGACCTTGGTCAAATCACTGCATCCCTCGGAACTCCTCACTTGCCTCTGATGGAAGAATGAAGGGTAGGTAGGGCTAGATAACCTCTAAAATGCCTTCCAGTTCAAAATCAATGATCCCTGCTGACATGATATTCCCATTCCACCTCTGAGTGCATTTCTCTTCACAAGTTCCAATAAAGGATGGCAACCCATGAAACCAAAGATGTAGGTAGGAATTAGGAGTAGGAGAGGGGGAAAAAAGAAATGAGCTCTGGGATGTCTAAATCAACTAATATCCAAGTAAGGAATATATAATAGAAGGATTTCTAGTATCAAAGAATGAGGAACGGTGATTGACACTCAGTTTCTTCCCCTACAGAACCTGAAACCATGGATAATCAAGTTTTAGGAGCTGTGCCCTTCTTAATTCATTGCCCCTTCCCACACCTAATCTCTCTATTTCAATATCCAACAGAAAATAGAAACCATGGGTGTAATTGTGAATGTCTGCCCATAAACAAGTTTTAAGAGCTGTGCCCTTCTTGATTCACTGCCCCCTCCCACACCTCAACACTCTATTTAAGTATCCCTTAGAATATTGCTCCGCAGTTTGGAATTATACCCAAACAACTGGCTATAAAACCATGTACACTGTTTGATCCAGGAACACTACTACTAGGTCTGTATCCCAAAGAAAAAAAATTTTAAAAAGGAAAAAGGATCTATTCATACACAAATATTTAAAGTAGCTCTTTTTGTGGTGTCAAAATGGAAATGGAAGGCATGCCCATCAATTGGGGAATGGTTGAATGAATTGTGGTATATGATCGTAAAGGAATACTGTTGTTCCATAAGAAATGACAAATAATAACAAAAAAAAACTGGAAAGACTTATGTGAAGTGACTCAAAGTGAAGAAAGAGAGTCAGAGCAATATCGCACCCAGTAACAGCAATATTGTATGATGAACAATTGTAAATGACTTAGCTATTCACAGCAACACAATAATCTAAAGCAATCCCAAAGGGCCCATGATGAAAAACTCCATCCAACTCAAGAGAAAGAACTGATGGAGTCTGAATGAAGACCAAAGCAAAATATACTTCACTTTATTTCTTCATTTTGGAGTTTTTTTGGTGGTGGTTATTGTTCGAGTTTTCTTCTACCAACGTATTAATGTGGAGAAATGTTTTACATGATTGTACATGTGAACTCTTTATCAGATTGTTTGCCATTTCAGGGAAAGGGGAGGGGAGGAAAAAGGGAGGGAAGGAAATTGGAACTCATTTTTAAACAAATGAATTTAAAAATTGTTTTTACATGTAATTGGGGGGGGGGGGAAGGAGCAAATTACTTTAAAAAAAGAAAACTGCTCTGGCTAATTTTCCCCTTCTTTCTATCCACAAAGTGGAGAGTTCCCAAGGATACTGCATTGAGAGCCAGGAGACCTAGGTACTAGTATTGACTCTACTATTAACAAGTCATGATTTGGGACAACTTATCCAATATGGGCTGCAGTGTCTTCCTACATATGTAGCAAGAGTTGTCCCCAACATGTAGCATAGGGGTGTTGTGTGGATGTAGAGGAGGTAGAATAGGCATCTCAAGCCTCATTTCTCTCTGTCATTCTCCCAAGGAGACTTTAATTCCTACACAGAGGGGAATTAGGAAGTTGGGTCTAGAGGCCATCACTCTACTCTTCTCAAAAAGAAGGGATACAGGACCAGAATTATATCTATTCATACCCTTAAGTACCATTAGTCAAGGGAATGTGATTTTCAGGTTTAATCTAACTTCTGATCACTATTTCATCATTGAAAGGGAACAGGATCCCAAGCTCTATATCCATGGCTCAAACCCTTTCCCACCATATTACAATTTCACAATGAAGATCCATAGTAATTATCAGAGAAATCCATTTATCTATTTTGATAGCAAAACAGAATCAAGTCAAAGTATACATAGGAGAATATATACAAACAAAAAAGACTAAAGGTTCTTTCCCATTGGAAGTGATATAATTCAGGTCAATCAAAAAAGAGAGCATCCTATATCACAACTAAGGAGAAGTTGCCTGAAATCGCTAGTGTAGAGAGCTGAAGATAGGGACGTGATAGAGACTGCTAAGTCCTCTCATGCTTCCTTCTTCCCAGAATCTTTTCCTTCAGCAACTCTCTTCATAGGATTTTTGTAAAGGCTAATGTAAAGGCTAAAGGCTAAATGAATGTCTTTAGGGAATTTTGGAAGTCAAGTCAAGAAGTCCACAAGCATTTATTAAGCATTTCTCTCTTAAAGTTAGAAGTCAGAAGTGCCTACACAATGCCTGGGACATAGGAGTACTTAATAAATGCTATTTGACTTCTTGACTTGACTTACAAAATGCCTTAAAGATTTTTTCTCATTTGGCCTTGACAGCAGCTCTCAGAGGAAGGTATTTACTATAAACCTGTAAAAATTAAAATTAATGTACAACTAATAAAAATGTTATATTTTAAGAGATTTATTAATGATCATTAGAAATAAAGGAATAAAAAAGGATGCAAAATAAACCCACGTGCCCATGGCTAATCAGCCTGTTCAACCCCCCCCCCCCTCCCCTTTAGGATCACCATGGTTGTAGACAAGAAACCAAGAGCCCCAGGACCAGCAATCCCACTGCCTAATATCCCCTGTCTTGAGGAAGTACGTAATGACAGGAAGTCAGTAGGCTTCCTGGGAAATGTAGTTTTTAGGGTAACAGATTTCCAATTTTACAGACCTCAGTTTATAGATAACAAAACTGAAACTCAGAAAGCTAATTGACTTATCGGAGGTCAGACACCTAGTACAGTATACTGCTTCTCAAGGGACAGGGTTATTTTCTTTTTTTATTTTAAATCTTTAGCATGTAGAATAGGGCTTTGCATATTATGAGTGCTTAATCTATGCTTGTTAAATTGAATTGAATTAAAATGTCAGGCAGAATAGTTTTGAAAGTCCTTTTTGGATCTAAAATTCTGTGACTGCTTCATAATTTTGTCTGGAACTGGATCTAATTATAAAGAATTTACACTCTCCTTGTTGAAAAGTAGATTACTATGAAAATAGAGATTGGAGAATATTGTTTGGCTATCCCATAAATTAATTCCCTTTCTTTATAAGATCATAGATACAAAACTAGAAAGGAACTCATAGGTCTAGTTCAATCTTTTTACAGATGAGGAAATTGAGTGCCAAAGAGGTGTATTATTTGCTCAGGGTCACATTCTTCCTGGATGCTATTCTATAAAAATCAAGTGTTTTTTATATTAGTTATTATATTATTTAATTTATACAAATTGGAAGTTGTAAAATGTATTTTCTCCTTTATAAAAATAGTATAAGGTTAAATATGTATGTGTATATATTTTCCCTCCAATATCTTAGCAACTTATGCATGTTTTGCTTCATTGCTTCATTTTTTCATGCCCTCTTGGTTTATCCACAAACAAATTGAATTTTTAAACAACTGGAGGAACAGCAAATAGCTCATACTCAGTGACTAACTGGAATCATCCAACGAGTTAGCAATTGTATTTCACTAATGTGCTCACTGTTGACTCAGGGGGGCTATACTGGTCCAAGAAGCAGCTTGCTATCCTTGCAAAAGAGCAGCTCAGAATTAATTCCTGACCAATGTGCAGTGTGAAGAGAATTATTGTCCTCCAGTAAACCTTTGTAATGAGATAAATTGTAGGGTAGTCGGGAGCTTTATGGATTTAAGACTCATAAAGTGGGTTGATGGACAAAGCTGGAGAACAAAACACAGATCTGTAGGGGATTATGAAAGCATGAACAATGACGATGCCCATCACTGGCTTTGGAGTAGTGGCAGATGGGGATGAGTCACTGCTTCTAGACTTGCATATTTTCATATTACATAAGGGTGGTGTTTTGGTAAAATAGAGATAGGTTATATTGCAAAATAATATTGCAAAAAAAATGACTTGCTGTCAACAATGCTGCTGGGGCATATGGCACAACAACTCTAAAAGAATATAATTCTGGTGCCACTACAAAAATTCTGTCAGGCAGTGACATATATATATATATATATATATATATATATATATATATATATATATATATATATATATATGCACACACACACACACACACATATATATTTTAAACCATGAAAAACAATCAACTTCTTTGAAGTTAAGATCTTCTTTCTCCCCAGTGGCAATAGTTTTACAAGGAAAACATGACTTCTTCATTACTAATTGGGAAGAGCTGTGAATTTATTTGATAATGTCTACCTCCATGAAGGAAAATATTTATTTAAAATAAGCTACTAAAGTAGCATTTATAAAAATGTATGTTTTAATCATAATTAATATTCCTTATTTCTCATTAAAGTTAGGTGAATATGAGTGGGTGGTCAATCCAAAAGAAAATTTCACATCTCTCATCTTTCATCTGGTGATGAAGTAAATGGAATACATGACTTGGAGACAGGAAAGCCCGAGTTCAATTTCTTCCTGAGATATATACTAGCTGTATTACCCAGGACAAGTCATTTTAATTATCTATGACTGAGTTTTCTCATTAGTTAAATGGAGATGATAACAGCACCTACATGCCAGGGTTGTTGTGAATTATATAATTAATGAATGATTAATAATGAATGAATTAATGAATTAACAAAATGTGTAAAGAGCTTTGGAAAGTAGGACAGGTCGGTGGCACAGTGGATGGAGAGCCAGGTCTGGAGTCAGGAAGACCTAGGTTCGAATCTCTCAGCTTTGTGACCCTGGGCAAATCACTTAACCTGGTTTGCCCAGCTTTGCCCTCATGTCTTAGAGTTGTTACTAAGAAAGTAAGTGTTTAAAAAAAAGATTTTGGAAAGCTTAAACCACTATATAAATGCCAGCTCTTGTTGTTAAACTTTCCAATTTGTTTTATATTTCAATCAAATTTCCAGGGGCCTGATAGCCCCAGTCTGGCTCATAAAGATTGGATTTATTGCAACTAGCCTTGATGGACATTGATGACCATTCTTGGGAAATAGATTTCTTTTTAAATAATTTTTACAACATGCTGAATTCAGTGTGTAAATTTTAATATTGATGTTTTTATTAGAAATTTTTTAATGTTAAAAAGGGAGTTGTGATTTTTAAGAGATCAGTAATAAAAATAATATCTAAAATTGATATTATGCCTTACATGTCACAGGGTTTCATGCGAATTAGATCATGAAAAGTAACATTTTTTTTTTTGCATTGCATTTTTTGTCCTGCTATTCATTCTATTCTAGAATGACAGCCTGGACAAAAATGGTGAAATGAGCACCAGAATTATTTAGTGGTCATTCTTCCATTGAGAATTAAGGAAAGAGATGTCAGAATTTCTAACAAGGAAGCTTGCTTTTCCAGTTGTAAGACTAGCTTCAGATTTTTACCTAAATAACAGATGAATAGATATTCAAGGTGAGGATAGCATTGTTTTTTAAAAGACATTCTTTTTTATATCCAGAAATTCATTATTTCTGGGGTTTAATACCTCCAGAGTATTAGACTTTGAGGTAGGGACTGGTTTTTGCCTTTTCTTTAGATCCCAGTGCTTCACACATATCAGGGATTTAATAAATGCTTGTTGACTTGACTAGGTAATAGGTACATGTATGTAAATATTACATGTAAATAATTTATAGATGAGGGAATAGACAAAATATTACTGATGTATGTTCAAACCTTTTTTTATGAATGGGATGGGTAATAAAAATGAAGACGACAGGCATGTTAATCAATCAGCAATGTTTCAAATATCCTTCCACAATCACTTCCTTTGATATAAAAAAAAAAATCATCTAAACCCTTGGGAAAATTTTCCACAGTCTTTTATGGACTGATGGTGTCGAGCAGGTCATTTCCAGGAAAAAACAAACACGTATGTGAAACAGGTTTCTGACTTCATCCCCACTCCAAAGATAGCAGGAGCCTTCAGGGAAATTCAAACATGAAAGACAATAAGGCTTCCCTTGCATTTGGCAGGACAAATGAGTTTATAGAGAAAAATCCGTTGACTAGAAAGAAAAAAACAATCCATGACTGACCCGGGCTGAACTTCCACAAGTAGGCTTCATGGTTTCTACGTTGTGCTGATCAGATGAGAACGAGGAGAACAGCTTGGAATAATTCTGGGTAACTATGCCAGAAGGGCTGCAGATGAAGCCAGTTTGGTTATACAAGTCGAAGCTGCCCCCTGGGTAGCATCAAATGCACACACCCATATTTTTAAGGTATTATAAAGGAAGAGATTACGTGCTTCGCTGCCTCAGATGGCCCAGATGCACCTATAAGCCACTTCCCTTGTTGCATAACTTCCCAGTAAGGCTTCAACAAGCCCAATAACCGCTTTAATTATCCTTGAACTGTGAAACACCTTGGCTGCTTCTCCATTGGAAAAATGGAATCAGCAAAGTCAGCTCCTGATATGGGGATGGGTTACAAGTGTCAGATGCATAATCCAAGATAATCCTTTGTTTTTTCCTCTCTTGCATCATTCCCCAACCAAATTCTTAGTCTAGACTCCCAGAAAGAAACATCTGATTCATTAGTTTCATCTCCATTCCTTCCCTTACTTGTTCCTTGGAAGTTGGAGGGAAAATGGGTGGAATAGCAATTTATAAGAGAGAAAAGTGAAGGATGTTGATTGTGCTCTCAACTAGATAGTCTGTAGCAATTAAGGATTGCCAATCTTTATAAACCTCATTAATTCAAACTTCACTAACTCAGAATTCATGATAATTCAGATGAGTAGATTCATGTTTAATTTTAATTCTATTTTCTTTTTAAATTTTTAAATAAAAATATTCCATGTTCATGTTTACTTTGTTTTATATTCTATTTTCTTTTTTAAATTTTAAATCTTAAATAAAAAATATTCCATTTTAGAATTTAGATTTTAGAATTTTAGGATCGGTACTGTGTATTGATTCCAAGGTAGAAGAGCTGTAAGGGCTAGGCAATGGGAGTCATTTGACTTGCTCAGGGTCACACAGATAGGAAGTGTGTGGGGTCAATTTTGAACCCAGGACCTCCTGTCTCTAGTCTTGGCTCTCAATCTACTGAGCCACCTAGCTGCCCCGTTGTTGCTTGTTTTTTTTAAAAAGTAGCAAAAATCTTTCTTCACAAATACTATGTTCTATCTCACTATTAAATAATAAACTTGAGGAAATGTTTTCAGCTGTCACTGAATACAATATTCCAGAATTGCTTACCTCCAAATATTGGCTATATTCATGATAAGTATTCTGATCTATTCACTAAGGCAAATTTCCAAGGGATGGCCACCAAGAAGTCAGTGGTTTACTTTCTAAATGTTGAATATAATTTTATTTCTTAATTTTCTCTCTCTGAGACATTTCTCCAAGGTGTCATATAAATATCAGAACTCTAACTGCCTGGGCTTCATTCCCTACTTTTTGGTTAAACCTTAGCCTATGGAGACCATTTGAGCTCTCAGACTGTTGAGACGAACCCCTTTACTTTACAAAAGAGAGGGAAGGAGAGAGAATGGGCTTTTATATGGTACCTGCTACCTGCTAGGCACTGGGCTGAGAGCTTTTAAAAAATATCTCATTTCTCGCCCACAACAACCCTGGGAGGTAGGTGCTGTCAGCATCCCCATTTTACAGAGGAGGAAAGTGAGGGAAACAGAGGGTCACGCAGCGAATAGATGTTTGGGGTCTTCCTGCTTTCTACACACTTTGCCACCAGCTTCCTCTTCTGAAGAAACTTAAGAGAAGTGAATGGAATACCCACTGACATGGCATCTACTATGTGCCAGGCACTCTGGTAAGTGTTTTGCAAATATAAATTCAAGATAGCTGCTTTTTATTAATCCTATTTTACACTTGAAATGAAGCAACCAGAGGTTCAGTGACTGTCTCAGGGTCATCTAGTTAGTGTCTAAGGCTCCTTGGCTCCACTTCCAGTGCTCTATCCATTCTACTTCTAGCTGCCTCCAATGAGGAAACTGAAGCATTAGTGAGCTTAAATAATTTGCCCAGGGTGACACAATTTAAAATATCTGAGGTGGAATTGGAACCACCTGACTGCTTGACTTGAGCACTCTATTCACTACATTAGTGCTTCTCAAATTTTTTTATTTGGGGATCCATAAAAGTTGAAACCCCCTAGAAAACCTTTGTTCATGAGAGTTTTATCTATTGATGTTTTCCCTATTTGAAATGAAAACATTAGTATTATTATTGAAATAATACTATTGAGTTTTGACCTCACGGACCCTTTGAAAAAATTTTGGGGACTCTCATGTAGCCCTAAACCACTTTTTGGGAACCATTAAACTACACTACTCCGTGCTGTCTTTTCATGACCCTGGAAAAGTCTCTTAAAGTCTTTTTCACCATCTGTGAAAAAGAAGGAGTTAAACTCGATGATTCTTTCCAGCTTTAAGTGTGTGTTCCTATGATCCTCATAATTTGTTCAACTAATTAAATTATACTTTGTAAATAAAAGCCCTTTTCAGGAGCATGGTAAACTGGTAAGAACCTTGGATCTGGGAGTTAGGAGACCTGGATATAAGTTTATTATAAGGCAAGCTTCTTAGCAACATGATTATACACAAGAGATTTAACCTCTTCTAACTTCAGATTCCTCCTCTCAAAAATGGAGATAATAATATTTATGTACCTAAACCATAGAGTCTTTGGGAAGAAAGTACTCTGCAAATTATTTTTTTAATTACATAAATATAAGCATTTATTATCATCGTTATTATTACATAGGAATTGTGGATAATTTAGAATAATAATGGTTTCCTACTTCACCTTGTAGTTCCTTGTTTTATGACTAAGATGAAACAAGAAATATGGGGGACTTTCTTAGGGCATCCATAGCACGCCTCAGCTGGAATGGTGGGGTGGGGCAGGAATTTAACCCAAGTGTCATAATATCATGGAAGCTAGAGGCCCAGTGCCAAAGGGCGAGTCAAGAAACATTAACAAGAAAGCTAAGTTTGTCAATGCCAGGCTTGCACATTCCAAGTAAAGTCTAATAGATTTCAAGAAGGAGATAAATACTTTGAAGCATTTGCTTTACTGGAAGATCCATTAACCTCCTTTTAGGTCTACACCTACTGCCCATTTTCATGGTAAGAGAGCTAGGTAATACAATTCCAGAGAGTTGAACCTGGGGAAAGGAAGATGGGTTCAAATACTGCCTCAGAATTTATTAGCCATGTGACCCTGGGTTAGTCCTTTAATCTCTCAGTGTCTTAATTCCCTTATCTGTAAAATGAGGGGGTTAGACTCAATGGTTCCAAGTTTTCTTTCCAGATTTATCTCAATGATCTGTTTCTCAAAGGGTACATAATATTGTAATTTCATACTCTAAATCAGTGTGAAAAACACTGAGTTCTTTAATAGTTTTGAAAACTGAATTTTGCCAGTGTAGAAAATATTGGACTCTTGGATGTTATTGTCTCAAAAGTGTGGAAATGCATCTTCAGCTATTAGACTTGAGAAGCCATTGTGCTAAACTTGTTTGCCCTTTCCTGATTGGTTTAGTTTGTGGTACAGTTAATGTTCAAATATTTAAGTTATGCAATAAGCAGCGCTTACTGTGTCTAAGAATATTCATCCTTTGTTTTGAAGAGAATTGAAGACATTATGCTATGATGACTCAACATGTAGGAATTGGATTGAAATGAGGCAGAGTTGTACAAAGTCATCAGCCTTACTTTCTCTTCCAGATTCATCCAAGTCCAGTGGCAAGACAAAAGCCAAGTCATGACTTGGGAGGAAGTGGATGACTCCAAGGTATCTTTAATGTCTGAGAATGGTAAAACAGTCCCTAGAGGAGCTGACGTCCTAATAGGAGAGGCAATTTTCAAACAACTATGTACATCCAAGATACATAGAGTTTAAATTGTAGGTGATCTCAAAGGAAAGGCACTAGCAGTTAGGGAGATCAGGAAGGCTCAATGTTTAAGGAGGAATTTTCACTGAGGTTTGAAGGAAGCCAGGGGAATAAGGAGTTGAAGATGAGAAGAGAGAACCTTCTAGACATGGCAGACAGTCAGTGAAAATGCCTAGGATTGGGAAAGGGGATATCTAGGTTGAGGAAGAACAAGGATTTTATTCAACAATGTTGACTAGAAAGTGAGTGAAATCCATTCCTCCTTTAATGAAAAGTGTTCAGTATTTGATGTAAGTTCTTTTTTGATTTGATGCAAGACCATTTGACAATGAAAATGGATAAGTGGAAAGCATTTAAGTGTTTATTGGGCGCCAACCACTGGAGATACAAATACAAAAGCACAATAATTTCTGCCTTTTGTAGGGGTTTACATCTTAAAAGAGGAGATGACTTAAAGAGAATTATGAGAAGTGACATAGATAGTTACTAGGACAAGAGGACAGCCCTTTGAGACTCCCTTTCCAGAGACTTTGGTAGTATTGATTTGATTATAATTTTCTGAACAAGAGGGGAAAGATAGGGAGAAAGAATTGATTGCAACTCTCTCATTGTACAGGAGAAGAAACATGTCAAGAGTCTTAACAGGTAGTGTCAGATGAAGACTTTAATCTCAGGTCTTCCTAACCTGTGTTCCCTGTGTTCCGGTAGTGAAAGAGGTAAAAGAAAACTATCTGACTTGGATATCTTAAAAACTGTATTAAAAGAAAAAACCCATGGAGTTCCCTAGCTGAAATTAACTAATCCCTACAAACCCTGAATCTTCTCAGATTCAAAATTTCCCCCCTAGGCACGGGATTAGTCTTAATATTGACCAATCCTGAGGCCCAAAGTGGTGGTGGTGGGGGGGCCCTCCCTAGCACAGGATTGGTCCAATTTAAGTCCAATCCCACACCAGGAAGTAAGGGGTGTGGTTCTTCCCCAGCACAGGATTGGTCCATTTAAGACTAATCCCATACCAGGAAGTAGGAGGGAGGGACCTATGGGGCATGCTGGGGGATGCAGTCCTCCCCTCCCCTCCCCCCACACACAATATTTTGAAACTCACAATAGGAAGGTGCCCAGTGAAGATGAGGGGCTGCAGATTTCCAGGTAGTGCTGAGCTCCTTGCCTTACCTCTTCCAAGGCATGGTTGGACTCTCATAGGTTCACCAAGGTGGGTCCATTCAATGTGCTTAAGGCTTTCTTGGCTTTCTCTTGATATCAGGAGGACACAAGCTGTATACTCATGCTATGTATTCTTTGTTCCCATTATTGAACAGCCTGTATTTCCCCTATCCCATAATTTCCTTCTGTTATACTTTGAAATTCCTTTTTGGTTCCATGATACAATATGTCATCCCCATTGTATGGCTCTCCATTGCCCATGTTGAAAAGGTCACTTTCAGTTCTTCAGAACATGCTGTGTTCCATGACTAGAAGATATATCAATGTGGATAGAATACTGACCTTTTTTTTAAAGATATTTTTTCCTAACAGAAATTTGGAGTCTTTAAAGGAATTTTACTGAAGGCAGTCCAAACTGCTCTCCTTTTCCTTTAAATTCTGGGCTCAACTTGTTCATCTGTGCCGTCTTAGACATATGAACTGAATTTGTACCAAGCTGGAGAAAGAACCATGATATAAACACTACCACCAACACAATCATCTGAAATTTGCAAAGTATTTTCAAGTGAATAGAGTGTTTTACATAACTTTCTCTTATTTAATTCTCTCTAGGACAACATCTCTCTAGGAAAGTACTACAGGTGTTAGGGGAGAAAGAGTCCAGAGTTGGGATTTAATGGACATGGGGAATGCCTAGATGAGGAAACTCCCTTTACCAACAAAGGCTAGCACCTTTTCTGTAAATTATAGTGTTAGAGAGATACCCAGAGGACCAAGAAGTAATCTTCCAGTGGTTATTTTCTCAGAGGGAGTTATGTGTCAGAAGTAAGACTTGAATCCAGGTATTCCTAGTTACAAGACCAGTACTTTGTGATGATTAAAACATCCTGAGAAATTAGAATCCACATAAGAAAAATGAATTGCTCATTGTACTCTCTCAATGATCAAAGACAAAGAAATTCCACCACTTGGTCATTAAATACAATTTTGGAAGCTCATTATTCAGCTCTCTCTTAAATATTCCAAGATATCTTTAATTTGTGAATAGCCAATAAATTGGTGGTCCATCATTCTCTCAGTCCCGCCTCAATTCCTTGATTGGTGGTAGAAAATCACATGCCCAGACTTATGATTTTAATGTCTAGAAAGAGGAATCGAATGCTTCCTGGTTAGGAGTGATTTTGTTCAATACTTGCCAACTTAAGATTCAAGAATGCTGTCCTTTTACTCGCAAATACACCTGACTTAAACTGATTTCTATCTCCTGGGAAAACTAGAATCCATAGTCTCGCTTTTCTATCACCCTACTTGATGGTGTGTCATTTCTTGAATTTGTTAGGAATGAAGAAATGAATCTAGAGATATGAGGAACAAACCTGAACCTCAATTCAAAACTCAGAAATAGAACCAATTCAATATATTAGAAACATAGAAATAAATCTTATCAACTTATCAAACTTCATCTATTACATAGAGCACTCTCCTTACAACTATTATCATTTCTACTTTATGGGTGACAAAACTGAGATTCAGAAAGATTAAGTGACTTACTAGGTCATAGATAGTAAGTGTTAGAGGTAGAATTAAATTCAAATTTTCCAGACCCCAAGTCCTCTAAGTTATCTATTATGCCCTACTTCCTCAAAAAAGATAACTTATTGGATAAAGGTATTTTTGTCTTAAATCAAGGTAGATTCTACCTTAGAAAAAGCAAATTCTTTAAGGGAAAATGTTATTTGTCTTACTGTAGCAGGACTAATTTATAATTTATATTTTCTTTTGAACAGGGAGGATAAATTAAAAAGTGATTCCATTTAAGATGTCAGCCAGTTGATTTATTAAACACTTACTATCTGCCAGACACTGTTAAATGCTGGGGATACAAAGCAAGAAGCTCACATATTCTCATTGGTGAAATAATATGCAAATAAATATGTGCAAATAAGATATATACTGTGGTAAGTAATCTCAGAGGAAGGGCACTTAGCACCATGATATGCCTCTTCTATCTGTCTTGTCTGAGATTTCAAGAAACAGAGACTCAGTTACAATAATCACCTTAAAGCTAAAAAACAAATTATCAACTGAACAAAAAGGTAATATTCATTCACTCTAAAAGAATACAAGGCCACATGTTCCTATCTCATCCCCTTTGTGAAGTTCCAACATTGGCCTGATTCTGGGAAATAAAATAATCAAAACTCAGTTGCTTGGCTCTATTACACTGAAGGGTAGTGACCCTAGATAGTTGAGTGGATCTTTTTTTCTAATGAGGTAGCCAAAGAAAGTTAGAATTTATTATGAATGCATCAAAAATAGATCAAGCATTCTTAACTGATTTTTGTGTGCTATGTCACCGTTAGCAGTTTAGTGAGGCCCACAGACCCCTGCTCTGAATAATATTTTTGTCTATAAAACAAAATACAGCACAAAGGAAAATTGATATTTGCGATGAAAGCCAATTATAGGCAGTTGTGCTGTAGCTAACATTTGTGTTCTCAGAAAGCTGTTCTATATAAAACTGCACAATAAAAACCCCAGAGCTCATAAGGAAAATGGAATTAGGGGCTCACCACTCAAAACTTTATCAGTGATATATTAAAAAAAGATAGGAACCTAATAAAAATGGTAGCACAGTTTTATGCATATTAACTGGTTAAGAAATACATAAATGCTACAATAAATAATGACCAATTCCTGCATCTTGGTATACTGCTTGGTGTTCATCACCGTAGATTGAGCATCAACTTGGGGCCTCAAGAGGGTTACATTCCTTACCCTTTAAGATCCTCATAGCTCAAAATTTTTGACCTTCAGATCCTTCGGTTGGGAAATGACTGAGAAAGTTGGAGATTATTGTGTCATAAAGGGTAACAAATATGAGGGATTCAGAGAAATATTAGTGTGCCTGTATAAAATGATACAGAGCAAGAAAAGTAGAACAAGAACAAAGTACACCCCAATTACAGTTATGGAAATGAGGACAACATTAAAAGATGACAGTACTCAGATCAGATAAAATAACAATTTTTTTTCCCAGATGAAATGCGAACCAGAAATACACAATGACTACAATGCAAAGAACAAGAAATCTATATGGCAATAGATCAAATACAAAGACCAATGGCAAAACACACTTCTTCCTCTCTGTTAGCAATATATTTGGTCAATCATAATATATATGAATCATTCTATCACAATAATTAAGCACCAGGGATACCAGGAATGGCAAAAACACTGACTATGCCTTCATGGAGTTCACATTCTTATGGTATAGATCATATATATATATATATATATATATATATATATATTTATGTCTATAGAAGAGATACACAGAGTTGATGGAAGATAATTTTCCTACAGAGAGATGGATATGGCACAATGGATGAAGTGTGGCACCAGGGAAATCTGGAGTTCAAATCCAAACTCAGATACTCACGAGTAGTGTGACCTTGGGCATGTCATTTAATCTCTTTCATCATTTATTATCTGTAAAATGGGACTAATAATAGCACTTTTAGTGTTGCTCTGAGAACCAACCCAGATATTTATAAAGTGCATTTCAAACCTTAAAGGAGGATAGAATCATTCATGAATATTATGATTGACCAAATATATTTCTAACAGAGAGGAAGAAGTGTGTTTTGCCATTGGTCTTTGTATTTGATCTATTGCCATATAGATTTCTTATTCTTTACATTGTTGTAGTCATTCTATATTTCTGGTTAACCTTTTATCTGGAAAAATTATTATTTTATCTCATCCAAGTATTTCCATCTTTTAATGTTGCTCTCATTTCCATAATTGTAATTGGAATGTACATTGTTTTTGTTCTACTTTTCTTGCTCCATAAAAGTATTTGTTGTTGTAGTTATTGTTGCTTTAATCTCAGAGGAAAGGTATTAGGATCTGGGAGAACTAGAAAGTCCCCCTTAAAAAAAACTATTTGGGTTAACTCTTGAAGAGAGTCAGGAAAACTAGAAGATGGCAAGGAAGAAGAAACAGGAAAGGAGGATACCCAATATATAGGCATTGAGTGAGGAACTGAATATAGGTCAGTGTATTCTTGCAAAGTATTTGAAAGGGAATAAAGCAGAAAATTGGAAAAGTAGGAAGGTACCAGATAATAAAGGTTTTTAAAGTTCAGAAGATTTTTCATTTGATCCTTTAGGTAAAGGAAAGTCTCTGGGATTTCCTGAGTAGGGAAGGTTGTCTGGGCAAAGTTACACCTTAAGAAAATCATATTGTCAGTTTAGTGAAGGATGAATTGGAGTGGAGAAATGCTGGAGAAAGGAAGACCAGTTAGACTCTGCAAACACCTGTAGAAGAGATATCATGAAAGGAAACATTTTGTAAAATATCAGATAAAGGATGAGAAAGAGTAAGAAGTTGAAGATGACACAGAGGTGTGGGCTTACATGACTGGCAGAATGGTGGAGCTCTTGGCAGTAGTAGAGAAGTTGGGAAGGAGGAATGGTTTGGTGAAAAGATAATTAGTTATGTTTTGGACATGGTGAATTTGAGATGTTCATGGGACACCACTTTAAAATATCCAAAAGGCTGAAGCTCAAGAGAGAGACCAAAGAAGCAAAATATAAATTAGGGGGAATCTGCATAGAATTGATAAATGAACTCATGGGAACTGATGACATCCCCAAGAAAGATAGCATAGAGAAAGAAAAAGTCAGCAGCAAACTATGGCCAGTGTGCCAAATCTGACTCATCATATATATATACACACACACACACACACATATATAACTTCAAATTTCAGTATCCATAGAATTTTGTTGGAATTACAACCATACTGATTCATTTATATATTGTCTATGGTTAACACAATGGTAGAGTTAGGTTAGTTGCAACAGAGACTATCTGTGGCCCTTTCACCTCTTTCCACTCC
The DNA here is from genome assembly GCF_027887165.1 of Monodelphis domestica. Classification (NCBI taxonomy): domain Eukaryota; kingdom Metazoa; phylum Chordata; class Mammalia; order Didelphimorphia; family Didelphidae; genus Monodelphis; species Monodelphis domestica. The sequence goes on from NC_077228.1 coordinate 83,163,024, forward strand.
TTGTCACACTACAAATCAAAGTGATACACTTATAATTTAACAGTGTTTGGAATATCAGGTGTATCCCCATACTTTGATTTGATTTGATTTTTTATTGCTAGTGCATACCCATAATGTCAAAACAAGAAAAGAAGAGAAAAGTGGACCAAATTTATTTGGGTTGCAGCCTCATCTTTATTTTGGTCAGGAAATTCTGCTGTGATGAAATATTTTGGTTTAGATTTTCTAATTTTTCTGATGGCTGGTTTCCTATGAGTTGGGAATGTTGTGATGAGGGCTTAGTCTGGTATGATTGATTTATATCATATTCTTTTTAGCATAGTTAGAGTGCCGTTGTATAATAAACACAAAGCTTTGCCATTGAATTTGATAAGAAAATAACCCACATTCCATTGGACATTAAAAAGCATTAATTTGTGAGCACATAAACTTATTTTCCCTGATAGTTATTGGTACCGAGGCTTACAGAGAAAAAAAAGATATTATTAGGAAAACATGGTAAGTTGTGATAATATGAGGGGATATTGCAGTGGGATCTTGAACCTATTTTTGGATTCCACTATTCAGTAAAGAAACATAGATATGTGTTGACTTATCTTCAAACTTTAGAAATATCTCTTATTATGTGTCTTTGTGGCTCTATCATTAATTTAAATAATTTTACATCATAAGACATTTTACTGCCTACATTTTTGTTAAAAATGTATAAATTAACATTATTAGTTTACAGGTCCTACAAAAAAAAAGGCCAGAGGCCAGATTTGACCCTTTGCCCCATTTTACTATCCAGTCTCTTCCTCTACTATCTCTTTCTTCTTTTGCCTTCAGTCTTTCTCAACATAAGAATCTTTTTCAAGGAGTCTCAGCTTTCATTAGGTGACAAAAGTATTTAAGATTCATCTTTAGTATTTGTCCCTCCTATGAATAATCTGAATTAACTGTTAAGCAAATGAATGAATTAATGAATCTGTTTCAATTCACACAGAGAATATTTGTCAAAACTCCTCCCCTGAGGTAATTACCAAGCAGAAAACCTATGCTAGAAATGGCCCGTGCATTGTTCAGTAAAACTTAGTGATACCATTTAAATAGAGACAAAAAAATGTGTAATTTTAATTTTTGCCTTTTGTATCCTACCAAAAAGCAAAATAAAATTCAGGGGGAAAGGGAAAGTTAAAAAACAAAACAAAACAGGAATACTGTTTCATACTAGATTATGTTACATATTTATTAAACTCTTTTCAAATAATGTACCTACGATAGTGTTAAAGAGCAAAATCATTCCCATAGAAACATTAACCTTGTTTCCCCCACCCTCATCATTCTTGTGAAGAGATAATTTTTCAAGATGGCAGAATAATTGGTTCTTCCTGGTTCTTCAGTAGATATGTAAAAGAATAATAAACTCCCATCAAGTGAAACTGCCATACAACTCAGAAGTCTATATAATATTATTTCCTTTTGTTCTCATCCATAGATGGCACTAGAGATGATCACTATTGTATACGTGTATAGAAAACTCAGTGTATGACTAATGATTTCCTAAGTCATATAAGAACTGTGTTAGCACATCAGGAAAGGCAATGTAGCTTAACTATAGGAGTGGGAGGGGAATAGGTGAGTATTATGGCATGGCATTTCTGTCATATTACTCTCCCTTGGTGTGTAGCTAGTGTATTTAATCAGAATAAGCAATGCAATCATTGTGTGTGTATGTTTATGTATGCGAGTGTTTTAAAGTTTTGAAAATGTTTCTTAAACTCAAAGAGTTCGTGATATAATAAAGAAGATAGATAACATGTGAAAAGCCAAGTACAAACAAGATCCATACAGGGTCAATTGGAAGTAATTTTAGAGGAAAGCATTGAGGGAGACAAGGAAAGAATTCTCACAGGTGAGATTTTAGCTGCTTCTTCATGAATACTGCAGTTACCCAGCTGCCATAAACTTTACATTTCTACTGTGGTCCTCTACCCCCTTTCTGAGCAAAATAGGAGAGTCTAGCTAAGATGTGGAATCTGAACCCTTCATCTCAGAACTTTTTTGGTCCACATAAGCTATGATCTACTTCTTGTCTTGAATTATTTGTGTATTCATCATATCTGCTCTAGTAGGATTGAAGCTATTTATAGGGAAGGAACTGTGTATTTTTTTAATCTTGATATTGCTAGTGTCCAGTGTAGTGCCTTGTGAATAAAAGGTACTTACAATTGTGAATTGAATCAGTGAATTAAAAGAATTCCTTTATATTCTTATTTTGCTTTCTAAAAATAATAAACCATGAGGTTTTTTTGTGACTTTGAGATTTAAAAAACTCTGCTGCTTCTATATTATCTTCATTTACAATGAATTTGCTTTTATATAAATCTATTTAGAAACATTATTACTTTGAAGAAGAGAATATACCTGTTAAAATAGATGTAACAATTTTTTTTGTAACTGACGGCCTCAAAGATAATTTCCTGTTCTTAAAGAGACTTTCAACTTACTCTCCAATATTATGCAAAAGACTATATATGAAATTTTATATGTAATTTTAAGTTATGCAATTTGTATATAATATAAAATAAATACATAATGATATAACAAATGTATAATATAAATTATAATACATAAATTACATTCAAATTTGCTTAGATATTGTATATGAAAAACATTTTAAAACTCCTTTTTAACTGTTGAAAATAAAGCATCCTTCTCAAATGCTTAGAAGAGCAGATGGCCTAAGCACTAAACTTAGAGTTCTGAAAACTTGAAATATAGAGAACTCTGAGTGTGAACCTCACAATCAGAGTTCAGCTGCCAGAAACACCCTTTCTCTCCATGGAGAAGATATCAAACTTAGAGACTAAGAGCAGAAGCATCACAAGTTATGCCAATCAATTGGATAATTCAGACAGAAAGAATTAATGTATGAAATCAGCTTAATGCTATGCAAGGTAAAAATGTATCCATTCCTATAGCAACAAAGATTTTTTGTTTTCTTGCTTTTTGGCTTCATTTCTGGATTATGTTCTGCGATGACTTGTCATTTGAAATAGAATCTAAAGATTTTCATTTTTCAAATTCATTTTAACCCTTCAATCTGTTCCTTCAATTACCTATAAATGTGACATCAAGGATAGACTCTGATTAGTCCCTTGCAGAAGTTGTTTCAAAGGTTACTATATTTGGATTTGAGTCTTACTTAATATGCATGCTTATACTTGCATTTTTGGAAGCCATTTTGCTTTAGAAAAGAAAATAATTCTGAGATTGACATATAGCTTCTGGCAAGATTTTGGAGATGTTCTTACAATAGAATTCATTATCATTTCAGCTGCCCTCTTCATCAATAGAACATGTGATTCTTTTTCTGAGTCTGGCACAACTTATTATTCCTAAGACTAACTTTATTTTCTATATCTGGTATGTAGTAAACTTAGTACCTATTGGGAAGATGCTGAATTAAAAGTATTGGGAAACACGTGACCCATGAAATAAATATAGAAACATGTCTTAAGAAAAAAGCTCACATCTTCTCTATATCAGTCCAGTCAAATGAATAAGCATTTATGAAATATTTACTGTGCCAGACAGTGTGGCTCCAAATACAACCAATAGAAACAGAAAAAAAAAACAACCAATCTTAGCTCTCAAGATTACACTCTAATTGGAGAAGGTAAAGCATTAAAAGAAACTACAAACATGGGAGAAGAGGGCTTAAATCTGGAGACCTGATAGGTATAGTCCAAAGAGTCAGGAATAGAGCCAGAGAGGAATGAAAATTGGATGTCACCTTAAAGTGGAGGTTCTGAGAAGAACTAGCCAGTCAGAAAAAAAGAGCCTGTAGGGGTGGGAAGGTAAGAATCTTCAGACTTCACTGTATAGCTCCAAGAGGCCACATCAGCAGAAGAGAATGGAGAGCTACCAGGAAGATCCTGCTGCCATTTCTTTTTTTAAGGTAGAAATGGAAGTAAGGTCTTTGGTTTTCTGCTGTGGCTTTTAATGGAGAAAGGAGGTCAGGTTCTTTCTCACATGGCAAGAGTTTATGTTTATGACTAACATTCTTGGGTTCCATCTTGGAAAGGAAGTAGTAGAACTTCTCAGCCAACCATGGTACAGTTGTGGACAAGTAGACCGAGTGATTAGGAAGCCTCAAAGATGGACTTCAGTTTATTCACAGTTTATTCAGAGATTGATCTTCTGAGCATTGAAGTATGTTGAAAGATGTTGAAAAGATGTTGAAGCAGATTCAAAGTACAATTCTTTGGTCAGGCTGCAGATAAACTGGAAGCTCCTTGAGATTGTCTTTTGTCTTTATTGTATTCCAGAGTCTCACACAGTGCTTGGCCCATAGTTGATACTGACAATAAAACTGGCATGTTGGACACAGTGCTTCTATTAAATTTTAATAATCATCATTATTATGATAGTGAATATTATAATATAATTATATATAATATAATATAATAGCTATAAAATAATATATATAAATGCATATAATTTGATTAAAATTAATTAGCATTTATATGTCAATTTAAAGATTGTAAAACATTGTATAAATATTATATAATTTAACTACACAAGAAGCCTGAGAGGTAAGTGCTAGTATTACCCCCACACATACTTTATTGATGAGGAAATTGAGGCAAATAGAAATTAAATGACCCACACAGGGTCACACAGCTAGTAAATGAATGAGGAATGATTTAAACCCAGGTCTTCTTGGCTTCAGGTCCAACACTTTATGTACCATGCTACCTTGCTGCCTGAGACATAGTTTCCTGGGCAGGGGGTTACTTTTAGTAGTGGTGTATTGGGGAGCTTTGTGTTGGCTTATTTGTCCAGTCTAACATTGACCATCAACCAAACTATACCTCCATTTCATAGGGTACTTCTTTGATATGTTACTGAGTAAAATAGTCCTACATTTTCTTTCTGAAATTGTGTGATCCCATGCAGTCTCTAATTCCCTGAAAGAATTTGCTGTCTCTAGATATTTATAATAATAAACATTAACCCATCATGAATCCGTGGCTGTAACCACATTAGGTTGTGAACTCCTCAAACATGGGGATTGCCATTTGCTTTTCTTTGTATCCTAAGCACTTAGTACATGTAGTTCCTGGCACAGGAAGCTGTCACTTAATAAATATTTGTTAACCAACTGACATCGTCTTATCCTGCTAAAGTAACTAATCAGAACCTGAACTAACCTAAACACAAGTATTGGATGGGTTTTAAAAGATCATTAAACTGTTTCATGTTTTTATGTTTTCCCAATCCTTCTGCTTTGGTCCTGGCCAGGAAGTGGGATTTCTAAACTTCCAAGGTAGCAGGTTGTTTTCTTGGTATGTCTGGCTTGGCTGAGGCCAGAAAGCTTGTGGAATTGTCAGCACATTCTTCTGAGATTTCCGAGCTGATTCTAAATCAAGGTGCACAAGATCAAAGGTCTCTCAAATGCAGACCAGCATCCCAAACTTTGATGTTCATCTAAGGAAAAAAAAGATTGAATTTCAGTATTACCACTCATAATATAGGTAGCCAAGATAATTCTGTTTTCTGTTGTTGTTTTTGTCATTTGGAAGAAGAAAAAAATAAAAACTTAACCCCAAACAATACTTTGTGTTCTTATGTTGTAACGACTGTGTTAGATTACCAAAGTGCTTAGATTTTTCAAATTTTAATCTATTCACTCATTTCTCTATTTATTTGTTTATTCATTTGGAATGGTAGTTTTAATAGTGGAATTTAGGGGGAAAACACAGAAAATTAATCCTTCATAAGAGAAAGCTAGGAGTAGATTCTTGGGTGGATTTTCATGGTTTGAAAGTAAATTAAGATATAGAAATAGTAAAAATAATATAATACAAAAATATACAGGGCTGTTAACTTAGAAATGGAAGACATATATACATATATATATATATAACTATTATGGAAGAATTTAATAGCATTAATTCATTTATACTAAAATGAAGAAAACACTCAGGATATATCAAACTATATCAGTCAAAAATGGGATGGATTTTCACTTAAGTTATGATTGAGTGATTAATTGTTGCCATTACAATAACGGTTTCTGTATTGTCGTTCCATTTGCCACCTCAATATAAAATGTAAATAAAACTGTAGATATAGTTTTAGTCAAAGTTTGTAAGATTGAACAAGAGGAATACGAGCTACTCCTGAGGTGTGAAATGATACTGAAAAAGCATGAAGAAGATTTCTATTGTATTGGACACATCCTCTGGGAAGTTATCTACTCAAATCCTTCTTTGCTTCTGTTTACTCTGCAAAAGGACAATCCCATATATATATGTGCATATATATATACATATATATATATATTACATACAGTTAAAAAAACAATTTCTGTTTAAAGAAAGTCAACCTAAAAAACAGAACTACAAAAGTTATAATAATAAGGTCTTGAATTGAATCTAGGAAGATGCACAGAACCTCAATCCTGGGACTTCCACTGAACTACAGAATACAAGGTGCTTATATAGATTTGGGGAATGTATGCAAGTTTACAAATGCTTGGAAACAGAGGGATACCCACAGTCACAGACATCTGGATGATTGAGAGGTGACTGCAGGTGTTTAAGGAGTCATCCTATTTTACTAAACCAAGTCTTCAGAGAAAAGCAAAACCTGATTCATCGCTAAATTCAATCTTTACCTATATTTATGAGTGGCTAGAGTAGCTTAGAGTGGATCTCTGAGTCTTCAGATTTGATCTTCTTTCAAATTCAGTCTTCCAATTTCTGGAAATGAGGCAAGATTGATTCATAGTTAATTTGTTCAATTGAATTCTTTGTTTCAACTCCTTGGAAAGTGAAAAATGGGGTTAACTAAAATAATGTTTACAGGTATTTTAGTGTTGGGGAAACAAAGATCTCCCCCCCAAAAAAATTACCCTAAACAATCTCTTTATTCAAGCAACTAACATCTGCTGAGAATAAAACAATCTTTTGTTTTTAGTGAGCAAAGCAAAAATGGTGAATGTGGAGTAAAACCCAATATAAATGAGGAAACAATAGTAACTGGCTGCCCTTGATGAATTCAGGTCACCAGACTCCAATGAACTATGTTTCAGGGAATTGAAAGAACTATAAGATGCATTTAGCCACTAGCCATTGTTCTTTTAAAGATCATTGAACACAATGGGTGTCCATCAATTGAAGAATGGCTGAACAAATTGTAGTGCTTGGTTATATCTATTCTGTTTAACTTGACAGACATGAGGAATTCAGAAAAATATGCAATGGCTTTATTATGTGATGTTGAAGGAAGAAGGAAGAGCCAAGAGAATAATAAATATAACTCCTATAGTAATCTAAATGATAACACTACAGAGCCATCAAACCGATGGATTGTGATAAGCAGTCCAGGTACTGGTAGTTCTACTATAATGTGTATTTTAAAAATGTGAATTTATTCCAACACAATTGATATGTTAGAGAACATTTTAAGCATAACGTGAATTTTGAGATTGCTTTTTGAGAAATATTGACAATACAGAAAACTATCATGTTACAATAACTCAAGTTAGAAACCTTCAAAATCTAACTTACACTAGCAAATGTCACCCCATTTTCAAGGAAAAGTACCATGTTATTATATATATATATATATATATATATATATATATATATATATATATTGGTGCAATGGGAGTTATGAGAGGAGAAGGACTGATCAAAACAACCCTCACCCCCATCCTCATGCCCAAATAGTTTCATCTCCCCTATTCCTGGAATTTTACTTATTTGCACAGCCCCTTTAGACAAAGACCTCAGATGTGGCCACTATTTAATCTAGTATTTCTTAACCATTTAACATGTATAAAGATGTGGTACTCCCCCCCCCCCCCACTTATATTCCTATCTTTTTTTTGTCATTGATGTTTTGGACCTTTGTCTGCCTAACTTCATTTTGTCCAAAAGCTCTGAGATTTTTATTCTACAGTTTTGCATAGGGAGAACTGATAAAGAAATGAATCCCATTCCTTCTTTCCTTCCAATTTTTTTAACCCTTACCTTCTTTCTGAGAATCAATACAATATATAGGTTCTAAGGCAGAAGAGCAGTAAGGGCTAAGCAGTGGGAGTTAAGTGACTTGCTCAGGGTCACACAGCTAGGACGTGTCTGAGGCCAGATTTTAACTTAGGACCTTTCAAGTCACTAGGTTTGGCTCTCAACTCACTTAGCCACCTATCTGTCCCCTAACATTTTTCCTTTCAATGGAAAAGAAAGGACAATGAATAGAATTTGATGCACATTGTCAGATTAGAGGTCAAATTACCTTTGTTTAAATGTCTTCTTTTATAAACAAGGGTTCAATGTTGGGAGGAGGTTAATTTAAGGGGAAATAACTTTATTGTTGTATAGTGACTTTTGGCCCATGTCAGATGCTCTCAGGTGGGGTAACAAATGTGAGAAACCCCTGGGACCTACCTGCTTCTAGAAGACATCCTATGTTCTCATACTATGAGGTGAATGAAGTCTCCATAAGCCACATAGCCAGAACTGACCATGTCTTTCAGTCTACTTAATGGAGGCACAATCTTTATCTATTTCCAGTGCTACCGAAGGATGAAGATCTCATTGACCCATGGATACTATCTCCTAAGCAAGGTGGGGAAATGGCCACCCCCTCTCTCCCCTTAGGCTCTGGAATCCTGAGAAACAGGCTTAAAATTGGAGTTTTGTTTCATCTGTCTTTTTTTAGTGCTTTGTGCTGAGAACTCAAACCATGGGGATCTCAGAGGCAGGATTCCAGGGCAGATCATGCAACCAGTCTCGCAGGGAAACCCTGAAAAGTCAGGATCCTGGGCCATAAGGACCAAGGGCCTTTGGACTTCAAGTTTCATGAGATTAATCAAAGCAAGTCCTCCCATCCTACCTCTACACACTTTAAACCTGGGTCCAACACAACTTCAGGATCTGGAGATTTTGCCTAAGCCAATAGCAGAGCAACCTGCAGTACACCTAGCTGGTACAAGCACAAGGGCAGGAGGTGAAGCCCTAAGCCTCAGCATAAAGTAGCTCACAGTGTTCTGAGCCCCATAAGCCATCAGCAAACCTTGGGAGAGAGAGGGTGAATCAGCTGTGGGAGGTGGTCTTCAGAGGCCAGTATACCACCGTGGAAGAACTGAAACTTGCACCAAACAAAATATAAAAAATATTATGAGATATAAAATGAACAATTTAAATTTTATTAAATTAAAAAGGTTTTGTGCAAACAAAACCAATGTAACCACTGTTAGAAAGGAAACAACAAGGGGGGGGGGGTTTACAGCAAATTTCTTTCATAAAATTCTAATTTTCAAATACATAAAGAATTAAGTCAAATTTATAAGAAAACAAGCCATTGCCCATCTGACAAGCAGTTTCAGATAAAGAAATCAAAGCTATCAATAGACTTCCAGTTAAACATGGCAGAAGTCTAGACATAGGACTCTTCCTCTCCTCACCACCTACCGATACAGATTACTTCAAAAACCCAAATTCATATGAACGAAGGGACTTTACAGTAGGGTGGAGCATTGAAGGTACATGGGATTTGGGCATTTCCACACCATCAGGGTGTGAAAAAAAATTCCACCAAAATGTGAACTGATCCACCCTCCCCAAGCTCACCTACAGAGTTAGAGTCAGAGCCAGCATGTTCTAGAATCAGTGAGTGAGCGAGGGGTACCTCTGGGTCCTTGGAAGCTGACTGAGACCACTGAGGACCTACACTGAGAGCAGCTAGACCTGAGGCCCCAGCAGACTGAGGAGTGCAGACAATGGGCACCAGCAGGGGCAGCAAACAGTGGAAGATGCAGAAACTTGAGAACTGGCCTCAGCCAAAATCTTTGCTCCTTAGCTCCATACACAGAGAGCCTGACCATCTCACTCAGATTTCTAACCCGAAAGGGAAAGAAAAACCACCACAGTAATGGAAAATAGTGCCCAGGAACAACAACTTCCCAACACCAAGAAAAACTAGAAGGAGTTGACTCTGGATAATTTTTACAGAAGAATAACCCAGGCCACAGAGGAAATAGTAGAGGAAATCCAAATAAATACACCAAAACCTTCTCCCCCAAAATGGGAATTGTCCACAAGCTCTTGAAGAATTTAAATTGGAGCTTATCAAAAAGATGGAAACCTTCTGGCAAAAAGAATGGGGAATAGTTCAAAAACAAAATAACAGTTTAAAGGACAAGAACTCCCAATTGGAGAAACAGCTGAAAGCCATGAAAAGCAGGACAGAACAAACCGAAAAGGAAAATCAAAAGATTATAGTGGAAAACCAGTCCTTAAAGTCCAGAATTAGGCAATTAGAAGCCAATGACCTTGCAAAACAGCAAGAATTAATAAAGCAAAGTCAAAAGACTGACAAAATAAAAGAAAACATAAAATATCTCACTGAAAAGATGACAGATCATGAAAACAGAGCACGAAGAGACAAATTGAGAATCATTGAAAGAGTTCATAGAACACCCTGTACATGAAATCCTCAAAAGACAACTCCTAGGAATGTAATTGCCAAATTCAAGAACTTCCAAGCTAAGGAGAAAATTTTGCAAGAAGACAAAAAGAAAAAATTCAGATATCGAGGAGAACCAATCAGGATTACAAAAGATCTGGCAGCTTCCACACTAAAAGACCACAGGGCTTGAAATATGATATTCAGAAAGGCAAGAGAATTGGTCTTCAACCAAGGATCACCTACCCATCAAAACTGACTATATCCTTCTAGGGGAAAGTATGGACATTCAATAAAATAGAAGATTTCCAAGTATTTGTAAAGAAAAGACCAGAACTAAGTGGAAAGTTTGATATCCAAACATAAAGATTAAGAGGAACATGAAAAGGTAAATAAGAAAGAGAGGGAAAAGGGGGAAATTTTTTTTATTCCAACTTTCTTCTTTAAGGGCTTCAATAAGATCAAGTTATTTATATTAGTATATGGGGAAATGTTATTTGTAACTCACAAAAATTATATTTACTTTTATAGTAATTAGAGGAATCATTCACAGGAAGAGATTGGGGTAATAAGTGCTATAAGATGATAGGCAAAAAAAATAACAAAAAGGGAGGGGGCAATCAAAGATGGCACCAAGAGATACTTGAAGAAATATAATAAATAGGATAATCTTTATCACAGAAAGATACACATGGGAAGGGGAGGGGAAGAATACTGTTATAAGAAGGAGAGTGCTGATAGGTAATACTTAAACCTTACACTCAGTGAAATCAATTCTTAGAGGGAAGAGCATCTAGATGGATTTGGGTAATGAATTCTAACTTACCCTACAGGGAAAATAAGAAGGGAAAACTAAGGGGGGGGTAAGGAGGCAGGGAGTACAAAAAGGGAGGGAAAGATAGAGGGGAGGGAACTTAACAGACCCTAAAAAATAAGAAGAGAACAAAAATGGAGGGGACAGAAAGGGAAGCTTACTAAGGGTGGGGATTAGGGGACTGATCAAAAGCAAACCACAGGTTTAAAAGAATATAGCAAAAAAATAAAAGACAGAACTAGGCTGGGGAATACATAAATGCCAAACATAACTTTGAATGTGAATGGGATGAACTTACCCATAAAACGAAAACAAATAGGAGAGTGGATTAGAAATCAAAATCCTACCATATGTTGTCTGCAAGAAACACACTTGAGATAGGTAGACACTCACAAGGTTAGAATTAAAGGTTGGAGCAAAACCTATTGGGCCTTAACTGATATAAACGAGGCAGGAGTTACAATCATGATATCTGACAAAGCCAAAATAAAAATAAATCTGATTAAAAGGGATTGGAAAGTAACTACACCCTGATAAAAGGCAGTATAGATAATGAGGAAATATCAGTAATCAACATGTAAGCACCAAATGGTATAGCATCCAAATTTCTAAAGGAGAAACTAGTGGAATTAAAGGAGGAAATAGATAGTAAAACCATACTAGTGGGAGACCTGAACTTACCACTATCAAATTTAGATAAATCAAATCAAAAAATAAATAAGAAAAAGGTAAGAGATGTTATTAAATTTTGGAAAAGTTAGAGTTAATAGATATGTGGAGAAAAATAAATAGGGACAAAAAGGAATTCACCTTCTTTTCAGCAGAACATGGTACATTCATAAAGAATGACCATGTACTAGGGCATAAAAACATGGCAAACAAATGCAGAAAAGCAGAAATAATAAATGCAACCTTTTCAGATCATAATGCAATAAAAATAATAATCAGTAAAGGTACCTGGAAAGGCAAATCAATAATTAATTGGAAATTAAATAATATGATTCTCCAAACTTGGTTAGAGAACAAATCATAGAAACAATTAATAATTTCATTGAAGAAAATGACAATGATGAGATGTCCTTTCAAACTCTATGGGATGCAGCCAAAGCAGTACTCAGGGGGGAGATTTATATACTTGAGTTTATATATTAACAAATTAGGGAGGGCAGAGGTCAATGAATTGGACATGCAAATCAAAAAACTTGAACACGAACAAATCAAAAATCCCCAGATGAAAACTAAATTAGAGATCCTAAAAATTAAGGGAGAAGTTAATAAAATCAAAAGTGAAATAACTATTGAACTAATAAATAAGACTAGAATTAGCTGGTATTTTGAAAAAACAAGCAAAATAGACAAAGTACTGGTTAATATAAAAAAAAAAGAAAGAAGAAAACCAAATTAACATTATCAAAGATGAAAAGGAAGACCTCACCTCCAATGAAGAGGAAATTAAGGCAATCATTAAAAACTATTATGCCCAATTATATGGCAACAAATATGGCAATCTAGGTGATATGGATGAATATTTACAAAAATATAAATTGCCTAGATTAACAGAAGAAGAAATAGAATTCTTAAATAATCCCATATCCAAAAAAGAAATTGAACAAGCCATGAGAGAACTCCCTAAGAAAAAAATAACCATGGCCTGATGGATTCACAAGTAAATTCTATCAAACATTCAAAGAACAACTAATCCCAATATTATACAAACTATTTGACATAATAAGCAAAGAGGGAGTTCTACCAAATTCCTTTTATGACACTAATATGGTACTGATTCCAAAGCCAGGCAGGTCAAAAACAGAGAAAAACAACTACAGCCCAATCTCCTTAATGAACATAGATGCAAAAATCTTAAATAAAATACCAGCAAAAAGACTCCAGCAAGTCATTACGAGGGTTATTCATGATGATAAGGTGGGATTTATAACAGGAATGCAAGGATGGTTCAATATTAGGAAAACCATCCTCATAATTGACCATATCAACAAGAAAACAAACAAAAATCACATCATTATGTCAATAGTTGCAGAAAAAACCTTTGGCAGAATACAACACACATTCCTATTGAAAACACCAGAAAGTATAGGAATAGAAGGTTCTTAACTAAAAATTATAAACAGTATTTATCTAAAGCCATCAGCAAACATCATCTGCTATGAGGATAAACTAGATGCATTCCCAATAAGATCAGAAGTGAAACAAGGATGCCCATTATCACCTCTATTACTTAATGTTGTACTAGAAACACTAGCAGTAGCAATTAGAGAAGAAAAAGAAGTTGAAGATATTAAAATTGGCAATGAGGGGACCAAGCTATCACTCTTTTCAGATGATATGATAGTCTACTTAAAGAATCCTAGAGAATCAACTAAAAAGCTAGTGGAAATAATCAAAGACTTTAGCAAAGTTGCAGGATACAAAATAAACACACATAAGTCATCAGCATTTCTATATATCTCCAATACATCTCAGCAGCAAGAATTAGAAAGAGAAATTCCATTTAAAATCACCCTAGATAATATAAAATTCTTAGGACTATATCTGCTGAGGCAAACACAGGAACTATATGAACACAACTATAAAACACTTTGCACACAATTAAAACTAGATCTAAACAATTGGAAAAACATTAACTGTTCATGGGTAGGATGAGCTAACATAATAAAAATTACAATCCTACCCAAACTTATTTACTTATTTAATGCCATACCCATTGAAATATCAAAAAACTTTTTTATTGAATTAGAAAAAAAAAATAACGAAGTTCATTTGTAAGAACAAAAGATCAAGGATATCCAGGGAAATAATGAAAAAAATGAGAAGGAAGGTAGCCTTGCAGTACCAGATCTCAAACCATACTATAAAGCAGTGATCATCAAAACAATAATGGTACTGGCTAAGAGACAGAAAGGAGGATCAGTGGAATAGACTTGGGGTAAGTGACCTCAGCAAGACAGTCTATGATAAGCTCAAAGATTCCAGCTTTTGGGACCAAAATCCACTACTTGATAAAAACTGCTGGAAATTTGGAAGACAGCATGGGAAAGATTAGGTTTGGATCAACATCTCACCCTACACCAAGATAAACTCAGAAAGGGTGAATGACTTGAACATAAAGAAGGAAACTATAAGTAAATTAGATTAATATAGAATAGTATACATGTCAGATCTTTGGGAAAGGAAAGATTTTAAAACCAAGCAAGAGTTAGAAAAAAAATCACAAAATATAAAATACATAATTTTGATTACATCAAATTAAAAAGTTTTTGTACAAACAAGACCAAAGTAACAAAGAAGGGAAGCAACAAATTGGGAAATAATCTTCATAACAAAAACCTCTGACAAAGGTCTAATTACTCAAATTTACAAGACCTAAATGAATTGTACAAAAAATCAAGCCATTCTCCTGTTGATAAATGGGCAAGGGACACGAATAGGCAATTTTCAGTTAAAGAAATGAAAACTATTAAGAAGCAAATGTTCTAAATCTCTTATAATCAAAGAGATGCAAATCAAAACAATTCTGAGATACCACCTCATACCTAGCAGATTGACTAACATGACAGCAAAGTAAAGTAATGCTGGAGGGGATGTGGCAAAGTTGGGACATTAATGCATTGCTGGTGGAGTTGTAAATTGATCCAACCATTCTGGAGGGCAATTTGGAACAATGCCCAAGGGGCGCTAAAAGACTGTCTGCCCTTTGATCCAGCATAGCACTGCTGGGTTTGTACCACAAAGAGATAACAAGGAAAAAGACTTGTACAAGAATTTTCTTAGCTCCACTCTTTTTGGTGGCAAAAAATTGGAAAAAGAGGGGATGCCCTTCAATTGGGGAATGGCTGAACAAATTGTGGTATATGTTGGTATTAGTTAGAATACTATTGTGCTCAAAGGAATAATAAAGTGGAGGAATTCCATGGGAACTGGAACAACCTCCAGGAATTGATGCAGAGTGAAAGGAACAAAACCAGGAGAACATTGTACACAGAGACTGATACACTGTGGTACAATTGAATGTAATGGACTTCTCCATTAGTGTCAGTGCAGTAATCCTGAACAACTTGAGGGATCTACAAGAAAGAATACTATCCACATTCAGAAGAAAAACTGTGGGAGTAGAAACACTGAAGAAAAACAACTGCTTGACTACATTAGTCGAGGGGGATATGATTGGGGATATAGACTTTAAATATAAACATCCTAGTGCAAACATCAACAACATGGAAATAGGTTCTGATCAAGGACACATGTAATACCCAGTGGAATTGCACCTGGGCTACGGGAAGGGTGAGGGTAGGGAAGGGAGGAATAGAATATGATTCTTGTAACCAAGGAATAATGTTCTAAATTGACTAAACAAAATTTTTTTAAAAGCTATCAGTAATCATATAAAAATATTCTAAGTTGCTCTTGATTAGAGAAATGAAAATTAAAATGTTGAGGTACTACCTCATACCTAGCAGATTGGCCAAGATGACAGCAAAGAATATGATAAATGTTGGCAGGAATGTGACAAAATTGGGACACTAATGTATTGTTGGTGGAGTTGTAAACTGATTTAATCATTATGGAGGTAATTTTGAACTATGACCAAAGGTCTATAAAACTGTGCATACCCTTTGATGTTTTAATACCAATAAGAGATCTCTATCTCAAAGAGATACAAATGGGGAGAGGGGGACAGGAAATGACGTACTTGTACAAAAATATTTTTTTTTTTTCAAGATTTCTAGACTTTATTTCTGGAGCTGTTCACCAGGTATTAAAGTACAACAAATACAAAATAATTCTCAAAAATCTGTCTTTATGTACAAATATTAAAATTAATGAAATAATAGGGACTTCCTCTTGGACATCTGATACTTAAATTTGTTCTGATTGGCACTATTTTATCTCATACTTACAGGGTACTTATTTCATACTTTCAGGGTACTTATTTCAAACTGGGACAATTGGAATCAATGGTACAAAAATATTTTAGCTGCTCTTTTTGAGGGGGCCAAGAATTGGAAATTGAAGGGATGTCAATCAATTGTGGAATGGCTAAGAAAATATGACGGTGATGGTATACTATTGTGTTATAAGAAATGATGATCAGGATGATTTCAGAAAAAAAAACAACCCGGAAAGATCTGCATTTACTGATGCAGAGTGAAATAAGCAGAAATAGGAGAAAACTACATAGTAACGGCAATATTGTACAATGTTCAACTATGAAAGATTTAGCTACTCTCATAAATAAAATGACTTGGGACAATTCAAAAGGACTTATGCTAAAGAATGTCATATAGCTCAAGTGAAAGAATTGTTGGTGTAGAAATGCAGATAAAAGCATACTATTTTTCACTTTTCACATTTATTTTTGGGTTTTGGTTTTATATGAGTATTGTCTTATAACAATGACCAATAAGGAAATAAATTTTGCATGATAATACATGTATAAACCAGATAAAATTACTTACCATCACTTGGAATGGGAAAGGAAGTGAGGGAGGGAGACAATTTGGATTTTATAATTTCAGAAAATGTATGTTGAAAATTATTACTTGTAATTGGGAAAATAAAATAGTAAAAAAAAAAGGACAAAAGAGGCAATAATAACATTTTAAAAAGACAAGCAGGCAAATTTCAATTTAGGAAGGAAGAGATGAAAGAAAATAAAAAGGGAAAAAAGAAAAAAGAAAAAGATTGAAATAAATAAAATGAAAAAGTAGAAAAGAAGGAATATCCAAATATAAGCAATCTTAGATGACTAGATCAAATTGCCTTTGGCCATCTCTGACTGGGGTCTTAGTCTACAAGGAAGCTGATCCCTCAGGAATCAGTGTTGTTTGGAAAGTTAGTTCATTGTAATTGGTGAGGGTAAGGGAGGGGGCATAGGAATAATGCCAAGAGAAACTCACTGAAATATGAATTATAAAACACTAAGTAAAATCCTAAAACTAAAATTCTCCGGAAAATGAGAACAACAGGATGAGTGAAAGGAAAAAATTAGAAGTCACCCTCTCTGCCATCATCTGGTAGGTAGCACATTGTCACAGGCTATGATTATATACATACTGGTTTAACCAAATATGAAAGTTGAGAGGGTAAGGGGATCAACGATGTCAAATATTGCAATGATCAAGATTGAGGAAATGTCATCATATTTGACCATTAGATTAACGCTAACTTTGGAGAGGGAAGTTTCAGTTGATGGCACTGGAAGAGAGATTTTGAAATACACAGGAAACTGGTATAAGGCTAGAAAAGGAGGTTGGATACAATTGTGGCTATGGAGTTATTGAGTCAAAGAAAAGGAATTTAAGTGAAATTGTCTCTAAAATATTTTAGCCAGGTGCATAGATTTAAGCATCAACAAATAGTTTCAATTAACAAGTCTGAAATTCTAAATCATTTTGGAGAATGGCTTCACGTGGGTAATTGGGCATTTACTTGCAATATGTGTGATGTTTGTATTACTGCCCAGGCAAGTGATTAGTAGCTGTGGTTCAAATGTAGGCTGATTTTTCACCTGGAGTTCAACAGACCAAAAGAATGCTTCTCCACATTCTAGGTTGTTAGATTTAATCCTAAAGCATGTGAAACATTTCAATTTAAGAGAAAGACATTTGAAGTTGAGGAGGGAAGAACTGACCCTTCTCAGGATGATGGAGAATGAAATAATGTTATACAGAGAAAAAGGAAGCAAAAGAACAGTTTTACAGTGATTGCTTAAAATAAGATTTAAGGCTCTCCCTGAAAGGGGCCAGGGTAAGGAACAGGCATTTATCAAACAACAACTATGTGACAAGTTCCGTGTTAAACATTTAACAAATACTGTCTCATTTGAAGAAGACAGATTTGGATGCTCTCAAAAGAAGATGCTGCTCATCCCTGACTCCCTTCCCAAAGAATGATAAGGTAGAGCCACAAAATCAACCAGGGGAAATAGAACATCAAGGAGCAGAGGAAGATAAGAATAGCAGTAGCAAGTAATTCCCTGCTCAGAAGTACTAGGGCATCTGTCAGCCTCTGATAATAATAATAGAGAGGTGTCTGTCCTTTCCAGGGCATGTATCCAAAATATAATGTAGAATCTTCCAAGATTTATCAAAGCAGATCACAACCACTGCTCTTCTGCATTCCACATCACTTGTGATGATTAATATGGGCTTAAATGATAACTTCCAGGAAAAAATATTGCCAATGCATAGTAAGTCCTGGGAAATAAAGTGAAGAACAAGGAGGAGCCATTTTAATTTTTACCCACTGGTGGCAAGGGATAGAGAAGGGAAAAATATTACCAATGCATAGTAAGAACAAGGAGGCACCATTTTAATTTTTACACACTGGTTGCAAGGAATGGAGAAGGGAAAAATATTGCCAATGCATAATAAGTCCTGGGCAAGAAAGTAAAGATCAAGGTTGTACTGTTTGAATTTTTGCCCACTGGTGGCAAGGAATAGAAAGGGGGGAAATTAATTTGGGAAGCAAAGATATGACTAAGAAGATCTTCCTCCACACCTTGTCAAAGGGAAACTTTGAGAATGGGGTGTGGATTCTTGGTTTTCTGATCACAATATAGTGTTGACAGATTTCTTGTCTAATGAAGACTTGCGATAATATATTTGCCAGGTGTCTTAAAAATCTAATGGAAAGGGTTTTCAACTGAAAAGGATGCGGGGAAAGAGAAGACTGTTTATGTACAATATGTATGTGAGGTAACTAGGTGGCATGGATGATAGAACCTTACACTTGGAATTTGAACCATGTCCTACACACACTGTGTGACCTTGGTAAGTTCCTTAACTTTTTTTTAACATCAAATTCCCCTCTATAAAATGGGGATGATTACGAGAGTACCTAACTCACAGAGTTATTGTGATGATTAAATGAAATAACTTATGTAAAGTACTTTGAAAACATTTGTTCTGGACTGGACATGACTTGGGTAAGTCCCTGGGATTTTAGGTTGGAACAAAAGAGACACTGGAAAGTCTTTCAACACTTGACAAAAGGCAATTTTCATAGCCACAGCAGAAGGATATTCAATATAGAAATACATTGAAGACACCTCAAGTTGGTTCAGCTGAATGAAACTGCCTTGCCTAAATTGTTCATTTCCCCCCTAACTAATCACCCCAAACTTGAGCTCCTTATGGTTGTTTTGTGATCAATGGACCAGAAAGTTATATCTAAAGCCAGAGTCTTTTTTACCCTAAACCAAACGAGTCCTGAAGAATGTTCAATACATTATAAAGAAAAACTAGCCTAACAGTAGTGACAACAACTTCTCTTAAATTAAATATCACAGACAATAGTCCAAAATAAGGAAGAACAGCAACAGACACATCCAATAATTCATAGGAGACAAAATCTAACAAATGCCCTCAAATGTCTATGCATCAATATCCAAAATTTAGGCAATAATCAAGAGGATGAGCAAGTTCTGATGTAAAGGGATGTATTTGACCTTGTAAATCTCACTGAGACCCTATAACATGAAACCCAGTTTTCAATCCCATGATAATAGCCTGGTTTAACTACCTCCCAAGGTTGTCAGGAGAATAAAAATAAGGTAATATTTGTAAAGCTCCTAGCACAGAGTAGCTGCTCTATAAATGCTTGCTATTATGATTCATCCATTAAATTATAAGTCCCTTTTTGTTTTGTTTGTTTTGCTTTCTATTTGTATCTCATTGTACTTGGCAGAGTGTCTGGCTCATAGTAGATGCTTACTAATCTGATTATGATTTGATTTGAACTATTGCTCTAGATAGATATATCTTAATTTTGTTTATGTAAGAGGGGATAGGGTAGTAGCATATATTAAGAAGTATACCTATGAGGAAATCTAGGGACCAGAAAAAGGAAACATGACAGAGAGTTTTTGACTTAAGGTCAAAGAAGGAATTAACTTAAGTCATTTTTGTCATTGGTGTTTACTACAGACCACCTAGATCTTGGGTCTTATTAAGAGGGCACAACTCCTAGGTATAGGAAGTGATTTTTTTACCTTCTTCAATCCTCATCTGGAAAGCTGTATTTTGCTTTAAGGGCACTAACAGAGTGTGTTGATGAAAGCATCCAAGATGGCAAAGGGTCTTGAATTGTTGACATATAAGAATCAATTGAAGAGACTGGGAATGTTTAGCTTGCATGAAAGGAAATTTAAGGGATAACACTAGCTCTCTTGAAGCATTCAGAGAGCTGCCATGTGAAAGTGGGATTATACGCGTTCTATTTTGACCCAAAGTGTTTAACCAGTAGCAATGGGTAGAAACTGGAAAAAAGAAGAACTTGGGCTTGATATCAAGAAGTATGGTAAAAAAAAATTAATAATAACTATCTGGACAGGTGGTGGGCTCTTTGCTCCTAATTGATCTTTGAAGAGAAGTTAGCTTGCCATTGATAGACCATATTATAATGGTGGTTCCTTTTGTGTATGGTTAGATTATATGGCTGCTAATGTTCCTTTCAAAGCTCAAATTCTTTGATTCCGAGTCCATGTCAATTGATCATTAGTAGATATGAAAAAAGGCTAAATAATGGAAATAATGGCATAAGATTTCATTGCCAATTTATGGATTAGGCAACATTCACAATAATGTTATTTTCCCTACTTCATTTTCAATATTCTATCAGCGCAATTGCTGTGTGTCACTGTGTTTTTAGTTTATTAGTAGAAGGGGAGCAGCTGGGTGGCTCAGTGAATTGAGAGGTCCTGGGTTCAAATGTGACCTCACTTTCTGTGAGTCCCTGAGCAAGTCACTTAACCCCCATTGCCTAGTGGTCTTCCTGCTCTTCTGCCTTTGAACCATATTGGTTCTAAGATAGAAGGTAAATGATTTTTAAAAATATATTATTGATAGAAAAAGTCATCAGAAACACTGGGCACAGACTGTGTGCTTCTGGTTTGGGGAAAAGACTCCTTACCTATACTCACCATGCATCTTCTCTTTATATATATATATATAAACCCTTAACTTCCATTTTGGACTCAATACTGCATATTGTGTATTAGTTCCAAGGCCAAAGAGTGGTAAGGGCTAGGCAATGGGGGTTAAGTCACTTGCCCAGGGTCACCAGGGTAGGAAGTGTCTGAAGTCAAATTTGAACCCAGGACCTCCCATCTCTGGGTCTGACTCTCAATCCACTGAGCCACCAAACTGCCCCCCCCCCCATGTTCTCTTCTAACTCAGAATGATGGCTAATCAATAGACAGCATGCTATCAGCTAACTTTGATAAATAGTTCCTCCAGCAACAGTTAACAACTCACATTTCTTTTTTTTAATTTTAAATAAGAAGTTTATTTAAAAAAACAAGATGTTTAACTTGAAGGGAAAACTTTCTAGGGTCATTTTCTTTATAGTAATTTATCCCTACTGAGATAGAGATTGTCCTACATCTAACAGCTACATTCAAAAAAGTTATAAAATCGACCTTGGTTTTACAAGGATAAAAGAAAAACTTTGAAATTATCCAATCAAACAAGATAGACAAGGATTTTTGTTTTTGTTTCTGTTATTTTTTAAACAGTGAGACCAAAATAACTTAGATAAAAGTTGGAAAAGGGGATATTTTCACAGAAGTAGTTTGTTTTTCCCCCCTCCCCATCTCTATATCGTATTGATTAAAAACATACCATCGGCCATCTAGTTAAAAAAAAACAACGCATTTATGCCTGTGCACATACACCAGTTACTTCATGTACAAGAAAGAATGGGGGAAGGGAATCAAAGATGAGAGAAAACTGGACTGCAGTCGTCAGAATGTGGAGGAACCAAATTTTGGTTTTCTAACTGGGAATGTACTGTTTTCCTTGGGAGCACAGTTCTGGAGCAGCTTGCAGGTTCTCCTTTTAGTAAATGCCTCCCGTCTGCTGCTGGAATACATCGATTGTATCTTCGTCCTCCATTTCCAACTGTGCGGGTGTATCTGTTTCATTGATTGGCTGCCCATCGAATCGGAATCGGATCTGCCTCATGGACAAACCCTGCCGTTCACAATAGGCTTTCATCAGTTTACTGAATGGTGTGTGCCTCTTGATCTTAAACTGTACCACTGAGCCATCCTGCCCTGCCACCTTCAGATTAATGTGGTCGTTGTTTTTAGTCTTGACTCCTTCCTTCGGCTTCTCGTCGGCCATGGCGGGTCCTGGAATCTCCTCAGCCGCCGCTTCACAAAAGAGGCACTCGAATGGTCGGCTCTCAGGGAATGGAGGAAGAAGCAGCAGCGGCAGGAGCAGGAGCAGGAGCGAGAGGAGGATGAAGGAAGATGGTGATGGTGATGGTGAGAGGGCTGGTGAGGACGAAGAAGAGAAGAACAACTCACATTTGTAAAGGACTTGGGAGTGACCTATATTCCAACGGAGTGCAAGTGCCGAAACCAATCTTTATCACAGGTCTCCACCTTGTGGCCAGTTGGGCAAAACTGAAATCTCCTGTTTTTAAAAATAGTCTATAAATTGTGCTTTCCAGAAGCCTCCGCTCTACTTCGGTTTACCTTGGTTTGAAATGACCACGTTCACTGTGCTCGCAGTTTCCATTTTGGATCTTATGCTTTAGATTTCCAAGGAAGATTTTCCTTTCAGAGACGACTTGTCAGCATCTGTTTCAGTCATTCCTAGAAAAATGTGCTATGGGGATCATGGAACTAAAGGTTTCAATGTTGGAAGGGACCTCAGAGACAGGTGAGGAAACTGAGGTCCAAAGAGACTGAGATAGCCTGAAAAGAATACTGGATTTGGAGTCAAGAGAGAATGGGACTTAAATATTATTATTAACATTGTATGGCCATGGCAAGTTGATTAACATTTTTGAGCCTCAGTCTCCTCATCTATAAAAAGTTCATAATAATACCTACAGTGGCCTTAGATACTGCCTAGCTGTGTGACCCTAGGCAAGTCACTTGACCTCCATTTCCTAGCCCTTACCTCTCTTCTGCCTTGGAAGGGATACACAGTAATGATTCTAAGTTAGAAAGTAAGGGTTTAAATATTAATTAACAATAATAACTATAGTGCCCAATTCACAGAGTTTTTGTGAGGTTCAAAAGAGATGACTTAAATAAAGTAGCATGTAAATATCAGCTATTATTGCCAACAGGGAATAAGAAGTAGAATCAGGATTTGAGCTCAAGTCCTCTAACCACAAATTTAGGTTCTTTCCACTTAATGGAGGAACTAATTATTCATTAGCAGATGTTGACTAACATAAAATAATAGCTTTAGTCTTTAACTCAATTTATGATCAGGTTAGTGAGGGTAAAGAGAGTAGCTTTTTTAAGTGTAACTCTTTTTCTTATTTCTCTTTTGACCTGGTATGAAAACTAATGCTTATGTCATCTCTACTAATTCATGGAAGCCCATAGGCACTTCTGGCTACTGCCTCCATCATGTATTACCTCCCCTGGACCAGGAACATTTCCCATTCTTCTGTGAGGAGGAATAATTTTATTTTATTATCATTTTTAAACCTTTTCCTTCTGTCTTAGAATTGATACTAATTATTGGTTCCAATGCAGAAGGGAAAGTCAATTGGTGTTAAAAGACATGCTTAGAGTCCCAGAGCTAGGAAGTGTTTGAAACCAGATTTAAACTCAGGACTTCCCATCTCCAGACTTGGTTCTCTAGAGGAGGAATTATTTTAGGGGAAAATCTTTCATAGGTTTCTAAGGAAACAAAAGGCTTTTCCTGGTCCCTCTCTTTCTACTACTCCTTTCTACCCAACCTCAGATCATCTCCCATTTATACTATATATAATTTGCAAGTTCATAATTGCTTGCATATGTCTATCCCATTTGATTAAACCCCTTGAGGCTATGTTTCTGCCTGTTTTCTTTTTTCTTTTTTTTTTTTTGCATCTCCAGTTCTAAGGATCGTGTCTAGCATAGAGTAAGTGCTCAACAAATGCTCATTGGCTGGATGTCTGAAATTACCTTCAAGAGCAAAAAGAGCTCTCATCTTTATCTTTTAAATTCTTGGTCTCTTCTTGACAGTCAATGCAAATACTTTGTAATTTTGTCTCTAATAAGCCTTGGGTTCACAGATAGTACTTTTCACTAAACAGTAACATAATGTTTTGAACAGAATAATTTTAATCTTTATAATCTCTTGAAAGTGAAAGATTGTAAAAGCTAAAACTTTATTCCAATTCCGGGCAAATTCTTAAAGTTGTTAGTAACACTAGTGGAAGTGGGGGAAAGGAGGGGAATTCATGGGCTATAAAATGTTTCTTTGAAGATTATGAAACAATGATCAAACTTTGAGCATTTGTGTCAGCTTGGTCCATACTTTAACAGTGTCCTAAGGCAGAGTTATCTAGGGTATTATTAGTGGTTTATTAAGCTATCTCTAGTTCTAGATATCCAGAACCATAACTATTAGATGAGGACTACGGATTTTTTTCAAAGCACTGGAATTTTTCATTTTTGTCCAGTTGTTTCAGCTGTGTCTGACCCTTTGTGACCCTATTTGGAGTTTTCTTGGCAAAGATACTAGAGTGGTTTGTCATTTCCTTTTCTGGACCATTTTACAGATGAGGAAACTGAGACAAACAAGGTTAAGTGACTTTTCCAGGAGCACATAGCTAGTAAATTTCAAAAAATAGGCTATTTTTGAACTCAAATCTTTCTTATTCAGGGTCCAGCATACTAGAGACACAAAAAATAACAACTAGCCTTAGCACGTACTTAGCAGGAACAATTACGTAAAATTACATACCTATTAGAAGCTATGAAAGTATTGTAAAGGCACCCATTTGTCAGGCATAAAGTCACATAGACCTCCAGACTTGAATGAATATGTTTTAATCTTTCCTTCTTATATTATTTTTAATTAATGAATTACAAAGTTGATTTAAAGGGGCATTTTGTTTTGCTTCTCTGAGTATTGAGATTGCAACTGGGTCAAATATTTTGACTTGACTACTTAGAGATCATGAAATTTTAGAGCTCTTTAGAGAGAAATTTGGGAAATTCTTTCCAAAAGGCTCTCTCATTTTACAGATGAAGAAATATAAGGAAATAAGACAAGCCAGGTGAAGTGATTTGCCTGAGTTAACAGTTAGCAGAATTGACCTTCAGATTTCTGTTGTAATATATATTCCACTTTATTATAATGTCATTCAATTTAATTAAAAGAGATTGGTACTGTCTATGTGGACCCAGCCTTTAAGAGTGTTTTTCTTTCTCTTAGTTAAGTAGAATGCTGAATGGAGGCAACTGATTTGCTGGTTATAGGTAAATCTAATTTTTCAGAATGTGTAGGTTCCTGAAAAGTTGTATGTACTTCATTAGTGTTAGAAGGGAGTTTCAAGACCCTCTAGATCAGTCCCACTTATTTTACAAATCAAAAAATCAAAAACTTGGCAAAGTGCAAGGATTCACTTGGCCATGGGCAAAGCCAGACCAAAGATGGTTGGGATCCAGAAATCAGACAATGCCTCCAAAGCAATATGGCATAGTTTAGTTACCACATCTGGAATCAGCCAACCTGGATTCAAATTCCAGCTTTACTACTAATGAACTAAGTGACATTAACCAAGTCATTTCATCTCTGTGGACCTCGTTTTCATCATCTGCAGATGGTCCCTGATTCCCCTTTGAGCTCTAAAAGCTTATAGTTCTCTAAGCAAGGAGCAACCAACAGGAGAAAGTTCAGAGAGTGTGAACAATTTGCCATCTCAGAGGGCTAGAAGCATTTAACAGGCAGATGTCCCAGCAGGTGTGCAGAGTATGAAGTCAGTGGAGTTTATAATCATAGTGTTTATAACAAGAGTAATTCCCATGTACACAGTTCTTTGGGATTTACAAAGTATTTTGTCCACAACACCCTTGTGAGGTAGGTAGTACAATTATTATCCCCCAAATAGATGGCATGTAGTGATTTAAAGTTTACAAAGCATTTTATAGACATTATCTCAACTGATCTTCCCAATGGCCCTGAGTGTTACAGATATTATTTCCCTCAAAGAAAACTGTTCACGGTTTAAATTTTTTTACAAGTTTTTTTTTTCCCCAGATGACATGGCAGTATAATTTTCAGTCATCATTTTCTGGCATTTTGCGATTCCTCTGTCCCTCCTATATCTCCCGCTTCCCCAAGATGGCAAGTAACATGATATAAGTTGTACATGTGTTATATAATACATATTTCCATGTTCGTCATGTTGTGAAACAAGATGCATATATCCTTTACACTAGAGAAAAATCCATAGAGGAAATATAGTGAACAATGACATGCTTCTATCTGCATTCAGATTTCATCTGTTTCTTCTGCAACGGCGGATAGCCTTTTTCATCATGAGTCCATTGGAGGACTCTATTTCTTAGCCAGTACCAGATTGTTTTGCTGGTAGAAGCTTTATAATACAGTCCATCTGTCCTGGATCCTTGCATTGCTGATAATAGTTAAATCATTCACATCATCCTTTATTGCTTGTTACTGTGTAAAATAATCTCCTGGTTCTGCTTACTTGGTATTACCGAGTTTTTTGTGATCATTTTGTTTGCTATTTTTTAATGGCACAATAATATTCTGTTACAATCATATACCACAACTTGTCCAGCCATTCTCCAATTGATGGACATCCCCTAAAATTTTTTGTACAAGTAGGTCCTTTTCCCCTATCTTTGATCTCTTTGGGATTCAGACCTAGCAGTGGTTTTGCTGGTCAAAGGGTATGTACAATTTTATGACCCTTTGGGCATGCTTCAAAATTGCTCTTCAGAATGGTTATATCAGTTCAGAGTACCACTAACTGGGTATTGGTAACCCAATTTTTCCATATCCCCTCCCCAACATGTATCATTTTTTTTTTGTCATATTAGCCAATCTGACAGATGTAAGGTGGTGCCTCAGAGTTGATTTAATTTACATTTCTCTAATTAATACTAATTTGGAGCATTTTTTCATATGACTAAAGAGAGTTTTAATTTCTTCATCTGAGAACTGCCTGTTCATATCCTTTGGCCACTTGTATTTTTATAAATTTGACTCAATTCTCTCTCTCTCTCTCTCTCTCTCTCTCTCTCTCTCTCTCTCTCTCTCTCTCTCTCTCTCTCTCTCTCTCTCTGTCTCTGTCTCTGTCTCTCTCTGTCTATCTGTCTCTCTCTCATATATATATATATATATATATATATATGAAACATGAGACCTTTGTCAGAGACACTTGCTATAAAATGTTTTTGTTTGTTGTTTCCCTTCTAATCTTGGTTGCATTCATTTTACTTGTGTAAAACCTTTCAAATGTAACTTCATATATATGATTTCTTCCCATATCTAGCAAGTAAACTATCCTATACTATTCTAAATCATGTATCCATTTTGATAATACTATTTTTAATACATATGCATATATATTTGGCATATAGTGTGAGGTATTAGTTTGTGTCTAGTTTCTGTCACACTATTTCTCAGTTTTCCTGACAGTTTTTGTCAAATAGTGAATTCTTCTTCCAAAAACTTGCCTCTTTGGGTTTGTCAAACATTAGGTTACTATGGTCATTTAATACTGTGTGTTGAATTTCTAATCTATTCCATTGATCGACTACTCTGTTTCTTATTCAGTATTTGATTGTTTTGATGGTTGAAGCTGTATAATACAATTTTTAGTCTCATACAGCTAAGCCACCTTTCTTCATTCTTCCCCCCCACCCCCATTAATTCCTTTGATATTCTTGACCTTTTGTTTTGCCATGTAAGTTTTATCATTATTGTTTTCTAGCTCTATAATATAATTTTGGGTAGTTTGATTGGCATGGCAATGAATAGGTAAATTGATTTATTTTAGAATTGTCATTTGTGTTATATTGGCTCAGCCTCTTGATGAGTAATTATGCCTTTCCAACTGATTAGAACTTATTTTATTTGTGGGAAAATTGTTTTGTAATTGTGATCAGATAATTCCTAGGTTTATCTTGGCCATATTTTATGTTATCTACAGTTGCTTTAAATGAGATCTTTTTCTATCTCTTGCTGGGCTTTATTGGTAGTATAGAGAAATGCTGATGATTTATATCCATTTATTTTATAACCTGCAACTCTGCTAAAGTTAATTGTTTTGAAAACTTTTTTGGTTGATTCTCTTGGAAATTCTAACTATACTATCATACCATCTGCAAAAAGTGATGGCTTTATTTCCTCATTGCCTATTCCAATTCTTTTCATTTTTTTCCCTTTTCTCTTATTGCTAAAGCTAGCTTTTCTAGTACAATATTGAATAGTCATGGTCACAATGGGCACCCTAGCTTCTCCCTTGATCTTTTTGGGGAAGGCTTCTAGTTTTTCTCCATAACAGATAATATTTGCTGATGCTTTTAGATAGATGCTATTTATTATTTTCAGGAATGTTCCCTTTATTCCAGTGTTCTTTAGTGTTTTTAAAAGGAATAAGTATTGAATTTTGTTGAAAGCCTTTTCTGCATCTATTGAGATAATCATATGGTTTTCTGTTGGTTTTGCTATTGATATGGTCAATTATGCTGATGATTTTTCTAATATTGAAATGGTCATAATATATGATATTTGTAATGTATTGCTGTAATCTCCTTGCCAGCATTTTCTTAAAAATGTTTGCATCAATATTCATTAAAGGGATTGGTCTGTAGTTTTCTTTCTCTGCTTTGTCTCTTCCTGTCCAGGATTTCATACTAATTCCTAGGGCTAAGACTTGAGCCTAGCATTGCATTACTTCTTATACTAGGTGTAGATATACATATGTAAATATGTAATTAACCTTAAGTAGAGGATTAGGTGTGCAGAAATTCAGCCGTTGGAACCAGACAAGAACTCATTTACTAGAACCAGAGTATAAGATATAGGATTGATCTGGATGAAAAAGGCAAGAACATTTCTTAATAGAAGCAATTTACAAGATCAAAGCAGGTGTAGGGACAAAATGAGCTAGTGATCTCTGGCTCTTTATTTTCCCTGGTCTAAAATTGGAATTGAATTTAGGGTTTGGGACAAAACGGAGCTCACACAATGGAGATAAGTAGCCCATGATTAAAAGTTTAACAAATTAAGAGAGACAAATATATTGTTATAATAAACTTGTACTTTTATCCAATTTCTTCAGAGGATCATATATTTAAAGGTAGAATGTTCCACAGGAATTTTATAAATGGGGAAACTGAGTCACTGAGGGTTTAAATGACTTGCCTACGGTCACATAGGTAATAAATGGCAGAACTGGGCTTCTTAATCCAGAGTCTGACTCCAAATCCAATTTTTTTCCCTCTCCAATGGTGACTTCAGTTAATCATTCAGTAAGTATTTAAGTGTCTACTATGTACCAGTGCTACCTTGGGATAGAGGTACAAAAAAATGAAATAATGTAACTTATAAGGAGCTTACATACTAACAGGGGATACAAATACCTGTTCTACACACACACACACACACACACACACACACACACACACACACACACACACAAAGAGCATAAATATAAATTGAATACAGGGCAGGCTTTTATATGGTACTTTAAGGTTTGCAAAGCATTTTACCTGTTTTATCTCATTTGATCCTAACAACTCTGTAAGGTAGGTTCTATGATTATCCTATTATATCATTATATCTATTATATAATTTTACCAGTGGGAAAGCTGAGTATAAAATAGGTTAAGTGACTTGTCCACAATCACACAGCTAGTAAATATCTGAGGCAAAATTCAAATTCAGGTCTTCCTGACTCTAAGTCCAGCACTCTAACCACTGTACAACCTAGCTACAGTAAGATCTGGCTCTTCATGACCTCCATTTCCAGTTCTCTTGGCAGAGCTGTTGGAGTAGTTGACATTTTCTTCTTTATCTCATTTGACAAAGGAGGAAACTGAGGCAAACAAGGTGAGTGACTTGCCCAGGGTCAACAACTAGTAAATGAGGACAGATTTGAACTCAGGTACAAATACATACAAGGTAGTTAAATACAAGATAAGTTGTACCTTAGAGGACAATTGACTGTCTGGGAGCATTAGGATAGTCTTCATACAGAAAATGAGACTTGAACTGTCTTAAAGAAAGCCCTACAATTTGGAACTATGCCCAAAGGGCGATAAAAGACTGTCTGCCCTTTGATCCAGCCATAGCACTGCTGGGCTTGTACCCCAAAGAGATAATGGACAAAAAGACTTGTACAAAAATATTCATAGCTGCGCTCTTTGTGGTGGCCAAAAATTGGAAAATGAGGGGATGCCCCTCAATTGGGGAATGGCTAAACAAATTGTGGTATATGTTGGTGATGGAATATTATTGTGCTCAAAGGAATAATAAAGTGGAGGAATTCCATGTGAACTGGAACAACCTCCAGGAAGTGATGCAGAGCGAAAGGAGCAGAACCAGGAAAACATTATACACAGAGACTGATACATTGTGGTACAATCGAAGGTGATGGACTTCTCCATAAGTATCAATGCAATTTCCCTGAACAATCTGCAGGGATCTAAAAAAAAAAATACTACCCACAAGCAGAGGATTAACTGTGGGAGTAAAAACACCGCTGAAAAGCAACTGCTCGACCACAGGGTTGGAGGAGATAAGACTGAGGAGAGACTCTAAATGAACACTATAATGCAAACTCCAACAACAGGGAAATGGGTTCGAGTCAAGAACACATGTGATAACCAGTGGAATCATGCGTCGGCTATGGGAGAGGGAAAGGCGGGGGGGGGGGGGGGGGGGGGGGAGGGGAGGGGAAGAAAAGAAAACGATCTTTGTTTCCAGTGAATAATGTATGAAAACGACCAAATAAAATAATATTAAAATTAAAAAAAAAAAGAAGAAGAAAAAAAAAGAAAAAAAAAGAAAGCCCTAGACTCTATGAATTGTAAGTAGTGAGTGCATTGAAGGCAGAGCAAAGACAGGCATGGAGATAGGACATGAGGTGTACTATGTAAGGTGCAGGGGCACTTTGGCTCCATCAAAGAACGCCAGAGGGGGCTTAATATTCTGTAAGGCTAGAAACATAAAGGCTATAGGTACCTATATGCAGATATATATATATATGTATATATGTACATATGTATATACACATTTTCCTTTAAATCCTTACCTTCTGTCTTAGAATCAATGCTGTATATTGGCTCCAAGGCAGAAAAGTGGTAAGGGCTAGGCAATGGGGATTAAGTGACTTGCCCAGGGTCACACAGCTAGGAAGGGCCTGAGGGCAAATTTGAAACTGGGACCTCTAGGTCTGGATCTCTATCCACTGAGTTGCCCAGCTGCCCCTATAAAGACTATATTTTGAAGGGCTTTAAAAGCTAAATAGAAGTGTTTATGTTCTATCCTAGAAGAAAGAGGAAGCAACTGGAGTTGATTGAGTAGGGAATGCTTAAGGAAAATTCATCAGAATAATAATTCTTTGGCATTGTAAAACAGACTGGAGTGCTGAGAGATACAAGTCAAGAGTCCATTGCAATGATCTTGGCAGAGCCAGAACCAGATTAGGTAGTCCAATTTTTTTTTCTATTATTCTATTCTACCTTAAAGAATTATATTGTAATACATTCGGTAAGCTTGTTTAAAAGAACTCCTTTTCAACCATTTTGTAAGGTGAACATTTTATTTTATTTTTTTAAAAATCCTTCCTTTCTCTCTTAGAACTGATACTAAGTATCGGTGCCAAGGCAGAAGAGCGAAATGGGCTAGGTAACTGGGAAGAAGTGTCTGTGGCTAGATTTGGACCCTGGATCTCTTGTCTTCAGTTCTGGCTCTCTATGCACTGAGCCACCTGGTGTATTTAGATGAAGATTTCAAATTAAGTAATCAGCCTCTAATATATCATTTGTTAATTTAAAGTTTGTTCAAAATCCCTTCCTTAATAACAATTTTCTTTTTATGTATTTTATATTTGCTTAATAGTGCACATATTACCTCCTTCAGAATAAAAGTCAGCTCCTTGAGGAGAGGAAGTTTATTCCTTTTCATAGCCTTTATAAGCTCTGGAAATCTTTTTCTTAACTTCCTCTCACAGTCATAAGTTGGATTCCACCAAGAGTAAGACTGGCTATATTTCTCTCTAAGACCTTTTTTATTTTTAACTCTTACTTTCTATCTTAGAAGTAATACTGTGTATTGGTTCTAAGGCAGAAGAGCAGGAATAGGGATTAGGAGCTAATGCCTTTCCCAGGGTCACACAGCTAGGAAGTATCACAGGTCACATTTGAACTCAGAATCTCCTATCACTTGGTCTGGCTCTCAATCCACTGAGACACCTAGTTAGATCCCTCTCTCTAAGATACCCTTGAAAAGGGCTATAGTGTTCCTCTGTAATGCCACTGGCCCAAGACCCTATACTGATGTGTTTTCTCCAATATCAATGGCCATTTACAATGACTATCTTCCTTATATCATCACTTTCTTCCAGTGAATAGTCTGGAGTATAATTTAACCACTCAACATCAATTAAATGTTTTTTTAAATAAACCCTTCCCTTCTTTGGGTATCCCATCTAAGATAGAAGAGTAAGGGCCAGGCAATAGGGGTGAAAGAACTTGCCCAGAGTCATACAGCTAGGAAGTGTGTGAGTCTAGCTTTGAACCCAAGTCCTCCTGACTACAGGTCTGGCACTCCATTGTGTAACCTGGTTGCCCCTATCGATTAGCTTTGACAAAAGGATATTTACTGAGAAGACAGAAGAGGGATGGAAAAACAAACCACCCGTTGCCCCACGACCAGGGAGAATACTCTTCTCTCTTACCTCAGTTCCTAAGGAGAGTTGATTCATACCTGGAGAGATTGCTATAAAGCACTCACCTTTCCAAGTCCCCTTCCATGGGCAGCAGAGGGGATGGATGAATTTGCTACAGGAAATAGTGATCTGACTGCCAGCTCGGATTCACTGCGAGGCTGGATCCCATAACTCCCTCCTCCCTACTGCCCTGGCTGCAAACTTGGACATAAACAAACTCCCCTCACCGGACACCTGGTGCTTTTTAGACATGCACAAACTCACAGCCTGTTCTGTTCTTTCTCCAATGTTCTTCCATGTAAGGCAGTAAACAATAGCCACATTTTTTGCCCAATGCCCTGGAACATAGTAGGAGCTTTAAATATTGTTGGATCATTGATACAAAAGAGACAGAAGCAATGTGTGGCCGTGCCTTGTGGCAGGTCTTGCCTTCTCCCTAGAACTTAGCCAGACATAAAAATGAGTTGTGTTGTCACCATCCTCGGTTCTGGCCCGAAACCCAGTCAGAAGTCTTCTTATTCTCTTTGTACAAGTAGACAAGAGACAGTTATAGGATAACTAACTGCTCATACTCTGAAAGGGAGCAGGGTCTTCCTTTCCATGTCATTACACATTTCTTTTTTTCATAGTTATTTATTTAATTAATTAAGTTAGAATATTTTCCTTTTCTCATTTCTTTTAGTATTAACCTCTTTTTTTAGCTCTAGTTGTGTATATATATATTTATGCAAACATATATCTATATACATATTTATGTCTTGGCATTTCATCCTATACAGTTTGTCACTGTTCCTTCTAAGTGTAATTCTTCTAACTGCCTATTTTTTAAGAGTTACCAATGACCTCTTTTCTTATAGGGATACATATCATTTTGACTTATTGGGTCTCTTAAAAAAAGTTTGCTTTTTTGTTTTGTTTTTCTTTTTTCCCTCTTTCTTAATTACCTTTTGGTGATTCTCTTGAGTTCTGTGCTTGGGCATCAAATTTTCTGTTCAGGTATGGTGTTTTCTTTACAAATGCTTGTCAATTCTTCTATTTTGTTGAATGACCCTGTAAGAATATAGTCAGTTTTGCTGGGTAGTTGATTCTTGGTTGTAGACATAGTTCCCTTGCTTTCTGGAATATCATATTCCATGCCTTTCGGTCCTCCAGTGTAGATGCAGCCAGATCCTATGTTATCCTCACTGTGGTTCCATGGTATCTGAATGATTTCTTCTTAGCAGCTCGTAATATTTTTTCCTTGGTAGAATATTTTCCCCTGGTTCCATGATTCATGTTCTTTTCCTCCTCATTCCACAGGGTTTTACATGTATCATTGTTCAAAACCGATTTCCATATTATTACTATTTGCAACAGAGTGATCATTTAGAGTCTACATCCCCAATCATTTCTCCATCAAACCATGTTATCACACATTCCTTTTTTAAAAATAGTTATTGATTTAATTAAATAGTTTAGAACATTTTCCCATGGTTCCATGATTCATGTTCTTTCCTTCCCTTCCTCCCTCTCCCTTCCCATAGCCAACGAGCAATTCCACTCAGTTTTACATGTAGCATTGTTCAAAACCTATTTCCATATTATCACTATTTGCAACAGAGTGATCATTTAGAGTCTACATCCCCATCAAACCCACCTTTCCAGAAGAAGGCTCACCAAGTCTCCCAGTGTGCCTTGGAAGCAGGTAGTAGATGCAGCCTGTGTTCAGGGCTCTGATTGACCAGTACCCTGTTACATTTCCTCATGTCCTTATCCCAGTAGGGTCCCTGACACACACAGTAGGCTCTTACTAAATGCTCCTTGACTCGGATTAAATTAAATCCAGATGTTTATAGATTGCCCCAGATGTTTGCTATCATCATGAAGACAAAGTATACCTAAATGCCATTACTTTGTTTTGACTGGAAACATGACATATTGGACTGCAGCATCTATTTCCGTTATTTATTAAAGTCTGAATTTTCCACAAATTTATTCTGAACCCTCGGCCTGTGGCCCCGTGATAATTCATAGAGTTAAAGAGTGCTCACACACCGCACAGGCGTTTGGCTCAAAGCACTGCCAAAATGGTTGCTTTGTTGATGAGTATTCTATGTTAACAAGGTGCAAAGCAGTCTAAACCACATGACAAGTCCAGTTGCTTCAGAGGCCAAACTATGTTTATTCTGTTGGCAGGGAAGTCGGAATAAGACTCTATCAAATCACTTTGAAGTTAGCCAGACATTGCGTGCATGTAGTGATGTGGTTCTTATCTCTAGTACTCTCAATAAAGACTGAAATGGGCAGAGAAAGGGAAGGAAGTCAGCTTCAGTCATGATAGTGAATCTGAATTATCTACAGACACCACTGGAAAGAGCATGACGTCAAGAAAGTCAGAAGAGTTAGCTGGAGACTAGCTCTTTGCTAACTAGCCGTGTGATCCTAGACAAGTCATTTAGGATATTCAGGCCAAAGTTTCGTCCTCTGTAAAATGAAGTGGTTAGATCTCCAGGATAGACAAAGCCTCAATGATTCAACTTCAAGAAAGACTCTAAATGCTTAACCAATCTAGCCAATATTGATATATGGTACAAAAGACAATTCAATTTTTACAACTCTTGAATTTAGAAAACAGATACATTAAGGAAATGATTTCTTACCTTAAAGTAATTTTTCACTTTACAAAAGAATTTGCTTCATTGTTCCTTTAAGCCACAAGCTCCCTTAGGATATTTGAAAAATGACTTTCCTTAAAAAATTAATTCCATGAGTTTTCTTACACTTGAAGTGATATATAGTTGGAAGCACAGCAAGGAAAATTCAAGCCATCAGTTGGAAGAGATAAGATTGTGGGAGAAAAGAAGGGGAGGGGGGAAGGCTCTTTGAAAAACTATTGAAAAGTTAATAAAAACTAAAGTACCTGTACAAGGCAGGAAGAAAGATTATTTCTGAAGGAATACCAAGGGACAATGACAAGTATCTTCCAATTACATTTATCTAACCTTCATATACCATACTTGAAGATAAGCCAGAATTTTAGGTGATAGTAAAAACCAGGAATGCAGATTTAAGAACTCTTCTTCATTGCCAAATCTTATCTAAAAATTCTCCAGTGTCTCGTAGAATACTATTATTAGCATCTTTAAGCACAGACTCTCTCCCTTAGGAATTTAGAATCTAAGACAGATCTCATCAACAAAATAAAATACAAGTTGACACAAACATAAATGTTGGGCTTTGTCATACTTCATAATCTTTGTAAAAATGATGGATTCTTTTCCTCTCTTTTCCAGTACTGTCAACCCTCTCTGGACAGACTTCTTGGCCTCTTGTTCTTTTAAAGACATGTTCTTGGCTTCCAAGCCTTTTACTAGATACCTTCCTTCCATTTGAAGACAAATCATTGGCCTCTTGTACATTCAATAGACCTTCCTTCCCATCCACCTGGGGACAAAGTTTTGGCTTTCTACCATTGAATTTTACTATCAGGTCATCTGA
Organism: Monodelphis domestica; assembly: GCF_027887165.1. Lineage (NCBI taxonomy): Eukaryota > Metazoa > Chordata > Mammalia > Didelphimorphia > Didelphidae > Monodelphis > Monodelphis domestica. The sequence goes on from NC_077228.1 coordinate 83,199,466, forward strand.
CCTATTCAGTTCCCTGATCAGGGATTTCTACCCCTTTTTATCTTAAGTATAAAGAATACAGAGAAAAGCATTTACAAGCAGGACCTTGGCATCATGAAAGATCTGAGTTTGAATTCTGATTCTGAAACTAATTGTTCAAAAAGTGGCAAGTCATTTCACATCTCTGAATCTCAGTTTTTTCATCTGCAAAAGGGGGTAACATTAATATCTATCATACCTATCTTATATGACTATTTTGATGCTAAAATGAGAAAATATAGGTAAAATACTTTATAAGTTTTAAAGAATCATATGAAAGAGTAGCAATAATGATGATGATGATGATTACTGGGGATTATTGACCTGGAAGAGATGCATAGACTTCTATCTCCCAGTCAATATAGTCAAATATTTTATATAGATAATAATTCACTTTCTGTTTCAATATTTCTTCTGTTTTGAAATGTGACATTTTATTGCTAGACTACACAAATTCTTAGAAAGAGATGTGTAAAGCATTTAGCCTTCTCCTGTCTTTCATTGCCTTCCTTTCCCTTTCCTTTCCTTTCCTTGACATTCCTTCCCTTACATTCCTTTGATTTCCCTTCTTGTTATTCATTTCCTTTATTTTCCCTTTCCTTTGTTCCTCTTCTCTTTCCCTTTCCACCCCTTCCCTTCCCTTCCTTGTTGCAAGATATCTTAACACCAAAGTTGCCTTCCCCCATTTTGTCATATCCCTCTAAAAATGTGATGCCTATAACTGAGCATAGAATTATTAAGTCCTATCCACATCCAGAAAGAACTGTGGGTGTAGAAATGTAGAAGAAAAAAATATATTATTGATCACATGGTTCAATAGGGATATGATTGGGGTTATTGACTTTCAATGATCACTCTATTGCCAATAGTAATAATATGGAAATAGGTTTCAAACAATGACATCTGTAAATCCCAGTGGAATTGCTTGTTGGCTCCAAGAAGGGAGAGGGAAGGGGGGGGGGACATCATGAATCATGTAACCATGGAAAAATATTCTAAATTAATTAATTTAACTAATTATTAAAAAGGAATTATTTAGTCCCTCAATCTGGACATTTTATTGAATTTGTGTACCCAAAATGGTATTATCTTTTTTGCTGCATTACATTGCTGTCTTATCATGAGTTTTTGGTACACCACAATTTTCTGGTCATTTTCTTATGAACTTTCATCAAGCCAGGTCTTTAATGAATATTTATTTGATTGATTTTGTGACCTTAGGTGCAGGACTTTGTTTTCAATACTCTTAACTTGCACTTTTAGAGGCAGCTTAGTGTGCCTTAGAGGCAAGATCTGGCCTCAAGGTAAATCTCCCAGACTCCAAGATGTAGAATATATATAAATCTGCATTAATAGGAGAGTATCTACAAGCTGAAGCAATACAAGATCTAAATCAATTTTTCTATTGTTAGTTTTAGTTCATTGTTCCAGGCTATCATGATAGCTTTGAATATTGTTTCATTCAATATGTTAGATGCTCTATGAAGAGAATACTGATCCTAGAGTCAGGAGTTCAAATACATCCTATATGATCCTGGATAAACTGCTTAAGCTCAGTATGCCTCAGTTTCTTCATCTGTAAAATGGGAATAATAACAGTTCCTACCTCCTAGAGTTATGAGAATCAAAGGAGATTATATGTATATATGTGTATATATATGTATATATATTGATTAGCACAATGTATATCACAGAGTGCTATATTGGTTATTAGTATTAATATTAGTATTATCATAATTATTTTAAATAATTGTGTTGTTACTATTTTTATGTTAGCTGTGTATTATTTTTCTAGGTTCATAGGATAGGGCTGAGGAGAAAACCCTGAAGTATATGACCTTTACTAAAGAATCTCCATTGGGTTAACTGATACATTAATTAGTATTGTTTGGATCTGGTTGTTCAACAGCCAATAAATTCAATTTAATTCAATTCAAAGGAACTCCTTATGTGCCTATTTTGCTCTAGGCTCTCTATGCTACCTACTTGAGGATATAAAAAAAACAAAATAAATCAGTCCTTTTCCTCAAGAAATTTACTGAGTGCAGTAATATGGACACAGATAAGTCACAGGCTCATAGACTTATATCTGAAAGAGACTGAAATTTATTAAATCTAAATTTTTCATATCAAAGATGAAGAAATTGAGGCACAGAGTGGTTAAGTGACTTGGCCATGGTTACATGAAAATTTAAGAAGGGTTTGAAACCAGATCTTTCTGACTCCAAAGTCATTATTCTATCTACTTCACCATGTTGCCTCAATATAAGATATATGTAAATCTAAAATTACCCAAGGATAAGGGGAAGGGCATTAACAATAGGAAGGTGCTCCTTTCTGACTTAATTTTTACTATAATCCATCTCGTGTTTCTCCATCTTATACTTCGTACGTGGTTGGTGTTAATAAAATGCTTGTTCAACTGAACTGAATTGAAGATATTCTGTGTCTGTATATATTTTCCCAAGTATAATCTAATCACTTCTGCTCCTTTTTGATTAATGGCTCAACTGACTACTTATCTTCAGTAAACATCCCAAATATATGTACTAACTCAGTGGCATGGCCATCCCCATGTATATCATAATCTAAGAAATGCACATTTTTTCATCCATCCCATTTTTCCTATTTGGGCTGTAAGCAGTTTGGAGAGTTGAGCATCTCATTAAGGATATGCCATAATGTTCTGAGTCTTAATATAATTAGTATAATATCAGCTGTAAATATGACTTATCTATAAGACATCACCATCATCATCTACAGGCATTCCGTCTTTTAGACCTTATCCAAGAATCCTCCATGACACTGAAATTATACCACTGAGAAGCATGTTTTCTGTACCCTCAGCAAAAAAGACCCATCTTTTCAACATAAATGCTCTCTGAGTGATGTTTTCTGATTGTGATTTATCTTTGTTCCCTATATTCTCTTGAGAGAATTTTCAGGTGACTTAGTGGGCAGTGGAGATACGCATGTGGGCAAATAGGTTGTACATATTTCCAATGATGTTTATGCAATCTGGAATTGTGTCCAGAGAATCATAAAAATCATAAAACTATGTATACCTTTAGGCTCAGAAATACTACTATTGGGTCTGTTTCCCAAGGAGATCAAGGGAAAAGAAAAAAAAAACTATGTGTTCCACAATATTTATAGCAGCTTTCTTTGAGGTGGCAAAGAACTGGAAATTGAGAGATGTCCATCAATTGGAGAATGGCTAAACAAGTTGTGGCACATGATTGTGAAGAAATACTACTGCACCTTAAGAAGAATTTTTTTAAAACTTGGAAAAACCTATATGTAGTTACAGAATTAATGTTTGAAGAATAGCTTATGAATGTCCACCTTCAGAAAAAAAATGATAAATAGAAATGTAAAAGACCTAATTGTATGTCATTTTTTAAAAAATCACTGATGCCTCCTCTAGTATTGTGAGGGGAAGAGGGAGTGATAGATAGCTGGGAATTTAAATGTAATCAACAAAGAAATCAATTAATAAAAATAAATTTTTTTAAAAGAAAAAAGAATTATTTGATTAAAATATTGCATTTCAATTAAAAAAATAAAGTAATGTAGGAAATGTCATTGGGCAAATGCCTGATGGGTCTTGTGGTTAGAATGAGGGATAACAGATGAATCTTAGTGACTGGCACATGCTTAATGAGTGCTTCCTGTCTTGTACCACTCAAAATACTATTATTTCTAGAATCTATCTTTTTTACTCTTTAAAAAAAATAAGACAGCTTTGGCTTTGGTTACCTCTCTCATTCTCCAAGGTTTCTCCAAAACTACTGACTGCAGAATAAAATTTATGATGTGTGTCAAGAAGGCAGAGAAGAGGTAAAGAGACAGGAAATTACCACCTCATTGTCAGTCTGGAAAGGCTTCATTTTGGAGATGAGATTTCAAGAAGTTTTTAAAACATGGGCCACTTGAATTTCTGTTAGATGTCAAGAGGATATTTTTCATGTATTTGAAAAATGTCATAAAAATCCAAATAAGTTTCTAAACTGTGCAGAACATATATAATAAACTTGAAATATTTAATATAAATGAAAACAACCTAGTCTAGGAAGTATGTGCTGGTCATCACCATCATTATTAAATTTATTTCCTCAAAATTTAACTATCAAAATTTCATTTTAAGCCTGCTTTGAGAGTCTATAAGCATATATAATGTTAGCAATATACCTTTCTCATATTTGAGAAGTAAATTTCACATATTTTATTAAAGAACTAATTTTTTCATCAAAATAGTTACATTTTATTTCCTAATTGTCATTTATGATGTTAAATATACAAAGATTAGAAAAGAACATTCACAAAGCAGTCAATCAAATATAATTTCCCTCCTAATGTAAGTTGCTAGCAATATGCCTTTACCAATATTGCATCACTTCACCTTTTGTTTATTCAATAAAACTAGAACATAGCACAATAGCATTCCATCACCAATATATACCACTTAGAAGTCATCTAGTTCAGTCTCTCATCCAATCCAGGAGTCTCCTTTATATTTTCCTGAAAAGGTTGTTTTCTAGACTCTACTTGAATCTTTCTTATAACACTGAGTATAATACCTCAGGAAGCATTCTCTTATAGAGCAACTTTAAATGTTAGAAACTTCTTCCGTGTATAGAAATGCTTCTCTATAATTTCCGTTTTTTGCTCCTAGGTCTGTCCTCTGGTGCTACACAAAATATGTTTAATCTCTTTCCCAAATGATACCTTTTCAGATAGGCAGGTATCTTAAAATATCCTCTTAGAGAAAGGAAAAAAGGAAATTTGACCTTAAGTTCTCTGCCCTTTGCACTTTATTTCTCTTTTCAAAAACTCCATTATTGATTTTTTTTAAAAAGAATAACAACCAAGACTGAATTTAGTTTTGATCTCATGTCTGGGTGGTTTTTTGTTAGGACATCTAAGTTTTATATGATCCAGAGATCTCAAAGAACAAGGAAAGAAGAAAGAAATGTAGCAACTAGAAAGTATTGGGGCTAGAATATCTGTGACCACATATTTAAGCAACATTTCTATAATATACATTTTTATCAGTCTTAGCAACACTTCCCTTGGTCATCATACCCCATACCTCAAACTGTTGTCTGCTGATGCTCTGTACCATGGCAGCTGACATTCCAAGAGTCATATATCCAAAATACTATCCTTCTTGGTCTATCTTCCCTCTCAACATCCAACAGATGTTAGGGCCAGACTATCCCTTCTCCTTGGATAGAGTGCATCCATGGTCTATGCTGATTTCTTCGCCACCGATCAATCATTTATATTACCTGTAAAATATTAATTACAGCTATAGATGGAACCAATGGTTGCTAGAAAATATTTTCTCTTAGTGTTTTCTTCACTGATGTAAGGGTATTCATTATAAGTAGCACAGCCATTGAGCAAGAATCCCAGTAAAGTCTATTGATTGTTAATTCTCTCTCTCTCTCTCTCTCTCTCTCTCTCTCTCTCTCTCTCTCTCTCTGAAGCCAGATGTAAAAACCATTATTAACCAATATGGTGGCAAATTACACTGATTGGTTTCAAAAGAGAAGCTCAAGCTTCCTTCCCTAACCCTATCTTTATTGTGCTTCTAAGGGAGCCATAGGGTTCTGAAATAGCTGCTACTGAATTGGGCCATTTCATTAAGCCATTATGGAAATGGTCAGAGAAATCAAGATCTAGCTGAACTATAATTAATTAAGCTACAAATTCTTGTTGATTGAAAAGAACTTGGAATACTTTTTAGTACACAATATAAGCACAAACATTTCCCACCAAAGAACTGGAAAATGAGGGGATGCCCTTTGATTGGTGAATGGCTGAATAAATTGTGGTATATGTTGGTGATGGAATGCTATTGTGCTTGAAGAAATGGTAAGCAGTATGATTTCAAAAATAGCTGGAAAGACCTACATCAACTGATTCAGAGTGAAACATACAGAACCAAGAGAACATTGTATGTAGTGACAGCAATATGATAAGACTGTGAAAGACTTGGCTATTCTTAGCAGTGCAATGATCTAGAACAATTCTGAAGGACTTATGATGGGGAATGCTATTCATCTCCAGAGAAAGAACTGTTGGGGTTGGATGCAAATCAAAGCATGCTATCTTTCACATCAGCATATTTAGGGTTTTGTTTTGGGCTTTTGACTTTCTATGAATGAGCTCTTTCAATGAACAATATGGAAGTGTTTTGCATGATAATACATTTATGGCCCGGATTGAATTGCTTACCATCTATGAATGGGGGGGGGGGGGAGAGAAAAGAAATGGTTTAGTTCTTATGATTTTGGAAAAGATGTTGAAAATTATTATACATTTTATTGGGAAAATAAAGCATCTTTGAATTTAAAAAAAAATGCCAGCACTTGAACACAGACCCTCATGATCACCTATCTGGTCTACCCTCACTAGCTTGACCCAACCCTACCATGATGTTCAGACTTCTCAGCTATCCCCCTGCCATCTTTCTGTACTCTGGCCTCTCTCACCTCAACAAGTGAGCCTTTACCATAACTAGTCTAGCCCAGACATGCCATATTATTGCTATGGATTACTGCCCTCTTCCTGTTATGCCACAGGGCATTTTCTTCCCAATCCTCTTTCTTTGCCACCTGTAGCTCTCAGAATAGTAATCAAACCCATAATACCATTCTTGGAAACCATGTTCTATCAAATGATTTATGATTCCTCTTACCTTCTCTGACTAAACTCTGCACTTAATAACTTTTTCCATTATTTTCCAATGTTTCCATTTTTCCATTATTCCAACTTAATGGACTTTCCCCATTATTCATTTATTCAAAGGCTTCCCACCTTTACTCTCTTTTCACTCTAATATCCCCCTGCATACTACTGCCAGAACAATCTTTCTCATCCGTGAATCTGGCCATGTTGCTCCTCTGCTAAAAATAATCTTCAGTGTCTCTCTATTGCCAGATAAAATTCAGACTCCTGTGCCTGGCTTTTGAGGCATTCCACAATCTGATGTTACCTTATCTTTATTCTCTTAGTTCATATTTCACATTTCCAGATACTCCACACTCTAAAAGCCTGCTTTGTTGTCTGCCTTCTGAACATATCTGTCACCGGATGCATTTGGTTGAGCTAACACTAAGTAATGCCTTAAGAAACTTTCAAGTTCTTATAACCTATGTAGATCTGTTAGATAATCAAAATCACTGATTATGAGCCAGGGACTTCTGGTGATGATGAATAAGTCATAAAAATTCTCTGTTTCTCAGGTGAAAAAGAGTATATATTTTCATCTAATTTTTGGAAGACCTCTTCTGTCATAAGAACTTTGTTTTTCTCTTGCCCTGACTAATCATATAGAAGAGTCTCCTATACATCTTTGACCCCTACTGTCCTCCCACGTAAACACTGGTCTAGATGACCCCTGAGGATCTTTCTAGTTTTAAGCCTATAGAATGGTCTATGATTCTAGTTTCCTCTCAGTTTCTCCGAAGTGTTTTTAAATCACTCCACAGAACAAAAGCAAATACAAATACACAATCACAGTTAACATGATTTTAATTTTAGTATTTATCCTATTTCTAATTTTTTAAAATAATATTTCATTTCCCTGTATTACCTGTAAAGGCAATGTTTAAACATTTGGGTTTTTTTTTAAAGTTTTGAGTTCTAAATCCTTTCCCTTCTTCTAATCCTCCTAGATGGTAAACAATCTGATTCAGATTTTACAGGTGTAAGCATGTAAAACATTTTCCCATATTAGTCATTTTGTGGAAGAGACGTCAGATAAAAAAAAGAAGAAAGAAAGAAAATGAAATATAGTAAGTTTCAGTCTGTATTCAGAGTGACATTACAGCATTTCAAATGGGCATTTTGTTAAAATAGATTGTATTTGTAAGGTAAATAACAAAGGGTGAATTAAACAGAAAGCAATCTCACTAGTTATTCCCCCAAATTGCATACATCATTTTTTTGCCTTCTTCAACTGTCATTCAAATCATCCTGTGTATTGTTAGCATCAGGACATTTTCTTGGGTTTTTCCTTTTCTGACCTTGTGTATTGTTTAATTTATGCACAGCATTCTGGGATGGGTAATCCAGCACCTTCTGGAACATGGAATCCAAAGACTCTCATTCCTAATAGGTGAAGATCTTTGGATAACAAAACATTGTGAGAACACAGAGGTCATTCAGAGAGACCCCTTCTACCAGTGCCTGGAATGCCCTCCATTCCTATTTTTACTTATCCCTCAAAGAATAATTCAAATGCTGCCTACTTTAAGAAGTCCAACTTGACAACTTCTACCCTAAGACTTCATGCCAGATTTTATTCTGTACTTCTTGAATTTAAGAGGTGATCTTATATCTCATTCTTATTTTATATGTTAATCTTTATGAGAGGAGGGATCATGTTTTAGCTAAACTCTGTGCCCTTTAGCACTCTATGCATAGCAGGCAACTAATACATTTTAGTTGAATGACTATTCTTTTTTAGTGTCTAGTCATTGGTTTTTAGCAATTTTCCTCATGTGACTGGGGAAACTATCACCAGCCAAATGTGTAAATACACAACCCTACCCCTTTATAAAATGTCTAGTCACGTCTATGCAGGTAGTTTTTTAACTCATACTCTGGCCCCCAACTTATCTCCCTTTTTATGTCATCTTTACTTTCTTCCAAAGAAGATCTACTCTGATGTTTCATTGAAGTATTTAGATAAATTCTGGTATTATAAGTAAAGACCTTGAAGTGGACTCATCTGCCTTTTCTCCAATGACAAGACACTTCATCAGATGATGCTAAGATGAAATTTTCAAGCCCCAACTCATGAAACTAAGGCATAACTGAATTGTGATCTACATTAACAAGTGGATTATTCATATAAATGACCTTGAAGGCATATAGTGTCTCTTGTTTATTCCCCAATTTTAATGTTACACTCTTGCTATAGTTGGAAAAAAAATCTTCCAGGTCTACAAATAGTTATTTCCATTCCACTGAATATGATTGCAATGTCTGTCTGGTGGGAAAAGATTAATCTTCTGGCTCAGTCTTATTCACATCAGAGAAAAAAATGGATGGTTCTCAGTTAAGGGCAAGGAAATGAATGGATGGGCTGGATAGAGGAGCAGCCAGTCAATGAGCATTTGTTCAGCTCCTGCCATGTGCCAGGCACCGTGCTAAGTGCTGGACCAGTAGGAGACAGGTGTTGCCCATCTTTCCACAGCACATTTCTTGATGGGATGGGAGCTTCTTCAATTAAAATATGATGAGGACAGCTGGCCAGCAGCTAGCACTGGCAAGAGGACAAGAATGTCAATAAATGGATCACAGAATTAAACTTACAGGCACAGCTGTTTCTCATGAAGAATCTGGTACTGTAGCCATACACACAGGGGCCTCAGCTTTTCCATTCCACTCACGCTTTGCTGTAGCATCTTTCAAGTGGCGAATTAAATGAGAAGTTCACCAACATTGTTAAAAATGCCATACAGTGCAGTCAAGTTTCACAAAAGTCCTGCTAAAGTCGTTAAGTCCAAATGACTTGTCTCATGTCTCATGATTCACCAAGCAAGCTGGAAAGGGTTCCATGACTCGTGGCACCGGGTTCTCTTATTTTTACCAGTAGACCAACTCACATGGACGTGGAAGACACACTTTGTTCAAAGATCCAAAACTCAAAACAGAATGTGAAGAGTTACAGAAAAGTCTTAATAGCAACTCCTGAATGAGAATGTGATTGTGTTCCTCTAGGAGGCAGGGTAGCATGATGGATAGAGTGCTAGAATTGGGACCTGCTCTATAACCTTGAATAATCACTTAATCTTTCTGAATTTTAGCTACCTACCTCTTCCTTGGCTCTCAGTTTTCTCTTCTATAAAATTATAGTCCTCTCTTAATTTCATTGTCACACCCCGAGGCAAAGCACTCATATGATCAGAGCTATGTTTGGAGAATGAATCTGAGCAATGGATTTTATACTGGACCTGGAGCAGGGGCCTGGGTTCAAATATTGCCAGAGATACTGACAGTGCTTGTGAATAATAACCTCCATAGTCTCAATTGAAGGTAATACTTTCACTATCTACTTTAGAATTTTTGAGAAAGTGCTTAGAGTTTTATGTAAACATATTACAGCTTTAGCGTTTGTTTTTTTGAGGGAATTGTTCATTTTTCTGACTTTGTTTATCATCATTGTCTAGATTTAGGTAGTTTTGTTTTTAAAAGAATTCCACTATTTTTATTAGATGACTCAAATTTTAATCTAGTACAGTAAAGATATTTTCCTAAAGATTGAAAATTTGAATATATATGCAAACACATGGTACACTGGAAAAAAGATTGAATTAGGAGACAGATGCTAGTCTCACCTGTGACTTATGGGAAGTTGGATAAGTCACTTTAAACAGTAAAGTGAGGGAAATCAGACTAGTTGTTCCCTCAAGTCTTTTTTATCTTTGAAATACTGGGATACAAAGAGTATACTATTTCTAAAGCTACCTAGCAGTTTATTTAAGGAATCAACCAGAAGAGGGCAATATTAGCATTTGCAGTTTTAAAAAAAAAACCCCAACAAAACTGGTTAACTGATGAATAAAAATTAGCCATTTTGGGTTCAGTGTAATCAGTTATAAAAGAAAAGATAATCTCTTCAGAGAAATAAGTGTAGGAAACAGCAAAAATAAATATGAAGTCCACTTGACCAACAAAAGAACCAGACCACCATCTCTGAAAAGATATAAAAGGATTGACTTTTGTTTGTTTAAATTGTAGAATATTTGCTGGACTCTTCTGTTGTAGTAACTAACTCTATCTCTTCTTTCCCCAAAATTAAAAAAAACAAAACTTATGAGAAGGAATGCTCTTTCCCTCTATATTTTTACCACCTCTCTACCTCAGGACCCATTTGCTGGTGTGCAGTTTAAGATTTCTTGCCTACTATCTCTGAATGCCAGCACTGACAAATTAAGCTTTCTGCTTCCCTCACTAATTTTAGAGTGACTTTAGCAATCACTTCAGGAATAATGGTTTTTCATTTGCAGAGAAGAAAGATACTGCTGACCCAAACAGAAAAACCAAGGCTTAATTAATGGATGTAAGGATCTTTAGTTCCACTGGATTAGTTCAAAACACTTTTTAAGAACATGATTTTCTATTGTTTGCCAATTGCAGTTGGAGTAAGTATTCCACCTGACTGAACTTAAATCAGAAAGACTAAACACTAAATCAGATTTTTCTGGTTGAATTTAGTTAGAAACTTATTTTAATTTAAGTTGCCTTTGAATTACCTTTGGAGGATAACTGTGAATATTCCATAGATGATATGATCTCTAAGGTTCCTCCTAGCTCTAATTTCTGTGAGCTCATTTTTTTTTTTGGTGTGTAAAGTTATTACACTTCCTTCTTACCTCTAGAGGAAGATGTCTATACTGTCTGTAGTCTGCATTCATTGGGGTCAAATAGAATCTTTCTGTCTCGTCTCTCTGATTCTCTGTCTCTCTGCCTCTGTGTCTCTCACCAAGGCTATTTATGATTTTGTCATCTTTCTATTTTACTATATGGCTAACTGCTTAAAGTGATGCCATATCTGATAATTTGTATGCATTTGTTTTTTGGGAATAGTCTTTGACCTAAAACTATGAACTCAGGTCTGGGGAAGGGGAAGGGAGAGAAGGGGCAACATTCAACATTTTACCTTGTTTGCTGTAAAAAGGGAGGTTTTGAACCCTAGACTTCAATCCCCAGAAGTCCTAGGCATTTCCCAGAATTCCCTATAATCTCACCTGAGTCTCCATGTTGGCGAGATGATAGGAAATTCTTTGAGATTATAGGGAATTCTGGGAAATACCAAGGACTTCTGGGGATTGAAGTCTAGGATTCAAAATCTCCCTTTTTACATTGCACATCCCAAGTGAAGGGCCATACGCTAAATAGATATTTTTCAAGAAGGGATGGCAAGTCATCACCTGGGGACAATGGCTCAGCTAAGACATAGGTAAAGAATTTCATTGGAACCAGGACTCTGGAGTGAAATAGTATAATTTTTAAGAGTCCTAGCCATATTTCCTCATTCCATCTTTTGCCCAGGCTCACAGGAGCATCATTTCAGAGCTGAAAGGGTCATCTAGTCTAACCAGACTCATCATTCAAATGAAAAAACTGACAAGAGAGATTCTGAAGGTCAAATTAATAGTAAGGGGCAAGGCAATGTGAATGTAGGCAAGTACTGAAGCAGGAAAAAAAACGAGTAATACCAAATATAAAATCCTTTGTCCAAGAAAATGACCTTACTTTAATCACCATAAGGCATGTGCTTCATTCTTTTTTCTCCTCTTATCCGTCCTCCACACAGCTGCCAAATGGATATTTGCAGAACAGTGCTCTCTTCTCATGCTATTTCCCTGGTCAAAAGTCTTTAGTGTCTTTAGGATAAAATAGACATCTTAATCTGACATTAAATATCCTCCACAATCTGATATCTGCCTACCTTGTTAGATTTCTTTGATATTAACCTGGTTTACTCAGGCCAAAGTGGCCTACTAGTTCTTCCCCAAACTTGACATTTTATTTCCTACCCATCTCTTTTCTGCTTGAAGTCCCTCCTGTTTGAAATGCTTTTTTGAAACCCCAGCTTCCTTCAGTAGGGCATTTAAGTGGCACCATGGATCGACAGCTAGACCTGGATCAGGAAGACTCATCTTGAGTTCAAATATGGCCTCATTTACTAGCTTTATGAGCCCAGACAAGTTATTTAATCCTGCTTGCCTCAGTTTCCCCATCTGTAAAATGAGATGGAGAAGGAAATGACTAACCCTCGAGTATCTTTGCCAAGAAAACCCCATATGGGGTTGCAAAGAGTCAGACATGACTTGAAAACAACTGTACAATAAGAAGCTTCCTTCAAGGCTCAGCTGAGGTCCTGAAGCTACAAAAAGCCTTTCCTGATTCTTTCCAGTTGTTAGTGTTCCCTCTCTTCACATCATCCTATATTTATCTATCTCTTTATATATTGTTTTCCCCAGTAGAATATAAGGTTTTTGAGAGTAGAGATTGTCTCATTTTTGTCTTTGTAGTCCCAGAACCTAACCTCATCCCTTATACATTGCAGAGAGTTAATAAATATCTGTTATTTCTTCAATTCATTCATTCAACAGATTTATTTTAGGCCCACCAGAATTTCTTTTAGATGCCCGGTCTTATAAGAATAACATTTTGTTCTGTGGGTTCATAAACTCTTGCCGATTAGCATGACTGATTTACTCCATCCCTGCAAACTGTATAGATGACTAATAGTGCCATCATCTTTCTGCCTCATTAAAATGGCTCTTGTGAATATATTGGGTTTTTTCTATTAGATCATCTAGTCATAGACTTAGAGCAGAAAAAGACCTAAGAAACCATGCAAGCCCCTCATCTTACAGATGAGAAATCTATGGCCCTAGGGAAGCCAAGTAATTTGACCTATAGATAGTAAAGGATAGAGGTGAGACTTGAATTCCACTGAAATCAGAGCCAATCTGCTGCCTTTGAGAGTTGAGGTATTTTTGATCCCAAAGACAAAAAAAAATATCCAGATTCCCCAAGACTAAAATTTTCATTTCCCTGAGTATAGTAAAACAGTGAAGGCCCTTCATAATATTTCCCCTGATTTCTGGTAAGAAAACCAGAACAATTCACAGCTGTTTGATTAATAGGATACTGTCCTAGGAACAGATATGCAGGAGGAAAAACATCCCACACAAAACAAAAGTCACTATATCCTTTCCATTTTTCCCCATTGATGCCCACATTATAACTGACTTTTACAATAAATTAAAAGATTAAAAAAAGGTTAGGAAATTGGAAGGTGATGACCAGCTGGTCTTCCTCTGAAACAGAAGAATTAATAGATTTAAACTGTAGTGGGAGAGATGTCGGGAAAAATATTCTGAAAATGAGAGTTGTTGAAGGCTGGAATGTGTTAAGGAGGGAAGTTGTAGAATTTCCTCCTCTTCTTTAAAATTAGGACAGATTCTCATCTGTCTGGAATAGTTTGTCTTGTTCTGACTTTTTGATGTTCCTTTTATTCCCTGAATTTTATGATTCTTTGAGCCCATGAATGTCATCTTAATTTAAGGAAGCTTTAGTTCTGAATAGTGTAGGAGTTCCGTTGGAAGGAGTGTAGTGGGTTCCATAGCACTAAAAATCTATCATTCAGAGCTTTTGTCTCAAAAACTTATAAGGTTTAGAAGAAAAATATTAAAAGGGGAAAAAAGCAATCAAAAGAACCTTTCTTCCCAATTCTCCTTCCCAGTCCTAACCCTGAAGCATAGTGCCTGGCACATAGGAGGCACTTTATAAATGCCTTAACATATGAAAGAGCATTGCCACTCTTCCAAATCACTTGCAGCTAATAGAAACTTCTGTGCCACATTCATTGACTTGCCCAACTAATAAGGAGAGAGAGAAAGAGAGACAGACAGACAGACAGATAGACAGACAGACAGGCAGAGACAGAGAGACAGAGAGACAGAGATAGAGACAGAGGCAGAGAGACAGAGAGATAGAGACGGAGACAGAAAGAGAGAGAAACAGAGAGACAGAGGGTGTGTGTGTGTGTGTGTGTGTGTGTGTGTGTATGTGTGTGTGTGTGTGCATGTGTGTGTGTGTGTGTATGTGTGTGAATGTAGCTTCATGTTGTCTTGATTTCTTTTACTATTGGAGCCATATCACCCTTGTATTGTATGACAGAAGGTGAAGAGTAGATAAGTAAGCTAAAAATTAAGAAATCATTTCCTTTGGCTACGTCTGTAGGCTTTTACCCAAATAATCCCCACACTCCTGCCACAATTGTTTGCTCTTTAAATTATGCCTTTTCCAGGCTGATAATGAAATTAGCTGTTTTTTCCCCCAATTATATTGACTGGAAGAAGATGGCATAGACATTTATTAATCATATGGAAAAAGTAGTTAAGGATCAAAACTAAATCACAGACAATTCACAAATATAATAATTTGGGTAGGAAGAATCATATGTGAGTATGATATCTTTTCAGTTCTACAAATATTTACTAAGCATTGCTGGGAGGCTGTGTGGTGTAGTAAGAGAGCTGGCTCTGGAGTCAGAAAATCTCTGGGCTCAAATTATACCCCTGATTCTTTCTATCTGGGTGATCGTGGGCAAATCCCTTAACCTCCAGGGACTTCAGTTTCCTCATCTACAAAAATGGGTTTGGGACAAAAAATGGTTTCTTAGTGTCTGACTCCAGATCTATGATACTGTAATTTTCAAAGTCACAGGTACCAATGCAGGAAATAGATAGAGGGCTGCATTTAGCATCAGGGACAGAGTCCTGCTTCTGATCTGTATTGAGTCTGTGATCTTAGGCTAATCATTCAGTCTCTTGCTATCACTTTACAGCTTTAAATTGGGGGCAGATAAATGGTTTAGTGGATTGAGAGCCAGGTCCAGAGATGGGCATTTCTGGGTCCAATTCTGACCTCAGACATTTCCTAGCTATGTGATCCTGAGCAAGTCACTTAACCCCCATTGCCTAGCCCTTCCTGCTCTTCTGCCTTGGAATCCATGCAAAGAATTGATTCTAAGACAGAAGGTTAAGGTTTAAAAAAATAAACAAAACAACCCTTTAAATCAGTTAAAGTGCTGATCCATGCTGGTAGACAGAGTTCTTCTGCATTTCTCTTTTTCTCAAACCTTTACCTTCTGTTTTAGAATCAATACTGTGTATTGCTTCCAAGGCAGAAGAGTGGTAAGGGTTGGGCAATTTGTGACTTGCTCAAGGTCACACAGGTAGGAAATATTTGAGTTCAAACTTGAACCCAGGACCTCCCAAATCCACTGAGCCACCCAGCTGCCACCTTCCCTTGTACCATTATAATAGAAAATTCAGTCTCCCATCTCTAAAACAGTCCTTCTTTAAAATAATTATATATAAATAATCAACATAAGGAGAATGAATTAATATCAAAAAGGAGTCCAGAGAAACCTTTTGTGAGAAATTTAAAGAGGGAAGGGTAATAATCTATCGATCTTAGAACATCGTCTCCATAATAGGGGCATTATAATCCTTAAATGCTTTGTTCTTGTCAGCCCATTTCTGGATTATTGTGTTCAGTTCTGGAAGTCATATTTTAGAAAGAACATTGTCAAGCTAAGAAGGACCCTGAGGACATGGTGGGGATCGTGATGCAAGTACAGTTAAAGGACCTGGGAGAGAGATGACTTGGGGTAAGAGGTAGATGGGACAGCTGTCTTCAAGCATTTGGTGGACTGTCAATGATGAAAAAAAGAATAGGCTCAGTCTGTCTGGTCCAGAGGACAGAACTTGGAGAGAAGTTGTAGAGAGACAGATGTAGGCTTGAGACAAAGAAAAATTTCCTAATCATCCAATTGGGATGGATCACCTTGGAAGGTTGGATGGATGAACATTTGCTGAGCCTGTTATAGTGTGGATTCCTATTCAGATATGAAATGAGCTGAAACATCTGAAGCCTAGTTCCTAGATTCTGTGACTTTTACTTGCTAGGAAGTGAGAGGAAATCAACAGTCTTGCTGGAGGAGAGTGTTTCTTATCTGAGCTTTGAATAAAGGGAAGGATTTCAAAAGACAGAGTTGGTAGAGGAGATGGTCCATTTGGAGCATGATGGGGAAAAACGAGCAAAGTTATAGAGTTGGGAGAAAGCAGGATAAGAATAGAAGTAGAAATCTAGTTTAGTTTTGTTGGAATGTAGAATATGTGAAAGGGAATAGTAGAGTTAAAGTCTAACAGTTAGCCTGGAACCAGATTTTGAAGAGCCTTGAATGCCAGGGTCAGACATTTCTTGGAATTGTTCTATGTATCATACATAAAACACTAAATTTGGAACAAAAAAATTTAATAATGAGAGGAATCGTGAAAGCAAAGAATGGAGGCTGAAAAAGAAGCACAGAGGGTAGGGAGAAGCATTCAAGATTCCTGCTGCATGTAGTTCTGTTGTTTCAGAAGGGCTTGGCATAAGAAGATCATTTACATGGTGTGATTTGAAGAAAATATCTGCCTGTTCCAAAATGCACATTCTTCAGGCTTACCGCAGAGAATTGTTCTGGTGAAATAGAAAAAGGCATAGGACTGGCTTCAAGTCTTGACTTGGTTTCCTCCTTGGTGTACAGCCTCTGTTGTCATTTTATTTCCCTCAACCTGGTTCTCTACTTGTAAAATAATGATTAGGAGATCTACAAGATCACATTAAACTCAAAACTGTCACCAAAATTTTGGTGGGATTGAGAGTGTGTGAAAGATACCATGGTGGAGAGCCATGCTGGGGGACCTTGGGTCCTGAGGAAAGGAGAAGGAAGAATAAATAGGAGGATAGAGATGCATTGAATAGAAACCCTCTCCTGCTCCATGAATTTGCTAAGAGCAGACATCATTCTCAGTCCAAGAGTCTGTGATCCCTCCTCTGCTCTCCAACTCTGTCAATGTTCTCCTGGGTGCCATGTCATCAATAGATTAAAGCAGGCTGAAACACACCCCCTGGGCTCTCCTCCTGGGGGCACTCCTGAGGATCTTCCAAGGAGAATTATGATTAAGGTGAGATCCAAATCAGAACCACAGAAAGTTCTAGGGAACTGTTGTATAAGATGAGCCAAAAGGGAGCCTCCCTCTGGACAAGCTACCAGACATATGTTGTCTTTTGTTCTCTCCCACTTTGTTGTGAGCCAATTCGCTATTCCTTTGCAGCATACTTCCCATTCCATTACAGCTGATGGGGATTTTGCCTATATAAGGAACATGAGACTAGTCCTCATGTTCTTTTTCACCCTTTCCATCCTTCCTATTTGCTGACCACAAGTTTTGTGGCTTCATTTGAAAAATAACGCAAAGTGTTACATTCTTCAAAGTATGCCATGACATAGTCACTCTGCGCTCTCTTCTCTTGACATTAGTACCAAAGGAGAACAAGAATGTAAACATCTGTTTTTTATAAGTCCATTCCAGACTTATAACTTGATTAGTATAGGGGAATATTTGACATGATTAATTTTCCAGTCACAACATTATGATGACTTTGTGTCCTTTTATTGCTTCTTTAAGGGATACAAAGCAAGAAAAAAATATTCCAACTTTATTTTGGTCTGTTTTTCAGTTTCTTAACTGTGCCAAATGTTTCTACTCTAGTTGGTTCATGAATACCCTGTTTTTTAATGCAATTAAAAGCAGCAAATTCCCCTGTAGAAATGTGTGTTACAAGGGATATGAAATTAATTCGAGTCTAAGTTTGGGAGAAAATTAGTATCTGGAGTGGAATGGTGTTATATTGTGCTATGAAATCAATGATTTGCCACCATTTCCTTTAAATTATTGTTCTTATCCTTCAAATTCAAGTCAAGTCAAATCAATATAAAAATCATGGAAGTTCTTAGCAAATGTAGGGAAGAAGGGCAACAGGCAGGTCAACCTTGTATTTAGAAGATCTGGCGGTTCAAGTTTTGTGACTAGGAGTAAAATTATTTAACTTTCCCTCCCCCAGAAAATTCTTTAAGACTTTAAATTGCAGATGAGTTGCTGATTTCTATGAGCAAAAGAAGTTTCCTCAGAGGTATGGACTATTCTCTCACCCCTAGTTTGTAAGTCATTAGTCTAGACTGGAGATGAAAAACAGCTTAATCATTGTCTTCAAGATGATGAATGGCTATTACCTATTTTTTGGCATTCTGGTACAGATGAAAGAATATTTAATGCTCTTGGTGGAAAAAGGTCTGAATTTAAGTCCTGGGTTTGACACTTATGATTTTCTATGTCTCTGAGGAAATATTATCAGCTCTATAAATCTATTTCTTCATCTGCAAGATGAAGATTTAGGCTAGAAGATCTCTAAACTCTCTTCCCACTCTAAATTCTATGCTTCTTATCAACATATTTATATTAATGGAAAATTGTCTTGTTTTCAATATATAATACCTACTCATGAGATGTCTTGAACTCTTCTTGGATAGATAATGAAGCTTAAAGATTCCAGGTATACCTTGTGCCTTAGAATTGAATTAAGCATCAATTCTAAGTCAGAAGAGAGGTAAGGGCTAGGCAGTTGGGGTTAAGTGACTTGCCCAGGGCCACAAAGATAGGAAGTATCTGAGGCCACATTTGAACCCAGGTCTTCCCAACTGTAGGTCTGGCATCCTATCCTCTGTGCTATCTCATTGCTAGGCAATGGGGGTCAAGTGACTTGCCCAGGGTCACACAGCTGGGAAGTGTCTGAGACCATATTGGAACCCAGGTTCTCCCATCTAGAGGCTTGGCTGTCTATTCACTGTGCCATCTAAGTACCCCAAGATACTAATTCCAAGTTTAAACCAGGTTTGGTCCCTGTCTTCCTAGTTTACAATGTTACTCAAGTGCATTATAGCAGTTCAAGACAAGGTACTGGGTAAAGCCTGTAATAGAAAGTTGTTATTGACAGTCATCTAAGAAGGCTTCATAAAGGAAGTTACATTTTTATTATAATTTTGTTTTCAACATTAAAAGATGTATAGGTATTTAATAGGTGCAGAGAGTAGAAAGTATATTGCAGACATAGAATGAGAGCAAATGCCTGGGAGCTTGAGCCTGGGGTCGGAAATGAGCAAAGCATAGCTGGAGTACAGTATAAAGGGTGGGGGATGATATAAGGCTGGAAAAGAAAGGTGGTAAAAGATTGTGAAGGGTCTTCAGGGCCAGGCAGAGTTGTTTGGACTTTACTCAAAAGCTAAAAGGACAGCCACTGGAGATTTCTGAGGCAGTGACAACACCATGACAACAATAGATTGTGAGTTGAATGACATTGGGAAGAGAATGGAGGTAGATAGGGAGGCTGGTTAGAAGGCTACTGCAATAGTCCAACTAGGTGGTAAGGAGGATGGATATAAGGTCGTTTGCAGTGGAAACAGAAGGGAGGGATGGAATGTATGAGATGTTGAGAAATTGATAGGATCTGGAGATTGACTGTCTATGAGATTCAAGTGACAAGAAAGGGTCAAAAGCAATCTCCAGGCTATGACCAAAAGAAAATTGAGTAAATGGTGGTGTTGTAGACTGAAACTGTGAAATATGAAGGTGTAGAGTTGCCAAGAAGAATAAGTTTAGCTTAGTTTTAGAGCTATTTGTGCCATTGGTACAGGTAATCAAAGACATTCTGTTGGCAGTTATAGATATAAATCTCAGTCTCAGAGAGGGGTCAGCAATGTTGATATAAATTTGGGGGTGATCTATGGTACTGACCCTTCTGAGATCCAATTGAAGATGTGAAGGTGAAGGAGACTGATATGAGAAGAAAAGAGAGCTAAGGATAAACCCTTTGCAGACCTTTACATGAGGGGATTGAAAAGAAATGAAGAGCCAGTGAAGAAAACAAAGAAAAAGTTGTCAGAGACGTGGGAGGAAAACCAGGGTCTCCAAAACCAAGAGAGGAAGCAGTAGTCAAGAGGAAAGTTGATCATCAGTGTCAAGAGAAGACAAGAAGTCAAGCAGAATGAAGACTGAAAAAAGGGTCACTGAATGTGACAATAATGTGGGATTTTTGAGAGAGCATTCAGTAGGAAAATGTATTTTGTTTTCCCCCACTCCATTTCTCCCAATTTGAAAGAAAATTATTAGTGAATACTTAGATAAAACTTATACTACTCTTTCTAATAGGCAATTTCTTTATCACAAATTACTAAGTAACTCAATTATAATAAACCAGTTAAAAATAGTATTTATAGGATGGCAGGAATACTTCAGAAATCGATTCTAGCACCCTCATTTTTTTAAAATAAGGAAATTGAGATTCAAATATCTTTCCTAAGTTAGGAGACTATCCTGACTACTAACTAGTAACTTACTATTTCCATGTTATTTCATCGTAAGTTCTTTCTTATTTTCAATTTCTGGTAAGAGATGAGGGTTTAGGTGGCAAGAGACAAAAAGGATGGGAATTTGGTGAGTCTGTTTTCAGGTTTGAGTTGCCTTCCACACTGTGGAGAGAGTTCCCACAACTCAGATACCAATTGTCCCAATGGCTTTCTTCCTATCAAAATCTGCTCTCAGGAAGGAATCAGAAATTCATTTGTAATTAACTGAAAATAATTGGTTTCCACTTATGGGAACAACCTGTTGCAGAATGTTTGAACATTTAACCACTATATATATATATATATATGTATATATATATATATATATATATAATTTTTTAAAAGAGTCTACTGAGGTAAGAACTCTGCATTAGACCTAGAGTTGTTTTTACCTGGGACCAAAGCATTAAACTGAAATTATGATACTCATACAGAAGGATTTGTCAGCTATCAAGGAGTAAGAACATTAGATATTCTTCTGAGCAGAAGGGGGCCTCTTGGGTGACCTCAACCACCCCATTTAGTAATCAATTCAAGAAGGATAAAGAAGATAGGGAAGGGTAAACTCTCAGGACTGAAATGTCCTCTTCATCTATTCTTCCTCTTATTCTAAACAAACTACTGCACTTTGGCAACTATAAAAGCAATCTTGAGCTTGATGACACACTACTAATAGTTTGAGTAGGATGATGAAGTCATACAAGAATGCTTGCTTCAAACATATGCTCCCTTCAGAGGTCTCTTAGCTACAACACATACTTAGGTATGGCTCAGTTCCTTGCAACAAGATCACTTGAAAGACATTGGACTCTGAAAATTCTCGAAATGACAAATAACCCCCAATCCAGGTAAACAGAGGAGCTAGTAACTTAAGGAAAGAAGATCATTCCTGTCCCCTGCCCTCCTTTCTTGCCTTTCCTCTATCCCACTCTATCCCTCCCTCTCCCCATACATATCCACCATTTAATGGTCTTTGCAAGTCCACTGAGAGACATCCAGTAGAAACACCACAAAAACAATGGCTGGCCTTGGAGAAAAGGTACTTAGCATAAAATCAAAGGCTTCAAAGAAAAAAAAAAAAGCTCTTTCCAAGACATATGGTCCAATGCCTGCTCTGAACATTGGTAGATTCATTTTCTTAAGTTCACTTTGGAGCACTATACACTGTACCTCAAGGGAAAAAATAATTTTTTTTTTAAACAACCAAAATCCTAAGCTTTTCCCTCAGCTTTGCCCACCCTCTGACCGGTGTTAGTAATAATGTAATGTGTGTAATAACACAGAGAAACTTTGTAATGTTTTCCAAGGGACTAAGTTTCCTTAAAGTTATTGGCAAGAGAATGATATTGGGGGTGAGGGGAACACCATTTTATGGACCTTTGGCTGAGACATTTAAAAGGGCTGTTATATATGGGGAGAGTGGGAGATTTAAAATGAGGGATGTCCCAGTTAAGCTTTACAATAAATCCTGTCCTCAGTTCTTTTCCTCGGAAGAGCTGAATGTTCTCAGAGAATAGAAACCATGGTAATTAAACTTTCCAAGTCATCCTCCATTGCTTTCTTTAACTTCAGGGTTCTTCCACATTTCTTAAACCTTTTCATCATTCATAGCTCTCTTCCTCTAACCCTCTGCCCTCACCAAGTTTTCAGTCTCCTTATTCTCATTCCCTTTTGCTTACAATCAACCACATGCCCTGTTCCTGTTCCTCTAGTCCTAATCCCTGCTGCTTCTCACATTTCCCATTTCCCCCAAGTCTCTTCCTTTTACTCTGGCTCTATTCTTCCTGCTTTTACCACAGCCCCGTAGACCCCAGGGAGCTCAGAGATCAAAGAACAGAAGCATGGCAGCTGCCCAGCTGGGAGCTTTTCTAAGAGGGGCGTCTCGTCAGCGCCCCCTCCTGGCCGGGTCGGATCGGACTTGGGGCTGGTGCGAGAAGGAGGCTGGGCTGCGTGCGGTACCTTGGCTTCTGCAGAAAATTTTGAAATAGGTGTTTGAGACAGCTTCGTTCACATCAGAGAAACTTTCCTTTGTCTTGTGTCCCTCGAGTTTGGGTTTTTGCCACACATTCTTAGATGCCATTGTTTACGCTGGCATTTTTGCAGGTTAGGCACGCTGCCTTTTAGAGGGGAGCTCCCTAGAAGAGTGAGCACTCCTCTGATAATGCCTGACCCTAAAGTCAGTTTAAAGAAGTCAGCCTAAAGAGGGGCCTCCAAAAGCAAAGGGGGGGGGGGAGTGAGAGTAATGCAATTGACCAATCAGAAGTAGAGGCTGAGTCAGGATTCCCCTCCTTGATTCTGAGCAGCAGCAGTGGAAAGTTGGGAGCCTCAGTCTCTGGCCAAAGCCTCTCAGAACCTTAGCAGCAGCAGCAGCAGCAGCCGCTGCCGCCGCCGGCGAAGCAGAGGTGGAAACGGCAGCTGCAGCAGCAACAGCAGCAGCAACAGCAGCAACAGCAGCAACAGCAGCAACAACAGCAGCAGCAGCAAGCAGCAAGCAGCAGAAGAGCAATCTCGGGACTCCCGCCAAAGGCTTCAGGAGCAAGCAACTCACAGCAGCATGCAGGGGGCAGAGATGGGGCTCTCCCCCCTCACTCCTTGAGGCGCTGCCAAAGCCCTAAAGGCAAATAGAGCAGCAGGGGAGAGTCAGAAACTACCTTCAAACAAAAACTGCAGCATCTTTGCCCTTTCCAACCCCCACCAGGGATTGGAGTTTTCGGGTTTACACAAATTAGACCCTCAGTTCCAAACTATTACTCCCTCCCCTCCAAACCTGTTCAAAGAGATTTAAAAGATCTAATGAATTACTCTAAGAGGAAGCCTTCTGCTGGTTATTGAGGAGGGCTAAGCACATTGCTTAGACACTCGGAAAAAAAAATGATTTCCTGGGAAATTGTCCCCTGCTGGAGAGTGGGAGTTCACACGCTGCTCTTGTTGGCTCTACTTTCTTCTTCCTTAGCTCAAGATGCCAGCCCCAAGAAGGACCCCGGTGGTACTGAGGAGATCCCGGAGGGGGCATCCACCTTGGCTTTTGTTTTCGATGTCACTGGTTCCATGTACGATGACTTAGTTCAAGTTATTGAAGGGGCATCCAAAATCTTGGAGACGTCTTTGAAGAGACCCAAGAGACCACTCTTCAACTTTGCTTTGGTGCCTTTCCATGATCCAGGTAAGGAAAAGAAAAAAGCCAAAAATGAGTTGTTTTCTGCCATTTATTACTCTCTAGGGACCGTTTTTCCTTATAAGTGTTTCAAATGAGCAAGAGGTTCCCAGAAGCATTTTAAAGGGTCTTCTGGATAAGTGCAGAACAGACAAGGAATTGTTCTCGGGTCTAAAACTGCCCTTTACTCATCTTCGATTATGGGGGATGGGAGTGCAAAGGAACCTGCATCTTGCCTTCAACCCTGAAAACTTGAACTTTGTCACAGGTACTTTAAGGCAACTATGTTTCAAGGTTAACGACTTTTAAAGAAATTTGTAGACTTCTTTGTTTA
Organism: Monodelphis domestica; assembly: GCF_027887165.1. Taxonomy (NCBI): domain Eukaryota; kingdom Metazoa; phylum Chordata; class Mammalia; order Didelphimorphia; family Didelphidae; genus Monodelphis; species Monodelphis domestica. Next base: position 83,223,805 of record NC_077228.1, read on the forward strand.
ATTGTGTAGCCAGCCCGGTAATATAGACATCCAATTGCTTTGCTGCTAGTCAGTGTCCAGGTTGAGGGCAAGGACTCTTTTCTGTAAGAGCAAAACCCTCTTAGGAGAGGAGGAAAAGCTGTTGTGAAAAACTTTCAATAATGGCATGTGAATTTAATGACAGGAAATAGAACATTTGTCAAGTTTGTATCTCTCATCCTCTAGGCCACTGCCACACACACAGTAGGGGTGCAATAAATGTTTGTTGCCTAAGCTGAAGCTGTTCATATTTGTGTTCATTTATGATTAATTATCTCTGATTGCATATGTAGAAAACATTTGTATTTCTTTTTATCATTCCTAAAGAAATGTGTGTGTAATATGGTATGCCTGTACTTTAAAAGGGCTTTGAAACAAAAATATATTTCCCTTTGCACTCTAGCCCTTAAAATTTCATTGGGTTCATTGTAATGTGATTCTATTTACTTTTCAATTTCTTTCATAAGAAGTGGTACCTCTCTGTGAGGTTCATGGGAGCTTTTATTATCCATGCTTGAGGCAGTCTTCCCTTTAGGGTCCTGGGACTTGACATTCAACTACCTGAATTTCATTAGCACAAATTATCACGAAATTTAAGAAACAAAATTCTAGTTTGGTAGAATCCTTCAGTCTTGCATGCCAATTTTTTCTTTCTTTGATTTATTTTTCTTTTCTTAAGCTAGATTCACATTACTAATCATGCTGAGAATATGACCTTAGAAATCTGAATTTTGTTTTTGTTTCTTTTATAAATGACTATAAATTGATGTTGTGTTAAAAGTAGATTGATTGCTTCTTAGCTATTTAAACAAGTATGGGTTTTAAAAAAATTTGAATATGGGTTTTAATACAGTAAACAAGGAAGGATTTATGTGGAAGGAGACTTTTTGGAAATGTTCATTTTCATTATAATATTGAGAACATTAATTTGTCTCATCTTATTTGCTCTGAGTGTTAGTGTGAGGCAGAGAAGGCATTGAACTTGGAGTCAGGAAGACCTGAGTTCAAATTCTTCCTCAGTCTTACTGACTGTGGGGCCCTGGTTAAGGGACTTAACCTTTCCATGCCTCAGTTTCCTCATTTGTAAAATGAAAGGGTTGGAATTGTTAGTCTCTGAGGTCCATTTAAATTTGTGATGCTGTGTTATAGTTTAGTGGTTTCTACATTGAGAGGAATGTTATAGATTTAGAGTTGTAAAAACCTTGGAGGTCACATGGTACAATCCTCTCATTTTACACATAAAGAAAGTGAGGCCAAGAGAGGTTAAATGACTTGCCTGGGGTCACATATCTATTAAGAGGTAGAACTAGGATTTCAATCCAGGACTTTTGACTCCAAATCCAGTGGCCTTTTTTTTTTTATATCGGGTCATTCACCCTTACTGAATTCATTTTCTTTATTAATTTATCTTTCCTGTTGTCTTTCAGTTGTGATTGACTCATCACAATCTCATTTGAGTTTTTCTTGGAAAAGATACTGGAATGGTTTGCCATTTCTTTCTCCAGCTCATTTTACAGATAAAGAAGCTGAGGCAAACAGGGTTAAATGACTTGCCCAAGAGCATATAGCTAGGAAATGTCTGAGGTCAGATTCGAACTCATGAAGATAAGTTTTCCTGACTCTAGCCCTATTACTCTCCTGACTGCATGACCTAGCTGCCCAATAATTTTAATTTGTTTCATTAAGTCACTTAAACGTATTTGCATGTTCAGTGAATTATATTGTTTGAGTATTCCTAAATTTTTTGGTCTTCTATCAGTTCTCATTTTTCTTGACCTCTCTTTGATTTAAAGCCTTTCTTCCTGGATAGTCTTTCTACCCTTCTTGATCTTCTGCCTAATAATTCCTTCTCAGTCTCCTTCGCTAGATTATTATCCATGCCCTTCTCCATTAGGGGAAGATGTTCTTAAAATATCTATACTGGGGCCTCTTCTCTTTCTATACCCTCTTCCTCTGGAATCTTCATTAGCTCACCTCAGTATCATCTCTAAGAAGATACAAAATACTGTGCCATGAACCAGTTCCCTAATAGACATCTCCATCTGGATGTACTCTTTACTTCAAATTTGGTGTGTCCAACATGGAAATTAGTTGTCTTTGCCCTAAACCTACCCCTTTTTCAAACTTACCTATTGAGGTCAAGGCCACTACCATCTTTCTTTTCACCCTAATTCACAACCTTAGAGTCATCTTTGACTCTTCACCATCTCTCACCACCATCCTTAATTATGCACTGAGTCACTTGCTAAGTCTTATAATTCTTATTTCTACAATATTTTTTATATTTGTCTCCTTTGCTCCACTCAAAAAAATATCTTAGTTCTGACCATCATCTTTTCTCTACATTTCATTTCTCTAATCAGTAGTGATCTGAAGCATTTCTTCATATACCCATATATGACTTTGTTTTCTTTAGATGAAAATTGTCTGTTCATATATTTTTTGCCCATTTATCAGTTGGGGGATGGCTCTTATTCCTATAAATCTGAAAAAGTTCATTATATATTTTAGATGTGAGACCTTTATCTGAGGGACTGTCTATAAAATCCCCCTATCCCGCAATTTTCTAATTTCCTCCCCATCTTGGCAGCATTTATTTTATTGTACATAAATGTTTCAATTTAATGTACGAAAAATTAATCCATTTTACATTTCACAATGCTCTCCATTTTGTTGTTGTTGACTCATACATTCTTATTTTATCCAGAACTCTGGTTGGTAGTATGTTCCCTGTTCTTCTAATTTACTTATGATATTTCCTTTCATGTCTAGATCATGTGTCTATTTTGATCTTATTGAATAATGTAATATATTGGTCTACCCTGAGTTTCTGACAAACAAGTTTTCAGTTATCCCAGTAATATTTTCCAAATAGTAATTTGTTATCTTCAAATCCTAGATCTGTGTTTGTAAGAAATACTAAATTACTGTAATCTTTTACTGCTGTTTGTTGTATGTCTGTTCTGTTCCACTGTTCTACTTTTCTATTTCTAAGCCAGTACCAGATAGTTTTGATAATTACTGCTTTATAATGCAATTTAAAATTGGCTACTACTATACTTACTTCCTTTAGATTTTTTTCATTAATTCCTTTGATATTTTAACCTTTTATTCTTCCAAACAAATTCTGTTATTATTTTTTCTGACTCAGTAAAATTTCTTTTGGTAATTTAATTGGGATGGCATGGAATCAATAGATTATTTTACATAGGATTATAATGTTAATAATTTGGCTCTGCCCATCCATGAACAATTAATATTTTCCCTATATTTACATCTGACTTTATTTGTATAAAAAGTGTTTTATAATTATGTTCATGTAGTTCCTTGGTTTGTTTTGACACATATACTCCCTCCCAGGTATTTTATTCTATCTGTGGTTATTTTAAATGGAATATCAACTTCTATCTCTTCTTCTACGGCCAAAATAATTTTCCTGAAGTACAAATAAGGCCATATCACTATGCTAATCAAGTACATTCAGAAGCCCCCTCCCCCATTTTTCCTTTGATAAAATACAAATTCCTTAGCTTGACATTTAAAATCCTAAACAGTCTACCTTTTCTGACTTACTTTTGTCAGCATGGAATCTAAAAACCCCAAACTTATTACCTAGTAAGATCTGAGGAACCCCAGGTTTTAGGACTAGATTGTAAATTGGAGACCCCAAAGCTCATACTTGTTCCACATTCCAGTGAGAATCCACCCTCAAGGGAATCTCAGGCTAGCAGTTTGAGACTGAATAATGGACCCTAAGGTTAATGACTATCTGAATTAGATGGGGCCAAGCCACACTATTCTTGACTCTAGAAGCATCTCCCACTGTATCACAGCCCCCTTTCGAGGATTATGAGGTTGGTGCTCAAGAGTCACTTGGATTAGCCCCACCAAATTGGGATTGTCTTTGACTTTAGGGTCCATTATTCAGTCTGAAGCTGCTAGCCTGAGATTCCCTTGAGGGTGGATTCTCACAGAAACCAGGAACAAGCACAAGCTTTGGGGTCTCCAATTTACAATCTAGTCCTAAAACTTGAGGTACATCAGATCTTACTAGGCCTACAAGTTTGGGGTTTCTAGATTCCATGTTGACACTTTATATTACTCTTATCAAATAATATCCATTTTAGCCAAACTGCCTTCTTATTGATCAAATGAGATAAATACTTAGCACAGTGTCTAGCACATGGGTAAACACCTAAGAAACACTTGTTCCTCCCACCCCTTCTCTTATTGTTTCCCAGAATTCAACATTCATTTTTCTGTTCCCTCCGCCCCACTCCCCAACTGGCATCAGAGCTGGAATTGCTCTTTGCCCATCTTTGTGTCTTAGTTTTCTTCTAGTCTCAGATCAGAGATCAATTGCTAGGCCTTTCCAGACTTTTTAGTGTTTTATTCCTTTTCAAATTATCTTATACTTATTTATGTATATAAATGTGTTTTCTCTCCCTTGGAAGAGAAATGTCCCAGGGCCTTTTTTCATCCCCCCTCTACCCAATTCTAGGCTTTGCTAGTTGTAGAAGCTTAATACATTTTTATTGAATGAATGCATAAATCAGTGAATTTTTTCTTTACTGTCCATTTTGTCATCAATATCAATGTTTTCATTCTTTGTTTATGGTTACAAGGAATTGTAGTGTTGCATTTCATAGCTACTTCAAGTGTCCCTTTGACAGATAGGCATGCAACATTGAAATAACTCATATGGTCTTTGTTATCTTTCACTGCAATACCAATGACAAAGTCATGTTAGGGAGAATAGGAAATGTAATTGTTCAGTTCTTTTAACTTGTCAAAATATGTTCACAGAAAGTCTTCTATTTGCTGATGTGATCATAGGTGAGATTTGAGTGAGGTACAATCTAAAAAATAACTTTTTCATGTAGGTGGCTGATGTCTTGCTATTCTTTGGAGTTTAGTGAGGGAAGAAAGTGAAGCACAAAGATATTGTATAAGAAGGGAAGCAGTCAAGGAGAAGGGAGTGAGGTGTGAATGAGTCCTTCAGAACAAGAAGTATGTGCACCTGGGGACATACCTGGGAAATGGGGTAGTGCCAGAAGGAAATAAAAGGGGAACAGGGAAAATCACAACAACCTCTTGATGTTGACTAAACTAATAATAATATTAACACATTCACTTTAACTTGTTTGTTAACAGAATTACCTAAAATCTACCTTCCCTAATCTACATTGTTTCTAAAATGTCCAATAGTAATGTTAGGTTCTAACTGATTAACTAGATCACATTTACATTCCTTTTCTTGGAGAATTGAATGGGAAGGTAGGAGAGAAGTGAAACATTTTATCTCGGTTAATTTGCCTGGTCTGAAGAAATAGACCACATGTAAAACTGTCTCTTCTCCCTGCAGTCCACCATTCTGGGGAGAAGTCAATAATGTCATTTCATCCAAATGGCATGAATACTATAATACTGTTTTTTTTTTCACAGAGGCATCTATATAGTTTATTTGATCGTAGATTTAGAGCTAAAAGGTACTTTAGAAACCATTGATTTCAACTCATAATTTATTTTTAGTTGAGATAAATAATTGACACATTTACTTATCTTTTGACTTTGTAAAGCAGTAGGTTAGACAACACTTGTCTCAATCTATCATATTTGTCAGAATGGGTTGGTCAGCATCACATTCATCAGAAAAGCACTCTTGCCAAAGAGGGTTTGTTTAGTATATATTCACCTTGTAGTATTCTAATATGACGAGATTAACTTTCTCTAATAATTATCCTTTTAGAGAGTTTTTTTTTCCTTTAAGAGGGTTATGTAATAAGATTTCTTGCTTTTTTTGTTATTCCCCCCTGGAGCCTTAGTACAAGATGAAGGGTAGACTCGTTCTGAATGTTGTAGTCAGACAGACTGTCTGTCCTCTGGATGCTTGCTGGCAAAAATAATTCTTTGTTAAGTGCAGGAAATATCATCTATATCTTGTGTCTTAGCCTTGACATTTTCAAATTAAATTTTGATCTCAAAAGTGATGGTCTTCCCCATCCAAGCCTTCTTGAAAATCTTCATCATGAAACTGGCTCCTCTGCCAATGACAACTCTAAAAGCAACCCCATCATTTTATAGATGAGGAAACTAGGCACAGAAAACTTGTTTGGGGCCAGGTTTAGACTAAATTAAACATGACTGATGAATCTAATTGAATGAGCCCACTAATGTTATATAAAACAGAAATGTAATTCAGGAGAAGAAAATGTTGAATTGGGAGTTGAGTTCTATATTTTGAGTTCTCTTCTACTGTTAGTTAGTTGTTTAATTTTAGAAAGCCATTTAATGTTGCCTACACCCTACCCAGCTTGACTTATGTTTTTTTTTTTAAACCCTTACCTTCCATTTTAGAGTTAATACTGTGTATTGGTTCCAAGGCTGAAGAGTGGTAAGGGCTAGGCAATGGGGGTCAAGTGATTTGCCCAGAGTCACACAGCTAGGAAGTGGCTGAGGCCAGATTTGAACCTAGGACCTCCCGTCTCTAGGCCTGGTTCTCAATCCACTGAGCTACCCAGCTGCTCCTTGACTTATGTTTTTAAAAATCATTTATTCATTTATATACTTACCTATATTTCTTTGCTTATAAAATTAACCAGTGAACAGTTTTCTGAGTGGCTATAATGTCAAAATAAGTGATAATATTGTTAATGAAATAATCTTACTCTTTGATAAAAATATAATGCATTTTAAATTGAACTTTACAAGATATGTCTTCAGAAATTAAAATATTTTTCATATCTAAGAAATGTGGGAGGCTGAGGTGTTAGAGAGATGGAATCATCTGTATTCCTTTTCCTTCCTGGAAGCTCAACTCCCTGGCAAAAGAATTTTGATGAGAAGGTTTTCTAAATCTATATGAGATCCAACAGAAAGAAATTGACCAAAACTAGGAGATATTTCAGTTGAAAATAATGGACTTTTTAATGTTACTTTACTCAAGGTGTATTTTTGAAAAGTTTTATATAAATTGAATGTTTGTTAAGCTGAACTTTTTTTTAATAGTATTTTATTTGATCATTTCCATGCATTATTCATTAAAGACAAAGATCATTTTCTTTTCCTCCCTCCTCCCTCCCCCGCCCCCCCCCCCCCCCCCCCCCCCCCGTAGCCGACGTGTGATTCCGCTGGGTATCACATGTGTTCTTGATTCGAACCCATTGCATGTTGTTAGTATTTTAAGCTGAACTTTTTAAGAGCTCTAGTGAGACTTGTGAAATAAGGAATCCTTTTTTTTTTAAAACAACAACAACCAATTTTGTTGTTTTCAGTTTGGAATTCTTTCCTTCCTAACACCTCATCTCCTACTCATTGAGAATACAAGAAACAAAAATTATTACAAATATGTATTTTTAAGCAAAGCAAATTCTTTCATTAGCTATGTCCCAAAGGAAGAATCATTTTGTAAAGTGATAGCAGCCCTTTCATTTAATTGTTTATAAATTTGAACTTTCTATAGGTTTTCTTGTATTATTTCTTTCATTGTAGTGTTCAGGTTTTTTTTTTTTTGACTTGTGTTCTTTCTAGGAGACTAATCCTTAATCTACATATTCTGTCTACAATTCTGTTTCAATGATCATTATTTTTTTGTTTGTATGGAAATCAGGCTTTCTTTCAACATTGATTTTTGCCTCTCTTCTTCTAGATTGTCCTTCATTTCTGTGAATTTACATTCATAATCAGTTATTCTCTTTTGTTTGCTACCATGGATCCATGTTTTTCTATTCTGTCTATTCTGTTCTATGTCTATTTCTATTATTCTTGCTATTCTGCTTTCAAAATTTTTTATTTCTCTTTTAAAATATTCAGGAATATTTCTTGGCATTTCATACCTTCTTGGTAATGCACAAGATCCTTGCTTCATTATGTGTTTATTCATTTTCCATTGCCTTCCAATTTATTTGTAGGTGCCTGAACTCTTTTACCTGAGCTGGAGGCCATTTACACTCTATTTTTAATAGCTTTCCTTTTGGTTTGTTTGTTTATATTCAAGGGCTTTGAAGTTTTCCCCCCTCAATATGTCTTTGGTAATTTTAGTATTTTTTTCTTTCTTTTCCTACTGCTCCCTTTCTAACTGCCTTTCAGAGCTTTGTTGATATCTGGAATCTGGATCTTAATGCTATCTCAGCTGCTTCCCAGGCTGGGCAATTCACAGCCTCACAGTCATGTCTTGCTCCAAGTACTTCTGCTCCTCAGTTTCTCTTCCTGAGCTTTGTTGAGGCATCGTACATTGCTAGGCTCCTTGTTGCTGCTGCTGGGCACATTTATGTCATTCTCAGAGATACTGAGAGGAGAGGAAAGTAGTGTAGGTCAGGTTGTGCATTTCTGTTGCCATTCTGGTGGGTGGTGGGGGAGAGAATCCTGACTGATTGCATTGTGTTCCTTAAATTGCCATCTTTCTCAAACATGCTTTTTAGAATCCCCAGCTTTATTCAAGGCTCCTCCATGGGACATTTTCCTGAAACTACATCTCCACTATTTATGCTCTCTTTCCCTGTGAGGTTATTTTGTATAGGCTTTGTATTTATTTGTGTGCTTGTTTTTTCCCTCATAATAAAACGTAAGCTCATTGAGGACAAGGACCATTTTGTATTTTCTCTTTGACTCTAGTATCCAGCACAATGTCAGTTGCACAGGATGTGCTGAATAAATGCTTGTTAAACAAATGAGTGGCAAAATTTATTGAAAATTAATTGATGGGGTAGGCCAGTTGAGTGAGCACAGTGGACTGAGAGCCAGGTCCTACATTGAAATCTGGCCTCAGACGCTTCCTAGCTGTGTGACCCTGGGCAAGTCACTTAATCCTCATTGCTTAGCCCTTACCTTTCTTTTCTGCCTTGGAACCAATATATAGTATTGATTCTAAGGTGGAAGGTAAGGGTTTTATTTAAAAAAAAAGGAAAAGAAAATTAATTGGTTAGGGCAGCTAGGTGGATAGAGAGTCAGACCTAGAGTTGGGAGGACCTGGGTTCAAATGTGGACTCAGATATTCCTAGCTGTTGTAAAGATTAAAAATTTGGGGAAGCTGAGGCAGGTAGAAATTAGTTTCTCTCTGCAAGGAGTATAATTTTTATGAGGTTTATTAAAGGTCAAGGGTTAAAGAAAATACAAGCAAGAGAAGCACGGGCTAGGTGGGCCATTAGGCCCACCCAAATTTCACTCACATCATGAGAAGGAGCCAGGAAGAGAAGAGCCCCGTGGGCGGAGACCCTTTAAATAATGATTTTGCTCTCAGCCCAGGTGAGAATTCAGTGAGATTACAAAGCATTCTGGGGAAGTGGAGCAAGGACTTCTGGGGATTGAAGTTCTGGATTCAAGTCTATTTTTACATTGTATAAACTTGGGCAAGTCACTTAACTCTAATTGCCTAGCCCTTACCTACCTTTTGCTTTATAACTGATACTTAATATTGAACCTAAGACAGAAGGTATAGGTTTTTTAAAAAATAAAGTAAAAAAATCAAATCAGTTTTGGGTCTGCACCTAGCTAGAAACAATGAAATGGCTTAGTATTATTGGGAGAGTGAGAACTAAGTAATTACTATTTAACCTTTTATGTTTCTCCTGCCTGTTGGAAAGGTCTGAGATTAGCAGGACAGTGATGGAAAACACATCAAAAAATAATTTTTTGTTCTATGCAAATTGAACATAGTCATTAAAGGAAGTAGTTTCAAGACTCCTATAGAATTTTGCACAATTTGCTTTTTCTAATTCTTTCCACTTACTAGGCTTAGTTCTTTTTTTTTTTTTAACTTTTTTTTTAAACCCTTACCTTCCATTTCAGAGTTAATACTGTGTATTGGTTCCAAGGCAGAAGAGTGGTAAGGGCTAGGCAATGGGGGTCAAGTGACTTGCCCAGGGTCACACAGCTGGGAAGTATCTGAGGCCAGATTTGAACCTAGGACCTCCGGTCTCTAGGCATGGCTCTCAATTCACTGAGCTACCCAGCTGCCTCCTAGGCTTAGTTCTTATAAGAGTTTTTCTTGTAGAGTTCTAAAGAGAATTAAATTTAAAAAATGGACTTACATTGCAGCAGGAATGAGTTTGCTTAACTTTCCCACCTTTAAAAGATATAAATTGGTGTGGATACTATACTGAACGTGGAATTCGGAAGATCTTAGTTCAGATCCTCCATTTGATAACCTGAAAAGAGGGACAACTCCCACAATAGGGCTTCAGGGTCACCAGTATCTTCACACTGCCCCTGCTATATCCTTGGTCTCACTGTCTCTGTTAGATGGTGCTTCACTCTTTACTATTGGATAACACTTAGCTATATCATCTGTTTCCTCGCTTATAACTGAGCTGAATTAATTGATGGCTTAATAGGTGAAGTAGAAGATCACAAAACCACAAAACAATCTCCTTCAAGGAGGAGGGAGCATCAGAAAATCTCTTTCTAGAAACTCTTGAACTAGGATTTCCCACCAGGCAATTCTCAACCATGATCTGCTTCTGGAAATTTCCTTTGACTCAATCCTAAAATCATTTCATCTGGAGAATTCAAAATCTGCCCTGTGTATATAGAAGCTTGGAATTCAAGATGCAGTATCTTTGAATTTCCCTTACAGGTTGCCTGCAATCTCATGTTTCTTATGACCATTACTTCTGTTGCAAGTTGCTATTGAGAGAAATCTTCCCAGTCCCACACTTTATTCGGTAAGAAGCCCAGAGTAAAAGATGAAGAATCATTGAGGTTAATTTCTCAAGAGCTCAATACTTCATCCAGAGATGACTCCTTACACATGCTTTTCTTCCCATATAGTTAACTATCTTAGAATGAAGCCAGCTTCCATTTTAAGGGCAAGTAGGAATGTGGCTTTTCCTTCACCAGCCAATGAACTTCTTTATCTATTGAAAAATAACTTCTTAATATTATCAAGTCGATTATTATCTGTTATTAGTATATTTAGGAAATTTCTTTATATATATCAAATTGTTCAGTAAACTCTAGAGTATGATGGGAAACTACCTCAATTTACCTTCTTTATAATTACAATTATGATTTACAGACTTGCAAAAGGAGAGTCTTTCCCATTTATTATTCTTCCCCTTGTCTATCTTCTGTAATAGTTTACTACTGAAGTTGGTATTTACAGGCATTTTATATTTTGTATATAAATTTGAATAGATATGTAATATAGAGGCATTTTAAGGTAACCACTCATGAACTGACATAAAGTAATCCAACTGGGTGTTCACTGAAGAAGCATGATAGGAAGTATTTAATTCAGCCTTAAGCAATCTAAGATTTAATACCTTTTTTTGATGGAGTCACTTACTGTTGAGAGATTTTATTCTTTGCTGGCACATGGAAAGATGAATTAATTTCTTTTGTGGTGCTATTGAAGTTCTAGCCAGAAATGCAAGATTTCAAAAAAAATCTATGAATAACAATTTTGTTAATAAATTATGGTTTTCCTTGTTAAAAGCTTTTTTTTTTTAATTTCCTCCTCATTTTTTGGAGACTCAGAGATTTTTGCTTACATTTCAAATCTTGTCAAGCTTTCCAAACTTTCTAGAGCTAGTGTGTGTGTGTACTGGGGATTATATGTAAATTCCAAGACACTTTGCTTAAGCACACTCCTGGGTTTATTTTTTGGAACTTCAAACACACTAATTGAAGCAATTTTCCCATTAGCACCAAAGCATTGGGGATTTTTCCTTAAGTAGTTTCCTGGAGCAGGTGGGAGGAATTCCTTGAACTTTATAGACAGTGAAGGTACCTTGGATGCCATTTGCTTTAGGGCAACCTATAGTTGGTCATGCCAAGACTTGTTGGTTTATGTTGGCAAAAGGTGATAGACTGGGGTTAGGGGAATAGAGAATAATTTAAAGACAGTCAGGAGGATCCTAATCATGAATATAGAAGGGCCCATACCTGCGAGGGAGTCATCTGAAGATACACCATCATTGGCCAAAACAACAGATATAATCAAATACTTTCTGACCATATAAATAAATAAAAACATTTTCTTTCCCTGCTCCTGCCCCTTGCCTCATATTCTTTGGCCTTCCCCTTCTCCAAAAAACAAACAAACAAAAAACAACTCTAAAATGTGAAAGCAGAAGAGATGGTCTGGTAACTGAAACCAGGGATAGGCCTTTGGAACTTCACTGCCAGAATAACAGAAACTGTAGAAAAGGGGCCCTCACTGAAATTTTTACTAACTATAAGGTCAACGCAATGTGTCATCTCATGGCATGGCATCATAGACATCAGGATTAGAAAAGAAGGACTGAGCTATCTGAAATGACTATTGGGATTTTGGAGTTAAATTGAGTTTTTTTGTATTTTATTTTGATTCTTTATAAATGTTTCAAAGCTCTTCAACAGAGGAGTCCCAAGTACTTCCTTCTGCTATTTCTTCCTACTCCTCAAAAGGTCTCTTTTTTCTTTCCAGCCAGATTTCCCATTCTTCCCTTAATTATACCATCACTATCCTTCTTCGGAGTTTTCTTCCAAATTATACCTTGTAATTAGAATGTCCTCTCTGATTTTGCTTGTCAAATTTTCCTACTCCAGCTGAATCCTTTTGTGAATCAACACTTCCTCCAGGCAGTCTTCTCTTTGAAAATCTGGAAAAATGATTGTGCTTCTTATAAAAATAGTTTTTTTAAACTATTTATTAACAGCTCCACTAAATGCATATGTGTATTTGCTTATAAATTAGTTTGTAATTACAAAAAATTGCTTGTAATAAACACTCAACTTATTCTTTGTTTTATTGATTCCCTATTGTTGTCTAGTTGTGTCAGTCAAATCCAATTCTTTGTGTCCCATCTGGGGTTTTCTTGGCAAAGTTCTGGAATGGTTTGCCATTTCCTTTTCCAGCTCATTTTACAGATTAGGAAACTGAGGTGTCCAGGGTTAAGTGACTTATCTGGGGTCAGATAGCTAATAAATGTCTGAAGATACTATGAACTCTGGACGATGAGTTTTCTTTACTCGAGGCTTAGCATTATATCCACTATGCCAACTCGCTGCCCCTTAATGCTCTGAGAAAACATGTATAAATTGGATTTGGAACAAGTTATTTCTACAGTATTGTTTGGTTCTAGTATTTGTCAGTGCTTTTTGGACATTATTGTTGCTTTCAGGTTATAAAATTCAGGATGTATTTATAAAGTAGGAACACCAATAAAAATGAAAGGTGAATAGCCAGATTTTCTCTTTTGGAAGTTGCAGGTTCAGGTTATTTACATTCTAACAAGAGAAGTTCCTTTTGTTTAAATGAGAATAGAACAAATTCCCTCCATGTGAGATGGATAAAACGGAGTGTATTCTCTAAAACAGTAAATTATATTGAAACTTATTATCATTGTTAATGACATTATGGGTACTTGTATAGTTCAGCGCAAAGCAGTATGTTCTAGTAAATAGCCATGGATGCCAGTTCAAATATTGCCTCTGAAACTTGCTGATATGTGTATGGGGCAAACTTCAAATCCTCTCTGAGTCACAGGCAACTCTCAGAGACTGTATAAGTTATAGACAAGTTTGTTCTCATTGCCAGAAAAATTTCTACAATGGTGAAATAGGACTTCTTGGCATAAAATTTCACATGTACAGGGATAAAAAATACTTTTGAACATGACCTTGGCAGATAATTGGAACAGCAGAATGAAAATAATAAATATAAAAGGGGAGAAGAAATAGATATAGCATGTAGACCAGATGAAAAGATTTTATTATAGATATCATCAAACAAAATAAATTCTTTAGTTTCCTGGGCTCTACTATGATTAGAATCTCAAATCAGAGAGTACTAAATAAGGAGTATAATTTTCAGTATAGCTGGAATTGACCAAAAACAAATCATCCTTGGGTCAGAGTTTGGATCTTATAATCTCTTCCCTCTGATTCATTAAGAACACATTTCCCTGGTTCCTCTCCCTTGCTCAAATTGATCATCATTGAATTCTCCAGTGCCATACTACTATTGCTCCTTTTGTACTCAACTTTTCCTTATTGTTCCAGCCAAGTATCTCTCAAAGATGGAAATGAGGCTAGTCTGGTGTAACTGATTCTTGATTGAGCTAGTGGCTCTCTGTGATAATAGCTTGCTCTTCTAGATATTCATTAAACATCCTTTTAGGAATACATTCTATAATTTTGCTAAGAATCAAAGTCAAGTGTCATGAATTGTACTTGAAGATTTTTCTCTCCTCCTGACCCCCTTTTAAAAATTCAGGTCTACATTTGCGTTTCCTTGTCCTTCTATATGTCTTCCATTCTCCATAGCCTTTCATCAACACTAACATTAACTAGCACTCATATCAACCAATTCTTTCAATATGTGAGGACATAATTCTTCTGGGCCATGTAGTTTGACTTTATCAAAGGTAGCTAGGTGATCCTTTATTACTTCCTTATTTACTTGGGCACCAATGCTCTATTAACCAGTTTTGTTGTATTCTTTCTAATCCAAGGATTATTTTTCTGAGATAAGGAAAGGCAAAATAAAATGAAATACCTTGATTTGTAAGTTGTTATCATCCTGTCCAGCTCATGCAGTTTTCTCTTCTCTGCTTTGATACTCCTATTCCCCCTAAATATCTCTTTGTGTTGCCCCATAATTTGTGTTGTATTGTTGCATTCTTACTCAGATCCTTTGGATCTTCAGTGTTCCTGACTTTATTCTTATAGTACTTGTAGCTCTCTCAGAGGGGAGAGAAGCCACAAGGTAGGAAGATAGAGACAGGATAGAAGTTTTCGATACCACGAGGGGGATGACGGAGTCAAATTAGAGATATGAGGTGGTCAGAATGAGTCTTTATTAATTATCAATGAGCCACAGCCAAGCTCTGATCAAAGGACAATTCCGAAGGCTTTTACCAGTCCAAAGATCCATATTTAATACCACACAGGTCAGAGAGATGAATAGAGAAAGATTAAAGATGGAGCTTGGCCAGAGGCCAAGCTCCTGCAAGGACAGCCATCAGCTAGCCTGAAAGAGAGAGAGAGAGCACGAAGTGGAGCTTGCTGGGCTAAATATAGTTTTTGATATGCAAATATACACAGTACATAGGGATGATTCTCATTGGTTAATGACAAGGCATAGGTGTGGTTTCTCTTAACCAGGGGAGAACAAAGAAACCTGTTTTCCCGCCTAACCTGGGAGAAACTGGGGTCAAGGGTCAGAGGCCTTCCCAGCCATGAGCAATACTGAGCATGCTCAAGATTGAGCATGCTCTTTTAAGGCAATCTGCACATACCAACCATTCCCCTTGCCCATAGCTAGGGGTGGACTGCTACAGTACTTGCCCTTGATTCAATCTTATATACCTTTAAAAAAAATCCAACTTGATTAGTGAGTTCTTCATGGATCCATATATGTCTCTTTAGATAATTATGTCTTTCTCTCTCCATTTAAACATTCCACTTGTTTCCCCAAAGTTTCAGTTTTGAGGATTTATTATCCTTCCTGGACTGACCTTCCCCCTGTAGAATGCTAGTCCATGGGATCAAATAGTAAATCATTCAAAAAACATTGGTTTGGAATTTAATATAGGCAACTCCTACTATTTATTGCCACAAAATCTTGTCAAGCTTCTCAATATTTCTAGTGCAAGGGGAATGTTGATAATAATACTAACTTGTGGAGGCAGCTGGGTGACTCAGTAAGAGACCCAGACCTGGAGATGGGAGGTCCTGGGTTTGAATGTGGTCTGATACTTCCTAGTTGTGTGACCCTGGACAAGTCACTTATCCTCCATTATTATGTAGCCCTTACCATTATTCTGTCTTTAAACCAATACTTAGTGTTGATTCTGAGACAGCAGATAAGGGATGAAAAATTAAAAAAATAGTAACTCGTGTCATGTCAAATATACCTTTCTTCCTCATTCAGGCCCCTCCATGCCCACTTCTCCTTGATGGCCTTTTGGGATAATGAATATAGTTAATAAATGATATACTGTATAGTCAGTCTGGAAATAAAAATATAACAGATATTTATAATATATAATATGACATATTATATATTATAAAAATATAATTTATAACAATAGCATTTATAGAGTGCTTTAAGGTGTGCAAAACACCTTACAAATATTATTTCATTAGATCTTCACAATATTTCTAAGAGGTAGGTGCTATTATTATTTTCATTTTGCAGATGATGAAACTCAGGCTGAGCTTAAGTAACTTGCCCAGGGTCATACACCTAGTAAGAATAAGAAGCAGAATTTGAACTTATGTCTTCTTAACTCTGGGTCCAGCTCTCTGCCCACTGTACCATCTAGCTTATAGACATCCAGCTGTTTATAATGGTCATATGCCTGTCCCAATCCTGTGAAGTTGTGAGTTTGTATTACGTTATTACACAAGACAAGATCTGAATCATGTCTCAAAACTAAGAAATTGTAATCACTTCTGTCTGGGCTGAAGGAAGGACATTAATAACCTGGAATGCACCCAGAGGAAGGTGATGGAATTTGACATCACATGATACAAGAGTCAGTTAAATAAACTGGGGATGTTTAGCCTCAAGAAGAGAAGATGTAGGCAGGATGTGATAGTTGTCTTCAAATGTTTAAAGGGCTGCCCTGAGGGATTAGACTTAATTTACTTGAGCCAAGAAAGCTGAAAAATAGGAATAATGAGTAAAAATCGAATGGTCAGACTTTATCTCTATTTAAAAGAAAATTTCCTAACCAGGAGCTACCTAACATTATAATGAGCTGCCTTATGAGGTAGAGATTCCCATCACTGAAAGTTTTCCATCAGTGGCGAGATGGCCACTTTTGGGAGAATTCATATTAGATATGGATTGAATTTTGAGATAACCTTTGGGGTCTTAATGTCTATTTTATGAAAAAGGTATTACTCTATCAACAAACATTTGTTGAGAGATAGATAGATAGGATGAATGAATAGATAAGATAGATAGATGGATAGATAGACAGAAAGACAGGAAGACAGAGATGGATAAATAAATGGATAGATAGATAGACAGATGGATAGACAGACAGAAAGATAGACAGACAGACGGACAGATAGATAGATAGATAGATAGATAGATAGATAGATAGATAGATAGATAGAGGAATGGATGGGTCAAAAAGTATTCTACTCAGCCTTAAAAGATCTGGGTTTGAATCCTGAGCCATGCTTAGCTAAGCTAATACTGATTGTGTGAAATTGGGCCAGTCATTTTGTCTGCCTATATCTCAGTTTCCTCATCTGTAAAATGGGGATTATAATTACTGTTCTACCTAATTTATGAGATAGTTTTAGGGATCAAATTTCAAAACTTCAATAAAGCAGTTCATGGCCTATTAAGAATTACCTTATTATATTTTGTTTTTTGTCACACATATAATTTTTTCTTTTTAATTTTTGAGTAACAAATGCTATCAGAGTAAAATCAAGTTATTTATGTGTAGAACAGACCACAGAATCTAGACTATTCAGACCTTTTTTTTTTAAATAGAGATTATGGATTGCATCTGTTGTTGTAAACTACTGCTCTGGTGAAAGAGAAATGTAGATATATAAACAAAGGAAAATTTGACTGGAACCTGTTTCTTGCACTATCTATGATTATAAACACTTGAGAATGCTGTCTGTTCACATTACTTCCTTCTTGCCATGTGGATACTTTTCATTGTTTTAACTGTGGCAGTAACATGAGTACATTGTACAGATGGGAAGAACTTATGGAGGGTACAGTTTCATTACTGTTTAACTTTCCTTCCCTGATTGCCCTTTCTTATACATTCTCTGGAATGGCGAATAGCCTGGCCATTATAATGAACTGGCTGTTCTCCTCTACTTTATCCTGACTCAAGTACTAAAGGTCATGTACCTCTTGCATCTGTACTGTATATTTTTTGGGAAACTCAATAGGAAATAATATACCACAATTCAAATAATTTCTCTGTAGCTCCTTTGCAAGATCAAGACCTCACTGAACATGGGAAAATGTATCCATTCTCTATAAGTGAGAGCTAAAAGCAAACATGCCGTTCTTATTAGATACTCTTAAATCCTTACTAACCTTAATCAAATAATGTGATTTAGTGCCCTCCATAGATGGAGTTGGTATGCAGCATGCCATACCCCTTTCCATGCCTGATTAACATAGTAAACTTTATTATTTGGCATGGTCCTCAAAATGGGATTTAGGAATGCTTATAAATATTATGGTTAATAGAGTACATTCCATGGATTATCAAAATTTTAAAAAGAATTTAATTCAGTAAAATACTTTAGTGGATTTTTTTTTACTTCTTTAGTAGTGTGGATACTTTCTTCCCTGATGTAGATAAATGTAGTCTATACAATCTTTATCCATATTTTCCCATAAATCTCCCAAAGAGGATTTATTCCATATATTAGAAATCTTCTTGTTTTCTTTGTTCTTTCATTCTTATGAGGCTCTGATTCCATTTCCAGATATGTATACACACATATGTATGGATAGATGTACATATATTTGCATATACATAACTGTACATATGTACACACATATTTCACTGGGGAGGCATTGTTGGCTTGATGCCAAGCTTGATGCAAAATACAGATTCCTTTGTCCACTTAGTTCTGATCTGGCTCCAACCATTTCTCCAGACCAGTTTCACACCTCTGTCCTTCACACACTCACTCCCTTTTCAATACAACTTCTGGCTTTAACGAAGCTCTGCTTTAAGCATGAAAAGGTGTTCAAATGTTTATTCAGTGCTTTGTGTTTGCTACAGTGAGTTTTTGCAAGCATAATCTCCTAAAAGAAAACTCTCTATGTATATCTACCAAGCTAGATATCACCAAGAGAGGCCATTAAAACACAGACAGAAGAGTAATAAAAATAACCAGTAATTCTTAGGAGACAAAATCCAAGAAAGGAGCCACCAATAAAATTCCTTTCTCTAAATATCTGTACTCAGGTGCTGTAGACTCCTTTGGACAGAAGAAAATAGACTATCACAGACCTGGCACAGAGAAATCATTTAGTTTGTGTTAGTGATGGATCAGTTAATGGCCATTTATTAAGTACCTACTATGTGCCAGGCATTGTGCTAGGTGATGAGGAAAGGACAAAGAATGTAATAATGCCTATCTTTGAAGAGCTCATATTTTAATGGAATGATATATATCAAGTATGATATTTGCATGTATGTGTATAAACACGTGAACTTTAAAGTAAACATGGACAAATAAGTAGAAAACAATGAAATATAAATTAATTTTGAAGGAAGGTTCTAGTAGCGGTTCAGAGGAACAGAAAATGCTTCATGTACGAAATGATGCTTGAGCTCCATCTTAAAGGAAGAAATAGATTCTGTGAGGCAGGGATGAGGAGGGAGTGCATTCCAGGCAGTGGAAAAACATGGAGACGGGAGATGGAATATTGAACGCCAGGTTCAGAGAGAAGATACCTTTGATACCTAGTATAGGAAATGGATTGAAGTCCAATGAGGTTGGAAAAATATACTGAGAGATAGTGTAGAGCTTTAAAGGTAAACAGTTTCTTTTTTATTTTAGAGGCAAAAGGAATCCATTGGAGATTAATAAGTATAGGAGTGCATGAACAGACCTATAATTTAGGAAATCATTATGGCAGCTGAATGAAGAATTCATTGGAACAAGGATAGGCTTGAGTCAGGAAACCTAATTGGGGTACTGTTGCAGTAATCTAGAGAAGGGGTAATGATTAGCTATGTGAGTGCAGAATAGGAGACAAACATGAAAGGTGCAATGAAGGTATATATAATGAAATGTGGCAATTAATGTGGCCTTTGGTGGGTTCAAATCACTAAGCCCAGGCAAATTTTAAATTTTAAAGGAAAAAAAGATCAAGGTGGAGTTTATTATATTGTGACAACAGAAAAAAAAAACAACTATGTGCTTCTGGAAGCATAACATTTAATGAACTGTAAGTGATGGTTTCTGCAGATTTTGCCCAAGTCAGCCACATCTGAAGTATTGTCTCCAGTTATGAATATCACATTTTGGAAAGGGAATTGACAAGCTAGATATCCAGAGAAATGTAACCAGTATGGTGAGAAGCCTTTTGACCATACTATGCAGAGTTCAGTTGAAGGAATATGAGATGTTTAACCTGGAGACATTTAACAATACTTTTATTGCTGTTTTTCATGATTAGGAGGACTGTCAGACAGAAGAAAGGCCCTTTTTACTCTTTGAAGTCAATTGAAAAGAACTGGGAACAATGGGTGAAAGTTGTGGATAGAATGTTTGAGCTTAATGTAGGGAGAAAATTTCCTAACAATTAGTTTTCTGGGTGGAGAATAGGTTTCTCCTGCTGAAAAGGAATGGGTAGGAGTGAGTTCTCCTAAGCAGAGGTTTTCAAGGGAAGTCTGGATGACTTACGGAGGGTATTGTTTAGATGTGGGTTGAACTAGATGGCCTCTAAAGCCCTTTAAAATGTTTTATCTGCGTTATGTTTATCTGGAACTTAAACTAAGGATCATATGACTTGAGTTTTTGTGCACTTAAATAACATGAGTGGGGTTTCTGTTGGTCTGGCTTTAAGATAATCTCCATAGTTTACCTTCAGTAGTTAGCTAGGGATTTAGTGAGTAAGTGTGGAGCCAGAAATGCTAGCCTGAAACTAGCCCTTAAGTAGAACTAAGATGCAGACCATTAAGTTATCTGCAGGAATAAGTTAGGAAACTGTTTTAGCCATCAGCTGGTAAACCCCCTTAAGAATGAGGCCCCCAGGAAATCTGCCACAGATTAATCTGAAGGTCTATAGCCCCTCAAAATAATGATTCATGAGCCCCAAGTAATGTATTTACTTTTACTAGTCAACCAGAGGACAGAAGTAGCCCAAAGCAAAAGCAGTGAGTAAAACAGAATAGTAAGAAAGGCACTATAGATAATTTTCTAGAGGGCATACAAATACATACCAAATAAATAAACCAGTTCTGTAACATCAATGAGAAATATGGGCTTGCATGCTCACTGGGTACATATGTGCATAGCCTGGCCATATATATACATAATTATATGGATATATGAATGATTTATCATTATTTTTTTTTGCACACCTGATGACATTTTTTAGTGATGTGATCATCCTTTGAGTCTATTCCCTACTAGAATCAGATATTCTAGAGTTTCTGCAGAATGTATCTTCCAGGAGGTGCTCCAATGGTTTTATGGCTTCTGTTAGACAATATTCTGCAGGATTCATGTTTATAGAAATTCTTTCTGTTTCTAACTTCTAGCTTTAGCTAGAATCTTCAGTTGCAATGCTGCTTTTTTCTCTAAGGCAAGAAGTGTTCTGCCATCACTCTTTTAGTTTAGACTTCAGGGACTAAAATCCCAGTTTTTCTTTTAAGTGAGGGAGGCAAGTATCATATATTTCAGTTCTCAGAAGGGGCAAAAAATATCCTGATTGTTCACTGGCTCTGGAAGAAAGGAGGGAGGAGGTTACATGAATCATGTAACCATGGAAAAATAGTATAAATTAATTAAATAAAAATATATTTTTAAATGACATAGGTTAAAAAAATATCCTATTGTAAGATAAGGAGTTGGTTCCAAGGTTCTTAGTTGTATGTGACTTTTTTCTCCAGTTTCTTGTCCCTGCTAACTCTCTGATTTAGGGTTAGAAATACCTTGTGATTCCTATTTAATACCTTTTTGGGATCATGCATTCTAAAACCCATTTCACTTTGGGGGACTCTGCCAAAGCAACTTCACAAGGGTGATGAAGGCCTGAGATAGCTTAGTTTTCTTCTATTTTAGAGTTCCCTGCATCTTCCCTGTATTTGAGTAGCAAGGGGAAGAAGAGCGATATATATAATCAGCTGGAACCTCTAGTAGATATCACTTTCTACTTCAGTCCTTTTTCATACTGATGCCTTCCTTTTGTTTATTTGCCTGGAAACAAGAATCTCAGGACTTAAGGTATCCTACAATTTAATAATAGAAAAAATTAGCGGAAGGAAAGAAAACTTTAGAGTGGAAGGTAAGCAGCTTTCATCTTATAGAATAGATTCTTCTTTGTCATTTTATATTTTCCTTCCAGCCATTCCTTTGATATAAGACATTTCTCATGTGACTGGGAATTCCCAGATTTATACTCATAGTTCCTGGAACTTGGGTGTTTTCTTTCTTTTTTCATCAGACTGAGGTTGTGAACCTCTAAAGAAGACCATTACCTGACTTCTAAAATCAAGGTATAGAAATGAGGGTGAATTTGCAGTTTATTTTATTCTACTGCTTGAAGAGAAGGATGCTGTTGATGGAGAGGGGGTTCATAACATGGCACTATGAAATATAATAAGGCCTACAGAGAATTTAATTAGGAATGAATGATAAGAACATTATACAGACACCATGGGTTTATCTTTGGCACCATATCAACAAAATCATTTATTGTGTATAGTTTTGACCAAGAATAGGTTAAATAACAGCATTTCATACTTGTGCCTTTTATGCATGCAGTAAAACTTCCTAACACTTTACAGGGGTATAAATGGATAGTTTAGTCATAAGTGAATTTTTGTAATACTTCTTTACATGAAAGGTAGTGCTGTGCATGAAATTCACTGAGTTTGTTTTAACCCAAACTCTAAAGAGTTTCAGAAAGCATTAAATTTGTGGATAGTATAGGAGTCATGAAGTTTCAGGCTGGATCTCTACTTTGAAAATCCAATCTAATGATCCAATAAACATTTATTAAGCACTTATGATGTGCTGGGCACTGTGTTAAGTACTGAGGATACAATTAATAAAAAGAAAGCAAGTTCTTGACCTAATCAAGCTTACAATCAAAAGGGAGACAGCACACAAAAGGAAGCAGGAAGGCGGGAGAAGGAACAGAATAAAAACAGGGCAGTCCTGAGCATAGAGACATCTTGTTTTATGGACTTAAATCTAGGCAGAGAAGCAGATGCAAGGTAGAATGATCTGCAGATCCAGCTTCTGCCCTCTATAAAGGAAGGAATTGGGAATAGTTTGGTGCTCCAGCTTCCAATCCTTTGAAGAGAAGGGGAGAGGAGACTGAGAAGGTAGAGTCAATCAAGGTTTGAATTAGTGGCATGATGGTGAGTTTAAAAGTGATGAGCTTGCCCTTGTAGAAATATCTTGTTCCCTGGAGTTGAAAACAGGTAGGACAGCAGATACAAGGTAGCGAGCATGTCTTATACATCGATTTTCCTTGGGATACCAAATAATACTGCTTGGTTTAACTGTCATAAATCAGGAATTCTTAATTTGTCTTTTATATCATAGTTTTTTTTAAAAAACAGTTGAGTGAAGCTCATTTCCTCAGAGTAATGTTTTTCTATGTATAAAATAAAAAAGGCTAAAAAAGTAACCGATTATGTTAAAATGTAGTTATCAACAAGTTCTTAACACTAGGTTAAAATGAGGTTGGATTAGTATTTTGACCTATAATAAACTTTGTTTTATTTTTATTTGAATGTTTGTATGAAGATTTTTCATGATCTATTATTTCTTTGTCAGGGAACCTCCACATTTAAACAAAAAATAGTTGAATCCTATTGAATCCATTAGAATATAATTCCTTGGGGGCAAGGATTGCCTTTCTGTTTGTATTTGAAATCCTAAGAGTTTAGTGAAGTGTCTGGCCCAAGGTAAGTGTCTAATAAATGTTTGTTGTTTGAATTGAATTCTCTTCTTTTGAGTAATAATTCCTCATATTAATATAGTACTGTGCAAAGCATTCTCCTAAGAGATGAGATAGGTAGTTCTTCATGCATTGTTATTCCCATTTCACATAAGATGAAGTTGATTCTCATAGAGCATCAGAATGGGACTTAGGGGACTCAAATCAAAGTCTAGCTCCAAGTTAGGTCTTCAGATTTCTTCAGTCAAAGGCTCTTCTCACTACAGAATTCCTTTCTATGTATCTCCCTGAACTCCCACGACTACCTTTAAGAGTTTAGAGCTACAGATATTGTTCACAAATCCCAATAATATTGTGGCTGTGCAGTGCAGATATAATTAGTTTGGTAGGTGGGAAGCCCAAAAGAGTAAAGTTAACATGGTACTGATTTAGAGCTAGCAAGGCTAGAGGTCATCTAGTATAAACCCCTCACTTTACAAGCGAGAAAACAGTCTCAGAGCCAAGGAGTGAGTTGTCAAGGTTATACAACTAATTTATAGGATTATAGAACCACAGAGTCAAAGCTGGAACAGACCTCAGAGCAGACCTTAGAACAGACCAACTAATTCAACTCCTTTTTGTCTTATTTGTACAGAGGATGAAATCAGGGCCCAGAATGTTAAATGATTTGCCTGGGTCACAAAGAGATTAATTAGGAGGTTTACCATCCTACCAAATTCAGTGCTCTTCTGGCCACTTTTGGGCACCATAGTGCCAGAATTATTTTTTGCATGTAATCTTCAGCAAGAATAGATTAAATAACAGCATTTCATACCTTCGCTTTTTATTCATGCAATGAATCTTTATAATATTTTTCAGGAGTTAAAAATTTTTACACAATAGTTTAGGAATAGATTAAGCTGAGGGACAGAGTAACAGAGGAAAAATATTGCTGTTTTTTTTTCTTTTTTAGCCATTTGAGATGTTTGCTTTTGAAAATGGGAGACTTACTAATTATTATATGTTACTTTTGTGGTTAGTTTTGCATGTGCATTCATGTGTCATTTGAGTTACATGAATAAATGGCATGCTTTCTAATGAACCCTAATCCTTTTTTATGCCTTAATCATCAACATATACTTAACATATTTAAGACACAATTTGCTATTAAATCAGCATTAAGTTTGTCTTTAATCCCCCATTTCCAATGCCCTATGTAGATGTACCAGTATAGTAAGTCAAGATCTGATTTTTCCTCTTCTTTTTGCCTCTTATAGTCTGAGTGAGGATTTTACAAATATTTCCCCGAGTTTTCTGTTTCATTGTTGTGTGTCTGGAGTGTAGACACTATTTTGGTGGACAGTTAAAGAAGCTGAAGCAGAGAGTTGCAGATTTAAAGATGGTGGGTTCCATTATTATGCAAATGATTGAACTGCTAATAGTCTGAAAATGCTTCCTTAAATTTCCACTGTGGATAAAACTCGAGGGGAGTAGAATTATTTTGGAAAAGATATATAGCACTCCACTGTTTTCTGACTGTGAAGAAAAATGTCTGGAGGACTTTAAGAAAAGGAAAAAAAAATCTTCATATTTAACAGCCACATGATCCCCAGAGATGCTAATTATTCTTTAAGAATGTGGTAATGAGGTGAAATATGTTTTGTGCCAACAGGCCGAATAGATCATATTTCATATCACTCATTTTAATCAGGGCATTAATTTTCATTACAAGATGCATTCGGTGATAGAGGCTACAGCAAATGATGAGGAAGGTAGAATTTAGCAAGTACAGACAACAAGCTGCAGAATATTTGGCCCTTCAAATGCTGACCTCATTTACTTACAGTTAGATTTGTTGAAAGATGGCTATCAAAAGCAAAACAAAAATTCTTCTTGTGGTAGAATATTAATGTTAATAGCCCTTAGCAAGGAAAAAGCAGAAAGTTCAGGCTAAATACCATAAAGGAGAATTCATTTGTATGAAAATATGAAGCCAGATTGGGGAGGGGGAGGAGAAAAAACTTGGTTTCCCACACTTTTAAAAACTTCTCTTTAACATTCTAATTAATGCCAAGTATGTCAAAGTACATAGCTTATATATAATTTTGATCCCATCCCATCCTTTTTTTAGCTGGTACTGAGCTAGAATAGAAGACTTACTAGAAAAAAGTACTTAAGTTTCTAGATGATGGTTGGATTAGGGGACATGAAAGTTCATGCAGAAAGGAATGGGAGAAGAGAGCACCAATGGCTACCATTTCTGAGAAAAGGGAGGGGACGAAGAAAAGCAGTGTCTATTGACTAAATTGAGTATGTAAGGATTGTAAATTCCTCTACTGACTCTATCTCTGACTTACTATTGGACACAACTCAGTTATCCTGTTTCTTTGTTTTGTATTAATAGATTTATTTTATTTTTTTACTAAGCCAATTTATTTTTACTTATTACATATAATAAATTTCCACATGTGTTTCAAAGTATTAACGGGATTATTAAATGTGATATAGTTCAGCATTCAGTGGATGTAGGCCTTCAGAAATGAGCGCTTGTTTGTCACCCAACTTCCTAGACATAAGTACTGATCACCAGATCAGTAAGCTGGGTTATTCAGAAATATAGTTTAAAAAAAAGAGACTAAATCTTAAGGGCATAAAAATTGCATCAGGAAGAGATTTCTGAGAGAATCTAATGCAACCTTCTTCCTTCTTTTTTTCCTTTTCTTTCCTTTTTTTTAAGATACAAGAGGGACCTGAGGTGCACAGATATAGACTGACTTGGAGGGAAAGCAACCAAGTATTTATTAAATTCCTGCTATCTAACAGAGGCAAAATGACTTACTCAGAGTTTTGTAGCTAATAAGTGTCTGAGGTTGGATTTGAGTTTAGGTTTTCCCCATTTCCAGATCCACTGTGCCAAATGACTGCCTTTGGCAAAAAATTGCAGTCTAGTGCTAGAACTAGAAAAATTAGCCTCTCATGTCCCAGTCCAGTATTCTCCCTTTATACCAAAAGATGATCGTGATATGCAAAGGTGTGCTTTTAAATACTTATTTCTCCAGGAAAATCTCTGTCTCTATCCATGTACCCTGGCCAGTGAGAATTTTTTTCTTTCTTGTCTCTAGTAGGGTTGGTTAAATGTAGATTTGTTCAATTGAATAAGGAAGGCTTAGTGTTGTAAGCATTAGGAAAAGGAGAGAGTAAAGAGCAAGGAGGTGAAGTAAGGGAAAATTGGATCTAGAAAACAAAAATAAGTTAGGTTTGACGAAGAAAGAAAAAACTAGAAAAGGGATTTACTTAAAACAACTAACAGTGGAGGCAATAACACATCAAGATGCTTTTAGCAGCAATATTCAGAAAGGATTGAGGGCAGCAAAGGTTGATAAGAAATTCAATGTTAGGAACCTGCTCAAGTAAAAAGGAGACTAGTATAGAGTTTAGAATTTTGACAGATGGGTGGGGGGAAGCTATCAGAACTAGTCAAAGAAGAAAAGCCAATAGTTCCAGTATAAACACTGAGCTAGATTTTTTTTTTAAGACAGAGAACAAGTTTAGACAAAAACTAGATTGTTTTCTTAGGATAAAGAGAAAATCCAATGAACTCTACAAAATGAGGGGAAGTTAGTAAGCCAGATTTAAATATATTTTCAAAAATATAATATATTTTTTTCAAAATTAGATGTCAAGTATATTTCAAGAAACATGAACAAAACATGTTTCCAACTTTGGCAAATTTAAATGTCACAGAGTGTATAGTACATATATTATAGGTTAATATTGTTTATGAAAAAAGGAAAATTCAACTTACTGCTATGTTTTATGGTGGAAAGAGCATTGAATCTGGAGTCAGAAGACATAGATTCAAGTCCTGCTTTTGGACTTATTAGCTGTGTGTTTTTGGGTCAATCATTTCCCCTCTATGGGGAAAATCTGTAAAATGAGTGAGTTAGTGTAGATTATGTTAAGGTTTGTCTAAACCTATAACATTTGATTACATAAACTACTATCAATAATTGAGGAATTTAGAAGTGGAAAGCATATGGAAAAATAATTTATATCTCATTCAGACATGTTTTTTCAACCTGATTTGCCTGTTTATGTGTGAGCACATGTATGTCTGGATACATTCATTCATACACATACATGACATATACACACAGATATATATACATATATACATATACATATATATGCATACATATACACTCATATTGTATCACTTCTCTGAAGAAATTAGTCTTTTATGCTTCAGAGACTCTCAGGAATTTATGAACTTGTGTAGGTTTGTTCTTTTAGGGTGGATTATGGAGGAAACAAATGGTTTGCTACCCTTGGAAACTGAATTGATAGGGCATCATGGGACGTTGCCCAGTATATACATTTTTGCAAGGGATTCCACCTTGTATTCATCATAGATATTCAATCTCCTTTTGTTGGAACATGAGTGATTTAGCAGCAACACAACTTACATAAGCTCCATTTTGCATCTGCTGCATTGCCTGATTCAACTCCAGGGAACAAGATGCCTCTCCCAGGAGAAGCTCAGCCCTTCTAAATTTACCACCATGTTGCTAGCTAGCTCAGTGGATAGAGAGACAGGCCTAGGGATGGGAAGTCCTGGATGTGGATCTAGCCTCAGACAGTTACTAGCAGTGTGACCCTGGACAGGTCACCTAACCCCAGTTGCCTAGCCCTTATCCTTCTTTTGCCTTAGAACTGATAAGTTCTAAGTTCTAAGACAGTTCTAAGACAGAAGGTAAAGGCTTGAAAAAATTTTTATCCCTAATGCCTCACATATAGTAGGTCTTAATCCATGTCAATTGGATTGGATTAGATATAATTTAAGCAAAAAGAAAATATGAAACATGAAAGTGTTGGGCTGGTTTAAGGGTGTGATTCTAACATGATTGGTCACAGTCACCAAAAGTCAAAGCCTAAATCTGAAAGCCATGTTATACTCCAGCTTTAGGTCCAGATTTGGTCTTTGACCATCCACTTTTCATGCTCTGCCTGTACTCTTGGGTTTCTATATCCAGCATATATCAAACGGTCTGGACCATGGAAGTAAATACTTATTGACTGATTGAGTTTCTTAGCCCAGGGCACATTATTGCTCTAAGAACTGCCCACTGCAGGTAGCCTACCTTGTTCCTGTCAGCTCAAGCTTTTTCTGTACTCCTGTGGATCCATGGTCTCATTGATATGACTATTCCCTCTGATGTTTCAACTTCCCATACATTCCTACATATTTTGAGTGTCTCTCACTTATGTTCTCCCATAAGTTCATCACAGGATATCCAACAGTATACTTGGTCTTTCCCTATTTTTAGTTGGCATTCAAAACTTCAAATGGAGTATGTGGGCTGTACATTTTTTAATCCCTTGTTCTCACTGCATAACTAGCTCATCTTCTTTTTCAATCATTCATTTCTTGGATGACATTCTTTATGGCACTTCTCCTGCATAATTGTTTATAATGTGTTGTGGCCTGTTTACACCCAACATATGTCTCTTCTTTGCCTCTTGGGTGATATTCAGTTTCATTCTTTAGAGGATGTGTGGAGTGTTCCATGACCTGAAGCCACTTATCTTCAAAAAAGCCTTAGTGTTAAAAAATAGACCTTTGTTTTGGGGAATCTCTTAGTCATTAAAATAACTTTACAATTTCCTAAAGGTAAGGAAAATACTATTCCTTTGTATGTTTCTGGGCCCCAATCATTTCCAGTTTATTGAACATCTACCTGCAGTGTATGAATACAAAGAAATGAACTCTATGTGTTGTCCATTCAACATGGACAATAAGTATTTTCATTCACTCTATGGGATGGATAGTTAGATGAATTTATTTTGAGTGGTTATATATCTTACTTAGGAGACTCTTCAATGTTCCTAGGATTAATACGATTAACACAGTGGTATCTGAAAAAAGAAATATGTGGAGGACTTCATCAACTTTATAAGTCTGGATTTGAGCTGATTGGATCTATTCCATGACAAGGGCAAACATACTAGTTCCTATGTTATACCTAACCTTATGTTAATGATCAAATGGGTCATCAAAAAGGAAACTTGTTATATGTTTCAAGGCATCCTAAATAATGTGGACATAATGCATGAGGGACACCTTGCTGAAAGAGAACTTTAAAGCAGTACTTTGCTTGAGTGAATAAAAATTTAAATATTTCTACAGATTTTTTCCCATCTTTTCTATGTTTCTTGTCTTTCTGCTTGTTTAGATCTTTGACCAAGATTTCTTTAAACTTGCTTTCCCTTTCTCTGCTTCTTGATCTTTTATGAACCAGTACTGTTTATAATATTTCACCATCCTTTCCAAGACATTTTACAAATGAGCTTATAGTCTAAACCTGTGTTGCCTTTGGTTGCCATGTCTCTCTATTAGGTAAGCAGATCAAGCATATTTTGATAGAGGTGATTTTTAGGTTCTTTTACTCTCTTCTTTATGGCAGGTGG